>NW_023425388.1:71720995-72320995 GCF_014108415.1 Molossus molossus | reverse complement strand
AAGCAATAATATGAACCAGATGTTCTCAAATCTTACAGCTTTCTGAGACCTCTTTTTAACATCCAAATGAGACAATGAAACTCTCAACCCACTTACTTTGGAAAATACCGCCTCCTCACCCTCCAGCCAGTATTTCTGTTGATTTCTTCAGAGAGGGCATTTTTCTGATTTATCCATCCAAACCATTACTCAGTTTCTATTGATAGACTCCTCCTCTTTTTTAGGTCCCTCTTGCCCTGTGTTGAATACCAGCAGCCCCTCCTCCCAATACTATGAATATGATGCTGTTGGATGTCACAGAATTTTACTGAAGGTTTGGAATAACATAAGGAAATTACAGAACACCACAGGATAGGTGATAGATTTAATCAGAAATCTAGGCAACATTGTTGTAACAATTTATGGGCTATTCCCCACCAGGGGAAATTTCAAGATGGTGGTATCTTTTGGGCCCTGGCTTATGACCATCTACTTGGCCATCCCCCACTGCAAATGCTAGCTTCCCACTCTCTAAATTTTTGTTCCTATTTCGTGTCAAACAGTTTTGCCTCCATCACCAAACCCAAACTCACTAAAGGGCTCTGCTTAATAAAGTTCTCTGAACCTACGAGCAGAAGCGTGGACGTGACCAGTTTCCTTTCATCTGAGCAAGTCCTGGTCAGGCTCCTTCTCCTGAAGAGGCCATTGCTCACCTACCCCTCTTCAATGCAACAAATAATTTGGTTTATAAGAAAAAATTCTAATTCTTTTAGTTTTAATCTTTTTTTTTTCCTTTTCTCTTCAAATAGTGTTATATTTGCCATTATTTTTCCTTCAGCTTAAAGAAGAAAGGCTGTTCTAAATTTAGGCTTTGGTAAAGAGAGGAAGCTACAAAGGGAGCCTTCCCTCCTCATCTTTCCTGTCAGCCTCTGCATCACCCATCCCAAACTGCTGTCCTGGAGAACTGTTTAACCAAGCGTGTGTCATGCTACTTAGCAGAGTTTAGCTCCAGGAAAAGTCTCACATGCCTTCCAGGCAGACACTAATGTAAATATGAAGTTGCCATTAAAAATATATCACTGAAAGAATGGAGTGATTGGTTTAAAGAAGAGTAATGAAGATAATGACAGAAGATCGTGGTTCATTTTATTTTCCTGGAGGGGAAGTGTCTGGAAACTCCTCTTCAGAGGGGTAGGGTTTCACTGTGTCACACAGGTGTTCTAAAACCACGGGGCTGGCGCAAAACTGGGAGGAAATCACCTTGTTGAGAAAGTCACCAGGCATATGTTTGACTAGGACACAGGGCACAAAAACAGGTTCATTGGAAATGAGAATACTTTGTACAGACAGGTGGCGGCAATAATCAGATGTTTATATTTGAGCTAGATGGTGATAAGGAGCCTTTAATAAAAATCTGCCCACCATGCAACAAGATGTCTTTCCTGACACTTTCAGTAACAGAATTCACTGTTGGACATACATGTTTGAATTTAATGTTTCCCTGGAAATAATTATTTTGTTGATTAAACTGAGGCATTTGTCTTTTAACGACATATATTTTTCTATGCCCAGGGAACAATGCTTGATTTTACTAAGATCTACCAGCAGTCATGTACCTAGAACCAGTTACACCAGTCTCATGGATGCAGATTCAAAAGCCTATCCAGTTCTCATGAACAATGGTAACTTATAGCTATGTACATGACTATTATGAAGAAGAATTGAAGACTTTGATGTGATAGCCTCAGTTCTCCTGGTCTCGTATGTTCTTTCCCTGTGTTCTCTATCTACTGTGACAGAGAAGCCTCTGATGTCCTCTTCGTCAACTGGACTGGTGCTTGTTTGTGAGGAGAGCATCATCTCATTAGCACATTATCTGGGTGACCAATTCCTGTCTCAGTCAGCTCAGGCTGTTATAACAGAATCCCCTAGTCTCCGTGCCTTAAAAAATATTTCTCACAGTTCTAGTCTGGAAAGTCCAAGATCAAAGTGTCAGCAGATTTGGCATCTGGTGAGAACTGGCTTCCTGGCTTATAGATAGTGTCTTCTCTCTGTGTCCGCACATGGCCCACGGAGCAGAGAGAGAAGCAAGCTCTCCCCCATCTCTTCTAATAAGAACACTAATCTCATCATGAGTGCTCCAACCTTGCGATCCAATTACCTTCCAAAGGCCCTATATCTCCAAATACTATTGCATTTGGGGATTAGGCTTCAATTTATGAACTGGGGTAGAGGGGAATACAAACATTCAGTCCATAGCACTCACTTTCCACATGTTTCTCTGTGGCTCTGAAAATAGAGCTATAACTGTCATAAGGATGTCACAAGGTAACCACATTCCAATTATGGGTCTGATTTTTTTATGGAGGACCCATATTCTGCCCGCCTAGACCTGATAATCTTGTGCTAAATTGTATAATGGATTCTGTGGGTATGTGCTGTCCAATATAGTACCACTATCCACATGTGACTATGGAGCACATGAAATGTGTCTAGTCACAAAGTGAGATGTACTATAAGTATAGAATACATGCTAGATTTTGATGACAGTATGAAAAAAAATAACAAAATGTATCAATGTTTTTTACTGAGTATGTATTATACACTGGATATATTAGGTTAAATAAATATATAATAAAATTTACTTCACCTGTTTCTTTTACTTTTTTAATGTAGCTACTAGAAAATTTAAAAAACATATGTTTGGCTCATATTGTATTTTTATTAGACAGCACTTCTCCAAGAACTACAAGACTTTAGAGAAGTCATTCATCCACAGATAGCTTCACTGGAGGTAATAAGGCTTGGAAAGGTAATAATAGATAAGCAGAACTTGGATAGGCAGAAAGAAAGGGGAATAAAGCTGCTGGACACATTTGTGTGCAGATTTTTTTTTATCCTCACCTGAGGACATTTTTGCATTTATCTTCAGGTAGAGGGGGAGGGAGAGAGGGAGGAAGAGAGAGAGAAAAGCATTGATGTGAGAGAGACACATCAAGTTGTTGCCACCCACACGACCCCAACTGGGGCTGGGGACAAACTGCAACCGAGGTACATGCCCTTAGCAGGAACCGAACCCAGGACTCTCTGGTCTGTGGGCCGACGTTCTAACCACTGAGCCAAACCGGCCAGGGCTGTGTGCAGATGTTTGTGTGGATTTCAGTTTTCAACTCATTTGGGTAAATACCAAGGAGCTTAATTTCTGGATCGTATGGTAAGAGTATGTTTAGCTTTGTAAGAAACTGTCAGACTCGCCTTCCGAAGTGGCTGCACCCTTCGGTACGCCCACCAGCAGGGAATGAGCGCCCCTGTGGCTCCCACCCTCACCGGCACCTGGTGTTGCCAGCGCTTTCCATTTCGGCCATTCTGCTAGGTGACGAGTGACATCGCATTGTTTTAGTTTGCAATTTCCTGATGGCCTATGCTGTTGGGCATCCTTTCATCTGCTTATTTGCTATCCACACATCGTCTTTGGTGAGGTGTCTGTTCAGAATTTTTGTCCATTTTTAAATTGCATTGTTTGTTTCCTTATTGTTGAGTTTTAAGAGTTCTTTATAGATTTCTGATACCAGTCCTTTATCAGATACAAGTTTTTAGATATTTTCACCTTGTCTGTGGCTTGTCTTTTCATTCTCTTAAGAGCGGTGTTTTGTTTTGTTTTTTCCACAGAGGAGACATTTTAAAATTTTATGAAGTACCACTTAACAAGACTTTTTTTCATGGATCATGCCGTTGGTATTGTATCTAAAAAGTTGTCACCAAATCTAAGGTCACCTACATTTTCTCCTATGTTTTCTTCTGGAAGTTGTATAGGTTTGAATTTTACGTTTAGGTCTATGATCTATTTGGGGTTAATTTTTGTGAAAGGTATCAGGTCTCTGTCTAGATTTTTGTGTTTGCCTGCGATGTCCAATTGTTCCAGCACCACTTGTTGAAAGTAGCAGCCTATATTGTTAATATGACAGTATAGTGTATGTGTGTATACATTTATAGCCTGATTTGAACCAAAGAGTCTGAAGCTATTTCAGCCTGGAGCTCCTCGTTCTTGTCATGTTCTCAGCCTCGCTTTCTGCGGCCAACACCTCTAATTCCGACCATTCTCAGGTTGTTCCTTTTCCCTGTGTCTCTTACGTCTCTGCTCCTCCCATCCTTTTTGTCTTTCAAGGCTTTTAGGAATACTGTCAGCCCATCGAGGTTCTTTCTCTTCCCTGGTTGATCTCCTCAGGTTGTCTGAGGCTTTGCTGCTGGCAGGCATCCCTTCTTCTACACCTCAGGAGATATGTTTTGTTCCTTATTCCCGGATTCAGAGCCATGATGGGTAGGTAATCTCAGGTGCTAGAGATCAGGTCTCCCTATTTTCAAGGCTTTGCTGTAGAATTTTAATAATGCCAGTGGTGGAGGATGAAGGATTTTGTTTGTCAAGTCTACTTAGCTACAGAAGTGTAACTGGGCTTGCATTTTGAGACTTTTCCTGTTCTTTTCTTCCATCACTAAAAGAAACATTTAAACTACCCCCCAAGAAAGGGGACGGTATTTAAACCTAAGAGCTAACAGTATCTTTTAAATCACCCAATCTCTTCTCACTTAACATGAGGGAAAACTGAAAGCCAGTGAAATAAATTACTTCTGCAAAATCATGTAACTAGTTTGAAGCAAAGCCAGCAACATAACTCAGGTTCCTGAGGCTATTTCCACAGGGTATTTCTAAACCACTAAACCACTCTCCCTCCCACAAGAGCACCTCTTTTAATCACAACAATAAAAATAATTGTAAAATAGCGTACTCATACTTCCACAGACAGGTCATTTGACCACACACTTTAAGAGCTTCCTGTATGACTCCCTGGCAGTTACTGAAAATTGAAGCAAGAGGTTTTTCATTTTTGTTTTTCCCTCATGAATTGTCCAGGCCTCCATTTGTCTGTGTCAGTCAGACAAGCAGTGTTGACACTAAGTCAAACTGAGATGTTGGCAGATTTTCTTCAGTGTTTCATGGAGCCGCAGCCACCCGCCAACCATGATCTTATTCTGACTCCCTGTGGGCCAGAAGGGTCCATATGCATCTCTTCTGTGCTTTGTTGTCATCAACGCTGGGTTCCTTCTTTGTGTCAGACACAAGGCAGCTTGGAGACCCAAGCAGCTAGCCAATGTGTTAGTCCAGGACAGTATCAATCCTGAGAACTGGTATTTCTGGATCCCCACTAAACAGTCATGAAGATAAGCCATAGAAAACAGGAATAACTGACTGTTTCTGTCCCTCTAGATTTAACTACCCTTTGTGAACAAAATGACTTACGCTCTTTTAATTAACCTAACTGGAAGCATGTGTTGTGCCCACAGGTTTATTTTAGCTCCTCCAATAATTTGCAAAAAGGCATCCTGTGCCCCCTCTCTGTATGGCATCTTCACCAGAGTGGAGGAATTATAGCTTTCTAAGACCATGTTTACCTGGGTAATAAAAAGGTAAAAAGTGGGGGATAAGGAGAGAGGCAACAGGATGAAGTCTGGGTGTTCAGAGGTGGTGTGAGAAGGTCTGTGGACAGAGAGCCTGCAAGATAGCTGTGGGATATGAGTGAAGTAGACAAAGAAGAAAGGAGAATGGGGGGTTTGACAAGATTTTTAGCTGCAAGCAACAGAAATCTACTGGTTAATGAAACAGAAAGTAACTTATTGGTAGGATTTAGGGATCTCAGAAATCTGATTTACCAGGCTCAGACTATGATTGGGAAGCAAGGGAAACTAAACTGCAGGGAATTATAGCAAAAGCTGGGAAACAGTATGGAGATTCCTCAAAAAATTAAAAATGGAGCTGCCATAATACTCAGCCATACCACTTCTGGATTTTATCCAAAGAAAACAAAAACACTAATTTAAAAAGATAAATGCACTCTTAAGTTCATTGCAGCATTACTTACAATAGCCAAGATATGTAAGCAACCTATGTGACCACTGACAGATGAATGGATAAAAATGTGGTATATGGATATACAATGGAATATCACTCAGCAATAACAAGAATGAAATCTTGCCATTTGTGACAACATGGATAGACCTATAGGGTATTATGCTAAGTGAAATAAGTCAGGCAGAGAGAGAGACAGACATTATTACAATTTTGCTTATATGTGGAATCTTTAAAAATGGACAAACAAAACAAAGCAGAAACCAACCCATATATATGGAGAAAAAACTTATGCTTGACAAAAGGGAGAGGGATGGATGGATGGAGAAAAACCAAAAAGAAAATGAAGACAAATATAATCTACTTTCAGGGATTAAAATTTTAAAATATATATATATATATATATATATATATATATATATATATATAGCAATAGCCATGCCCCACAGAAATGGTTTGGTTGAGGTGTTTCCCTGGGCACTACCACCACCTTTACTGCCATCACATGTGCTCACTTCTGGACACTCTGCCATGGACTCCAGTGGGATCACCATTGCCAGTGAATTCTGAACTCCCCCTTCATCTTTTTATTATTTAATCACCATTCAAAGTACCACATGGGAGCATCCAGCCACCCAAGCATGGGTCATGTATCTGGACCCTTTGGCATCTGCAGGCAGTCTTGCCTCCCACAAAGTTCACTCAGAAGGGTGGAGTGGAGGAAGTTGCTCTAACACATGCCAGGGATTTAGATGCTGGGTAGCTTCCCAAATGAACCCCACCCCCAAAGTCCTCATGGGGTGATTTGCTAAGGCATTTGTTGGAAGACAGCTATATAGACTCAGATATAGATGATCAGGGACCAAGATGTGGCAGGGAGGAAAACTGGGGTGTTGCAGCCTTCTACCTATGTCCATTTAAAGAGGAACATCTAAGATATAGGAAGAAGATGGTGGAGGAGTAGGTGGCAATTACACTCACCTTCTTCCAGGTATGAACTAGAATTACAACAAAATTACAGAACAATCAAACTGAACAACCAACTGAAGACTAGCTGAAGAAAAAGTTATAACCAAGGATTACAAAAGAAGCCACATCAAGACTGATAGGAAAGGCAGAGATGTGAAGTGGGCTGGGCCTATACCCATGTGCAGTAGCTGAGACCGGAGGGATATCTCAGCTGCACAGGTTCCCCCTGAGATGAGAAGGGTCTCAGTCTCATGCTGGGCTCCCTAGCCTGGAGCACCAGAGCCAGGAGAGCCACCCCCATAACATCTGGCTGTGAAAATCAGTGGGGATTCTGTCTGCCAAGGAGAGACAGGAGTGTGCTAGAGACCCAGGTGCCCTTTTAAAGGGCCAACACAAAATCTCATTCTTGACCACTCACTTGGGGCTCTGGCAGAGAGAGGGCAGATCACAGCAGACTAGTCATGGAAAGACAGACTGGGTTGTGTGGCCCAAGGAGGGTGCTGAAGGGAGAGCTAGCAGGGACCCTGTGCTGAGTGCCTCTCTCAACACTACCCATAGATGCCATGTTTCCTGGGTCAAGCACTCCCATTCATAGTGCATCAGCCTGAAGGACTGCACTAGCCCCACCCTTCTGACACCCTGTTGCCCCACCCTGCATAGGAATCTGCTGCCTCAGTGTGTGGAGTAGACTTTCTTGAAGGGATCCTGAGGGTAAGCTCAGGGGGAGTTAGCGACTGAGTTGTGTGGCTCTGAGGCCGAGGCCATTTCCCCACCCCCAGTGCCAGAGCAGCAGCATCCTCCTCCTACCATGAGAGATTCACTAGCTTCACCACCCTCCCAACTCCCAGTGACCCTGTTCTG
Source organism: Molossus molossus (assembly GCF_014108415.1). NCBI lineage: Eukaryota > Metazoa > Chordata > Mammalia > Chiroptera > Molossidae > Molossus > Molossus molossus. The sequence continues at coordinate 72,313,284 of NW_023425388.1, read as the reverse complement.
CCAAGCTTGCATTCTGCATATTGTCAGCAGATCTGGGCAGACTCTGGAAAAAAACGAGTTATGTGGCTCTTGGGCGGGACCATTTTTCTCTCACATACCCTACCCAGCACAACTGTTCCTGTGCAGAACCATCCATTCAAAGGACCATATCTTGGACTGTTTGGGCTTGATGAATTCTGCTGGCTACATTCTGATGACTCCCTGAGACACCGACCCATCACCCAGTGTGTGGCAGCTGACCTTGGTGTACCCTGAAACTGTTCCTGAGTGGCCTCAGACCCAGCACTGGCACAGAGTTCAAATCTGTATCAATCTGATGAACACCACTTGACCTTACCTGGTGACTCACTGAGAACCTATCTCATGCCTCTCACATTCCACCAGAGGCTCTTTCAGTGACTGAGCCTAATAGGTAGCTAGCAGGTGAAAGCAGATCTTAGGACACTTAGGCCTTTTGTTGGCCTACTTCTGGCTAGTGCTGGTGGAAACTGGCATTGGAACACAGTTTGGCAACTCCTATGCACACTCAGGCCCATCAAAGACAGCCACAAACTATGGATCACTTCGTAGCAGCATACAGGTAGCCCAGGGCCAGTTGCAGGAAGCACCTGACATTGGAGTCCTCCCAAGTGGCACCAGAGCCAACAAACCCAGTGGCAGGATTTTGACCACATCAGAGCACAACCCAGTTACTTCTACAGGCAGCACACCCAAAGGGATATCTTGGCAGGCAGCAAACCCTGTCATGGATAAATCTGCTTCATGGGATCAGGCCTGCACAGCAGTGCATACATTGTAGTCAGGTCCATACTCATAGCCAGCTGGAGGGGCAACCCCACATACAGACAGGCCAACAGTAATCAAGACTCAACTACAACAGGAGGGCTCACACAATTGACACAAGGGACATTCCTGGAGCACCTACCTCAGGTGATCAGGGAGATTGTGTCACTGAGCCTCACAAGACACCTACCACATAAGGCCACACTACCAAGACTGGGAGGCATAGCAGCTCTATCTCATACACAGAAACAAATACAGAGAGGCAAGCACAATGGGAGACAAACACATGCCACAAATGAAAGAACAGGAGAAATCCTCAGAAAAAGAACTAAATGAAATGGAGGCAAGCAAGCTACCAGATGCAAAGTTCAAAACAATGATTATAAGAATTGTCAGGGTACTTAATGAGAACTTCAACAAAGTGATATCAAGCATAAAAAAAAGGACATCGAACCATATAAAAGAACCAGTCAGACATGTAGAACTCAATATCTGAAATGAAAAGTACACTAGGAGGAATTAGCAGCAGGCTAGGTGAAGCAGAGGATCAAATGAATGATTTGGAAGACACCCAATCAGAGCAGCAAAGAGAAAAAATAATTTTTAAAAATGAGGGTAGTATAAGGGACCTCTGGGACAATATGAAGTGTAACAACATTCTCTTCATGGGGTTACTAGAAGAAGAGAGAAAGCAAGGAATCAATAACCTATTTGAAAAAATTATGGCTGAAAACTCTCCTATCCTGGTGAAGAAACAAAGTACACATGTTCAGAGAGTCCCAAACAAGATGAACCCAAAGAGGCTTACACCAAGACACAGAATAATTAAAATGGCAAACATTAAAGACAAAAGAGAGAATCTTAAAAGCAGCAAGAGAAAGATAGTTAGCAATACGTATATCTGACAGAATTTTTTTAAAAGGCTATAAGAGACAAAGAAAGACATTATATAATGATAAATGGAGCAATCCAATAGAAGGATATAACCCTTGTAAACATTTATGCACCCAACATAGGAGCACCTAAAAATAAAGCAAATCCTGATGGACATAAAGGGAAAGAGAGGTAGTAATACAGTCATACTAGGAAATTTAAACACCACATTAACATCAGTGGATAGATCTCCCAAACAAAAAAATCAATAAGGAAACAGCATCCTTAAATAGCACACTAGATCATATGAATTTCACTGATATTTTCAGAGCATTTCACCCCAAAGCTGCAGAATAATTCAAGAAGATTGCAATCATATCAAGCATCTACTCTGACCCAATGGTATGAAACTGGAAATAAATTAAAAAAAAAAAAAAAAAAGCCTGAAAAACACTCAAACAAACAGGCTAAAAAACATGACACTGAACAACGAATGGGTCAGCAATGAGCTCAAGAAGGAAATCAAAAGTTACCTTCAGACAAGTGAAAATGAGCACTTAACAACCAAAAATCTATGGGACACAGCAAAAGCAGTCTTAAGAGGAAAAAATTCATAGCAATACAGACCAACCTCAAGAAGCAAAAAAAAAATTCAAATAAACAATCTATGTTTACATGTAAAGGAACTAGAAAAAGAACAACAAAAAAGGCCAAAGTGAGTAGAAGGAAGGAAATAATAAAGATCTGAGTGGAAATAAATGAAATAGAGTCTAAAAAAACACAAAATATCAATGAAACCAAGAGCTGGTTTCTTTCTTTCTTTCTTTCTTTCTTTCTTTCTTTCTTTCTTTCTTTCTTTCTTTCTTTCAGACAGCAACAGTATTTATTGTTGAACTCCAAGAAACTTTTTTTTTTTAATCCTCACCCGAGAGGAAGAAAAAGACAGAGAGAAACATTGATGTGAGAGAAACACATTGACTGGTTGCCACCCACACGACCCCAATCAGGGCCGGGGACAAATTGAAACCAAGGTACAGTGATACCTCGGTTCTCGAACGCCTCGGATTTCGACCAAATCGGTATTCGACCAGGAGATTCGAGAAACTTTTGTCTTGGAATCCGAACAAATATTTGGAACTCGAACTTCCGAGATGAGCCGAGTTGAGCCGAATGGCGTTCATTCGGCCCAGCGCGCCTTGCTTGCGTCCTCAGTGTGAGTGCAGAGAGAGAGTCACGCTTTGTGGAGAGAGTCACGCTTTACACTGAATTTAACCCTTAGACATATTGTACACTTTTATTTCTTGTTGAGACTTATGTTTTTCTACATATTATATACAAATTAGGCCAGTAAATAGGCATTTTCTGGGGCTTGGAACGAATTAATCCAGTTTCCATTATTTCCTATTGGGTTTCATTGCTTCGGTTCTCGAACAATTTGGTTCTCGACCGTCCTCCTGGAACGAATTATGTTCGAGAACCGAGGTATCACTGTATAAGCCCTTTGGGGGAACTGAACCCGGGACTCTCTGGTACACGGGCTGATGTTCTAACCGCTGAGCCGAACTGGCCAGGACAAGAGCTGGTTTTTAGAAAACAAGATTGATAAACCTTTAACCAGACTCATCAAGAAAAAAAGAGAGAGGACCCCAAAAATATAAAATCAGAAACAAAAGAGAAGTGACAACTGACACCACAAAAATACAAAGGATTATAAGAAAATATTACAGCCAACTATATGCCACAGATTGGATGATCTGGAAGAAATAGATAAATTCCTAGAAACATTCAGTCTTCCCAAACTGAATCAAGAAGAAACAGAAAATCTGAGCAGACTGATTACAACTAGTAGAATCAAAGCAGTAATAAAAACAAATCCCAGCAAACAAAAGTTCTGGATTGGATGGCTTCACAGGTGAATTTTACCAAACATTCAAAGAAATAACACCTATTCTCCTCAAACTATTCCAAATAATTCAAGAGGAGGGAAGACTCACACGCTCATTTTATGAGGCTAGCATTATCTTAATTCCAAAACCAGATAAAGACACTGCAAAGAAAAAATAAAATTATAGGTCAATATCCCCAATGAATATAGATGCTAAAATCCTCAACAAAATATTGGCAAACTGAATCCAGCAATTCATTAAAAAGATCATACGCCATAATTAAGTGGGATATATTCCTATGATTCAAGGTTGGTACAATATCTGCAAATCAATTAACATGATACTCTACATAAACAAAATGAAGAATAAAAATCATATGATCATATCAATAGATGCCCAAAAAGCATTTGACAAAATCTAGCACCCATTTATGATAAAAACTCTCGACAAAGTGGGAATAGAGGGAACATACTTCAACATAATAAATGTCATATATGACAAACTCACAGCCAAAATCTTATTCAACCAGGAAAAACTAAAAGCATTTCTTAAGATTAGCAACAAGACAGGGATGTTTGCTTTCACCACTCTTATTCAACCTAGTACTGGAAGTCCTGGTCATGGAAATCAAACAAGAAGAAAAAAAATCATCTAAATTGGAAAGGAAGAGGTAAAACTGCAATTATTTGTAGATGATATGATACTGTATATAGAGAACCCTAAATATTTCACCAAAAAACTACTAGAACTGATAAATGAAAAAGGCAAATTAAAACCACAATGAGATATCACCTCACACCTGTCAGAATGGCTGAACCAATAAATAAAAAATTGACAAGTGTTGGTGAAAATGTGAAGAAAAAGGAACCACCATGCACTATTTGTAGGAATGCAGATTGGTGCAGCCACAATGGAAAACAGTATGGAGTTTCCTCAAAAAATTAAAAATGGATCTGCCTTATGACCCAGGGATTCCACTTCTGGGTATTTATTTAAAAACAAAACAAAACACTAATTCAAAAAAATACCTTATGTGCACCTTTATGTTCATTGCAGCATTATTTACAATAGCCAAGCTATGGAAGCAACCCCAGTGTCCATCAGTAGACAAGTGAGTAAAAAAGTGGTGGTACATATACACAATGAAATATTACTCGGCCATAAAAAAGAATGAAATGTTACCATTTGCAACAGCATGGATGGATCTAGAAAGTATTATGCTAAATGAAATAAGTCAGTCAGAGAAAGACAAATACCATCTGATTTCACTTATATGTAGAATCTAAAGGACAAAATAAATGAACAAACTTGAAACAGATTCATAGATACAGAGAGGGGTTATGGGGGCTGGGTAAAAAAGGTGAAGGAATTAAGAAATACAACCCTGTCCGGTTTGGCTCAGCGGTTAGAGCGTCGGCCTGCGGTCCTGAGAGACCCGGGTTCAGTTCCCACTAAGGGCGCGTACCTTGGTTGCAGTTTGTCCCCGGCCGTGGTCGGTTGTGCGGGTGGCAGCCACTCGATGTGTTCCTTTCACATCGATGTTTCTCTCTCTCTCTCTCTGTTCCTCTCTCTCCCTCCCACTCTACCTGAACAAAGAATGGAAAAATGTCCTCGGGTGAGGATAAAAAAAAAAAAAAAATTAAAGAAATACAAATTGGCAGTTGCAAAATAATACAGCATGTAGAATAGTCAATAAGTGTGATAAATATCATGGTGCCAGGTTGCTACTAGAAATATTGGGAGGAACACTTTGTAAAGTATATTATTGTCTAACTCCTATGGTGTACACCTGAAACCAATGCAAAATAATATTGGAAGTAAATTGTATTTGAAAAAAATAAACTAAATATGGTACATTAAAAAAAAAAAAAATACAGAGGAAGATCCAAGCTGAGCATCAGAGAAGAATTCAAGTACTATATATCATCTCTGCCACAGTGTTCACTCCACGATTAGTCACGGTTTTGTCTGTAAACATGACCTTCCCTGAGGTCTCTTCTGTCTCAAGAATTTTCCTTCAAGATTTTGAAGAGGAAGATGTTTGCAGATAATGTTTTGATTTGTTTAGAAAGCAGTTTCCTTTGGGTAATATTTATATCCTGACAAATACTTACTTTAAATTCTAAATGGCACCAGTCTGGCAATAAATACCACTCCAGAAATAAATGGCTGATAGGTGTCAGATCATAACAATAATTTCTAGTGCTTTTCCATCTGCAGAGTGTTAATTAGGGAGGCCTCACAGTAGCTCTGGAAGAGACTTGCCTGCAGCAATCACTCAGCATAGAAATACAATCCAGGGAGTGGATCCTGATTTCTGCCTCAAATCATAAACTAATTATTTTCCTTCTTTAACCTCTTCATGGGAGAAATAGCATAAACAAGAGATAGAAAAAGACAGGAAAGATAAAGAAGAGAAAAGAAATCGCGGACAGGAGACTCAGCACCAGGCCCTGGCTTTTTCCCAGGAACCACGCCGGGAGAGACCTGAAAACGGAGGGAGGTCAGTGGGACAGAGCGACTAAAGCAAAACTGAGAAACTCTGGAGAGACAGAAGATGGTTAGCTCTTGGGGTGAGAGGCAAGTGGTAGCCCACAATGTAAGAGGTCATGGGTAGGAACTAGGTTGGGTGAGAGCATTCTCATTGTGCTTTTATTTGCCTTCCTCAGTTTGACCTAGGTGGACGCCACCTGCCCTGCCTCATGACCATTGTGAGGGGCTGGCTGGGCTCCTGGGATAATGTCTGTGGAGGCCAGCTGGAGTGCAAAATGATGACCGCTGTGTGGGTTGACTTGCTGACTCTAACCATTCTCTCCTTCCCCACCGCCCTCTTCACAAGGTGAGGCCAGGAGATTTCAAAGGAAGTAGGAAAGGGGGTGGTGATGTAAAGGTAAAATTAGATGGGAGGAGGCACACTGCTGAGGGGTGTGTAAAGGGCTTTGTCAACTCAGAGGCCCTCTATCCTAAGAGGGTTTCCATTTTCATCCCCCTTCTACCTTGAACTCTCCTCACATTGAGACCCTCCCCTGGGGAGTTCTCAGTGCTACCCTAGAGAGCTGGTGCCCCAGCTCACAGGAGAAAATAACAACAGATCTGCAGAAGAAAGTTATATGAGAGATGCCAAACTGAATGACCTTCACCAGATGTAGCAGAATTAATAAACAGAAAGAATAAGACTTTAAAATAAGACAAGTGAGTGTATTCTCAGAGAGATATGAATAGAAGAACATTGTTAAAATGAAGCAGGTTACAGTTATAAAGATGAACTACAGGAAATGCCAGATTTCAAAAACAATACTGCTTACATAAAGACCTCAGCAGAGGGTTGGACATTAGCATGAACAATGGATTAGAGCACTGGAGGGCTGGGTTGAGATTCTACTTCAAAAGATGTAGACTAGAAACAAAAAATAAAAAATCGGGAGGGCTGAAGGAGAAGTGTTGACATCTACATAATATGGGTCCCACAAGAAGAAAACAAATGGAGAGAGAGAGAGAGAGAGAGAGAGAGAGAGAGAGAATGTGTGTAGAAATAGTGCTGCAGAATTCAGAACAAACACTTCCCTAACATCCTGGGTTGTTTTTTAGTACTTGTTGAAAGTTACAAATTTAGCTGGATTACCTCCACCCACATAGAAACAGTAAATTTTATAGTGTATGTATTAAGTGTTCAATCGGTGCTTGATTTCAAATATGTCACAGATAAACTCCTCAACAAAAGACAAAACAAATACATGGAACAATTAGCAAATATTACAAGTCATGAAACTACGATGTCATTGAGTGCTAAATTGGATTGTATAGTTTATAAGTTTTATTAGTATCAAGTGGTAACATCAGGGTGATTTAGCGTCTTCGGGACATACCTGGCTTGACCTCAGTTCTCAGGAAAACTACCTGTCAAACACTTGTTCTGTAGAATAGTCTTGGTGTTGCATGTAAAGGGGTTTCAAGTGTAGTGAAACTTGACCATGTATTGACTGCCCAACATCTGAACCCCATTCCTCTGTTTAGGGGAATTTCCCATTTCATGAGTCCCCATTAGAGGTAGAGCCACTTCCACTGTGAAGTGTAGTGACACCTGTTTTCTTATCCTCTCCCCACCCTAACCCCAAGCTCAGGCCTGGGCATGTGGTCTCAGCGCTGCCAATCACATCTGCTTTCCCCAGATACTGACTTGGGACCCAGTGATGCAGGGGAACCACTGTTCAGCAGCAACAAAGGCAACACTAGGTTTCCAGGGATGGTCATGGCAATGGAGTGGTGGCACCTAAAACCTTCCACAGGCTTTCCATTGCCCTAGAGAGTAAACCCCAAGCTCCCTAGTGTGACGTGTAAGACTCTTCAAGCATAATGGTCCTTCATGCACCTCATGCTCCAGACAGACTAATTTTCTCTTAATCCTTCAAATATTCCTCAGCCTTCTCTCTTCTCCTCCCTCTCTCCTTCCTTATGTCTACTACATTGTTGCCTTTGTTTGGACATTTCTCTTTCTCTGCCCACATTTTTGTTGTTACTGTTCATTTCTACTTATCCTTTAGGTAAATGTTTCTCCTGAAAGTCCATATCTTGCACTTCCACAGGAAACTGAATGTTAATGCAATGGCTTGTTTACTTGGCATTTCATGTGCAAACCTGTGAGCTCAATGAGGGTGGTGACTATGTCTACACTGCTTAGTGACACATCTCCAGTGCCCAGAACCATGCCTGGCACAGGAGGAGCAGTCAAATATTTATTGAATGAACAAAGTTCATCCTAAAGTAGCTAGAATCTAGACTGGCTATTGTTATGTATGCCTGGCCTACCAACTATTACACCTCCCTTCAACATTTCCTATGTTTTTATTGGAATTGAAATTTTTTCAGTATAAAATTTAGATCATAAACCAAAAGAGGAAAGCTCATATGAATATATTTTGTCTCAGTTATTGTTTGCATAATAAAATTTGTAAGATGAGGTCTGCAAAGTATGCTTCTAAGAAAAGTGCTCTGAATGCAAAATGCTGAGAATCTAAAAGTAAGTGAGTAAATAGCTCCCAAGGGGTAGACTGCTCTTTTCAATGAGAGGGATGAATTGTGCCAAGAAAACCTGAAGCCAAGTTGTGAAAAGAAATTAATATCCTATGTGAGATGGACAGTATAACCTTTTTCTTTGCTAGGGGCAATTGGGCCTATGAGTGTGTCTCCACAGCTGGAAAACAGATAATCAACACTGATTGATTGGTGAATGTGTCGAAGTGGACAGCTGTAAGACCTGGGTGGGACAGTTTTGTCTTCTGCTCTGGTGCTCTGCAGGTCACAAAACATTGTCACCCACAAACTAGGGAGGTAAATAGTCTGGGTGTTACTATTCCCATTCTCCAGTTGAGTAAACTGAGGCCCAGAGAGGTTAAATGGTTTTTCCAAGGTCACCCAGATAGTAGATGTGAGTGCCAGAAATAAAATCCAGGTTTATATGTCTTTCTTCATTATGGCCTAAGTTTACAAAGATGATTTTCCAAGGCTGAATCAAGTAGAAGAAATTTCAGTCACATCAATAACTACAACAATTATTTTAATGCTTATCTTTTTAAGAAATATGTTTTTGCTTATTTTTCTTAGAGAGAGAGAGATAGAAACATCGATGTGAGAGAGAAACATCAATCGGCTGCCTCCTGCACATCCTCCCCACCCCCCCGACACACACACTGGGGATGAGCCCATAACCTTGGCACATGCCCTGACGGGGAATCAAACTGGGACTTCTCAGTCCATGGGACCATGCTCAATCCACTGAGCCACACTGGCCAGGCTTAATGCTTATCTTTAAATATATATATAATAATTTTATATATATATATATAAATTTACATATATATAAAACTTGTGACTGTAGCAGTCAGTTCCCTGCAGAAGTTATGAAAACCATGGGATGGGATGCTTCATTTAATAGGACTTTCTAGCATTTAATAAGAAAGGGATTCAGAATGGCAAGGTCGCTTTGCTCAAGAGCATCTGTTTTCATACGACAGCCGCATAGTGGACTCTCCCAGCAAGCCTGCCTTCACTTTGCATGAAGGGCCTTGACATGTGGGTACAAGTTGAAGATAAGCTGATGGTCAGGGAAAGGCACAGAGTCTTGGAGAATGACTTTAAAAATCCCAGAAATCTAAGGTTATGAGTTGATTTATGTCCCCCCAAAATATATGTTGAAATCCTAACCCCTGGGACCTGGGACTATGACCTTATGCGAACAAAGGGTCTTTGTGGATCTAATCAAATTAAGATGAGGTCATTAAAGTGGGCCTTAATCTGCTCTGGCTGGGTCACTAGGTTGGTTAGAGTGTCCCCCTGATACGCCAAGGTTGCAGGTTTGATCCTCAGGCCACATACAAGAATCAATCAATGAATGCATAAAGAAGTGAAACAACAAATCTCTCTCTCTTCATTCCTCTCTCTCTCTAAAATCAATAAACAACAACAATTGTTTAAAAGTGGCTGTAATCCGATGAGACTGAAATCCTTGTAAGAAGCGGAAAGTTTGCACAGACATGCACAGAGGAAAACAGACCCACGGAGAGAACACCACGTGACGACAAAGGCAGAGGCAGGCGTGCTGCAGCTACAAGCCAAGGAGCACCAGAGACTGAAGGTCACCACCAGAAGCTGAGAAGAAGCAAGGAAGGATTCTCCACAGAGCCTCAGAGACAGTATGGCCCTGATGGCACCTTGCTTTCAGACTTCTGGCCTCCAGACCTGTGAGAGAATAAATGTCTATTGTTTTAAGCCACCCAATTTATGATACTTTGTTATGGCACACCTAGGAAACTAATACATCTTGTACCATAGAATATAGACCTGGGTCTCCTGACAATATTTCTTTTCCAAGAGGATTTTATAAATATATATGGGGGTGGGGAGGCTATAATCAAGGAAGTTGGCATAAGCACATCAAGCACTACAGTAAGGACGTACTATGACAAAATGAGCCAGAACAATAGGACTGTGTTTGTGGATTGAGTGTCTGTCACATTCCCAGATGACAAAGCCTGTGTAAAATGAGGGTTGTCATTCAGGAATGAACAAACACAAAGAAGTCACATCCTGGCTTCTTTTTTATTATTATTAATAAAACATTTAAGACATATAAACAAGTATAGAAAATAATGTAACAAACACCTATGTACCCACACCTCAACTTAAGAAACAGAAGGATAGTTAGAGTTTCTTATTTACCCCTACCTATCCTTTTTTTTTTCAAAAGTAACCATTTGGGGGTGATCAGTCTTCATAGGTCTCTTGATTTCTGTATATCTTACAGGAAGGCACTGACTGACTTTTTACTATACTATCATTTCAAGGATATTAGCATAGCAGACAGCCTCAGAAGACAGAGACAGTGTTCCTCTCTGGAGCAAAGCTCAGGCAGGCTTAACCCATTATAAAAGATACAGGTTCCCTCAGCTCATGGATTCTCTCTGTAGTACAACCCACTGCATGTATGTTCCATTCACATCTCCTTCATGGGAGCTGGGGGCAAGAGAACTTCTGCAAATTCGATGATGCTATGTTGCTTTCTGTGACAAGAGTAATAATGTCCTTTGTCTCCAACCCAGTATTTCTTCTATTAGTATTGATGAAACTGTGGCAAATGGGGTAAATTCTCAGATCCTTCAAAGCTTTTGAAAACCATTATCTCAAATTTTGTGTTTATTATTTTCATGTTGTAAATTTTACTAAAGATGTATATATAAAAATATAGTATTGTTTTGCTTGTTTACAAAGTTTACATAAATGGAATCATGCACTATGTATCCTTCAGCAACTTGATCTTTCTCTCAGTTTATCTTCTTGAGTCATCCATACTGATTCATATTTTAGTTCATTCATTTTTTTAACCACTGAATCACATTTTATTGTTATTTAGTTTACTTTTGTTGCTATCTAGGTTATTTCCAAATTTTGTTATTGCAACCAATGCTTGTAGTGAACATTATAGTTCATGAGCCCTTGTGCATATGCAAGAGAGGATTTCTTGTATATAAACTTAGGAGTGGAAATGCTGGAATGTAGTGTGAACTCATCTGTAGCCTTAGTAGATATTGCCAACTTGCTCTCTGAAGAGGTTGTATCAAATACCATTTTTATAATCAATATGCAAGAGTTTCTGGTTCTCTGCATTCTTGCAAACATGGTATTGTCCTATGTTTGAGGGTTTACCTTTCTAATGAATATAAAGTGCTGGACATCTTTTCACATGTTCTTTGGTCATTTTTCTCCTCTTTAGATGCTGTATATATCCTCTACATATTTTTCTATTGGTTGTTTATTTTACTTATGAGCATAAAAAATTCTTTATAGCCCTGGCCAGTTTGGCTCAGCGGTTAGAGCATCGGCCTGCGGTCCAGAGAGACCCAGGTTCAGTTCCCGCTAAGGGCATGCACCTCGGTTGCAGTTTGTCCCCGGCCCTGGTTGGTCGTGTGGGTGGCAACCACTCGATGTGTTCCTTTCACGTCGATGTTTCTCTTTCTCTCTCTGTTCCTATCTCTCCCTCCCACTATACCTGAACAAAAAATGGAAAAATGTCCTCGGGTGAGGATGATAAAAAAAAAAACAACTTTATATATTCAAGATACTGATATTTTGGGTTTTATATATGTAGAAATAACATCTCCCAGTCTGCAATGTATTTCTTCCCTTCACATATGGAGTTTATACATATAGCTTCACAGTGGGATAGTAGGAGAAGTTTAAAGATTTCATAGTGGAATGTTAGGAGAAGCCTATATCCACAGCAGTGTTCAGGGATTCAAAACACTGATGATAGCATGATCTGACGAAGCATTATTGGAAGGCTGTGACACAAGCAATTTGAGTTGTGGTCATGATTCTTCCATAGCTGAATATCTTTGGGAAAGTCATATCAACACTTCTATAAATAGAACCTTTGGACTAGATGACCTCCCAGATCACTTTCCCAGATTTAAGGTTCTCTAACACTGCATCAAGGTGACACGCACCAGGCAGACAATGGCAGGACCCAGGTGGATGAGCCCAACTTCACTACACTTGGGAAGTGACTGACTAGCTTCGGTGTTGCATTCCCTGACTCTGCCACATGGGTAGCCACTTTGCCCTGAATGTGCCCACAGTGCTGCTCACATTGCTGCTATACTATCATCACAGTATACTGTTGATGATCACACCACTGGTCTCTCTGACTACATCAAGAGCTCCTCAAGGACAGGGTTGCCTTTAGTATATCCCCAGCACCTCCCACAGCTCCTGACTCAGTGAAATGTTTGATGAGTGATAAAGGGAGCATGGGAGGATAGGAAGAAAGTATAGAAAAAAGAAAAGAAGAAAAGAGGGAGGGAGGAAGGAAGGAAAAAAGGAAGGGAGGAAGGGAAGAAGAGAAGGAGGGAAGGAGGGAGGGAGGGAGGGAGGACCAGAGAACCTAAACACCCCCCCCCAAAATATACACCCAGTGAACACAACAGTTTCTAAAACAATTATACATTAGGAAAAGGAACCATTTGCAAATACTATTGTAGCTATTTTACAAGTGAAGTCAGTTTTTCAAGATTACACAGGAAAACAGTAGTGTGCTTAATAATGGAAACCAATAATCTCTGATTCTTAATCTGATGTTCTGACTATCCCTACTGACATCTTTTCAATGATTAAAAAGGGAGTCTTGCCTTGGCCAGTTCAGCTCAGCTGTTGGAGCATCAGCCAGTGGACCGAAGAGTCTTGGATTTGATTCCCAGTGAAGGGCACATGCCTGGGTTGCAGGTTTAATCCCCAGCCTGGTTGGGGTACTTACAGGAGGCAACCAATCAATGTATCTCTCTCACATCGATGTTTCTCTCTCTCTCTCTCTCTCTCTCTCTCTCTCTCTCTCTCTCTGTCTCTCTCTGTCTCCCCTTCCCTCCCCCCTTCCACTATATCTAAAAATCAATGAAAAAATATTCTTGGGTTAGGATTTAAAAAAAAAAAAGGAGTCTTTAAGCATTAAGACCTTTAATAGTCATGCTCTATAGAATATCAGAGATGAAAGTACTTAAATAATTCTTCTTTCGCTGTAATACAATTCTGCGCTTGTAATAAACATAGGAAGAAAATAAAATCTATGTAATAAAATGGTCTGTTGTCATGACAACAGGAAGAAGCAACAGGAGGAAAAATCTTGGCTCTTAAGAATGGTGTGTTACAAAGTGTCAGGGTCCATTATGTATGATCAGTACTCTGTTCTTTAGTTTTTTCTGTACACAGCTTACTTCACTGTACAAATGTAATTCAATTTTCTGAGTTGCATTTTAGCTTCTGGAACTCCAAAGTACATTTTGAGCAGGGCTCTTTATTCTTTCCTGGGGCTAATGCATTATCTGTTCATCTTGAAAAACTAACCAGTGTCTTCCTACCTTTATATGTGTGTGTGTGTGTGTGTGTGTGTGTGTGTGTGTGTGTATACACACACACATATACGTATATATAAATGTATTCCCAAAAATGTATACACAATTTGAATGATTATAAAGTCAATGTTTATTAACATACAGTTCATTTTCAAAATTTAAAAGGATATACAGAAGTGAATAATTTTTTTTTTTTTTTGTCAACATCTGTTTTCAAACTGTGCTGGTCTAGGGACCAGATAACACAAAGCAGTGAAACAGCAAACATCAAGAATCATTTTGTTCGGTATTTGTGTGCATTCTCAATTCTTCAACAGTTGCCGATTTTGTACTGTAAACTTTATCTTTTGTATATCCCCATAAAAAAGTCTAGTGGATAAATATTCTTTATTCAGCGCTTAGTCTGGCTTCACCCATTTAAATCTGTTAAACCTGAAAAGGAGTGAGAATAAAGTGAGTTATCAGCTGTTAAATTGTGTATACATTTTTTGGACACTACTCTATATTTTTACAATTTATTATAATAGCATCTCTGAGTTTGTTTTTATAATAATTGGTAAGATCATTGTGAAATAATAAAAGAGTAAGTGGGTCACAAGAGCCAGATCAGGAATAAGATTAGGTGTGGAGATAACAGTAGATTGGGGGAGCCGTGGCAGAGGTCAGTCTGCTCTGCTCTTCTCCCAGCAGCCTCCTTCCTGCCAGCCCAGATTCAGTCCTACCAGACACCAGCCTCCAGACATTGGCGTGTGCCTGACAAATGGGGCACATGCACTAGATGGTTTCTTTGAAACAGTACTTCCCAAAGTGTGGGCTCCGATCCAGTGTGCATCAGAATCCCCCAGCATGCTTATTGAAAATGCATATTTTAACGTTCTGTTTCTGATCTGCTAAATCCGAAATGTGGGTGGTGAGCTTGAGGTATCTGAATGCTAAAAAGCACACTACAATTTGAGGATCACTGCTTTGAGTAAAGTGTGAAAAAAAAAAATGGAAGGAAATTCCTCTGGCATGAAGTATCTAAGAAGGAAGAAGGAGGCTGAGTTCTAGGTAAAGAAAAGGGAAGCAAACCAGCTACAGATGAAGTTGGCCTAGTTCAAAGCTTTCCTTAGGTTTCACCACAGTTCTGACTACTGTAGATTTAAGCCAGACTCAAGTGTGCTCTACAAATGCATGCTGTGTAATGTGGTGACTGTTTGTGTTACAAACCTCAAAAGAGAGCCTGCTTCACTCTGATTGGTTTGCCTCATCCGTTAGAGCATCGGCCAGCAGACCAAAGAGTCTCGGTTTCGATTCCAGCCAAGGGCACGTACCATGGTCCCCAGCTCTGGTTGGGGTCATGCAGGAGGCAACCAATTGATGTGTCTCCCTCACATCGATGTTTCTCTCTCTCTCTTTCCCTCCCTCCCTCCCTTCCCCTCTATGTTAAAAATCTATGGAAGGATCAACAACAACAACAAAAAAGTGATGGAAAAAATGTCCAAGAAAAAAGTAGTAAATCTGACTACATGAAAAAATGCTTTATGATTGTTTATAGGAAAAACTCACTTCTAGTCTCTTCTACTCACATTCCCAATGCTTCTGACACCACATCAAGCAATTCTGTGACACCAGCTGAGTGTCCTACAAATCAATTCAGTTCTGACACTATCTGCCTGGTGTTAGCATCATATCTCATAGGCTATGGATTCAGTCCCACAAGACTGCCCATCCCCCACTTCAGAATGCCAATTGCAAATCCAGGTTGTCACTGATGCTTCTGACCAACTAACTACAATCAGAGGTTCCCATGACCCCCTTTCTCAGGTTCAATTAATTTGCTAGAGCAGCTCACAGGACTTGCGAAACCAGTTTATTTACCAGATTACTGGTTCATTATAAAAGGATATAACTCAGGAACAGCCATAGGAAAGAGATACACAGGGTAGGTCCAGAAGGGTCCTGAGTACAGAAGCTTCTGTCCCTGTGGAGTTTAGCTGTGCCACCCTCCAAG
Organism: Molossus molossus; assembly: GCF_014108415.1. Lineage (NCBI taxonomy): Eukaryota > Metazoa > Chordata > Mammalia > Chiroptera > Molossidae > Molossus > Molossus molossus. The sequence continues at coordinate 72,297,352 of NW_023425388.1, read as the reverse complement.
CACGTGGATATGTTCACCAACCCAGGAGTTCTCCAAACCTCGTATTTTGGGAGATTGTATGGAAGCTTCATCACATGGGCATTATCAATCATTAACTCCGTCTCCAGCCCCTCCACTTCCTGGAGGACTGGGGAGGGCAACCTTCTGATTATGGCTTGATTGGTCTTTCTGGTGACCAGCTCTCATCCTAAAGCCATCCAGGGGCCCACCAAAAGTCTCCACCTTAGAACAAAAGGGACTGCTGTCATCCAGGAAATTCCAAGGATTTAGGAGGTTTGTCAAGAACTAGGGTAGTCAAAGTTCAAATATTAGAACAAAAGATGCTCCTAGTGCTCTTATTACTTAGGAAATAATAAGAGTTTTAGGAGCTCTGTGTCAGGAACTGGGGGCAGAGACCATATATATGTATTTTTTCCTATTATTTCACAGTGGTATTAATATACCATATAAAGGTAATTAGAGTCCATATGGGGCCCCCCAAAGGAAGGACACCCACTTATTTAGTAGGATGGCACAATATCAGGGAAGCCTTCCCAAAAAGGACTTTAGGGATAAGGATATCCAGAGGCCAGTCATTGGGGACATAGCTCTTTTGAGAAACAGCAGGTAATCAGGCATGCGGGGGTGTTGGCAGGCAGAGAAAGTAGAGAAGGCAGTACCACAAAGAGCCTTGAGGGACTCGAATCCGTGAGGAAAAGATGGACTTCTTAATAAATGGTGCTGGTTTAACTGAAGAGCCATATGAAAAAAGATAAAACCGCCCTGGCCGGTTTGGCTCAGCGGTTAGAGCATTCACCTGCGGTCCGGAGAGACCAGGGTTCGGTTCCTGCTAAGGGCATGTACCTCGGTTGCAGTTTGTCCCCGGCCCTGGTTGGTCGTGCAGGTGGCAGCCACTCGATGTGTCCCTTTCACATCGAAGTTTCTCTCTCTCTCTCTTCCTCTCTCTCCCTCCCACTCTATCTGTGCAAAAAATGTCCTCGGGTGAGGATTAAAATAAATAAATAAATAAAAATAAATAAAAAATAAAAAAGATAAAACTGAGATCATTTTTCATACTGTCTACAATAATTTACAAAAATGAAACTATAAAATGCTGGAGTGGTAAAAATCTTGAAACTTGGTTACTGGCATTTTAGTCCAGCCTGTCGCTTTAACAGCCAGTTTATGGGAAATACAGGAGATAAAGGGATCTGTCCGACGCCAGACAGCACCAGATACAATCAGCAAAATCCAGACTGTTGTTCCTTCAGATTTTTTCTGCTGCTTTGTGAACGGCTTTCTTTAACAATTACATTTCCCACCCTACACCCCCTCCACAAAAGGGGGGAGGGATACCTTTAGATTAAAAGAGACTCAAAGACAGACATAGCAACCAATTGTAATATGTGGATCTTATTTGTACCCAATAATAATAATTTAAAAAACTTTAAAAAAGCAATTTTTGACATAAATGAAGAAATTCAAACCCTGTGTGGATCCTGGATAATTTTAAAGGATTATTAATTCTATTAAGTGCAATAATGGAAATATGTTTCGGTTAAAAAGAAGCAGCCTTATCTCTCAGAGATAAAGATTGAGCTATTTACAGATGAAATGGCAAGATCTTTGGTATTCTCTTTAAAATAATCCAGTAAAGGTAGGTGAGGGGAATAGAAGGTATAAATGAAATAAAACAGTACATTTGTTAATAATTATTAAAGCTAGATGACAAGTACATAAAGATTTATTTTACTATTCTTTTACTTTGAGGTGACTCTGAAAATTCCCAGAGCCACTGAAGAGTTTTTTGGCAGGAGAATGCCAACAGGAAATTGGCATCTGAGGAGGTGCAGCCCTGGAATAAGAAGTCTGGATAGGAGGCAGTCAAGGAGGTTCACTCTGCGAGTGTCATTGGGAGGGTCTGGATATGGACAGTATGAAAGAGAACAGTAGAACTTGATGACCTACTGGTTGAGAAAGCTAAAGAAACAGGAATCAAGGTTGACTCTCAGGTTTCAGGCTTAGATGGCTGCGTGGTGGGGCTGTTTACCAAGCAAAGGGATTCAGAAGAGATTAAAGTTAGGGGTGAAGGAGTATAGGTGCTATTTCTGACAGGTTGCATTTGAGGTGTCTGTGGAACATCCAGAGCTTAGGAAAGAGGCCTGCAGTAGAGATGGGGTTTTGGCAATTTTCAGCTGCAGCATAATTTCCATGGAAACATGTAGAGTGTAGGCACAAGAAAATGTTCCCTTCGTGTGCAGGCACTTCTTATCAAATCAATAAATTACTCTCGGACTGTTTCAACACTAAAAACTCAAAGTGGCTTAATCAAGGAGAAGAATATAAGAGAACTAAATAGTAGTATATGATATCCGTTTCTTCTTAATTTCCATTTTGAACATGTGATAACTCTTCAAGGTTTAACTGCATTATTTTCCTTTTTCTTTAGTGTTGAAAGTGTTACAGATGCCCCCCTTTTTTCCTTATTGACCCCCTCCTTCCCACTCCCACCCCCCTCCTGCCTTCCCCAGCCTAGTGTCCATGTGGATTGGTTGTGCACATATGCATATAGGTTCTTTGGTTTATGTCTTCCCTCCCCTCCACTCCCCATCCTTCTGAGATTTGTCAGTCTGTCCCTATAACTGCATTATTTTCTTGTTTCATTTTCTTTCCCCTAATAAAAGAGTCTTCAGAGAACACTAAGGCTTTAATACATTAGGAGGGAAATATCTCATGTGAAAGATCAAATTTTACTTTTTCTTTTTTACCTTGCCTTTCTTCTATTTTGTTCTTTCCATGTTGTCTATGGTATTGTAAAAACTGAAAGAAAACACCCAAACCAGCTAGGCCTAGGGCCACAGTTCATGCCACGATGGGTTGACATGTGTATTCAGAAGGAGCCACGGAGCCACTGGTATAAAAAAGCAGTTTGTGTCAGAGACGGACTTATGCTTCGGAGCAGGGTAAAGAGAAGAAAACTCAGCCCCTGCGGCATTTGTTGCTGGGGAAGCGTCAGGCCATCTGCCAGGCTTTAATAAAACACGACAACAACATTTTGGTTTGAAGCACAGAATGATTTTCCAAAGTGAAAATAAAGTTTGTCAGCAATTAAGGCTCTTAAAGGTCTTTTTCAAAACATGTATTTTTATCGTCAGCATTTATATTCAAATATGAAGTAAAGGACATTAATACCTTTGTTTTCCTGGTCTGGGCTTATTCTTAAAATCTTGTGTTGACTGCCTGATTCAGACTCCTCACTTGCCATTTGAAGCCTCCATAATTTGGCTTCACCCAAAACCACTTAAATCAGAATTTTGACGGGTTGGACCCAGGCATCAGTTCTTTGAAAAATCATCCCCTTTGAAGCTCACATAAGAGCTCTGCAGTCAAGGTCGAGACCCACTGTGGTTTCAGTATTAGAGAGGAAAAGACAGCCAAGGCATTTGGATTATCTATGGTCAGAAGTAAATGTAAGAAATTGCTAAGCTCTGGAAACGGCCCAGTGTCCATCAGTAGATGAGTGGATAAAAAAGCTGTGGTACATGTACACAATGGAGTACTATGCAGCTGTAAGAAAGAAAGATCTCTTATCCTTTGAGATGACATGGATGGACCTGGAGAGCATTATGCTAAGTGAAATAAGCCAGTCAGAGAAAGACAAATACCACATGATCTCACTTATTTGTGGAAAATAATGAACAAAATAAGTTGATGAACAAAATAGACCCAGAGACATAGAAAGGAGTATGGTTCAGACTGACAAACCTCAGAGGAGGGGGGCGGGGAAATGGATGAGATAAACCAAAAAACTTATATGCATGTATGCATAACCAATGGCTATAGACAACAATGCTGGGGGGTGGGGGTGAGATGGGGAGGATGGTGTCTAGGGGAAAAAAAGGAGAAACATCAGTAACAAAAATAAATAAATAAAAATTGAAAAAAAAGAGGAGTAAATGTAAGAAATTAAAGTTTTTCAGAGCGTCAGGTGGCAGCGATGATGCGCGTGCGTGTATGTGAGTGTGTGATGTGCGTTGCCTCTCTCTGCCCCGGCTCACAGGTCCATGCGGTGCGGGTGTACGTGAACAGCTCTTCGGAGAACCTCGACTACCCAGTCCTGGTTGTGGTTCGCCAGCAGAAAGAGGTGCTGTCCTGGCAGGTTCCTCTGCTCTTCCAAGGACTGTAAGTAGGTCTTGCCCAGACAACTTTGCTACATTGTTTTCTTTCAATGGCCTACAACCGAATTGGTCTTTGCCCTAGCGAAATGAGAAATCCAACATTTGGAGTGGTGACATACTATCCATGCTCAGTGCAAACGATAGTCGTGGTGCGTACCCTGATGTGTTCAGCTCTGTTCAGTGTCCATCCCCTTGGAAGTTCACCTAAGAACTCTGCCTAGATGTGTAGCATCTGGAAGACCTTTTACCATTTTAGTCCTATTCAGTAAATGTTCTGTAGCTCTTGCTTGGTTAGTGGGTCATCCACTGAGGACAGGGCTAGGCCCAGCAGTCAACTTAAATGAGTGACACTTCTTCCATTCTTCAAAATGCCCACCAAGTGGCCTTCTTTATTCCATAGTATTTATTGAGCACAACTAGGTGATAGGTGCTGCAGATACAATAGTGGGGGAAAAAACACCACACAACAAGTCCCTGCCCTTGTGGAGTTTATATTTTCACAAAGGAAACTATGCAAGGCACTATAGCACTATAAGAAAAAACCCAAAAGGCATTCAGACATGGACATATAGTATATGTTACATTGTTTTTAAAGCATGAGGAATTTGAGAATTAAAATATTGACGTCGACCCTGAGACTTTATTTATGCTCCATGTAATAAAAGCTTGAAGAATGGAAAAATGGAATCACCTGGTTGTTTTACCAGAACAGGTTTCCTTTTATAATGTGATATTTTTCCTCATTAATTAGGAGGATGGTTTGTGTAATGTAGACACCACCTAAGTGAACAGGTCAGCACTAAACAAACCTCACATCCCTGTTATATGTCACAGAGCCCTACGCTAAAAACACCACCTCTAAAATCACCATCAGTCGGTCCAGTCTGAAATTTTAAGTATAAGGGCTTGAAAACAAATTTGGGGAGAAATGAAATGCAGTAGGCTTCGTTCGCTGCTTGTTCATTGAGTCTCTCATTCTGGCTGGGTTTTCCCTCCACTGGCTGCTACAGGTACCAGAGGACCTACAACTACCAGGAAGTGAGCCGCACCTTATGTCCCTCAGAAGCAACCAATGAAACAGGACCGCTGGAGCAACTGATATTTGTAGATATAGCATCCATGGCACCCCTGGGTGCCCAGTACAAACTGCTGGTTACCAAGATCAAGCACTTCCAGCTACAGTAAGCAGGACTCCCTGGGGCCTTTCTCTGTTCACTCATCTGCTCTTCCTGTGCTTATGCATGCTCAGTCCATCTTCCTTCCTTACAGATCACACTCTAGAAGGAAGTAATCTACTTGGCATATTGTCTTAGCACCTTCTGACCTCTCCTGTTCACAGCTGGGCTGCAGGGCCCTGTATATTCTGTGCAGTAGGGAGGCAGTAGGAGACTAGTGCAGAGAGGAAGGGCAGTTGACCTCGAAGGTGTGTCTGGGTGAGGGCCCAAGCAGGAGTCACTGGTGACTGGGTATTTTGTATTACTCACCAGTGCCACTCCCCTAGTTTTCTTTTGTTTTAAGGAAGATCTTAAATTATCTTTTTCTATCCTTATTGCTATTCCAGTTTTCTCCTTCCGGGTAGAAAATAATATGTTGTGTGGCTTTGTTCTTTGTGCAAAAACTAATGACTATTTCTTTCTTCTCCTTGCACTTCCATTCTTTGTGATAAAATTACCTGGGATACACAAGTTCAAACTGTTTATGTTAGAGGTGGAGAATAACAAATCCAGTTGTGGCATTGTCCCCAAGGGATTTGTTCTCGCCCAAAGATTACTCTTGTAAAACATTGTGTAAATCTGTGTGAAAATGTAAACAGAAAGGCTAAGACTGTTCCTTAATGAGGCCAGAAACTTCAAGGACTTTTCTGCATTATCCTACTCTAAACTCAAGGCTTTTTAAGGGTTCAAACCATTTCCTTTTCTCTCAGTGTTTTAAATCAATTTTAAATGAAAATACATGGTGGAGCAAAAGTAGGTTTTCATTTGTGAGTATGTGAAACACAGAGTTTATTCTTGTATTATTTATTAATTATTGTATTATTTTCCATATGAACAACTGTAAAACTACTTTTTGCCCCACCCTGTGTTGTTAAATTGGTTATATAAAAATTAAAATTTGTACTCATTAAAAGCAGCATTAGGAGAACAAAAAGATAAGCCATAGAGTAGGAGAATATATTTCCAACACACATAATGGCAAAGGACTCATATGCTGCAGAATATATAAAGAACTTACATGCATGTATGCATGACCAATGAGCATAGACAACAAAGCTGGGGAGGGGGTGGGAGGAAGGTGTCAATGGGGGAAAAATGAGAAACATCTGTAACAAAAACAAATAATATATAAAAAATTTTAAAAAATAAAAGAATTCCTACAGAGCAATAAGACAATGACAGGCGAACTTCTGGCTGCTGTACCCATTTACCACCTACCTTTCTGTGGCTCTGGCTTCTAGTGGGCAAGAACCTTTGCGCCTATGAGTCTGGGCACTACTCTGGGTGAAGGCTGGCACCCACAGGGCTACAAGTCTATAAGTCCAGACACAGGTCCAGACTCAACTTCACTGGAACAAATAGATTTTCTTAGGCAAAAAATGTGGCAATCTCAGGAACAGAAACTATACTTAAGAAGACAATTCTGTGACCTGGATCTCTCACTAGAACTTTGGGGCAGAGAAAGGAGAGTCTCAGAATAGTTACCCAATAGGGATATATATATGGATTCAAATATGCCAAGTAAATGGATTCAAATCTGCCAAGTAAAGGCATAGCATATCAAGTGGGATTTTTTAAAAGAAAATTAAATATGTGTTGCTTACAAGAGTACAACCTTAAATAAAAGAACATATAAATGTTGTAAATAAAAATATAGTAAAAGAAATTCCACACTGACGTTAACCAAAAGAAAGTTGGTGTAGTATATCAATATTATACAAGATATTCCTTAATGCAAAAAGCATTATTAGAGATAGAGGGACATTTCATATTTCTAAAACAATCATTCACTTGGAAGACTTAAATTTAAACTCTAGATTTGTATGCATCCAGTAATATCAGTTCAATATGCAAAACAAAAATTACAGAATGAATAGAACTGGACAAATCTACATTCTTTGTGGGAGCCTTGTCTACAGCTGATAAAATAAGCAGACAAAAATGTTAAACATACACACACACACACACACACACACAGTAATTAGAATAGGCTAATAGGCAAGCTATGCCTCACGGGCTGGTTACAGATTTTTGTAAATAAAGTTTTATCAGAATACAGCTCTACCCATTAATTTACATATTGTGCATGCCTGCTTTCATGCTACAATGGCAAAGCTGATTAGTTGGGATAGAGTCATTATGGCCTGCAAGCCTAAAATATTTTCTCTGTGGCCCTTTAAAAAAAGTTTTTCCACTCCTGATATAAAAGAACAGATACATGATTAACAAATTTGAATTAATTGATGTATTTAGAAAACCGCATCCCAAAATTATAAAAACCTAACCTTTTCAACTGCACTTGGAACATTTACCAAAATTGCCAAGTTCTAATGCATATCTTGATAAATTTCAAAGGGTTGAAATTCTTTATATTGAAGTGAGATAAAAATAAACCACAAGATGACATATAGAAAATCATCAATGTTTGGAAATTAGGTAGTCTACTTCTAAATAATTTATGAGTCAAAGAAGAAATCACAATAAAAATTAGAAAATATTTTGAACAAATAATGAAAATATGACATATTTAAACTTCTGGGATGCAACTAATCACTGCTTAAGGAAAATGCATAGCTTCAAATGTATATGTTCGAAAAAAAGAAAGGAATCAGTGTAAGTATCTATTTCACAAAGTTGGAAAATGAAACTCAAAAGAAATAATAATATAAAAGCACCAAAAACTGATATAGAAAACAAATCCACAATGGACAAAATGAACCAAACCACAAGTCGATTATTTGAAATGACTAGTATTTTTTATGCCTGTTTTGTGTTGTTGTTGTTTTTTAATAAAAATGACTGACAAGCATATTGGGAAAAAAATAGGCAAAAGACTTGAACAAATACTTCACCAAAGCTATTCAAATGGTCCAAAAACACAACCTCACTAGCTACCAGCAGTACAAATTAAAATAACAAGTTTTCACTACAACTACCAAATTGCTATAATTTAAAAGGACTGGCAATGCAGTTCCACTGGTAGTAATATACCCAACTCCTAGATATATGATTGTCGTATTCATTTAATAGAATATGACATAACAATAAAAATGAACAGACTATTACTATACCTAACAACATGAAAAAAATCTCACAAACACAATATTGAGCAAAAGAAGCCAGACAAAAGAAATTCATATTGTTTGATTTCATTTATATAAAGTGTAAAAACAGACAAACTGTTTTGTAATTTAGAAGTCAGGAGAGTGATATCTTTACAAAGCAAAGAGGAAGTACATGGTTATGTTTGCCTGGTGAAAATTCATTCAGATATATGCTCACGATTTGTGCACTTTTCTATGTGTGTTATACTTCAATACATTTTTTAAAATCAGCCCTGGCCAGTTTGGCTCAGCGGTTAAAGCGTCGACCTGCGGTCCCGAGAGGCCCGGGTTCGGTTCCCGCTAAGGGCGCGTACCTCGGTTGCAGTTTGTCCCCGGCCCTGGTTGGTCGTGCGGGTGGCAGCCACTCGATGTGTCCCTTTCACATCGATGTTTCTCAGTCTCTCTCTCTCTCTCTCTCTCTCTCTGTTCCTGTCTCTCCCTCCCACTCTACCAGAACAAAAAAAGGAAAAATGTCCTCGGGTGAGGATAAAAAATAAAAAAAATCAGAATATGTTAACATAGTACATACTACTTTTCTGAGGCTTATTTTATGATCAGAATATTCTGTTCTATTATAAAGTGCTCCTTAAATTTGTTAAGGCAGTTTATAAAAAAGTCTGTGGCCAGCAGAGGTGCTAATGGGAATCACATGTTATCTGGTCTCCTTTACACCCCTTGACAGTGTATACCCATAGAGACAGATGGATGAATGGATGGTCAGAAGGATGGAGAATTAGTCATAGCACTTTTTCCAAGTCCTCCATTAATTTTGGCATAGAAAAAGATGACATGATAATTCAAGAGCAAAGAACCACCCTCCCACCCACCACCACCCCCAAAAAAGACAGGAAAAGATATTCTGGTGGATAAGATCCACCCAGAACAATTAAATCAGAGTCTCTGTGAGGGAGGTTTGAGCATTGGTATATATTTTCTTAAAGTTTCCTAGGTGATTCTAATGTGCAGCTGGGAGTAAGAACCACTACCTTTAAGCAATTTCTAAATTTTGTTTCATTGTTTCAATAACTAAATCTATTTATGATATTAAACAATATGAGAATTCATGGTTATACATTTGAAGGAGGTAGCAGCACATTACTTGAACAGAGTGCAGTTCCAACTTTCAGCCTTGACTTTACTAATTGGTTTCCATGTCTCTGACATGTCACGGTCATCTGGTGGCAGTGTACTTAAATTTTAGGGCCAGTTTTCTGTGGGGTTAATTAAACTCTTTGGAGAACTGAATTCTGTGAAACTGAAGTCATAAGGTCACAACTCTGTGTAAGTGTTAATGAATGGTATGCACGCTGGCGAAACTGCAAATCCATTCCCTCACATTGTTTTCTGGCTCTGCCTCTTGTAATGTGACTTGATCTCAGGACTCAGATACTCAGAGCATTTCAAAATTCACATAGTTACTAGGGTTTTTATGAGAATGAGATAAACCTAAGAAGAGATGGTAACTGAAATATATGTATCTCTTCCTCCCTGGCTCGGGATTGTCCAATACAAATCTTGCTGGTGACCCCAGAAACCCAGAAGATAGTGGTAAAGGGCAAGAGATAAAGACTGTGTTGACATCTGGACTCTAGGTACTGAGAGAAACAGTGAAGAATCAACTCAAAATTTCTAACATTGCAGTTTCTGTTGTATGTTTTTGAGTGGTAGACTAGAGGTATATGAAACATATTCCAGGATTTTTTTTTTTCTAGAATCATAAGTTTTTAAGAATGGAAGTACTTTAGGGCATCTAATCTATTCACCTCATTTTTACAGATGAGCAAATTGATGCCCAGGGAGGTTAAGTGACTTGTCCAAACTCACACAGCTAGGAAAGACAAAATCAATACTAGACTCTAATTCTGACTCCCAGTTCTGAGCTCCTTCTGCTATAACATTCTCTTTCTACTGTTTGTTTAAAACTGTCCTGACAATTTGTTTTAACTTTAAAAAAAAAAAAATGATTTCATAGAGAGGAAGGGAGAGAGACATAGAAACATAGATAAGAGAGAAACATCAATCAGCTGCCTCTTACATGCCCCTTATTGGGGATCATGCCCACAACCCAGGTGTGTTCCCTGACCAGGAATTGAATTAGTGCATAGGATGATGCTCAACCAACTGGGCTACTCCGGCCTGTCCTCACAGTGTTTATATTGCCTTAAATATGTTTCTCAAGTCCATGAAATATTTATTTATTTAAATCCAGCTTTAAAAATAAAATTCTGCCTTAAATCATTACTCCCTGCCATCTATTCCCTACACACACATGTGCACACACACACACAGCTTTGCCAAACTCTAGTGCCCTGGTGTTTTGCTGAGTGTGAAGTCGCAGAGAGGAAACAGTAGGGGGCTGTAGGAGCAGGCAGGCACCTGATCATGTGGTGGGAGGAGCTTAGAAAGGGTGTTAAGAAATGTAAGCAGTTGTCTAAATTGTGACAGCTGTGTAGAGAATGGGTTTGATGAGAACAAGACTGGATGCAGAAAAATTAGGACACGGATGCAGCGGTCAAGATAAATACATTATAAGGAGATGAACTGAAGAATTTGCAGGTAAAATGGACAAAACTTGACTGGATATGAAGGGTGAGTGGACTGGGAGGGTCAAAGATGACCTTCTAACTTGTAGATGGTGGCGCCACCAAGAGAAAATGAGGCTTTGGGGGAGAGAAGGAAGAAATGGTAAGTTCACTTTGGTACATGTTAAACTTGAAGTACAGGCGTCCGGCAGAGTGTTGGTATATACCATCATGATGCTCAGGAGAGAAGTCTGAGTTACAGATAGCGGACTGAGTAGAGGAAGGCTGGTCCTCATGCTGCCTAAGGCTGACCTACAGGGACAGGACTGGGCAAACAGGCAGTACCCAGTCCTTGGTGTTTGAGATTTTACATGAAGCACTAGGGAATTCAGACTTTACCTTTCAGGTTATGGAAACCACTAAAAGATTTTAAGTGACAGAATAACATGAAAAGATCTGACTTCAGAAATGACCTTAGTGTCAATGTGGAAGATGAACTGAAGAGAGGATAGAGGCAAATAGGACAATGAAAAGTTATTTCAATAGAAAAAATAAAATATTATTAGAGCCTGGTCAGTGTGGCTCAGTGGTTGAGCACTGACCCATGCACCAAGAAGTCACCAGTTCGATTCCCAGTCAGAGCACTTGCCTAGGCTGGGGCCAAATCCCCAGTGCCCTGGAGGCATGCAGGAGGCAGCCAATTGATGTTTTCTCTCATAGATGTTCTTTCTCTCTCTCCCTCTCCCTTCCTCTCTTTCTAAAATCAATAAAGAAAAAATAAATAAATAAAAACAACTGATTAGAGTCTGAACATATTGTGGCAGCAACAATTTTTAAAGAGGAAAAGGGAGTCAAGTAATATATATGGCGATAACTCCAAAATTCAACAAATATATGTGGCAGAATAAAAAATATAGTCTACATGAGTACTTGCAGCCTTCAACCCTCATCATCTATGGAGAGATCATGAGTCTTTGTTTTGAGAGAGACTTCTGAGTAAGCATGCTCAGCTACTATGCTGTGAGAAGTAGATTTTTTCAGGAAATGAATGAGTGAAAAGATTTTTAGACCATTTTGTTCTGTGTCGTGTAATCACCCTTTGATATTTTGGGATAAACGACAGTGACGATTTACATTACTTTTCAAAAATTTTGTTGGATGCTGTCAGGAAAAGATGGTGCTTCAGGTGGAAGCAGATGCATCCAGGTTACTTTTACACCAATAGAATCAGGAAGACTTGGTGGTCAATCAAATGGGAAGTAATTAAAAGGGAGGAATCCAAGGTGACTCTAACATTGATGTCCAAAGTCTGGTGAGGTTACTGACAAACAGATACAGTGGGTCAGCATGAGGGAAATGATAGGACGTTCCATTTTGATCAGGTAGAATTTGAGGTGCTGAGAGCCAGTCAAGGGTAGGAGCCCAGCAGGGGATTAGATTACTGTGATTAGAGCTCAGGAGATAGCCCTGAACATGGCTGGACATGGACACTTGAGATATAGTAGCATTTCTATAGGTTTTGTGGCAACTGAACACATATGTGATTTTATGTCAACTAAATAGGTAGATAGATAGATAGATGGATAGATGATAGATAGATGATAGATAGATAGATAGATAGATAGATAGATAGATAGATAGATAGACAGATAGACAGACAGATAGACAGACAGACAAAGATGCACATGGCTAAGGAAAATGAAGAGATCAAAAACAAGACTGTGGATAACCCTCTCACTTAAGTGATGTCTAAGAAATAGTAACTGTCAAAAGAAGCTGAGTAGGCATAGCAAGACATGTGGAAGAAAACCCAGGAAAGCAGGTGTCATAGAGCCCAAGGCAGGAACAAGTTTCAAGTCAGGGAGTGGTTGTTAGTGTCAAATGTCACAGGTAAAGTCACTGGATTTAGTTATTAGGAGGTGACTGTTACCCTTAGCAAAGGCAACTTCAAGGGAATTGTGAGAAAAGGATCCTGATATGTTTTAAGGCAGAAAGGGATCCTGATAGCAGTGGGAAGAGCAAAGAATGAATGAAAATGAAAGCAGAATACTCTTTTAAGAAGCTGGTTTGTGAAGGGCATGGAGAGTATAGAATGACATGGAGGAGAGAAATATAGAGAAAAGGGAGGAAATTTGTTGGGGCTTTTTTATTTTGAAAATGGTTGAGGCTAGAGCATATTTATAAACCAAAGGATAGAAAGGCTGATAAAATTTATAGGAGAGTTAAATATTGTAGAAACAAAGTCTCAGAGACGGGAAGAAAGGATAGGATTCAGTGCATGCATGCATAGTTTATATTTAGGCTAGAGAAATGCAGTGGGTTACAGAGGACCAGAGCCTGGGTGGGAGAGTTAGGGTGCTCGAGGACAATTCATGGCAGATGGCAGTAAGTAGGTACAGGAAGTGATATTCTGAAGTCCATAGTCCAAGTGAATCACAGGATATAATTTCCTTTAACAACAAAGTGGGGGTTGAGAGCCTTCTCTGCTCTGTGATAGGGACTTGCTATCATAAAGTGGACAATATGTCGTGAATCTCACAGTCCTTACCTCAAAAACCACTTAGCTTTTGTCCTTTCCTCTCTTTTCACTTGCCCTTACTTCCCATCTCCCTTTCCTTTTTCTTCTGTTTTATTACTCTCCTGTATAGGATTCTCCTCTCCGTCTTCCCCATGAGCCTCTCTCTCCTGTCTTATCTGCACACCCGTCTCTCTTGACTTCATCTGTTCCTTTTCTCTTCCCGCTTCCTCAAACTATTCAAAACAAGGGAACTAATTCAGTTTTTCTTATACTTATTGAATAAACATTTGTTTCCTGTGGTTAAAACAAATAAAATGAAGTTTTTCTACTTCTTTCTCTAAAATTAAAGGTACATATGAGTCTCAACTGGCTTTGCTCTATTGGCTAATGACCCTTGATCAAATAAACCTTCCACACCTCAGAGCCTAGGGGGAAGGAAGCAGAACTTTTCTTTCTTTCTTTCTTTTTTTTTTTTGGTACGTGCCCCGAGTGGGAACCGAACGCAGGACTCTCTGGTCCGCAGGCCAATGCTCCAACCGCTGAGCCAAACCAACCAGGGCAGGAAGCAGAACTTTCAATGGGTTTATTTAGTACACACTGTTGACTCCATGACAAAGAGAGGACTTAAGCGTGACCATCTTAAAGAAAACAATATGTCTTAAGTGTTTGTATGTGTTGTACTAGCAAAGAAAAAGTAAATAGCAAGAAGAAAAGCTCAGAGAGTTCACATTGATGTCCGTACATTACATTACAACTGGAATTCAAGCGATAGGGGAGAACAAGAAAACAAATTTCTGGCCAAAGAAAACTGGTTGCTTCTGGAAATCTCATCCTGTCTCACCCTGTTGCTAGCCCAGAAAATGTGTGTCCTTTTTGTTCCCCTGACCTGGCAATGAACAGAACTGTTGCCCTGGTAACAGCAGATGACACTCCCCACACTAAGAGGGTGCTACCTAGCCACACACGATACTGTGGATCCTCACTCTGGCGGTGGCATCTCAGGAACACATACACAACTGGATTTAACACTGACGTTAGCTCTTCAGGTAACCTAAGGCCACAAGCTATCAACCATGCTTCAGCCGAACCAGTCCTTGACACTGAAGATGATTTCTGTTGAGAGTGCATATATAAAAATTGCATCCACTGCTAAATTCTGAGTCCAGTCTGCCAACAGCCTAAATTGTTAGTCATTACCTTTAGAAATAGTGCTCAAACTTCATGACTTTTAAACACCTCCAATTATAAACTTCTTCCTTAAATATTTTGACATGCTCTTTCTAAAGGAGTCTTTAATAGGATTGCTTAAAACTATTTAATCTTTATAAAAGGAATATTAGGAGTGGAGAAAAAGACTCTTTAGAGAGCACCCACCAGGCTATGAATCTGGGGAGGGACCCCAGAATAAGCTCAGGTTAAAATTCCTAGAAGTTCAGGTTCAGATTCCCAGAAATACTGGCCGCATTGGAGGGGTGGAGGCATGTCATTCCCCAGGTGGGGATGTTGAGATTGTGCAGTGGGTTTGTATGAATGATCTTCATGGCTGAAGATGAGGAAAAACCCAGAAAGGATAAAAGGCTAAAGCAGCCCTTACAACACTGTAACGAGGCCCAAACTTGTCTTTTGTACTGTTTCTCATACATTCATTCCAGACAGCACTCTGCTACAAATGTATGCTTCCTGCATGCTCCTCAGCCCCTCCTTTCATTAGTGCTGGATCCTAATAAAATAATTCACAGCAGCCCTGGCTGGGTGGCTCAGTTGGTTGGCGTGTCTTTCCATACACCAAAATGTTGCGGGTTCAATTCCCAGTCAGACCGCATACAGAGGCAACTAATTAATGTTTCTCTCTCACACATCTCTCTCTCTCTCTCTCTCTCTCTCTCTCTCTCTCTCTCTCTCTCTCAAAACCAATAAAAAACATCTCCAGGTGAGGATTTAAAAAAATAATAATTCACAGTAAATTACTAACTGGAGAGAAAATAACTCCATTATGTTCTTGTGGTGCTATTTGCTATTTACTTTTATGGACACTTTGCCTGGGGATTCTCTTAAGATTTTATCATCAATAGTAAAAGAGATCCTAAGGGCAATGTCTAACCCAAAGAGGACCAAATCTTGGAGGAGAATTTCAGCTGGTGTGGCAGACAATTTTGGAAGTGCTTGGGGGCAGAAAGAGCATACTCCTATCCCTAGGGACCCTCCCATGGTCACCACATTTAAAAAATAATAATCTTTTGCCATAGATACATCAAAATTATTTTGAGGTGTTATCTTCATTGTTCAAAAGAACCTCAAATCTTCTTTTTCTCTCTCTTTCAGCCCACTTCTAACACCTAAACCCTGTGCTTGATTATAAAATCTTAAGAGAATCCAAAGGCTGAAGTGTCTATAAAAGTTAAAAATAAATAAATAAAGTACTTACTTGTATAAGTATTTATAGGTATTTAAAGACATGAAATTGACTCTCACCCCAATTTGGTCATTCTTGAGTGGTAAAACCAGCAAATTTCCATGCAGTTTACTTTGCAAGTTTGATGAGAACAGACCTCCCTTCACAAAGGATAAGGCTCTCCTGGCATTTGGTTTCAGATGGTTATCTTTTAAATAAATAATTTTTGCTTGCTAACTTGCTATGTTTTTCTCTCACTTCCCCCTCTCCCTCTCACATTTCTCAGGACAAACGTTGCCTTGCACTTCACTGCCAGCCCCTCTCAACCTCAGGTAAGTGAAAGAGGGTCAAGGTTACGATTCTACTATTCGTGTTACCCAAAGAAACTATGGTAACAGGTGGAGTCAGCATGTTTTGTTGCCCTTCATATTTCACAATTTAAGATATATTTATATTTTTGGAATGTTATGCATGTTACTAGAATTTTGGACACAACATTTAATCTTGGCACCTGCACTGGTGTGTAATGGGAGGCATGATGTTTGTTTGTAGATGTTCCTTAGTTCAACTGTCATTCAGCAGATGATGTGCCTACTATGCACCAAGCGGTGTTAGACTGTACTCGGTGCTGGGAATAGCAGGATGAAGAAGGGAAAGATACAACTGCTGTCTTCATGGACCTTTTATAATCAGGATTGGGGTAGGGAAACAGCAAGGGGAAGGCCAACACTAAACGAATACATAAATACCTGGAGATGCAGTAAAATAAAACAAATTTTCATTTCTACAGTGTTGCGGATGGAATAAATTCATTTCTCCTGTGTAAAGAGAGAACAGGAATGCTGAAAAACGTATAATAAGAATTAGATATTTGTGTTGTGTTCTCCATTAAACCATAATCACATATAGAATGAATACATGAAAACTTTCATTATTCAGGCTACTTTTCTGGTGACACTTATAGCTACCTTTCTTTTTTCTTTCATGGTTTCTCAAAGAGTAAAGTTTATGCAATAGTTTAAAACAGATTTATTTAATGTCCTGATATTTATTGTAAATCTTCTGCAGGCTATAATATAGTTTTGGTCATAAATGGCTACTTAATTTTTGTTTTGTATATACTAAAACTGGGATTAACATATTATATGGGCACTATTATAAATCTATTACAACCACTGTGTGATGATAAATATTTAGCAAATAGTCTTCAGAGGAAAAAAAAAACTGATTTATAACATTTGCCCATTTCTGTGGCATAAATGTCTTTACCGTCTTCAATTTCAATAGCCAACATGATGTCATTGAACACAGAGTTGGGAAGAGAGGTGTACAATCAGCTCCCCAGATCTGTACTGGCACATTTTTTTAGTTACATTTCTCAGCAGTGAAAACCTCCACGATGCCTATATACTGCCACCCAGTAATACAAGAGGACTACAGACTCGCAAACCATTGCCCTTAACATTGGCTGGTTAATTCATGAAATATTTGAAAGCGCTGGTTGCTCGGTGCAATGGGATCCATCTAGAAAGGGAAGGAAAAGCTTGCACCCCAACTACAGAATGAATATAGTCTAATAGTCCTGTTCAAAGCTACAGTAAATATGATATACAGAATGCTGTAATACACTTTCAGTTTGTAGATTGAAAATCAGTGATGATCATATATTATGGCTTCCTTTTCTTTTAAAAAAGTATGTAAATATTAAAGCCTACGTAGTTTGTATATAAACCCCAAGCTAGAATATGTACTTAGAACAAATTGATAAAACAAAATAGAAACTCTTTGATATCTATGAAAGTCTTACTTTATTATTACTTATTCCCATTTTGGCCTGAATTTTATATCCTCTTCAACTGTCGAAAAGATTTTCCATTCCTATAAACTCACCCAAACTATTGCACATTCTCAGACAACCTTCAGCATCACTGTCTACCTCTATTCTTGGAGATAAAAGCAGGTTATAACAACTGGGCAGGTAATTAGGACCCAAGATGATGATTATTGGCCTAAATTCCAGACATTGCTTTGGATACTTATTATTTGCTTATTTCTGATAAAAAGTAGATTATTAAGGCAAGGGTCAGAAGTTTATGGTAATTTAGAGATAAAGAAGACTGATAATATTTTGGCATAGAGATAAGGCTTCAGGAGATGTCTACTGCTTGCACAAAACCAACTCCTATAATATATGGGTATGTATGTTGTTCATTATTGCTAACCGTAATCATAGTAATTAATGCTCTTGAGTTACAAAGTTGGTTTCCCTAAGCACTAAGAGCATCTCTTGGTAATTCTAGAGGATTTACCTTTGGGAATCCTGTAGTGTATGAATTTGAATCAAGCTCCAAAATGAATGCAAAATGAGATGGGTTCTTGGGATTGTTGCCCTCTGTTACAAGGCGTGAACAAATTTCCAAATAGCAGTGTTAATGACAGTCCTTAATCTTGCGATTTCTTTCCCCCATCAGAAGGCTTTGGGTTATTGAAAAACATTCTATTTTTATTGCTCTGGTTCTCCTAATAAGGTTAGAAAAGAGGATGTTGGAATGCAAAAATTAAGTTTTGCCTTGCCATTAAAGTGATAGATTTATTAGAGTCCTGAAATATCGAGGTTGTTTTGTTTGGTTCCGTCAAAATCTTAATCAAAGTGTCTCGACCAGTTACCATATTTATAATTATTGGGCAGAAGTCCCCTTTTTTCATTATTACCTATGTCTTTAAAACTTAGAGTTAATAATTTTGTTCAGGGGATTTATTTATAATCTAAATAGGTAAATAGTATAACCTCTTTCTATCATGTTTCTTGATTCTGATGATATTGAAGAAACACTTTTAGAGATATCTTAACCTGCCCAAAATTATGAACCTATATTTCAGGAGGCTAGATGTAAAGTTTGGTCTTCGAATCTAAATGTCATCTTACTGTAGTCCAGCCAGGAAACACATTCTTTAGCAAAAATTCTAGGAGAAGGGTCGGTCTAGTGCTAATTCTTGCCTAATGAAAGGTGGTTAAGATTCTTGAAGAACAGGCTCACCTGCTTTTCACTGTGGAGCCTCCTATTTCAAAATGACCATGCGGAAGTAAATATTGTCTCATATTACATCCCACATATCCCTAATTCAAAGGTTGGAGGGATCTTCTAAGTAGAAACGGAAATGAAGTGTAGCCAAGTATAGTTGAGAAAGGAAAAACCATAGGAAATTAAATGGCAATATCATATGAAACGGCTACTTTGTTTTATTCACCGATATCGTCCTGATGTCTGGCACAGAGCCCTGAAGAGAGAAGTTGCTCTATACCTGTGAGAGGAATGAATGACTGAATTAATGGAGATTTACTGAGCTGTGCTTCTGAGCTTTGTGCCTAATATTAGAGAAAATGATCCTACTCAGGTGAAAATAGTTTTGAGTTCATGACTATAAACATTTCTTAATATAAACAAATCATGTCTTTCTTTTTCTTATTCTCAGTATTTTCTATACAAATTTCCTGAAGATGTGGACTCAGTTATCATTAAAGTTGTGTCTAAAGTGGCTTATCCATGTTCTGTTGTCTCCATCCAGAATATTATGGTGAGTCTTAATAACTTGTCAACCTTCCAGTATGGACCATTATATTGTCCCAGGATCAATGAAAGGTGGAAGACATATCTATGTATCTCTTCAAACTGCTAAATACTAAGAACAGTATCTTGGGCAGTCAGTGTTTGGAGACATTGCTCTGGGCAAGAGAAAATAGTTGACTCCTTACCAATATAAACAAAGGAAGAAAAGGAGGCAAGGAGGGAGGGATGATTGTGACAAAGTACAAGGAAGGCGAAGTTGTGGACTACAGGAGAAAATGTCAAAACCTACCACTTGTTCTAAGTTTTTTAAATGACAGAAACTGTGATTTCACTCATACATGGAATAGAAAACAAAAAAGTAACAAATAAGCTAACAAAACAAGACAAAAACATTCATAGATACAGACAACAGAATGGGAGGGGGAGGAGGGGAAATTGTGAGTTGGGTAAAGGGAGTCACATATGCTAACAAAAGAACTAGACTCTTGGTAGTGAGCATACATCAGAGTATACAGACAGTGAATTAAAATGTTATACCCCTGAAATTTGTATAATGTTATTAACCACTGTTACTTCAATAAATTTAATTTAAAAATTTTTATTGTAACATTAGGCCTTTTTTCTTTGGGGTATTAATTAAAAAATGGAAAGGTATTGTAAACCTTAAGACCACTTTCAGTTCTCTTTGATATAAAGTGACCGTGACTTTAGAGGACAAGGTACAAAGTCTTAGGAGACTGTTTCATGACTGTTTTGGGGGGAAACTTAATATGGTTTATGGCTTAGTAAGGAACCCCTGCTCCATGTGTGTAGTATGTGTAGCATAACATGATATGACATTAGTGATGCTTTCCATTTTATCCCCCATGTGCATTACAGTGCCCAGTGTATGACCTTGACCACAATGTGGAATTTAATGGTATCTATCAGTCCATGACCAAGAGAGCTGCCATCACACTACAGGTGAGACATCACTTCTGTGGTCACTACTGTTGATGATGGTGCGTCAGTTTACCCCTGGAGCAGCATCCAGAAGGGATTGCCATTCACTGTGTGCCTTGGGCCTCTTCTCTTTCCAACTGGTTTTAAAAAGAAAGATTGATGTGCCTGAAATAAAAATTTGGACGATAATGGACAATGCTACTCTGCCAGGTGCCCTATTCCGCCCTGGGGGATCTTGGAGCCCACGATGTGGTGGGACATATATCTGACAGATTGCTTAGAAAGACAAAGGCAGAATATGTCAATCTACTCAATAGAGGATGTCAGTTCAGGGTAAAGTTTATCTCATCCAGTTAAAGCAATTAAACATAGTCAAATAATCATTTGTACCAGTAATAGTAAGCAAAAAGGGACTTCAACTCTGCACAGATTGGATAGCTGCAAGAAATGTGAGGTGGTGGGGGGTTAAGGGAGCCAAATATTTGGTGACAGAAGATGACTTTACTTTGGGTGGTGGTCATAACTATGCAATATACAGATCATGTATCATAGAAATGTACACTTGAAACCTTTGTGATCCTATTAACCAATGTCACCCCAATACATTTTTTTAAAGGAATATGGAACATATTTGCATGGCAGTTTGCCCTTTTGGCATTTGTAATTAAGTTATTTCAGTGGTAATTGTATAACAAAAATATACACACATGCCAGTATTTTTTGTAAGAGATTCTGTTCCTGACTTTGTGGTATTACTTGAGGGATCTGTAACTTGATCTGTTCTCTGGAGTAAGGTGATACTATTTGTTGAATAACAGTAAAGAGTGAAGAGAGGTTAATTAAATCTAAAAAATATTATCAGTCCAGCTTTAATTTTCTAGTGCTTCAGATTTGACATCCCAAGTATCTGCTCTTGTTTTTAATATTTATTTCTTCCTTAGCATCCCAGCATTATATGGTCCCCAATATAAAAGGACAGAAAAATAACCAGAGTAGGGAACTCATATTTTACATCAGGCAGGACACTAAATTAATGAAGTACAAAACACACCAGTACATCTTTACTTTGAATATGTTTGGCAATAAATTATTACTTCTCTTTTGAGCCTATGATTCTGTTTGGGACCATTTTGTCAGTGATACCAGAAAACATGATACCAAAAATTTGGGGATGTTAAAAGAAAACAGCTGTAGAAATAGAATAGATCTTAAAGATCATCTTGCCAACCACGCTTCATTCACGGATAAAGAAATGGGGGCACAAAGAGGCACACTTAGAGAAAGTCACACCAAGACTAACTCAGGTCTCCTGACTTGTCTTTGCCTTCCTAAACTAAACTTTATTTAACTGCTGACTGTATGACTTTTAGGAGAGTCATTTATCATTATATTTTAAAATAATAAAATCTTAATGCAGTGAATTTCAAACTGCTTTAAAAATAAAGTTTATTAATTTTTAAAACAATATACACTTATTAATTATTAAACATAAGCTATTGATATTATTTATATGGTGTCTATGACAGTCTTAAGCACTCAAGTGAGCACAAGATAGATTGAAATTGAAGTAGTGCACCTACTTACCTTAATTTCTCCGATGTAGCAATTATTTGATTGTGGGTAAACTAGAGTAGATCATGGATATGTGAATGTTAGGAGGCAAGGGGGAACTTTACTTTTCTTCTTTTTCCTCTTTCTTTCTGCTCCCACCCCACTGCCATGGGCTTTCTCCCTTCTTCTATCTTTCTTATCATAAGAACATAAGAACATATCATAAGATTATTATGTCTTATGCAGAAGAAGGATTTTCCAGGTGAGCAGTTCTTCGTGGTGTTTGTGATAAAGCCTGAAGATTATGCTTGTGGAGGATCCTTCTTCATCCAGGGTAAGAGATAGTGAGGAATACTTGGCTACTTAGAAAAACCTGACCGAGGGGAGCCCTGAATGGTGTGGGTCAGTTGGTCAGGCACTGTACCGAGCACCAAAAGGTTGCTGGTTTGATTACTGGTCAGGGTACATGCCCAGGTTGGCGGCTCGATCCCCAGTATGGGGCATGCAGGAGGCATCTGATTGATGTTTCATTTCACATCAATATTTTTCTCTCTCTCTTTCCCTTCCTCTCTCAAAAAAAAAAAAAAGAAAAAAAATCAATAAAAGTATTTAAAAAAAAAAACCTGACCAAGTGGAATGGAAATCAAAAATCCACTTTGGCTTTTTATGACCATTTCTAGTTCCCACAAAGTGAAGGCCAGCAGCAGTGACTTGGTAAGGCAGTCTGAAAGATACTTGAGAAAACACTAAAGGGAAGAAAATGTTAGCTCTAGAGGTATTAATGACACTACAAAATGTCACTTAGTGCATTGCATCATTTCAAAATCTTATTCTCCCTCAGAGCACACGATGTTGGCTCTTCACTCAGCAAAGATTTACTACTAGGAAGCAATGATTTGTATACTGCAGACCAAGATCCATTTTCTAGGATTGGTTCAGTTAGCCAGTAGTAATGGATTCACTTATATTATTCAGTAGTCATTATTTCCACAAGGATGTGCATGGAAAATTGAGTTCTCAATTTCAGTTGCCAAAATTGTACCTTGCAAGATAGCAATGTGGGACTACTTGTCCCAATAACAGGGGTTGTATGAGCTCTGAGGTGTAGTACAAATAGCCATGGGTAACTTATCCAGTTATCCAGTAACTACCTTGGGAATGGAATAGACAGTTGATTGAAAACACATGTCCCCAGCAGCTGATGTGATATGTAATCAGCACAGAGGATGTTTATTGTTGAGTGTAACATGGTTCCCTTGGTATTTAGGTGAAATTTCTGTTCCTGTATTCTTTAATCTCTTAATTACATAGCTCTATAGAGTTTCGCTAATGTCTAATGCTCTTTGTTAAACTATAAGCTCTTCAATGACTATATAAGAGAAAAACAAGTTCTCATTGGCTAGAAAATATAAGCTAAAAGATGCCATAGCCTTCTATTTTTGTGGCTGTTTTCTTTGTGTGTCTGTGGCATGTTGAACCACATGGGTATCAGGGAAAGGGTCAAGCTTTCTTCAGTAAAGCAGGGAGGCTGAAGTCTCATTTGCATCAGTTGGTGCTATCAAAATGCACCCAGGCAAAGGCCAAATTGAAAGTTTAACCAAAGGGATATTAGATGGTGTGAAGGTTTGGGAGTGGGGTTTTTCTCTAGTTCTTTCTAAAAGAAAATTCAGCAACCAGAGTTCATTTTGGACAGTTTTTGAACAACTGTTCAGATGAGAAGCCAAGAACATATTATCTGATCCATTTATCCTTGTTCTTTTTTTTTTTTTTTTTTACCAGAAAAGGAGAACCAGACCTGGAATCTACAACGAACAAAGAACCTTAAAGTGACCGTTGTTCCTTCCATTAAAAGTCAGTATTGGTTCAAGGGTTCAGTAGACAGATTCCTATGTCAAGCAGTTGACCATATAATTCAGTGCTAATGTTATCCTTCCAGAGTAACATTATAAGAAAACTAAGGTTGACCTTAGAAATAGAAGAAAGAATTAAAGCATTTGTTAAATCTCTTCCAGAAAGAGAGGCAACTTAGTTTTGAAGTTGTATACAGAAGTCCCCCTGTAGCTTCCACTGGGGATCCATCACTGTGAAAGGCAGCCATTGGTGGATAATGTCTGGATGATCTCCAGTAGCTTTGCCACTTTAAATGGGGGTATTTCAGGACTTACGAATGAGTTATGACCAAGATAGGCTTTTGAGGCTGTTGTGTTCCAAACATGGTCCTCTTTTCTCCTGACTAAAGTTGTTTCTCTTCCCTCAGAATCCGTTTTTGTGAAAGCCGTTCTTCTCAGCTTCCTCATCTTCTTCTCCTTCTATTTGGGATGTCTTCTGATTGCATGTGTTCATTATATCCGGTAGGTCAAGAGTTCCAAGAAATGTTAACCCCATTGCCTGTCTCTGCTTAGTAATTAGAGCTTTAAAGCCATATTGACTGGATTTAAATCTACACCAGCCACTAACTGTGTGACCTTGGGTGAGTTATTTAACCTCTCTGTATTTCAGTTTTCTCATTTGTAAAATGAGATAAAAATTTACTTCATAGAACAGCATAACTGCAGTGTTTATGTCAATGTTCTGAACAGAGTAAGTGCTGATAAAATGTTAGTTATCTTAGAGGAGTCGTTTTATTTTTTTATTTTTTATTTATTTTTTTAATCCTCACCCGAGGATATTTTTCCATTTTTTGTACAGATAAAGTGGGAGGGAGAGAGAGGAAGGGAGAGAGAGAGAGAAACATCAACGTGAAGGGACACATCGAGTGGCTGCCACCCGCACGACCAACCAGGGCCGGGGACAAACTGCAACCGAAGTACGTGCCCTTAGCGGGAACTGAACCCGGATCTCTCCGGACCGCAGGCCGACGCTCTAACCACTGAGCCAAACTGGCCAGGGCAGAGAGTTAACTTTTTTTCTTTTTTTTTTTTTTTTTGGTACGTGCCCCTAGCGGAACTGAACCCGGGACTCTCTGGCCACAGGCTGACGCTCCAACCACTGAGCAAAACCGGCCAGGGCTAGAGGAGTCATTTTAGTTATTAATAGCAAGAGTAACACACTTTGATACATTAGCAGGTGTTTTCTTACTGTTGTAGCATCAATTTTCCAGTAAAATGTCCCTTAAAAAAAATTAAAGAAGGAGATGATTGTGCTATAATTTGACCAAGGAAACACCCTTTCCAAGAGTTTGGAGCCCCCAATAAAACGAGCTCCAGTCTTTTCTCGCCTCCCTCAGCAGGCCTGAACCTTGAGAATTCTGTAGTTGTTGTGGTCTCTGTGAAACAGCTACAGAAGAATGGCAGGAGGTTTACATTAAGTAAATGTTCTTTCTCCTCTTGAACATGTAAAGAAAACAAAGCCACCATAGAGTTTTCAGATTACTGGGCAAGCTCCCATCTGTAGAAAAGCCTCATGGCGAAGATGGTGGTGTAGGTGAATGTGGTATCTTCTCCTCCTACAGCCACATCAAAGTTACAGCTAAACTACAGAACACACATCCTTCAGAACCCCTGAAATCAAGCTGAATGGAAGGCCTACAACTACAAAATTAAAGAAGAAGCCATATCGAGACTGATGGGGGGGTGGAGGTGCAGACGAGGTGGTCCCACACCCACGTGTGGTGGATTAAAACAAATCAGGAGGATTCTTCAGCTGTGAAGGTCCTCTGTGAGGAGCAAGGGTTCCCTTCCCACACCAGGCACCCCAGCTCAGGGTTCCAGTGCCAGGAAGAGAAGTCTCCATAACTTCTGGCTATAAAAACCAGTGGGAATTGAGGTTGAGGGAGGTTGCTGGAGTCTCAGGCAGCTCCTCTTAAAGGACTTACTCAGACTTGCTACCTTCAGGTTTCAGCATGGGGGAGGCAGCTTGAAAGGCACCAGAGACGTATGGGCAATAACTGAGTTGTTTGGCATGGGGGCAAGAGCTGGAGAGGCAACTTTCTCCCAGACAGATGTGATGGTGGAGGCCATTGTTTCTTTGGTGAGCCCTTTCCCCACAGAGCCTGTGGACGGCCACCATGTCTGAGACTCCAGCAACCTGGTTCACACTGTTTGCTCCTGGTGGTTCTGTGAGACCCTGCCCCACCCAATTTTCAGGCCCACCCAAGCTGTTTCCAGTGGCTCTACCAAAGGAATGGCCTATCTTGGCTCCTGTTTCAGAATTTCCTAAATTCTTTCAAACAAGCAGCATCTGGCCCCAGTGATCTCCATACCTCTCGCTAAGTGACCCCAGACCTGGCACTAGGAGCAGTCAGCCTTAGTTCACAACTTGGTTTTGCCTGGGCTCCTCCAAACCCAGCACAAGAAGCAGCAGTCTACAGATCACTTTGTAACTTATGCTGGGTGGCCCTGGGAAGAACACAGGCAGTGGCTGACCTTGCCCCAGAGCCAACACATCCAGTGGACAACTTCAAACCATGCCAAATCACTACCACCTAACCACTTTCACAAGCACATACTCAAGGAGTGGATTCAGTGGGTACCAGAGCCCTGCTGAAGTAAGTCTTGCTTTATGTGGTGGGCCCCTACACAGCTGGTCCTCCAAGGTAGTCAGAGGTCAGTGGTCAGTGGTCACAGCCAGTCCTTGCAGCTGATCAGACTGAGTAAATCTCTCCCGTTGATGTGCCAACAGCAATCAAGACTCAATTACAACAGAATGGTGTACAGTCCACACAAGGGGTGCACCTCAAGGGCACAGCTGAGGTGATCAGGGAAGCTGTGCCACTGGATACTGCAGGACACTGACTATAATAGGCTACCCTAGGAATCCCAGGAGACATAGCAAATCTACCCAACACATAGAAACAAACACAGGGAAGCAGCCAAAATGAGGAGACAAAGAAACATGCCCCAAATGAAAGAACAGAACAAAACTCCAGGAAAAAAAACTAAACAAAACAGAGATAAGCAATCTAACAGATACAGAGTTCAAAACACTGGTAATAAGGATGCTCTAGGAACTTAGTGAGGGCCTCAAAAGCATAAAAAAGGACCAATCACAAATTAAGGCTGCATAGTCAGAAATGAAAAAGGCATTAACTGAAATCAAGAATAATTTACAGGGAATCAATATTAGAATAGGTAAAGCCAAAAAAATGAACCATCAATTTGGAATATAAGGAAGCAAAAACACCTAATCAAAACAGCGAAAATGAAAAAAGAATCCAAGAAAATGAGTATACTGTAAGGAGTCTCTGGGACAACTTCAAGCATACCGACCTTTGCATCATGGGGATGCCAGAAGAAGAAGAGACAGAGCAAGAAATTGAAAACCTATTTGAAAAAATAATGACAGAAAACTTTCCTAACTTGGTGAAGAAAACAGACATACAAGTCCAGGGAGTACAGAGAGTCCCAAATAAGATGAACCCCAAGAGGCCCAAACCAAAACACATCATAATCAAAACGCCAAAGGTTAAAGACAAAGAGAGAATCTCAAAAGCAGCAAAAGAAAAGCAGTTAGTTTACCTACAAAGGAGCTCCCATAAGACTGTCAGCCGATTTCTCAAAAGAAACTGTGCAGTCCAGAAGGGAGTGGCAAGAAATATTCAAAATGATGAAAAGCAAAAACATACAACCAAGATTACTTTATCCTGCAAAGCTTTCACTTAGAATCAATGCACATAAAAAGAGTTTCCCAGACAAGAAAAAGTGAAAGGAGTTCATCACCACTAAACCAGTATTTTATGAAATGTTGAAAGGTCTTCTTGAAGGGGAAGAACAAAAATATGAACAAAAAGCCCTGGTTGGTCTGGCTTAGCGGTTAAAGTGTGGGTCCAAGGACCAATGAGTCACGGGTTTGATTCCTGGTGGGGGCACATACTTCGATTGTGGCTTGTCCCCAGCCCTGGTCAGGGTCGTGCGGTAGGCAACCAGTCGATGCAGTTCTATCACATCAATGTTTCTCTCTCTGTCTTTCTCTCCCTCCCTCCCACTCTATCTGATGATTAAAAATATATATATGAACAATAAAATGGCAATAAATACATATCTATCAACAACTGAATCTACAAAAAAATTAAGCAGAACAGACTCATATACAAAACTTTTTGATGGTTGTGAGATGGGAGAGGAGTTGGGGGAATGGTTGAAAAAGGTGAAGGGATTAAGAAGTACAAATTGGTTGTTAGATTGACAAACTTCAAAGGGAAGCAGGGGAGATTCCAAAATGGCGGCAGAGTGAATGGAAGCTTCACAGACCATCTCCCAGAACCAAACTGGAATTACAACTATAACACAGACAAATGGACGGGAAAAACCAACAGAAAAGCAGCTTGCGAGGACCATATAACCAGGGACACTGACTCCATCCTGGTAGGCTTGTGAAGGTGCGAGGCGAGGACTGGGAGCCCACGATAAGCAGCTCAGCAGCGGCCTTAGCTAGGAGCGGCGCCCTCGGGTTACACTGCCAAGCGGGTCCACAGCGCAGAGCCGGGACAGAGGCTAAAAAAGCCACAGCCACTCACCTTGGGCTCCGGCAGAGGGAGGGCAGACTGGACTTGGGCTGTGTTGGGACACGCAGAATTTGGACAGCACTCAGAGCTTTCTGCCACACAGGGCTGTGGCCATATTGCTCCTTCTCAGGGCTCTGGGGAGAGGCAGCAGCCCCTCCCTCAGAGATCCAACCCCACCCTGTAGGCCATTGGCGTGCTAATTGAAGCCCATTAACAACCAGTATCTACCCCACCCTCATGATATCCCCTTATGCTGAGCACCTGAGGGAGTTTTTCAATCAACTGACAACCAAAAACCCATCAAGTAACCTCAACTGCTAGCCTCCAGGCAAAAAGCTAGAGGATAATATACCTTTCCTGGGCTAGCAACCTTAACCAAGAAAGTAAGACTTGACAGTAGTGTTTAACGGGGGTCCTCCCTCGTTCATCTAAACCCAGGAGAGGGAGCCACAAATAGCAGAACACCAATACCCACAGGGAACACTTAACAGGCTCCAAAGGCCACTGTGATAGCCAAAATGGTGAAACACAGAAACAGAAGCCAAATGAAAAAGCAAGAGACATCCACCAAAGATGAGATCAATGTGGAGCAGTTAGGCATGTTAACAGAGCTAGAATTCAGAGCCATGATCTTGAGGAAGCTCAACAGCATGAGTAAGGACATAGAGACTCTGAAAATAAGCCAATTGGAAATTAAAAACCATCAAGAAGAGATAAAAAAACGACATATCAAAAATGAAAAACACATTCTAAGGTTTAAAAAGCAGAGTAGAGGAAGCTGAGGACCAGATCAGTGAATTAGAAGACAGGGTAGAAAAAATCAACCAATCAGAAAACCAAAAGGAAAAAACAATTAAAAAACAGGAAGACAGCTTAAGAGAACTGTAGGACAACTGGAAAAGTAATAATATTCGCATCATAGGAGTCCCCGAAGAAGAAGAAAACGAGCAAGGGATAAAGAATATATTCAAAAAAATAATGACAGAAAACTTCCCTAATTTGGTGAAGGAACAAGGCATTAGAGTTCAAGAAGCACAGAGTCCCAAGTAAGAAGAACCCAAACAGGCCCACACCAAGACACATAGTAATTAAAATGCCAAAAATAAAAGACAAAGAGAGAATCCTAAAAGCAGCAAGAGAGAAGCAACAGGTTACCTACAAAGGAACCCCAATAAGGTTTTCAGCTGACTTCTCACAAGAAACACTACAGGCCAGAAGGGAATGGCATGAAGTAATCAAGGTCATAAAAAACAAGGATCTGAATCCAAGAGAACTCTACCCAGCAAGGCTATCATTCAAAATAGGTCAAATAAAGAGCTTCCCAGACAAAAAAAAAAAAAAAGGCTAAGGGAATACATTAGCACTAAACCAGCACTGCAAGAAATGTTAAAAGGACTGCTGTGATTAGCAGGCGAAATGGGAAAAAAAATAGAACCACACTAAACAAAAATGGCAATAAATAAGTACATATCGATAATCACCTTAAATGTAAATGGATTGAATGCTCCCATAAAAAGACACAGAGTAGCTGATTGGATAAGAAAGCATGACTCATATATATGTTGTTTACAAGAGACCCACCTCACAACAAAAGACTCACATAGGTTGAAAGTGAAGGGATGGAAAAAAATTTTCCAAGCAAATGAAAAGCAATAAAAAGTTGTAGTAGCAATACTCGTATCTGATAAAATAGATTTCAAAATGAAGGCCATAACTAGAGACAAAGAAGGCCACTACATAATATTGAAAGGATCCATTCAACAGGAAGATATAACCTTGATAAACATATATGCACCCAATATATGAACACCAAAATATATTAAAAATCTTCTGGAGGACTTCCAAGGAGAAATCAACAGCAATACAATCATAGCAGGGGACTTCAACACCCCGTTGACACCACTGGCTAGATCCTCTAGACAAAAAATTAGCAAGAAAACAGAGACACTAAATGAAGCACTAGACCAAATGGATTTAATAGAGTCTACAGAGAATTACACCCCAAAACTACAGAATACACATTCTTCTCAAGTGCACATGGGACATTCTTAAAGATAGACCACATGATAGGACACAAACTAAATCTGTACAAGTTCAAGAAGATTGAAATCATATCAAGCATCTTCTCAGATCACAATGGCATGAAACTAGAAATCAATTGCAACAAGAACATGCAAAGACATTTCAACACATGGAGGCTAAATAACATGTGATTAAACAATGAATGGGTTACCGAGGAGATCAAGGAAGAAATTAAAAACTTCCTGGAAACCAATGAAAATGAACACACACAACACAAAATCTATGGGATGCAGCAAAAGCAGTCCTGAGAGGGAAGTTCATAGAACTACAGGCCTACCTCAAGAAACAAGAAATATTTCTAATTGACTGTCTAACCTCACAACTTAAAGAATTAGAAAGCAAACAAAAAGAAAACCCCAGAGCAAGTAGAAGGAAGGAAATAATAAAGATCAGAGCAGAAATAAATTACATAGAGACCAAAAAAACAATTCAAAGATCAATGAAACAAAGAGCTGGTTTTTCGAAAAGATAAACAAGATTGATGGACCCTTAGCTAGACTCACCAAGAAACAAAGAGAGAGAATTCAAATACACAAAATCAGAAATGAAAGAGGAGAAGTAACAACCAACACCACGGAAATACAAAAGATCGTTAACAACTACTATGAACAACTATATGGCAACAAATTCGACAATCTAAGCAAAATGGACAAATTTCTAGAAACACACAGTTTCCCAAAACTGGACCGGGAAGAGAGAAAAAACTTGAACAGACCAATAACAACTAAGGAAATTGAAGAGGTAATCAAGACTCTCCCAGCAAACAAAAGCCCAGGCCCAGATGGCTTCACGGGGGAGTTTTACCGAACATTCAAAAAAGAACTAACACCCATTCTCCTCAAACTATTTCAAAAAATTCAAGAAGAAGAAAGACTTCCAAACACATTCTATGAGGCCAGCATAATTCTAATTTCAAAACCAGAAAAAGACACTACAAAGAAAGAAAACTACAGATCAGTATCCCTGATGAACATAGACGCCAAAATCCTGAACAAAATACTAGCAAATCGGATCCAGCAATACATCAAAAAAATTATTCACCATGACCAAGGGGGATTCATTCCAGGGATGCTAGGCTGGTACAATATTCGCAAATCAATAAATGTGATATACCACATAAACAAAATGAAGAATAAAAACCACTTACAGCCAACATCATACTCAATGGGCAGAAACTAAAAACATTTCCATTAAGAACAGGAACAAGACAGGGATGTCCACTTTTGCCACTCTTATTCAACATAGTACTAGAAGTCTTAGCCACAGCAATCAGACATGAGGAAAAAATAAAAGGGATCCAAATTGGAAAGGAGGAAGTGAAACTGTCATTATTTGCAGATGACATGATATTGTACATAGAAAACCCTAAAGAGTCCATCAAATATCTACTAGACTTAATAAATGAATTTGGCAAAGTAGCAGGGTACAAAATTAACGTCAAGAAATTGACGGCATTCTTATACATGATGAACTCACAGAAAGAGAAACCGAAATAACAATCCCATTTATCATCGCAGCAAAAAAAATTAAGATACCTAGGAATAATCTTAACCAAAGAAGTAAAGGACCTATTTGCAGAAAACTACAGGACATTGAAAAAAGAAATAGAGGAAGATATAAAAAAGTGGAAGCACATACCTTGTTCATGGATTGGAAGAATTAACATCATTAAAATGTCCATACTACCCAAAGCAATCTATAGATTCGATGCAATCCCCATCAAAATATCAATGACATATTTCACAGAACTAGAACAAATACTTCAAAAGTTCATATGGAACCAAAAAAGTCCCCGAATAGCCACAACAATTTTGAAAAAGAAGGACAAAGTAAGAGGGATCACAATACCAGATATCAGGTTATACTACAAAGCGACTGTAATAAAAACAGCCTGGTACTGGCACAAGAACAGGCATATAGACCAGTGGAACAGAACTGAAAACCCAGAAATGGACCCAAGGCAATATGCTCAATTAATATTTGACAAAGGCGGCAAGAGCATACAGTGGAGTAAAGACAGCCTCTTTAATAAATGGTGTTGGGAAAATTGGACATGCAAGAAAATGAAACTAGACCATCAACTTACACCATACACAAGAATAAACTCAAAATGGATAAAAGATTTAAATGTGACCCGAGAATCCATAAAAATTCTAGAAGAAAATGTGGGCAACAAAATTTTGGACATCATACAGAGCAGAATTTTTACTGATACATCACCTAAGGCAACAGAAACAAAGTAAAATATGAACACGTGGCACTACATCAAACTAAAAAGCTTCTGCGCAGTAAAAGAACCAATAATCAAAATGGAAAGGCAACCCACTGTATGGGAGAACATCATTGCCAATGATATATCAGATAAGGGGTTAATTTCCAATATATAGAGAATGCTCATACAACTCAACAAAAAGAAGACAAAGAACCCAATTAAAAAATGGGCAGAGGAGCTGAATAGACACCTCTCAAACGGGACATACAAGTGGCCAAGAGACATATGAAGAAATGCTCAACATCACTAATCATCAGAGAGATGCAAATTAAAACAACAATGAGGTATCACCTCACACCTGTCAGAATGGCCGCCATCAACAAATCATCAAACAACAAGTGTTGGCGAGGGTGAGAAAAGAGGACTCTAATACACTGCTGGTGGGAATGCAGACTGGTGCAGCCACTATGGAAAACAATATGGTGTTACCTCAAAAAATTAAAAATTGAACTTCTTTTGGACCCAGTGATCTCGCTTCTAGGAATATACCCTAAGAAGCCTGAAACACCAATCAGGAAGAATATATGTACCCCCATGTTCATAGCAGCACTATTTACAATAGCTAAGATCTGGAAACAGCCCAAGTGTCCATCAGTAGACGAATGGATAAAAAAGCAGTGATACATATACATAATGGAGTACTATGCAGCTGTAAAAAAGAAAGATCTCTTATCCTTTGAGATGACATGGAGGGACCTGGAAAGTATTATCCTAAGTGAAATAAGCCAAGCAGAAAAAGACAAATACCACATGATCTCACTTATATACAGAATATAATGAACATAACAGTCTGAGGAATACGGTAGACCCAGAAACATGGAAGTAGGGCACAGACTGACATCCGTCAGAAGACGGGGTGGGGGTGGGTGGGAAGAGATAAACAACAGAACTTATATGCATGTATACATAACCAATAGACATGAACAACAAAGGACTGGGCAGGGGTGGGGTGGGGAGGGGAGTGCCAATGGGGTGAAAAAGGAGAAACATCTGTAACAAAAAAATAAATAAATAAATTTTTTTAAAAAAGGGAAGCGGGGAGGGGGAGCAGGAAGAGATAAACCAAAGACCTTATATGTATGTATGCATAATCAATGGGCACAGACAATAGTTGGGGAAGGCAGGAGGGGGCAGGAGCAGAGAAAAGGGGGTCAATAGGGGGAAAAGGAGGGACATCTGTAATACTTTCAACAATAATGATAAGTTTGAAAAAGGGGTGAAAAACACCTCATGGCTACTACAGTGATACAAACATCTCTGACTCAAAGGCCTATCATAGGCCTATCTCTATCTCTATTTTTGTGACTATTAGGAAGCTTTTCAGTTAATAAACTGACTTCCGAAACTTTGGAATTATTACCACTGGTCATATCTGGAACAATCTGAACACCAAAACAATTAAGGAGAATAATGAATTATAAATCATTGGGAAAAATATAAATTCATGAATCCATATTGATAAAGGGACAAAGGGAGGAGGGAGAGAGGAACAACCTAAATACCTGCAGATATACATCCAACGAATTCAACAAAGTTACTAAAACAGGCACACATTAGGGAAAGAAGTTATTAGCAAATACTGACAGTGTTACGGAGGGTTTTTGTCTATAGCACAATACCCAAAGCTGACATGAATATGGAGGGAGAACTGAAATGGAAGAGTCATCGTTTTGCATAGATCAGGTTAAGAATCATCAATGGATTCTAAAACTAGGAGGAAAATCTGATGAGGGTTAAGATATTTGCATGGCCTTAAAGTGTGTTCCCACACATTGCTTAGTAGTTGTAAGGGGGAAAATAGTAACCATACAGCGAAGAAATCAGACAACGACTGACTGGGTGATCAAAATTAATATAAGCATTGTGTGCCCCCAGATGTGGCACTCTGAGAAACACACAATATCACATACAGCATTCCTGCCAGAAATGCATATTTTGAATATAATCATAAGGAATAATTAAACTCAAAATGACAATCATTCTATTAAAATGTGTCGTAAAAGACAAAGAAAGGCTGTAAACATGTTCCAGATTGAAGGAAACTAAGGAGATATGACAACCAAAGACAATACCTGATCTTAGACTGGATCTCTTACTAGAAGAAAAATATGCTATAAAGGACATTTTTGAGTCAACTGACAAAATTGTAATACAGACAGTGGATTAGATAAGAGTATTATATCACTGTTAAATTTGCTGAATTTGACAACTATACTGTGGTTATGTAAGATAATATCTTTATTCTTTGGAAATATGTAGGCATAAAAGTTCATGACATGTAACTTTCTTTCAAACAGTTCAGAAAAAATTTATATAAATACAAAGAGAGACCGAGACTGATAAAGCAAATGGAATATGCTGACAATAAGTGAATCCATACAAGTGCTCTATTCTTATTCTTACAATGTCTCTGTAAATTTGAATTTATTTTCAAATAAAAAGTTAAAAACAAAAACTACAGTCTATAGGCAAATATTATACCTAAAAGTATATACATTACTTATCAGCTTGATTAATTTGTCAGATGACAAGCACTAACATTTAACAAGTACCTGCTCTGTGCCAAACCCTCTAAGCAAATGATCTTGTCTAATAACCCACTACAATGGGTACTCATAGTATCACCATTCAATTGTTACAGAAATTGAGGCATAGAGAGATGAAGCAATTTGACCAAGAATTCAGTCAATGAAGGAGCTGGGATTTGAACCCAAGCAGGCTGGTAGAAATGGGTCTGGAGTGGTCAGAGCATGTGAGGGAGGGCCGTTCTGTTTGAGGAGACCAGACCAAATGTCTGGCAGGCCAGCGTGGATTCAACTGAAAAAAAGTTCCAACAAGCTTCCAGTTTTGACTCGGATGAATTTCGATGTCATGGAAAAAGAGGTCAGCCTCTTCTTCTCTTAGGAGGACTGTCTCTACTCCTGATGTTTTAGATTTTAGGAAATAGGATTTCATCTCTTTAGTTAGTTACCATGCATAGTCAACACACAAACAAACAAAAAATTAAGTTGATAGCTGGATATCAAACTCTCTGCAGTTGTTATTCAACCTACTGAAGCGAGCACAGTTTTTCCAAGGTGTGGTATGAGGCTCTGTTGAAACCTCTGGCTGCCAGATAGATTATTTTGCTACGGTCAATTGCATGAGTAGATTCTTTCCAAATATAGACAAACTGAGAATAGAAATCTGAAGACATAAGAATTATTTGGCATTCTAAATAGGGGAATAGACTGAGGGAACTAAGTTCTTCTTTCATTGAACTAAGCAGAAATAACAAAGTTTCTACAAAACCAAATGAAACTAGTCCTGGAGCATAAAGCTCAGTGAGCCCCCTGTACCTTATTATTAATAATACATGTGAGGTTTTTAGTACCAGCTGTGAGATTAGGATGAAGACAATGGTAAGAGACATGTCCCTGGCCCTCAGGAAACTAAGAATCCAGAATGTCTTTATGCTGTATTGGCTTGAACACATGACTAAGCACCGTGCCCCTCCCATCTTTTTCCCAGACCCAATCTATTCAACAAGTATTTATGGAGCCCCCACAATGAATGTGCAGGCTCTGGTCCAAGTACTGCATGCATAGTCTCTTATTTGTTCCTCTCAACCACCCTTCCAGACACTGAGTTTAAACTGCTCGATTCTGGGTGCTCACCTTTCTCTCAACGCTTGTATTGCCACAAAAATGCTGCATAAAAATCAGCCATAAAAAGTTCAGTGGCATACATCGATAAATATTAAAGTTTGCTCACAAATCTATGAGTCAGTTGCACTGGGCTCAGAGATCTCAGCTGGATGTGGTCATAGAGTGCAACCAGCTGGCAGGTCATCTAGGAGCTGGCTCTTCTAGACTGCCCTCAGCTGCACTTGGTCTCTCACCCTCCCGCAGGCTGGCCCTGGTCGATTGTATCTCCAAGAGAGCTAACAGGAGAGTGCAAGGCTTCCTTAAGATGTAGGTTCAGAAGTGGCACGGAATTACTTCCCCCTCATTCCATGGGTCAATAGAAGGCATGAGGCCAGTCTAGATTCAAGAAGTGAAGATACAGATTCCACTTTTGACTGATGGAGCTGGATACAAGCTGAGGTGTAGCCATTTTTCAATCAGTCTAGCATTGTTCTCATTTACTATTTTTTCCTTTGCTCACTAGCTACTGCCTGCCTCACCCTAGCTTTGTAAATCATTGAACTCCTCTAATGAAAATTTTTATCAGCTCCAAACCCTGGGCAAGGGTGGGTAAAGCCTGCTAATACAAACGCACAATCCAAACACATCATTTATGAGGCCATATAATTGCTTGTCAGTTAATATCACTAAAATTGTTTTTAAAGGGGACTTCACTAGAGCTTCATTTGCCAGCTATAAAAGGCCAAATTTAACTGCTCTCCTTAATGATATGCCTTTTTCAGTTGACAAATATTTATTTATCATTTCCTATGTGCTAGGGCCTGTCCTGGAGTGAAGGATACAGTGGTGAACAAGACAATCTAGAGCCTTGCTCTAATAGAGCTTACATGGTACAGAGGACAAACATATAAGCAAGCAAGCAAGTAAAGACGCTGGTGAGATAGAGAATAACTGGATTGGGTGAAGCTGCTTTAGATTTTATTTGTTTAGCAAGGAAGATCTCTCATGCCCAGGTTGTGGGCTCAATCCCTGGTTGGGGTGCATGCAGGAGGCAGCCGATCAATGTTTTACTCTCACATCGATGTTTCTCTCGCTCTCTCTCCTTTTCTTTTCTCTCTAAAAATCAATTAAAAAAGAGATCAAAAAGGTTGAAAATTACTGAAATAAGTGTATGGCCTTCACACACATTAAACAAACTTCTCTCTGCCCAGCTGGTGTGGCTTAATGGTTGAGTGTCGACCCATGCACCAAGAGGTCACTGGTTCGATTCCCAGTCAGGGTACATGCCCAGGTTATGGGCCAAATCCACAGTGGGGGGTATGCAGGAGGCGGCCAATTGATGTTCTCTCTCATTGATGTTTCTATCTCTCTCTGTCTCTCTTCCTCTCTCTCTAAAATCAATAAAGAAAAAAAAGTTTTTTAAACTTCTGTATAATAGAAAAAAAAAAAACACATATAGTATAATTTCATTTATACAAAATGTCCAGAATAGGCAAATGTAGAGACAGAAAGTAGATTAGTGGTTGCTAGGGGCTGGGAGGAAGGGGAAGAGGGACTACTTATAGGTTTGAGATTTCCTTGGAAGATGATAAAAATGTTCTGGAATTAGATAATAGCGATGGTTGCACAGCTTTGTGAACATACTAAAACTCATTGAATTGTATATATTAAAGGGTATATGAAATTTATGGTATGTGAGTTATATGAAAATAAATGAATCTGAAAATAAATTAATGAATTGATGTAAGTATGTATGTGCCTGGGGTAGAACTGCTGGATCATATGGTAACTCTACGTTTACCTTTCTGAGGAACTGCCAAACTGTTTTCCTAATTGGCTACACCGTTTTACAATCCTACTAGCAATGTATCATTGTCCTAATTTCTCCACATCCAAAGGCCAATTTTTAAGAGATTCTAGCAAACAAATCTGCAATAAAGTCTATAGAGGACAAATGTAAAGTGCTGAGATTTTCGCTGCCTTAGGAGCATGTATATGTGCCCTTTTTTGCAGGTTTCAGAGAAAATCCACTGATGGGAGCTTCGGTTCCAGTGATGGTAAGAAATTCCCGGTTTCAAATCCAATTGATGCCGTGTATACGGTAACACTCCCGTTTGGTACTTCTTTTTTCTCTCTGCCTTTTGTGATGTCCAAACCCTCCCTTGATTCCTAATCCACAGAGGAGTCTAATCTGCAGTCTTTCTACAGAAAATGGAGTTCAGTGAGAACCAATTTTTATAGTTCTTAATTACTGAGATATGGAACTCACAATGAAAATGTTTGTTTAGCGTGTCCCTTATAATTATCCACAGCCCAGGTGTCAGCCATTCATCCTTTTCAAATGTTTAATCTTTTCTAGGATATAAATTGTTTATACCTATCTTATCCCAAAGTTGATTTGAGAACAATATTAAAAATGTATTGTTAATACAGAGTTTACTTTTCCCAAGTTGAGATAAAGGCTTTTTTGTTCAAGTATCTAGAAAATGGAAATATTTGAGACTAGCAAATATCATAAAAAGTATAATAACTTTGAGAAATCCAGAGTAATTGATTATTCAACCATTGTAATATGCCCTTTTCTCCACTCTGAGAATTTGAACAAAAGAAATCAATTGCCTGATCTTTTTTTTTTTTTTTTTATCCTCACGCGAGGATATTTTCCATTTTTTTGTACAGATAGAGTGGGAGGGAGAGAGAGAGAGAAACATCAATGTGAAGGGACACATCGAGTGGCTGCCACCCGCACAACCAACCAGGGCCGGGGACAAACTGCAACCGAGGTACGTGCCCTTAGGGGGAACCGAACCCGGGTCTCTCAGGACCGCAGGCCGACGCTCTAACCGCTGAGCCAAACCGGCCAGGGCTGCCTGATCTTTTTATCAACACTTTTTAAAAAGTCTGGCAAGTGTGGCTCAGTGGTTGAGCGTTGAACCATGCATCAAGAGGTCACCAGTTCGATTCCCCGTCAGGTCACATGCCGGGTTGCAGGCTTGATCCCCAATAGGGGGCATGCCAGAGGCAGCCGATCCATGGTTCTCTCTCACATTGATGTTTCTCTCTCTCCTTTCATCCCTCTCTCAAAAGGAAAATCAATACAAATATTTTTAAAACAAAAAACTTTTTAAAAAAATCAAATATCTTTATTTTTTCAATTGCGATATGTAACATTGTATAAGTTTCAGGTATACAACACAATGATTCAATATTTGTATGTTGCATAAAATGATCACCACAATAAGTTTAGTTCGTACTCATTACCACACATACACATTTTTTTTCTTGTGGTGAGAACTTTTAAGATCTACTCTCCTAGAAACTTTTCAATATACAATACAATATTATTAACTATAGCCACCATGCTGTACATTAGTTGCATTCTCAGGACTTACTTATTGTATAACTGGAAGTTTGTACCTTTCGTATATGTCCTCATTTATAAAAAGCCTAAATCAACATGATTTACACTGTACTCATAAGCTGTTTGGCAGAGAGTAATCATTTGGAAAAGGAATGATGAAGTGAGACTTGATTTTTAAGATGCAAGCAGCAGATGTTTAGTTTTGCATTTTCAATACTTAAATGAATCCATGGAATCTTAGAAAGACACAAACTGAGCCCCTCAACACCCAGGCAGGAACTTTCTTCCCGCAGCTTCTCCTGACTTCCTTTGACTTTTGTCTCCCCTGCTGTCAGCATGTCTGTTTCCAGCCACCCAGGCAGTGTTTTTTGATAACATTCAACAGCTAATATAAAAGGACACCTGCTCTACTGTCATTAAAATGCTAACTACTACTTTTCCTTTTATTCATAAAATGTTTAAGTAAATTTGTCTTCTCTGTGGATTTCACCTTTTCCTCTCCAGTGCTCCCCAGATTTTGCTTTTATTTTAGGCAAAATGTTGAACTTAGAAGCCTGACTGGTTAGATCCTTTTGAGTGCTCTGTAAATGATTACTCTGTTATTTTTATTGTATGAGGGAAGTCTTTTTATTATTATAATGATCGTTAAAGGAACACTCTCCTGAACAGTGTAGCATAGGTGGACAGAGCTGGGACTTGACCCAGATGTTTGTCCAAGATCAAGAAGGCTCTGAAAATTAGGTAAGAGCTGGAGGTGTCCTTCAGGTGGCAAGAAGTAAATGAGTGACGGGAAGGGAAGGGAAGGGAAGGGAAGGGAAGGGAAGGGAAGGGAAGGGAAGGGAAGGGAAGGGAAGGGAAGGGAAGGGAAGGGAAGGGAAGGGAAGGGAAGGGAAGGGAAGGATAAAGATTCATCAATTAGGTTTCATGTGGCTTCAGGTAACAAGAAAATATATCTCAAACATGCCTAAACCATAATGAAGTTTCTCTCCCTGGAAGCCAAGCTAAGGGTGGGCTTCAGGACCATCTGAGTCAGGTGGCTGTGGTCCTTTCCCTGCCAGTCCCTGGGCTCTGCTTTGCTCACAGTGCTGGTGGTGAGGGGGACCAGGTTTACACCCTCACCTGACAATCTCCAGAGGGAAGGACTTTTTCAGAAGCACCCAGCAACTTATTCTCATTTTATTGGCCTAGAGTGAGTTGTATACTTATTGCTAAACCAGCCACTGCAAAGGAATATATTTACCCACATTCCATCAAGCTTACTTATAGAATTAGGGTGAGGTCATCTTTCACTAAGACAAGGGTTTCTGAAACTCAACATTAATTAACATTACAGGCCCGGCCAGTATGGCTCAGTATTTGAGCATTGACCCATGCACCAAGAGGTTGACTCCTAGTCAGGGCACATGCCCAGGTTGTGGGCCAAATCCCCAGTGGGGGGGCATGCAGGAGGTGACCAATCGATGTTCTCTCTCATCTATGTTTCTATCTCTCTCTCCTTCTCCCTTCCTCTCTCTCTAAAAATCCATTTTTTAAAAAAAAGGTTTTTTTCAATTAACATTATAGGCCAGATAACTCTTTGTTGTTGGGGGCTGTCCTGTGTATTGTAGGGCATTTAGCATTTAACGGCGTCCTTCACCTCTACCTACTAGAATCCCAATACACTTCCTCCCAATGTCTCCAGATATTGCCAAATGTCATCTGGGGGCAAAACAGTTCCCCACCCCTGGTTGAAATCACTGACTTAAACACATGGGCCGGTGGATGGAATTGCCTCCCGGAAAGAGTACGTAGGAAAAGATGAGGAGCTGGACGTGGGGGAAATGATAAGGATTTCCCACAAGGAAGGTAGGTGGAGGAAAAAAATCTATGGATAAATCTCAAAATGCACTGTCAGAAGGTAAGAAGAGAACCACAAAAGAATAGAAGGCTGTGTTCAAGAAGCATAAAATCAGGAAGTTTTAAGCAACTGAAAGACCACAGTGAGGTCAGCTAAGAGGAAGGCTGAAAATCATTTACTGCAAACAGCGATTTTCAACCAGCAGCTGCCACGCACCGGTGTTCCACAAAATGTTGAAAACATGTGATACCTAACTATTTAGTCAGGGATACTGACCTCATTTCCCTTAGGTTGTCAAATAAAAAATAAATAACAGCCAACATAAAAATAAATAAACAAACAAATAAACAAACACATGGGCTGCCAGGCACAGATGAGGATACCTGAACAAAATCCAGCTTAGTTAGGAAGTAGGGAAATGAGAAAGTTTACTACAAAGGGCTTTGAAAAAGTGAGGCAACAAAGAACCTTTGTCATGCAGAGAGGCTACAGAAAAAATTCAAAGATAATACAACTCAGATGTCACATGACCACTAGTGAGACAAGACTTAGATGATTTAAAACAAGAGCACAGAAGGCAAGTTCTACGGAAGAGAAAAACCAGCTGGTGACTCTTTCAAGTACATCAGCAGAGCATTGATAAGCCAGCCTGAGTGAGGGACCTTATCTGAAAGCTGAAGTGAGAATTCAGGGAGGAACCTTTGCAGAAGACCAGGGGCCAAGGTTAGTATGACTGTGGGGCCACAGGAAGTTCAGTGGAGCTCAGACCTACAGGAAGTGCCGTGGGGGCTGGTGGCAGCTCTGCTTTCGTTAGGTAACAATGGGAAGGCTGCATTTGGAAAACTGTCAACTCCTCTGCATTTGTTTTTCTTTGGTTTGTCTGCAGTTCTGTAAGTTGCATTTGAAAAATGTCAACATTGGCTCCAACTGTATTAAAAAGAGAAAGAATTTATTTAATGCTTCATGGGATGGAAAAGGAGATGAGACCCTAGAGCCAAGTGAAGTGGAAATAGTGTTGGTAAAGAGTTTCCTCAGTCTTTGAAGGGACTTTTTTTTTCCATGGTATGAATGGATGGACACTGTATGCTTCATTCATCAATTAGTACAGTGATACCTCGGTTCTCGAACGCCTTGACTTTCGACTAAATCGGTATTCGACCAGGAGATTCGAGAAACTTTTGTCTTGGAATCCGAACAAATATTTGGAACTCGAACTTCCGAGATGAGCCGAGTTGAGCCGAATGGCGTTCATTCGGCCCAGCGCGCCTTGCTTGCGTCATCAGTGTGAGTGCAGAGAGAGAGTCACGCTTTGTGGAGAGAGTCACGCTTTACACTGAATTTAACCCTTAGACATACTGTACACTTTTATTTCTTGTTGAGACTTATGTTTTTCTACATATTATATACAAATTAGGCCAGTAAGTAGGCATTTTCTGGGGCTTGGAACGAATTAATCCAGTTTCCATTATTTCCTATTGGGTTTCATTGCTTCGGTTCTCGAACAATTTGGTTCTCGACCGTCCTCCTGGAACGAATTATGTTCGAGAACCGAGGTATCACTGTACTTAAAACAGGGTTCCCTTTGGTAATCTAAGGAGTACCAGCAAGGGCTCTGTGCTCTAATCCTCCACTCACTCTATCAGTGGAGAAACCCACATTTTACATCATTAAAGAGTCTGTACAGGAATTCAGTTACCAACTGGGGAGGCGAATGAAGCAGACCTCACAGGCCTGTGGGGCCATCTGAGCTGTCACCATGAACCTGGGGTGCAGCTTAAGAGAAGGCCACTTTTTCAAGTGAGAGAGCTTCACAAACCTGTCGGGTTTGTAGATTTAAATGGCCAAGCAAATTGTTCCCTGGATAGAGCCATTATTGAATCAGCCTCTCAGCAAAGAGCAGGGTCCAGAGGGAATAAGACAAGCAGTGTGTTGAGTCTGGAGGAATCAAGGAGCACAGGCCATCCCCAGGCTCCGGGACAATGGGGCTCTGCTCTTCTTTCTCCAAATGTCCTGGACTTTTCTTGCCCAGTTTTTTCTTCAAGAGGAATTTTATACGCCTCTGCCAAGATTAATGGTTTTCTTCATTTTTCTCCTCAACTTTTGGGAAAAAATATGAAATTAGTTGGTGTAGGTGGAACTTCATGGCAGCTCGTTCGCATCATTTCTGACTCCCTTTCAGCTTCCACCCTCCTGAGTTCAGAGACAGGAAAAGGCAGGACCATAATAAATAGGAAGTCCCTGAATATTCCAAATATGCTCACAATGAAGTTTTTCCCCTCACACGGAGCACTAAGCATAAAAAGCAAGCATGTAAGCATATCTTATTATATGTTAGTAACGCAGACAGATGGCAAGGGGTTTGTGCTCAGACAAAAACACACCAGAACAAGTTTCCTCAATTACATAAGCTCATTCACAACCTTATGTGTGTGCTTATCTCCAGCCAGAACATCTTGGTCTGTCCTACGAACTAATATTTTTGTATTTAATTCTGCTTTCTAAATAGGATACAATTAAGTACAAATATGGCTTGCCTTCTGGAACCATTGATCATATGTGAAGTTTGGGAAAAAATGCTGTGGTTTTTGCATTCAGGAAGTATCAGACATTTTATCCGATGTTGGCCAGTCTTATATCTAAATTGTGCTTATAAAAGTCCACAGCATTAAAACATTTTATG
Source organism: Molossus molossus (assembly GCF_014108415.1). Lineage (NCBI taxonomy): Eukaryota > Metazoa > Chordata > Mammalia > Chiroptera > Molossidae > Molossus > Molossus molossus. Next base: position 72,253,083 of record NW_023425388.1, on the reverse strand, counting down.
TGCTGGCAACTGTATTGCACATGAAAATCTTGATGCTCTTAATCATCACAGAATCACTGGTATTGCTTCCGGATGAATAGGGTTAGTTACTACATCAAAACCAGCAGGAGCAGAGTGCAGAAATCAGTGACACGTCCAAGTCTGAACAGACCTACGTGGCTGGCTTTTCCTTTTTTAATGAAGTTGTCACCTAACAAAACAGTGATTGTTTTTGTTTCCTGGCTTGTTTTGATATTCGTTTTTTTCCCTTTCTTTTTATTACACACACACACACCCCCCATTGGCTCCCATAAACCATTTCAACCTCTTGACACAACTGACCTCAAGCATTTTCCTATGCACACTTCTACTTACCTTATCAGAGGGCTTCCCAGTAACACCAAAATGCCAAAAAGTCTGAGTTTTATTTTATTTTATTTATTTTTATCCTCACCCGAGGACGTTTTTTTTTCGATATTTTGTTCAGATAGAGTGGGAGGGAGAGAGAGAGAGAGAAACATCAACGTGAAAGGGACACATTGAGTGGTTGCCACCCACATGACCCAATCAGGGCCGGGGACAAACTGCAACCGAGGTACATGCCCTTAGCGGGAACCAAACCCGGGTCTCTGCAGACCTCAGGCCAACGCTCTAACCACTGAGCCAAACAGGCCAGGGCTGGGTTTTATTATTTTAATGTCACTCTTCACTTATTGTTTGCACATTTAATATTTTTTAAATTAAAGCTTAAGTAAGGGACAGATGTTGATGGTTAAAAATAGGGAGCTTAAGCTTGAAAAGAAAAAAATTGTGAAAGAGATTGAGGGAACTGTAAATGTAAAAGACTGTATATATCACTTAGGGATAAGATCGACACAGGGATTTTTGTGAAACTTCCCACAAGGAACTAGAGAGAAAGAAGACCCGAGCACAGCCCAATAGGGAATCATTGGCAAGCACAGCAGCCGATCTAAAGAGCAAAGATTATGCTCAGATACTTCTTTAAAATGTGAGTTTATGGTAGTGGGAATGCATATGAGCCTCAACTTTCTCCAGAATATCTTGAGCACTTCACCAAAGTGACATGCTTACTGCCAGTTATTCATAGCTTGAAGGAAAACCCTTGCATTTTTTAAAAATGGAAAGATAAATTTTAGCCGAGACCATTATGATAAACTAATGTCCATCCAATATCTGAGCGACTCCAGGCAAATTACTTGATCTCTCAGCACCTCCCTTTTGTTGTCTTTAAAATGGTGATAACAATAGTACCCACCTCGTAGGGTTGTTGAAAAATTAAAATTCTTGTAAAGAGTTCAAAAGAGTGTCTGACACACAGTAAGTTTTCAACAGCCACTAGCCAGTAGTAGTGATAGAGGTAGTAGCAGCAGCCGCAGCAGCAGTAGTAATAGTCACAGAAGCATTAGTAGTAGTAGCAGTGGCGGTGGTAACACCATTAGTACTTGTTATAGTTAATAGAAGCAACAGCAGAAACAGCAGCAGAGCTCTGTGCTGTAACTATGACCAAATCTGTCCTAGGCCACAAAAAAAAAAAGTCAAATTGTAGACACCATCTTCCCGTAACGCTGTTTTTGTGCACAACAGATTTACTCTCTCATACTTAAGAGTACGAAAGTAACCTGTTTCTGTGCCTTGAAGTTGGATAAAAAGTAGAGATGGTGTTGATACCATGCTATTATGAATAAACCCAAGAAAGGCCAGGAAACATCTACTTTCTTTAAATAATAAAACATGTGTCAAGGGATCTCCAAGCCTAGGAACTGGGTGTCTGCACTCTGAGGGCCCGGAGCCTTGCCTGCTAGGAATACAGCATTAGCCCCAAGGTGCTGCTGTCCAGCTGCTGAGCCATCAAAGTGAGAACGGAAACGGAGTCTCCAAGGCCATCAGATTTGTCTCTCATCATCTGGCTAAATATTTTTAGCTTGGGATTTAATTATTTTTCTTCACGAAGGGAGTGAATGGGCACACAGAGTAAAATAAAGCTTGTGAAGCCTACAAAGCCGGCTTGCAAAGCTGATGTTTTGCAAGTGGAAATGAAGTTTGAGAGCTGGATGAAGACAGTTGTCTGTGACAACGCTGGTTTGAGGCTTTGGGTTCTTTTACATGTTACACCCTGTAGCATTCATGTAAACTATAGCGAACTATGTTTTCAATGAAGAAATGGAAATATATTTACAGCGAGGATATAAAGAATAGTCTCAGTTATGCGTCTTCACTGAAAATTTATTCCCCTGCAATAGTACAAGAGACTGCCAAGTTACTCACAGACTCTTTTGCCCGTGTTTGGGGACACAAGCAATCTCATCTTTCAGAAAGATTTCAGTAGGAAATTCCCACCAATGCGACAATATCCCAGATCTTTGCAAAGCTTAGGAGACAGTGCAGAAACATTCTCATGCGTCTCCATAGATAAGTGTGGCCCTGGAAACGTGGCGACACTAAATCCGAGTCAGAAACTGCCTATACACCCGCTCAGAGGCAGTTTCTGCTCTCTCTGTTCGGCTCCACCTAACTGTCACGGATGGATGAACTTGGTGGGACAGTATCTTGCCTAATGACCAGTGAGAAAGTTGGGAGATATTTTTCTCTGACACTTGCAGTAGGGTGATTCCTGATGACCTCCAGCCTCTCAAAGGAATGAGTCCACTTTCCCTGCAAGGAGTCCTTCACTGGAGACGTTTGAGGAGCACTTTTTTCATCTATTTTTCTCTCACTAACAACCACTTGTCAATAGATATGCCTATTCTACCTCTGAAATATCCCTCAAAATAACCGATGTCCATCCACATTCTTAGTTCATGTAGCCATTATTTATTGCATGTAGCAATTTCCTTTCCTATCTGGGCTTTTTCTGCCTGTTGCAAGGGTACTGCTAACCGCTATAACAAGTAAACCTCCAAATTACGTTACATCTTAATCACAGAAGTTTATTTCTAATGTTTTTGTTCAGTGGTGGCCTTTCTCACAGTGATTTCAGGACCCAGGCTCTTTTGTTCTTGTGATTCTGCAATACTGTCAGGCAAAAATCAGCAACTTTTCTCTCAAGTGCCAAATAGTAATTATTTTAAGCTTTGCCAGACATAATAGTCTCTGTCACAACTGTTCAACTCTGCCACTGTAGCCAGCCATAGACATACCCAAATGAGTGTGACTATATCTCAATTAAACTCTGTTATGAGTACTGAAATTTTATTTTCCTAGAACTTTTACCTGTCATAAAATATTATTTTTCTTTTCATTTTTCTCTCCAATAATTTAAAAATCATTCTTAGTTCAAGGGCCATAGATAAACAGGTGGCAGGCTAGATTTGGCCTGCAGGTCATAGTTTGGTGATTCTTGTATTAGAGTGAAGAGAATATTAAGTTTAAAATGTTGTGCCCTGGTAATTCAGACTACTTAGAATAGTGTTGTGTTTTTCCTGTTTTAGCAACTAGACATAAAGTCTTTGCCTCTTTGCTTTTCTTTTTTAACAGGCTCTGGAGATATGGCGGTGTCACATCCCATTGCTGCCAGCACCCCAGAAGGGAGCAATTATGGGACAATAGGTATTTCCTACGAGTCCATTCATAGAAGCACTTCCTCATTCTCCGACAAAGGTCCTCCAGCCACTAGGAACTGTGAGAGTGGGCAAGACAGTCATCACTTAAGATTGTATTGTCTTTATAAGATGAATTGCGTGGAGGATCTGGAAGGTTCCTTCCAGCTCTAACTTCCTCTTGTTCTATTATTCTGTTTCTTGGATCTGCTGGACACACTTGAGCAGAATTCCTACAATGGTTCCATCAACTCCCAAAGCCCCCGTGGGGATTTTTTATACCCACCCTGACTAAGGACTTGAAACATGTGTCAGAGTCTGTCAGGGAGCCCGACCTCAAATAACCAGTGGTTTCATTCTCAGGTTTCAGTGGAGTAAGGGCGATCTGGAGACTAAGGCTGAGCTGCAGGTGGTCATGGCTGAAGCCTAACGGTCTTTCATTTTGGCTAACTTCATAATTGAATCTGCTCACTGCCACCCAGTCATTCACATGGCAACCCCCAGTGTTCACAAAGTGGCCTGATAGGAACAGAATTCCTAGCCTATCTTGGAGTGGAGGCTCCAATATTCCGTGCACTCCGATGACGCATATGGGCCTAGGAATGGTGCACCTCAAATTTCAGCGTAGAGGGACTGGGGATCCTGTATTCCTGCCCTGTTGTTCTGTAACTCTGAGAAGTATGTGGGCTCAGTGCAGGCGACTTATTTCTGGCTCTGCCAGAACAGGGGCTTTGTTTGTTTGTTTGTGTAACCATCTGCACAGAAGAAATTAAAGCGGAAGGTAGGCTCAGCTCATGTGGTCATCAAGCTGCACAAATCCCAACTGTTCACGGGGACACAAGGATTCTTCTTCCTGAGAATGTTGTTTACATTATGTAATCCTAGATGTGGCATGTGAGGGATTTCTGTGTACAAATACTTGATCCACAAGCCATGTGTAGCTGCTGGATATGAGTGCACTCACATGTATATGTGGTAGATGCTATACATAACTATGTGCATGTGTATGTTTATAAATTTATGTTCATATTTTAAATATGAAACATGAAATATAGCATTTTATCTTTGCATCTAATGGTTAACAGAGTAGATGTCTTTACATTCTTTTTTTCTTTTTTTATCCTCACCCGAGGACATTTTTGCATTTATCTTCAGATAGAGTGGGAGGGAGAGAGGGAGGAAGAGAGAGAGACACATCGACTGGTTGCCACCCACACAACCCCAACGGGGCAGGGGACAAACTGCAACCAAGGTATGTGCCTTTAGCAGGAACCAAACCCGGGTCTCTCTGGTTCATGGGCTGACGCTCTAACCGCTGAGCCAAACCAGCCAGAGCTATATTCTTAATATATATTTAGCCCTAAAACTAGACGATTTAAACATAAAAATAGGAGAAGTGGAAAATAAAAAATTCACTGAGGAGGAATTGAGAAAAAGATCATGTGTGTGGGTAAGGTGTTAGTTTTTACTAACATTGTCAAGTATGAGTCAGCACCATGCTCTTTGCAGAGAATGGGCTCCCTGGGTGCTTCTTGGCTTTGGAAGGCAGATGAGCGTTCTCTGTTTCAGATGAGTCAGGCTCCAGTCCCGGCAGGCAGATGTCCTCCTCTGATGGGGGCCAGCCATGCCACCAGTCAGACACAGACAGCTCCGTGGAGGAGAGTGACTTCGACACCATGCCAGACATTGAGAGTGATAAGAATATCATCCGGACCAAGGTACCGCTGCCTGCTATGCTCTCTGAGAGGGTGGAAAGTTTGGTAGTTGAATACAACTTCAACAAAGCTTTCGTTTTTTTTTCCTCCCTTCAGGAGAAGTCTAATTTCCCAGAGGGCATTTTTAGATAAAATATAACTGTAGACTAAAAGCAATACTCTAATTAGCACTTCTTTCTGGAGGAAGAAAATGAGAGCATTAAAAAGAATAGAGCATTAAAATACCCTCAGGGTCTGAAGCAACAGCTTGTGGACAATAAAGGAGGAAGGGATCCAACCAGATGGAAGAACAGATTTATTGAGGGGTGTAGCTGGAAAACCTTTCTGATTCTGTACATGTCATCCTTCAGGAATAAGGCTTGTTTCTTTCTGGTATATATCTGTTACATTGTGTTGTATCCAGAAAGGGATTATGAAGGTGAATTGTACAGTTTCAATCCTGCCATTCAAGAACCACAGTGTGGACATCTCTGAAAACTGGGAAATCAGTTCTTGAGATACAAGAAGCATTTGACTCCCAATAGTTTCCCTACATTAACCAATCCTTAACATTCCAAGAGAAAGAATGGGATTTTTATTAAGGTACTCTGGGATACGCAAAATTAAAAGAAAAATCTTGTTACATAATTTTTAAGTCTCTAGTGAGGGACTAAACTGAAATTTGTAAAGCTCTCCTTTGTATCTTGTGCAAAAAAAGCAAGTACAATTTCATATTCTCTTTTTATTTGGCTTCCCAGATGTTTCTTTACCTGTCCGATCTGTCCAGGAAGGACCGGAGAATCATCAGCAAAAAGTATAAGATTTATTTTTGGTGAGTAGACAACCAAGTGGGCCATAGTTATCTTTATTAAAATTTAAGTTTTCTTTGTATAAGGTAGAGTCACTTGTATCACAGGTTTTAGTGTTTAATGAGGCACACGCATATGTTTTCAAGGATCCATGCCACATTCCACAGGAAAAACAAAAGTAAACTACAAAAAGGCAACCAGCCCTAACTTACATAAATACTATGGAAAAATAAGAATGGTAGTAGACTCCATATGTGTAGGGGAGCACACTAATTCCTCTTCCGGAAGGCTAATGTAACAGTAGCATTAATATCACCACTTTGCATGAGTCACGCTAAGCTGCATCCATTTCCTCTTATCCTCACCAGGCTTTGCTCTTAGAAGAACCAAAGATTTCAGGGACTAGATGTCTTAGAGCATCTCAGAGTAGCTGGAGAAGACCCTGGGAGGAGATAATAGTACCAGCCAATGATAAGTAGATCTGCGATGCTCGATGCTCAAACACGCAGATACAACCTCCCTGGGGGGAGGGGAGGCTTGCAGAATTTCATAGTGGGACCTTCACTTTGGAACTAAGAAGAATCTAAGAGAGCCACATCCCTTTGTGTGATGCCATCTCCCATGACTTATCTGACCTCTTTTCTCTAACAACATCCTTAAGAGATAGGTTCTCATTAGTAATTTGGTTAAATCAGAAGCAAGTATGATTACACTATTTTACAAATGACTGGAGCAACAAGAACCACATTATCAGTTTCTAATTGCTTTTGTGAGTTGACTAGGGAGTTAGGGGTGAAAACATTCTTTTTAAAAAAAAATCTGGAGAGTATTATGCTAAGCAAAATAAGCCAGTCAGAGAAAGACAAGTACCACATGATCTCACTTACTTATAGAATATAATGAACAAAATAAGCTGACAATCAAAACAGATCCAGAGACAAGGAAGTAGGGAACAGACTGACAAACCTCAGAGGGAAGAGGGATGGGGTGGGGTGGGAAGAGATAAACCAAAGAACATATATGCATAACCAATGGACACAGACAATAGTGTGGAGAAGGCAGGAAGGGGGTGGGAGAGGGGAGGAGGGGGTTAACAGGGGGAAAAGGGGGACATCTGTAATACTTTCAACAATAAAGATTTTTAAAAATCGAACAAAGATTCCATTGTTAATTTGGAAATAGCTATTTCCGGTTCTTTCTGCCTGCATAGGAATATCATCACTATTGCTGTGTTCTATGCACTACCTGTGATCCAGCTGGTCATCACCTACCAGACAGTAAGTGCCACCCTGAACCCCAGAACCCAAGCTTTCATATACAGGGAGAGAGCTTTGCTGTGATGTACAGAGAAAGGGAACTTGGGATCAGTTCAAAAATTAATTTCCCATTTGGATTCTAATTGGACTTCTCCAATGCTTCATCTTTGACTTACCTTTAACTCTACTTCCCAATTGTTTTATCACAGAGGGACATGGGACCACTTTTATTATTTTGTGTACCAATCTGAAATTATTTCCTTGCACTCATTCAATCATAATATCAATCAATTGTGTATATGATTTAGCAGTCTGAACTTTGACCACCATGGGATAGTAAGTAGAGTAACTGAAGTTCCAGACCAAAACAAAGAAACCTGATATCTCCATTTAGCCTGTGCCGTCTCACTAAGGAGATACTTTTTTGTAAGAATAAAAACAGCTTTATAAAACGAATATAATAGTAAATCAAAAGAAAACTAAAATAAAAACCAAATAAACAAAAATAATAAGTAAAACACCTTGAGACTCCCTACCACCCCTTCATGGAACCCAAGGGTCCAGGTCACTTCAGTGGCCTTCTCTAGGATGTATTCTACAAGAGCAAACCCATTTAGAGTAACACAAGGCTGAAGGTGTTTCTAATGCAATGGCTCCCAAACTTCATTGTGCATTAAAAGCATTTGGGGAACTTAAAAATCCTGGTGTTCAAGCTGTACCCACAGCAATTAGATCAGAGTCTCTTAGAGTGGAACTGGCACCAGTATTGATTAAACTCCCAGTGATTCCAGTGTACAGCCAACTTTGAGAGCCAATAGTCTAATAACATTCAGCCAAGTGTGTGCTTACTACATGATGAGGACAAGGGCTTTATAAAGTTTGAATACCACAGTTTATCATCTAAATATTCTCTGAATACTTTGGGACCCTGTCAGAAGACATAGATGTGCTGTGGTCTAGGAAGTTTCTTAATGATAGAGATGGTGATAAATATGGAAAACTGAACATCCATGTCCTCATGTCTACCTGCAGCATGGTTATTTTCACAGAGGGTGGGACAGCTTCTTATCCTCCCAGCATTCATCTAGAAAATAGGACATAGCATGGCAGCCCTAATAGGCATGTCCCAATGTTAGCATCCTTTGATACTCCTTTAATCATAAGAACAAAGGAAATGTACTTAGTTGAATTCCACCTCGAGGCCATATAATGAGGAAGACCATATTTCAACTCAAAGCAAGATGGTAGCATTCAAAGGACGTGAGCCTGTGCTGGGTAAAAGTGGCCCGTGATGGCGCAGCCCGGAGAGGAGGGCTGGTACACTGTAAGTCACTGACAGTGTTTTGCTGTGAGCAGTGCTGTTTGTGTAATTTCAGGCTTAACTCAGAGGACCAAGGGAAACTGCAAATCTTCTCGCTCTTGATTTTGTAGGTGGTACATGTCACTGGAAACCAGGACATCTGTTACTACAATTTCCTCTGTGCTCACCCCTTGGGCGTCCTGAGGTAAGCCCAGTCCGCTGGTTGCCCATGAGGCTTTTAGGAATGCCTTTCTATGTAGTGTTGTGATCTCAGTTTTTAAAAATACTAAAAACATCTGTGGAAAATTGCCCCAGTCTTGGATAAAGAGAAATGAAATCAGGAAGTTGAGACCAGGTATGCTTCTCTCATTCCAGTATGAGGGTTCAGGAACTATTCCTAAGAATAATCTGCTGAGGCGAGGGCAGGGATATTTTTAAAAACATCAGGTCCCTTATTGTGATGATACTCATCCAAGGGCATGAACTGCTAGTACATTCAATCCATTAAACAACCTCATGAGAAAGATAGTATTATTGTCATCATCCTCCTTTTTTAGATGACGATGCTAAGGCTTAGAAAGGTAAGAACTTGCTGAAGGTCCCTCAGCTGTTAGTGATGTAGAAACTTGAACCCACACCTGCTGCCTCCAAGACCATGCTGTAGCCACCAGAAGTGGACAGAGCATTAGCCTGGAAGTTGGGAGCCTGGTTTCTTGTTCTAGAGCTGAACTAGCCTCAGTTTTCTAATTAAAGTCACTGGTTGTGACCAACTGACACTTATCCTGAAACTTACACCTGCAGAGCTGAGTGTTGACACATAAGGTGGGTCCCTCTATGAGAATTCCCTCTCACAGTGTAGCTGAAACTCTTGGCCAAATGACCCATCTTTAGAGCTTCTCTCTTTCCCGGGCTTCATTCCATGCCAGTGCCACTGGGACCAGACAGGATTGGGAGGGTGTTAGGGAAGCGTAGTGGGCACCCCTGAGAGAAAACAGCACATTTTCCTGGCTAAGCATCCTAAAATGAAAGGTTAAAGGTGATCTCTGATGATTTTCCAGTCCTGGAATCTTATGAAAGGGTTAGCGGTAGAAAACACACATGCCGAGTTCCCTTGCTAATCCATGCATTCATTCTCTAAGTCTCTGGTTGCCTGGCTCTCCCATGGTTTCTCTCTCATCCTTTCAGCGCCTTCAACAACATTCTCAGTAACCTGGGGCACGTGCTCCTGGGCTTCCTCTTCCTGTTGATAGTCTTGCGCCGAGACATTCTCCATCGAAGAGCCCTGGAAGCCAAGGACATCTTTGCCATGGTGAGGAAAGGGCAGGCAAATCGGAGGTGGGAGCTAAGAAGGGTTATGATTTCAAATGGGATCTACAAAGGGGAAGGACATCTGGCTTGATGGTGATGGTGGATTATGATGCTTGAGGCCAGAAGCTTGGGCTTCCGGATTCTGTGGCTATGTCACTCACTGGTATCTTTCTATTGACCACACTGTCTCCTTTTTCAGGAGTATGGGATTCCCAAACACTTTGGTCTCTTCTATGCTATGGGCATCGCATTGATGATGGAAGGAGTGCTCAGTGCTTGTTACCACATCTGCCCTAATTACTCCAACTTCCAGTTTGGTAATTAGACTTTATATCAACTACACAGATTTGAGTTATAGGAGTCTTATCCTGGGACCCTCCCAAAAATGCCATGGTCATAGTTGCAAAAATTAAATGACATTTTACATGAGCTACAGTGGATCTGAGGACACCTCACCACACGGCATGGCTTCCAAATATTGTACCATTTTTTTGTCTCTCTGACTACCTTTTAGATTAAAAAACTCTCAACTCTGAATGTTGATCTCATGGCCAGATCTGCAGGTGGACCATGGGCTAGCATCAGGCAGCAAGTTGGGTAGAACTCACCAATAAGTATCTAGAAAGTTCCTTCAGTGTAACTTGACCTAATTTAGCAGTTAGACTGCTTTGGGGTAAATGTGATAGAAAAACCAATTCAAATTGAATTAAGTAATAAGGATGTTGCCCGGCTGGTGTGGCTCAGTGGATTGAGCATCGCCCCATGGACTGAGAGGTCCCAGTTTGATTCCTGGTCAGGGCATATGCCCAGGTTGTGGGCTTGATACCCAGTAGGGGGTGTGCAGGAGGAAGCCAATAGATGTTTCTCTCTCACATTGATGTTTCTATCTCTTTCTCCCTTCCTCTCTCTCTAAAATCAATAAAAACATATTTAAAAAACAATAATAAGGACATTTATCTGGCTCACCATCTGAAACTCCAGAGGTGGGAAGGGTTAGTGGCTCTGACACTGTCTCACATGTTGCTTTTGTCCTCAGTCTGTCAGGGAGCTCACAGTGGCAGATACAGGCACAGCAGGTTCTGGCTTCCTGTCTCCACTCCACGACGTCTGGAGGACACAGCCAGCTGGCTTCAGGAGCCTTCACTTAAGAGCAACTCCCCCAGATAACGTACCCTCACACCTCAAAAGCTTAAACAGTCATGAGCCCATTCCAGAATCATTCTCTGTGTGCAAGTTAGCTCAGGCCTGGGTTGCGACACCAGTCACAGTGACGAAGGAGGTGGGATGGCCTTTAGATCACTGGAATCCCTCCCTGGAACCTGGGTGGGGTCAGCCTTTCTGAAGCAAATTGGCTGGAAGGGTATGCATTTCTGAACTGAAAACGGGGCTGAGAAATTTGAGTTAGGACTGAGACGCTGTCAGGAAGGAGGAGGGAAAAGCTGATGCTGGTAGTAGGCAATTAATAATGTCCACACTCAAGAATAAGGAAATTTTTTTTTTATCCTCACCGGAGGACTTTTTTTTTTGCATTTATCTTGATAGAGCGGGAGGGAGAGAAAGGGGGAGAGAGAGAAACATCAGTATGAGAGAGACACATCGAGTAGTTGCCACCCATACGGCCCCAGTTCTGGGGCCAGGGACAAACTGCAACCAAGGTACGGGCCCTTAACGGGAATTGAACCCAGGACTCCCTGGTCCGTGGGCCAATGCTTTAACCACTGAGCCAAACCAGCCAAGAAAAGAATAAGGATTTTTCATTTTTATTAATTAATTAATTTATTTTTGTTACAGATGTTTCTCCTTTCCCCCCCACTGATTCCCCCTCCCTCTCCCTCCCGCCCTGTTCCCAGCTTTTTTGTCCATGTCCATTGTTCATGCATACATGCATGAAAGTTCTGTGGTTTATCTCTCCCCCCCCACCCCCTCTTTTGAGGATTGTCAGTCTGTACCCCACTTCCATGTCTCTGGGACTACACCATTCCTCAGACTGTTATGTTCATTATATTCCACAAATAAGTGAGATCATATACTTGTCTTTCTCTGTTTGGCTTGTTTTGGTTAGGATAATACTTTCCAGGTCCCTCCATGTCATCTCAAAGGATAAGAGATCTTTCTTTCTTACAGCTGCATAGTACTCCATTGTGTATATGTACCACTACTTTTTTATCCATTCGCCTACTGATGGACATTTGGGCTGTTTCCAAATCTTAGCTATTGTAAATAGTGCTGCTACGAACATGGGGTTACATATATTCTTTCTAATTGGTGTTTCAGGCTTCTTAGGGTATATTCCTAGAAGTGGGATCACTGGGTCAAATGGAAATTCAATTTTTAATTTCTTGAGGTAACACCATATTGTTTTCCATAGTGGCTGCACCAGTCTGCATTCCCACCAGCAGCGTACTAGAGTCCCCTTTTCTCCACAACCTCGCTAACACTTGTTGTTTGATGATTTGTTGATGGTGGCCAAGGAATAAGGATTTTTTAAACAGTCACTTTTAGGTTTGTGCTCTAGCCTTTGGCTAACTTAGAACACCACAGAAATTCTCTGTCACATTTTAATTTTTTTTTTTTTTTTTTTGTGGTATGTGCCCCTAGCAGGAACTGAACCCGGGACTCTGGTCCGCAGGCCGACGCTCAACCACTGAGCCAAACTGGCCAGGGCCATTTTAATTTTTTAAATTAGAAAGCATCGCCCAGCCAGTGTGGCTCTGTGGTTGAGCGTTGACCCAGGAACTAAGAGGTTGCCAGTTCGATTCCTGGTCAGGGTACATGCCCAGGTTGTGGGCCAAATCCCTAGTGGGGGGCATGCAGGAGGCAGCTAATTGATGTTCTTCTCTCTCATAGATGTTTCTACCTCTCTCTCCCTCTCCGTTTCTCTCTCTCTAAAATCAATAAAGAAAAAACATTTTTAAAGAAAGAATTTTAAATAGGGAAAATGAGAGAGAACAATATCATTCACCACTCAGAATGAATGAACGCTGATATTTAAACATATTTGCCTTAAATATACTTAAGAAATAAAATATTGTGTTACGTGGAAGTCCTTTTTTGAACTGCTTTCCAAATTTATCCCCTCTTTTCTTCCTCAGAGGCAACAACTATGATTAATTTGGTATTTATTCTTTCAGTTTGTTTTTATAGTTTTACTACATTTATAGTAAATTGACATTAATTTACCACACTGTGTTCACAACCTTCTTTTTTCATCCAACAATATATTTTCAGATTCATCAATATTGTATCAAGGACAGCTAGTTCATTCATTTTTAAGGATGGTCATATTCTGTACTAAAAATATACCACATTTATCAGTTCCTCTCTTGAACAACCTTCTGCTGTTACCAGTATCTTACTGTTGCAGACAAGGCTGCACTGAACATCCTTGTGTACAGCTCTGTGTACATATGAGAGAGGTTCTCTGGGGTACCTAGGAGAAGAATTTTGGGGTCACCTGCAATGGAAGACATGCATCATCCATTTTACCAAAAACTGACAAGTTTCTCTCCAGAACATTAATTCCCACTTCTGCTGGCTGTGTGAGAATTCCCATGTCCCCACGTCATCACTAGCGTGTGTTATTGTCAGACATTTACATTCTTTGTTAGATTTTTGAGTAACACGGAATATTGCATTGTTGTTTTAAGTTGCATTCCCATAACTCATGAAGCTAAGCCACATTTAACTTCCAGCCGTTTTCCATCCCTGGGCTATAAAGCTGTACAGGAGCAGTGATCATTGTGGTAATATTTCAGGATGCTGAGAAGGACCTCCTACATCCACCTAGGATTTATTTTATTGTCACAGTGCCTTAAATGTCACTATTAGGGCTTTTTTTGTTATTGTTGTTGAACACCAACATTTAAACACAAATACCTCTGCCAGTGGGAATAGTCAGTTATTTAGCATATCATCAGATACTTTTCTTCTGTGAACTAGGAACAGCTTTGGAGGGATTCAGAAGTGGAGTATGTAGGGTCTGCCTAGAGGATGTGCCTGGGAGGCAGGCATGTTGGAGGTCTCCACATAGTCTGAGGCAACAAATTCCCCAGGGCCTGAAGGGAGGGGGGTGTCCTGGGCAGAGGAGAAATCTGTCTGTTGCCTACTGGGTCCTGATGTCTTGGCTCCTCCTCTGTGCCCTCAGACACCTCCTTCATGTACATGATCGCCGGCCTCTGCATGCTGAAGCTCTATCAGACCCGCCACCCAGACATCAACGCCAGCGCCTACGCTGCCTACGCCTCCTTCGCCTTGGTCATCTCACTCACGGTCCTCGGAGTGGTGCGTCCCTCCCCTCAGACTCCAGCCTCCCTTTCAGAAAGGGCCCTCTAGAGAGGTTCTTTGTTGTTTGTTTGTTTGTTTGTTTGTTTGTTTGTTTGTTTTTTGTTGGAGCTCAGGTGAACAGAATTGAATTAATCATAATTCTTGGTTCATGACACTCTCATCGTTGATTTGTTCATGGCATTTTATTTAGTTGTTTGGCTAGTTATTTTTATAATGTAATTGGCACCTGTAAAACTACCCCTGAAGAGTTTCACTATAAAGCTGGGGCTTGAGTCATGTGAGACGGAAACAGGAACATACAAGACCGGAGTGAAACTGCTTTCTAAATGTGCACGCGCAGGTGTTCGCTGTCTGCTGTTACCCCAAGAGCAGTAGCCCCCAGCTGTACACCTGTTATTCCTTCACCATTGCCTCACCCGTTTCTTCCCTTTTCCATTGTTATTTGGCCAGGTAGCTATTCTTTTTCCTGTCCTGGGTGTAGGACCCCTGTGAGGTCGGAGAGGGAAGGGCATGCACAGCTCGGCTTTTTAGTCCTTTAGAAGATATGAGAGAGAGAGCAGATTTTAGAAAGGGAAAACCCTCGAGGAAGGTAACGTCCATCTTTACTCCTAGGTGTTTGGAAAAAATGACGTGTGGTTCTGGGTCATCTTCTCTGTGATCCATATACTGGCCTCTCTCGCCCTCAGCACCCAGATCTACTACATGGGCCGTTTCAAGATAGGTGAGTCGCCTTTTATTCTAAACTAAACACACTGAGAAAGCATTGTTTTCACTGATCCTGAGCGGAAGTGTGACTGGTCATCGTGGATACATGATCTGAATTCTGTGTTGTACTTTAGTATATATTCTCTTCAAAACTTCCTCTCCTTTACTGGGTGGCAATAAACTATCATCACTACTAGTTCCAGTCACCGTAGAAGCTAAGCGGGCCATACCCGAGAGCTGAGGCATACCTCCAGCTCCAGGGCCCAAAGGCTCTGCAACCCACCAAACTTTGAAAGTGCATTTGCAGAACAGTAAGATTACCGTACCACCAGTTCTACCTAGGGGATATTTTTCAGTTTGTAGCAATTAAAAGGAGCATTTCTTGCCTGGCCGGTGTGGCTCAGTGGTTGAGCATCGACCCATGCACCAAGAGGTTGCCAGTTCAATTCCCAGTCAGGGCACATGCCTAGGTTGTGGGCCAAATCCCCAGTGGGGGGCATGCAGGAAGCAGCCAATCAATGTTCTCTCTCATCAATGTTTCTCTCTCTCTCTCTCTCTCTCTCTCTCTCTCTCTCTCTCTCTCCCCCTAAAATCAATAAAAAAAATAAAAGGAGCATTTCTTTCTTCTTCTTTTTTTTTTATCCTCACGGGAGGACATTTTTTCCATTTTTTGTTCAGATAGAGTGGGAGGGAGAGAGAGAAACATCGATGTGAAAGGGACGCATTGAGTGGTTGCCACCCACACAACCCCAACCAGGGCCGGGGACAAACTGTAACCAAGGTACATGCCCTTAGCGGGAACTGAACCCGGGTCTCTCTGGACCGCAGGCCGACGTTCCAGTCGCTGAGCCAAACCAGCCAGGGCTCTTCTTTTTTTAAATCTTCACCCAAGGATGTACTTGTATTTATTTTAGAGAGATAGAGAAACATTGATATGAGAGAGAAACATTAATTGGTTGCTTCGCTTACGCGCCCTGACCAAGGATCGAACCTGCAGCCTTTTGGTGTACGGGATGATGCTCCAAGCAACTGAGACACCCGGCCAGGGCAAGGGAGCATTTCTTTAACCGTGATAAATGGTTATCAAGAATGAATTATATATTATTTTCAAATTCTGGGACTGGAACTTTTTGAGACCAACTTGCCGATCTTAGAGGCAGGACACGTCCTGGACTCCCTCTGACAATGTGAACATTAGAACACTGAGCGTTCTACAGAAAGCAGCTTCTGATCTGCTGTTGGTCAGTCATCACACAAGGGAGCAGGTTCAAGTCCTCTTAGAGCATTTAAATTTCACCAGTCATTTTAAGTTCCATGAAGTCAGACTCAAATATTCTTTTGTCTATGTCAAGAAAAAACATTATATATAAACATAAGTTCACTCCTAATATTTGCAGAGCCCAAGGCAAGACTGCAAATAAAAGCTCACATACCATAGGCATGAACATTTTCAAGTGGTAAAGCAGACTAAAAAACTATTAAATACATGAAAGGAAGGAACACAGAAAGGAAGACCAACAACCTGATAAATAGAATATGCCTTTGTTATAACCTAGATGGTCCAGGTTCAAATATAGAATATTCGGTTCCTTAGAATATATCTCTCCAGGAGCGCTGGTCCCCAGCCCTGTCTCTCTTTCCTTCCCACCTCTGTCTCTGTCCTGCATCTCGAGGGGTCTCACAGGTATTCATATGGATACCCTTGTTCAACATCCAAAAGGCCACTCCTTGCCCCTGCAAGTACATTCTCTAATAGTGCCCTCCGCCCTCAGGAAGACAGGCTAGGGAAGGGGGCTATGCAGACTCTAAGAGCAGGCTCGAGGCCATCTGCGGGGGAATGCTGGGGTCCAGGAATTCAGAATGTGGTCTAGAAGGAGAAGGAGTAGTCCCCTTGCCCTGCAGACTCCTCACGCAGTGGGGAATGAGGGCCTCTAGACTACGAGACCCCTCTTGCCATGTCTAAAATTGATTCTACATAAACTAGTGGCTTATTTAAGAGTAGAAGACCAAAAAGAAAACATTTTCTTATTTTGGCAGTTTAGGCCTCCCTTTTCGCATGGTCAGTAAATTTGTCCTTGGCACTACATAGCCAGTGGGCCCCCAGCGCCCCCTCCCCCATGGACGCATCATCAGCTGGTTGAGTAGAACATTGGGTTTGGTGCACTGGTCACTTCCCATCCCCTAGACTCAAAGGTGAGTTTACAAAGTCAACTTCAAAAGGAAAATAAATTGAAGCTCTGTTTTTCTGGATCCTCCCAGAGTTAAAAAAATAAAATTGAATGCAGATACAGTTGTCCCCCAACCCCTTATTCACAGGGAAAGTATTCCAAGTCACGAGTGGATGCCTGAACCTGTGTGTAGTGCCAAGCCCTATGTATACATGTATTGTTTTTTCCTACACATACATACCTATGATAAAGTTTAATTTACAAATTAGGCACGGTAAGAGATCAACAACAATAACTAATAATAAAAGAGAGCAATGATAACAATTACTGTAATCAAAGTTATGTGAATGTGGTCACTCTCTCAAAATATCCTCTTGTGCTGTACTCACCTTTTCACTTCCAGAAAGCACCTTGCAACTTCTCTGGCACATCTGAATTGCCAGCATCAATATTCTTGTGCTCTGGGGCCTTTATTAAGTAAAATAAGGGTCCTTGAAACACCAACAGCAAGAACACCAGGCAGTGGATCAGATAACCAAGATGGCTCCTAAGTGTCCAAGGGCGGGTGACGCTGGCAAAGGGATGAGTCACGTCCCAGGCAATGCGTGGGACTCACGAGATTTCACCACGCTGCTCAGAATAGTGCGAAATTTAAAACGGATGAACTGTCGCCCTGGCCAGTTTGGCTCCGCGGTTAGAGCGTCAGTCCGTGGACCAGTGAGTCCCGGGTTCGGTTCCCGCTAAGGGCACGTACCTCGGTTGCAGTTTGTCCCCGGCCCTGGTTGGGGTTGTGTGGGTGACAACCACTCCATGTGTTTCTCTCACGTGGATGTTTCTCTCTCTCTCTCTTCCTCCCTCTCCCCCTCCTGCTCTATCTGAAGATAAATGCAAAAAAAAAAAAAAAAAATGTCCTTGGGTGAGGATTAAAAAAATAAACAAACAGATGAACTGTTTACTTCTGGAATTTTCTATTTAATATTTTCAGACCCTGGTTGAGCACAGATAACTGAAATTGTGGAAAGCAAATCCACGAATAAGGGGGGACTCCTGCATGTAATGGTGACCATTAATAGGTAGAGGAGCTTTGAATATATGTATACCACCTTTACCCCTTACGATTTTGCATTGCTGAATTAGGTTACCTTTTTAAAAAGGAGAAAGTGGACGCATTATGACCTGCAATATACCTGTTCAGGGTCTCAACAGAAGAAAAAGCTGCCACACAAAGATGGAAGAGGATGTAGTCACCAAGGGACTATTCAGAAGACAGGGGCAGGATAGAGAGAGTGAAAGGGATAACACGGTAACCCTGGGTGAGGAGCTCAGAAGCTTTTACTATTTATAAGCCCAAAAGGACAGGCAGGAAACGGTTACCAAAAGGTGGAAAAAGAACTGTGGAAGGCAGCCACTCTGAAAAGAGCAGTGACCCCAGGTGACAGACACAGGGAGCGCCGGGAAGGTAAGCACCGTGAGCTCACTCCCCGTCCTCTGTCGCTCCAGTCTCCTGCCTGGGTTCCCACTGTCCAGATCCACGGAGAGCCAGGAAAGCCACTGGGGCCCACACTGTCAGCCTCCCAGGCGCGGTGCAGGACACAGAGACATACATGGCATGTAGGTCTGTCTGAAAGGGCAGGTGGAAGATGGCCAGTGTCTAGCTTAAATGAATATTTCCTTACCCGGAGTCTTCCCCAAGGGGTTAGAGCTTTACTAGAGTCAAAGGAAAACTCTCTATTTCGTTGTGACAACGATGGCATCTAGATTTGGTTCAGAGGCAGGAAGTTGAGTTAGTGGACAGAATGGTTCAGGTACGTCTTTGCCCATTCCATAAGCTTTCTCATGTCACATGCTCCTTTGTGGCCCGGAGGCCACACGAGGAAATAAACATGGACCCAGGAAAGGCAACAGCAGTGGGGCAGAGCATTTCGTAAATGGGACGGGAAACCGTAGACCTGCTTGCCCAGATCACCACGGTGCAGCCGGAGCCCCAGACAGGACCACGGGGCGTGCTCATCAGAGAGGATGGAGTATAAATCATAAGAAGTGCAAACAAGGAGACAGAAAGAGAAGCTGATTCCCCGCTTGAGGAATAGTAAACTTCTGAATGTTTGAGACAGGCAGGGAAATGCTGTTCTTTATGACGAGCAAACATTACTTTTATAATTGGGAACTTTCAAGTGATCCATTTAGAGAGAAAAATAAAATGACCAGTAGTTTACCTGTTTGGCTATTTTCTTATAAATCTTTTTTTTTTTCCTCCTTTCTTCTCTGCTTTCCACTGATTCAGATGTGTCTGACGCAGGTAATGTTCAGCGGCCTTTCGCAGGGTTCTAGACTGTTTTCTTCATAAAGCAACCCTCCTGGTTGTCCTACCAGCTCTGCTATCTGAACAACTCCTTCCAGGTTGGGCAGGATGGTGGGAGGGGGAGCCAGAGAGTGGGTCGGGGCAGGGATCACTCCAACCCAGCCTGCACCCTCTTCTGGGCTATTGCACGAACATGCCCCAGGCCTCCTTCCTTCTGTGTATTGAAGAGTCTAGCGAAGGCTGGTTAAATTGACCCCAGGAACAGTATTCACAACAGAACTGGGGTCCACCCCCACCGAATGCTTGCCCAGCCTGTGTGTGATGTCTACAGCGTGGATGGCTCAGAGAAAGACAGCCCACCTGTGATCCCGACTCTTCCTTAACAATTATAACATGCACCTCACTGTGCTTCTCATCCTTCTGAAGGATTGCATTTTTTTTAATCTTTCCTGTCTTTTTTTTCTGCATCTTAACTAAATTCCTTTGATTATTGTTTCAGTACAGTTTTAGTCTTTCTAAATGTGTTCAGTAAACCCCAGTATCCCTTGGTTCAATTCTTACTGACTTATAACCACAATGAGAAACGCAGATTAGAACTTTTACGAGCTAAGATTTCCCATCCTCTAGAGAGAGCAGATGTTATAAGGTAGGCTTGAAGGGCCCCATAACCTCTCTGATATAAAGGAAACACCACTGGAGTAAATTATAAACAAAGGGAAACTTAGCTGAAGGAGACCATAGAAGGGCTGGCCAGCCACCCATGTCCCTTCTCGCCTTTCTGCAGTATGACCTGGGAATCTGGCGCCCTCTCCATGAAAACGCAGGTGGTGAGGGTGCAGGTTTTTAAAGCAAACATTTACTGTGCACCTGTTAGGTGCAAAGCACCATTTTTATGAGGTGAAAACATCCTCTTGGCCCCTAAAACTTGGGCCATAAGGGAGTATTTTGTATTATCTCTAACTAAGCCTACTTACTGTGTCATCGGCAGATTTGGGGATTTTCCGGAGGGCTGCTATGGTGCTCTACACGGACTTCATCCATCAGTGCAGCCGGCCTCTGTATATGGTATGTGTTGCTCCCACATTCCTGGCCTTCTCCCAGGGAGTCGGGGAACAGCAGGAGGGGCAGGCTCAGAGTAGTCACTCAGTTTTCCCAAATCCAGAGGGCCAGATGGCCCAGGGTGGCTGAGGTCCAGTCAGGGGGAAGAAGCATGATGCTTAGTCTTCTTGTTCATAAAAAACAAGCTGGGACGGTCTCATTTTTGTACATGAAATATTGCTAGTATAGAAAGAAAAAAATGTGTGCGTGTGTGCGTGCGTGTGTGTGTGTGTGTGTGTAAACCTATTAAACAGCGACTGTTGCTGTGGGAAGTGTGCCTGTAAATAATCACCCAAAGAGGTAAGACTGTTTCATTTGTGTGAGTGGAAGGGGCCACTGTTAATAACTGCGCCAGGTCCGCAGGCATAAACCTGACTGTCCCCAGCACACTGGGACCGATGACCACTCCAGTCACTTTCGCTAGGAACTTACACTGTCCACATTATATATTTGTTTGATTTTTATACATTGTTTTTTATAATGAGCAGGGATATTTTTTCAAAACTGTGGTTATTGCTTAATGGTTGAAATACAACTATTAAAAATTCTTCATTACAGTTTTTGGTATAGTGTACATTTCTACACTGAACAGAGGAACCAGGGCCCTGGTCATAGCTATGTCTCGGCTCACTGGCCAGTGACCTTGGAAAAGCTACAAACCCCCTCTGAGCCACTGCGCCAGCCTTTATCAGAGCTGTGGTCAGAACAAGAGATGCTATTTGAGCCCGGCACACAGTTCACTAAGCACCTGCTAGTAGTTTATAGTCAGGAGTTTTACAGAAAGGAGTGTGGGAACCTCTTAGCCCACTAGGGCTTGGACGGGACCTGTAGGTACTAAAAATTGAGGGAAATGAGGCTGAGGGTTTTTCAATGTTCTCTTTCCTCCTTTTCAGGACAGAATGGTGCTGCTCATTGTGGGGAATCTGGTCAACTGGTCCTTGTAAGTAATCTTAAGATAACATTTTCCCCCTCTTTGTTAATGACTGTAACACTGTGGTTTAGCTTTTCTTGGCGGTCATTTTTATAAAGAAATCTGAAATTAAGGAGTGCACAGGATCGAGCTTGCCCTAGAGACTTGAGAGAAAGGTATTTTCTCTCCTGCAAAGAATGCACTAGGAAACTCGTGTGTACCAACTAGTGGCCCCTCTTAAAGTGTTGAGTTCAATGCATTGAGTTCATTTGCTCAACAAGACAAACATCAAATTGGTAGATAGATAGATAGATAGATAGATAGATAGATAGATAGATAGATAGATAGATAGATAGATAGATAGATAATAGATGGATATTATGCCTGTAGTTTCAAAAATGCAGCATAGCTTTAAATTTTTTGGTAGAACTTTCCATAAAGGCTACCCAAGAGGCATTTGTCTTAGTGTGTGTGTGTGTGTGTGT
The DNA here is from genome assembly GCF_014108415.1 of Molossus molossus. Classification (NCBI taxonomy): domain Eukaryota; kingdom Metazoa; phylum Chordata; class Mammalia; order Chiroptera; family Molossidae; genus Molossus; species Molossus molossus. The sequence goes on along the minus strand of NW_023425388.1, from coordinate 72,231,228 downwards.
GTGTATAAGTCTCTTTTCTATTTATTTCATTTTCCCTCTAGGTCTTATTCTTCCTACTCCACCTATATCATTTTTCCTCTTTTTCCCTCATTATCACCTTGGCTTTTTTCCCCTCAAATGGCCTCAAAATAGAACAGTACAACAGACATATATTTTGCTAGCTGTAACTATTTTATGCAACCTTTTCTGAACTTAAAAATGTGGCCCTGGCTGGTTTGGCTCAGTGATAGAGTGTTGGCCTGTGGACCAATGAGTCGCGGGTTTGGTTCTAGCCGAGGACACGTACCTTGGTTGCAGTTCATCCCCAGCCCTGATCAAGGTCATGCAGGAGGCAACCAGTTGATGTGTCCCTCTCACATGAATGTTTCTCTCTCTCCCTTTCTCTCCTTCTCTCCCTCTCTCTCTCCTTCCCACTCTGTCTGAAGATAAATAGAAGAACATTCTTGGGTGAGGATTAAAACAAAAAATTTTTTTTTAATGTGAACGAGCCCTGGCCTGGTGGCTCAGTTGGTTGGGGAATCATCTTGTACACCAAAAAGGCTGTGCATTCGGTTCCCAGTCAGGGCATATACCCAGTTGTAGGTTTGATTCCTGGGTGGGGCTCATATGGGAGGCAACCAATCCATGTTTATTTCTCACATTGATGTTGCGCTCTCTCTCTCTCTCTCTCTCTCTCTCTCTCTCTCTCCCTTTCTTCTCCTCTAAAATCAATAAAAATCCCCCTCCTTGTAAAAATGGGAGTGGGAAAGTAAAAAAGTCGGGTGAGGATAAAAATATATGTGAATGAGTGGGATATTTTATTAATCCCTCAAAAATAAGTGAGTTTAGCTGCTTTTACTAGCGGTTCTTAGCTGATGTGCTCCTCTGGGTCAGTGACCTTTGATAGAAAGATGACCCTGTTTCTGCTGCCCTTTAAGACATAAGAGGAATGAAGAAAGAGGCCTGCCTTCAGGGGGAGCCAGGATCTACTCAGGATCATTTGAATCTTATTGGGGCACCACAAGCTTCTGGAAGAAACTCCCTATAGTGTCACCCAGGGATGACCTCAGATAAGATTCATACCTGTGAAGGACCCCTGCTTTACATGGGGCACATCGAGAAGGACAATTCCCAGCAGTGGTCACCTGAGGTGCTTTTTTGGATCACCCTTTTAGGGCAGACCCCACAGACCTGGTGACTCTGGGAGACAGGGTAATAAATTTGAGTATTAATTTTAAAACCATAAATAGCTAGCCAAAACTGATAATGTGTGTCAAGCTGATTACTGAGATAATTCTACTTCTAATAATCTAGTGTAATGAATTAATCTTCAGTGCAAAAACAAAGTACAGTATGTCTGAAGGTATTCATTTATTCACGGTGGTGTTCTTTATAATAGTGCAAGACTGAAGGGCAAAGGGAAAACTCTTCCTTTCAACTAGAAAGGAAATATGATTCTTTATGGTGCATCCACTTATGGGAACCTTACAATCATTAAAAATGAATGTTCTGAAGGAAATCAATCAAAAGTTACTTATAGTATGTAAAGGAGGCTTATTTTTTAATCCCCCTCCTTGCAAAAATGGGAGTGGGGAAGTAAAAAAGTCAACAATGTTACAAATCCACCTTCATGAATGCAAAATAATTCCTCCCCCTGTGCTCAGTGCCCTCTTTGGACTCATCTTCCGACCCAGGGACTTTGCTTCCTACATGCTGGGCATCTTCATCTGTAACCTGCTGCTCTACTTGGCCTTTTACATCATCATGAAGGTAAGCGAGGAGGCTGGGAGCTGCAGCGCCCCGGGCCTCGGCTGGCGGTGCAGGCAGCTTGGCAGCCTCTGCTTCTCCCCGCAGCTTCGCAGCTCTGAGAAGGTCCTCCCCATCCCACTCTTCTGCATTGTGGCCACCGCTGTGATGTGGGCCACTGCCCTGTACTTTTTCTTCCAGAATCTCAGCAGCTGGGAGGTAAGAGAACAGTTTTTTTTCCCCCAAGGTGTTGGTCTTTCTCCATCCTGCCTTTTGACCGTCCTGCCACCCTCTCTCCATGTGCTAGTTGCTATTTATCTGTTCGATATTCTCTAAAACAAAAGCTTCCTCTAAAAACTTCAATATCCACACACAACTGCTCAACAAATGTCGTGTTGTCCTCACTATCAGGGTAGCACTCATAAGTGTGTAAAGCCCTCCAGGCTCTGCAAATTTGATCTATGTGTTGTGTTATGATCCCGTTCCCCGTGAATGTTTAACGTGTGCAAAAACCTTGATTAGTGTAGCTTCTCCACCTTTTTCATCACAGTCACCATCCATAAATAAATATACAGGTGTATGTGTTTGTAAATCCATTTCATGGATTGGAAAGTTGAAGCCTAGGAAATTCATGATATTGCTGAGGCACAGAACAGGGAAGTCTCCATCTCCACAATCACCACAATCAATTTAAAAAAATATATATATATATATAATTTTTTTTGCATTTATCTTCAGATAGAGCGAGAGGGAGAGAGAGAGGAAGAGAGAGCGAAACATCAATGTGAGAGAGATACATCGAGTAGCTGCCACCCAAACGACCCCAACCGGGCCGGGGACAAACTGCAACCCAGGTACACGCCCTCAGCGGGAACCGAACCCGGGTCTCACTGGTCCGCGGGCCGACGCTCTAACCGCTGAGCCAAACCGGCCAGGACAATTTTAAAATATTTTTATCACTTCAGGAAGCAACTCCCCATTTCTTCTGAACCCCTTAGTCCTAGGCAACCACTAATCTATCTTTGTCTCTATAGATCTGCCCATTCTGGCCATTTCATAGAAGTGAAATCACATACTATGTGGCTTCCTTCACTTAGCATGTTTCCTAGATTCATCCATGTTGTAGCATGTATCAGTACTTCATGTCTTTTTTTTTATCCTCACCTGAGGACATTTTTGCATTTATCTTCAGATAGAGCGGGAGGGAGAGAGTGGGGAAGAGAGAGAGAGAGAAACATCGATGTGAGAGAGACACATCTACAGGCCACCACCCACACGACCCCAACCAGGGCCGGGGACAAACTGCAACTGAGGTACATGCCCTTAGCAGGAACTGAACTGGGACTCTCTGGTCTGTGGGCCGATCCTCTAACCACTGAGCCAAACCGACCAGGGCTTCATGTCTTTTCTTTTTTTATCCTCACCCAAGGGCACTTTTTCATTTTTTGTTCAGATAGAGTGGGAGGGAGAGAGAGGAAGAGAGAGAGAGAGAGAAACATTGACATGAAAGGGACACATCGAGTGGCTGCCACCCGCACAACCCAACCAGGGTCAGAGACAAACCGCAACCGAGGTACATGCCCTTAGGGTGAACTGAACCCAGGTCTCTCTGGACCAAACCGGCCAGAGCTGGGCTTCATGTCTTTTTATGACTGAATAGTATTCCATGGTGGGGACATATCACATTTTATCTAGTCACTTATCAGTTGATGGACATTTAGGTTGTTTCCACTTACGCACAAGTTTTTTTGTGAACATGTTTTCTTGGAAGCTAACTTTTTGAGCCAGGCATCTGGTAGCATTTGTGTAGCTTTCTGGATGCTCAGCCCTCTAAGCAGCCGAACTGTGGGAATGCTCAGCCATGTGCTGTCTCACCTTCCTGCAGAGAACCCCAGCGGAGTCCCGGGAGAAGAACCGGGACTGTGTCCTGCTGGATTTCTTTGATGACCATGACATCTGGCACTTCCTGTCTGCCACTGCCCTGTTTTTCTCATTCCTGGTGAGTTGATAATACCTTTTTGTTCATTTCTTCTCTTTACATCCTGTACTCCCTTTTTCTCATCCCCTCTATTGTATTCCTCTACTTTTCCTTTCCAAATTCTCATTATAATCCAACGTACAGATTGTCTTCTTTTACATTGCATCTTTTGGTTCAATATTTATTTTTGTCTTTCTTTCCGGTTCAATATTTTAAGACACAGAGTGACAAAATGATTTTCTTAAGCTGCACAGTGTTTGAACTAAATTGGTTATAAGAACTCACAAGCCCAGAATCCCCCAGGCATCGCCTTTGGCATCCACCAAAATGTCCATAGTATTAGGTTGTTCCTTCTTATGCTACACTCACATTCCTCCTCTCATTTCAGTCTCAGTGAATATTTTATAAATAATTTACACATCCCGGAGTAGCTCAGGATAGCATCCAGGCCTCTGTCGCCTTCTAAACAGTCAGTTCCAGGTCTTTCGTGGAGTTTCTCCATTTTTTACCCAAACACCTGCCCAGAAGCCAGGCCTTGGAAGGTAACTCCCAGCATCCTTTCATATTAATTTTGAGTTTCGTAATTAATTTTGACTTTCCAAATTAAAAGGCCACGGTACCTGTACAGGTTCAGTTGACAAATAACAGGAGTAGGTCTCCAGGATTCCCAACACCGCCCCCTTTAAGCCGGCTCTGCAGGCCTTATAATCTCAAGGGTGGAGCAGAGCTACCCCCTAGTGGCTAGTTTCAGAAGTGTAATCTGTATAATCATTCTTACTCAAGGCTTCTATCTTTTAGTCACTTTCATTAGAAAGAGACAACAAAAGTGAAGGGTTCCATGTGGAAAGAGTAGTGGTAGAGAGACCTAAAAATGAAGAAGGAGGGTACACTTTTGGTATAGTACCACTTTATGCAATTAGACTTCATTGCCTTTAGGTCTTGATCTAAATGGTCCCTTCTAAATAATGACTTCCCCAGCTACTCTCAAAATTTTTTAACTCTCCCCACCCCATACTTCCCATGCTCTCTCCATAGTTTGATTTTTATCCTTAGTACATATTACCATCTAACATACTATACTTGGCATATATTTCTATCTGTGATACTACATATATTTTACTCACGTGTTTGCCTCATGTCTGAAGCCCTCTCTCAAATGTAAGCTCCAGGAGGGCAGAGATTTTTTTTGTCTCTAATCATTGCAAGCTATGTCTCTGGCACCTGGAATACACCCTTGATAAATATTTGAATTAATTAATAAATGAAGCATGTCATTATAATAAGTACCTGTTAAGAGCACCGCACCGTGGAAGGCTGTGGGAGACAGGGAAACAAGTTAAGTGTCCTTGCAGTTTCAGGCTGCATGCGTCTCGGAGAGGAAGTAACTACCTACTGTGGCTGTGGCTGTGCATCATTTTTTTCTCTGCCCACTCCTTTCAGGTTCTGTTAACCCTGGATGATGACCTGGATGTGGTTCGGAGGGACCAGATCCCTGTCTTCTGAGCCTTCAGCCTTAAGAGGGGAGAGAGGGAGCGATCGATCTTGGTGCTGTTTCATGAAAACTCCGGGGCCTGCAGCAAAGTAACCACTGCCAAATACTCCACTCAATGCCTGTGGAGTCAACTCTGTGTACATTCGACAGGGAGGAGAGTAGCAGGGGAGATTCAAACCTGCAAGAGGGAGGCAAAAGGGAAGCCACGGCTGTGGACAGAGGCAAGCCCTGAAGAGCCGAGAAGCCCCCATCCCCTTAAGTTGCAGCTCTGCGCTAGACATGGACAACCACTGCATCAAAGTCCACTCGCCATCGGGGGCCCCTCCCATCCTCGCCTGGGACTTGCCAGCAGTGGCAGCATGAAGCCGCCCTCTTCCCTCCGGCTGCCTCCATGCCAGTCAGCAGCTCCGAGTCCCCGCCCAGAAACTTTCCGTGGGCCCCCTTTGCATGTCTGCAACATCTGCTGCTCTAGATATCTCAAGCGCCAGCCTGCTTCTCCGGGGTCCTGGGATGACGTGGTTCCCAGAGTCTGGTAGGGGGCTAGACCCGATGCCCTACCCAACTGGGATAGGTGTTTTATCAGCACCAGCTGGTCACCTCCTCAGAAGGAATGCTGCATGCTTCTCCCAGGTTCCTGACCTCCTTAGAAAGACTCTGGATTGGGCTTGTCACACACTCCTCCTAACAGGTCTCTGGGACCAGGACTTGGGTGCTTACCTATTCTTTAATGTCTTCATCTCACTGCTGTGTGTTGGCCCCATAACTCAGGCTCTGCCTTCTTGAGAAGGCTCTGTTACTCCACCCACCAGCTCCAAGGTGGAAGGGGAAATGAGAGAACTCTTCTAGCAGCAGGAAGAGCAAGAGAAATGACTGTCAGTGCTAAGAGAAGGGTGACATCAGCATCAAGCAAACTCGGGCTCCTGGAGAAATTCGGCCAAGACAAAAGTACTGCCTCATGCCTCCAATTCAAACCGCTCAATTTTGTGCCCGCATCACCTTTGGGGAAGAAATAAGGGTTTTACCAGGGACTCTGCAGGAGGGGTCCTCTACCACAGACTCAGCCCTTATCTGTCGCTGCCTGCAGATCAGGGCCTCCAGACTTTCTCCCTGGAGTTCTCTAGACCTAACTCTCAGGGCAAATGCATCTTACTCTAACTCTCTAGATGCAAAGAGCACAGACGATATAGGATTTAGGATTGCCTTGGTTGCACCTGATTCTCATTGTCTCCCCAGTAAGGTGTTGAAATCTCAGTGTCCCACTTCCCTCCCCACGGTCTGGCAGCTCTGCCCCTCAGAGCCCCACTTTGACCAGGCTCCTTGTGACCTGAGTATGATGTAATCAGAAAAATATGCACACAGGTGGGCACATATACATACATTTGCCCGTGACATGCCAGTCACCTCTCACCTCTGCTCTCCTGATCATTCATTAGAGAAATAGATCAGCCATTCTTTAAAAAAAAAAAAAAAAAAACAATGATCCTTTCTCTAAAATATCCGCATAGTGTTCAAAAACACATTTTGGAAGTTTGAATAGCAAACTTTCCCTGGTTTTGAAAACACAAAGATGCTTGTAATGAAATGTTCTGTGATTCCCCCCCCCCCCAAATGCCCCCAAATTTGTAATTGGTCTTCTGTTACTCTTTATTCCTTAAAAAATTGTTGGCGTCCCACCCTGAAGACAAATCCTTACCTCACTGACATGATCGTGGTACGATCGGAGAAGTTACTACTGGTTAAAGTGTTCTATACAATCAAAACTCATGTGCAAATGTAAAAAAAATATATTGTTGGCTTCCATAGGCCATGTGAAGGCCACCTATTAAATGGTTGTATTTGTCTAATATTGAAAACAAAGTTTGAATCTGTTTAACTATGGCTGATTTGAATGAATTATTTTCTTTTAATACACTAATGCTTTCAAAGCCCCCCAAAAAATGCACTAAACAATTGTAAACAAAGTCTGTTCAGGTGGCCCTGTGGCCTGAAGTGAATTCTAAGACACGTTGCCTGTCCCATAGCTTGTTTGGGAAACATGTCCACGGACTTGGGGAAAGACCCTGAAGAAATGGATGAATTGTGCTGCAGTATTCACGACCCTTTTCTGATGTCTGCCTTGTGCTATAAACTCACACACTGTGGTCAGTTTTGTTCTCTACAGCAGGACAAAAATCCCAGACCAAGCCCACTCTTATATCAATTCTAAAGGTATTTGTTGCTCATTCTTCCTACAGTGGGGCCTCGTGGTTGGAGGACTCAAGAAAGTGGTGGGACCGCACCTGCAGAGCGGACAGAACGGGGGTGCAGGCTTCTCAGCGCCCCGGCCCCAGGCCCGGGTGCGGCACACAGGGCCGGCTCTCGGTAAAGCGAGGGGAGGGCGGCTCCGGGAGCGAGTTCAGCAAGGGGGCGAGAAAAGCAGCCACTGCGGGCAGCGGGCAGCGCAGGCCCGCAGGGAGGAGAGCGGGTCACGGCAGCGGACCATGTGGCAGCCAGGGGGGAAGAGCGCCCGTGAAAAACAAGCTCTTCACACCCCGAGGAAGGCCGCAGGGCTCACCCCACCCGCGGCGGCTGGACGGCTGCCGGCCTCGCCCGGGTTATTTCAGCTGCAGTGGGAGCCAGTGGAAAGCGGAGTCCATCTGGGGAAGGGACTTCCCACGCCTGAAGGTCACCCAGCCGGCTCCGGGGGCAGAGTGACAGCCGCGTCCTTGGTTGCTCCAAACTGCCACCAGAATGTTCTTGGGGGCCACCAAATGCAATCAAAGAATACCCAAATGTTTCTCCCTCTGGGAGATAGTCTATGTAAAACTTGGGGGATGGGGCAAAAATAAACATTCTTCCTAGAATGAACAGTGGAGCCGGAGCAGGACTCCTGAGGCCGACTTTAGTCCAGAGACTTGCCCGGAGGCCTCCAGCAAGTTGCGGGAACTCTGTCACTTTCCCCGTCACCAGGGCACTGCAGGAGGGTGACGAGGGTGGAGGTGTGCAGAGCACAGGGGCGGTGCCCAGCCTCGCCCCGCACCGCGGGAGGCCGGGCCAGAGCGGTCTCCGCGGGGCTCCTGCAGCTCCGCACGGAAACCAGCTGCTCGCTCCGGGGGGCCGGGGCGGGGCCGGGGCCGGGGCGGGGCCGGGGCGGGGCCGGGGCGGGGCCGGGGACCGCAGGCGGGCGGGAGGCCGCTCCCCTTCAGAGACACCGCCCAGCCGGTCCAACCTGCCAGCTGGCCCCCTCCCTGCCGCTTATTGCTGCATTTTATTGCCTCTGGCCCTTAATAGTCTTATCCCGACTCAGAAGAAAAGTGGCTGCCACAGTTGGGGCCAAGTGGGAAGTGGGGTAAGACGTCACACTTCAGCACTGTCGTCTTCTCTGCCCTGGATGTTCTCTGGAGTAGCTATTACTACCGGGGTTCAGGGAGCGCCAAATGCAATGTTCCCCCCACCACCAGCGGGTCACCAAATGTCCGGCAGGGAAAGCCTGCGTGTTCGGCTCATATGAAGGAGGGCTTCCGTCCGCCCGTGACAAAACAGGTCCCAGAAAGAGGAAGCACGGGAGGTCCCTCGGGTTTGAAATGACTCGAATGTCCCCTGGTGAAGTTTCGGAAAAGCATTATGAGTAAGATACCATTTGCCTCTGCCTGAAGCAATTACACCCTTGCTTACCACAATTCTGCCCAGTTAAAAGTCGGCTTTTTTGTCTTGGTTTTAATGTTGTTTGGAGAAGATACATCAGTGTGGCTCAGTTTTAATATCTCCTCTATATTAAGACATCCCTGTCAGCAAGGTTAAGTACCTGCTAAATCTTAGGCCTTACCACACAATGACTTCAGTTTGGCTAAGCTTGGCAGGAGCAGCAGGTCAGCCTTCACCTCTGAGTGTCTAAAGGCCATAGTAATAGAGTTTTCACTTGGACAGGACTGCCCTGCAAAAGGACCTCTCCTCTGTGAGCTCCAAGTGGAGCTGGAATTCATCTTAGATTTTCCCCGACGCCTGGTCTCTATTCTCATTGAAATACGAAGACGAAGTGGGTCCCATCATTCACGTAGAATTATCCTTTACTCCCCCAAATCTTAGGGAAATGGAGAACTCGGCCTTCTTCCTAAATATCTCTAGATTAGATTTCATGATTATCCCTGAACTCTAATTAAAAAAAATTCCTTGGCTCTAGTCTACATTTTTTTTATTGCCTTGAATTCCCTGTCATCTAAGACATCCATTTCACTGGAGATCAACACTAGCTAATCACCATATTTTAACACAGAATAGCCGTGAAGTCATATCACATTTCAGTGAAATGCTAAATAAAGTCTGAGTGTCCCATCTCTTATCCCAGCACTATAGTTATAATTTAGAAAACAGGTGTAAACAGTGAAAGATATTTGAATGAGGGCAAGAGAAATTCGACATACAATCCCACGATAGCTCCTGGGCCCCTAATTTCCTCAAACTCTTGACATTCTTCATGAATCAGGACTCTAAGTCCTTTAAACGGAAGATTAACCACAATAATCCAAAAGCTCTCTATTTTAGGATGCTATAACATTGCCATCAGAGAAAAAAGTTAATTTGCATTCTATGATTTTATTACATCGCTTATCTGATCCTTTCACAAGGCTCAGTACCTGGTTCTATGTAGAGGACAAATTCAGGCTTGGGTTCGCTCACTGCTCTCTTAACACAGGACAGCTTGTAAAGTAACCTGCTTTCAGGAGGTCTATTCCCCCTTTATCCTCTCCTTCCCTTGCCCTGTCCAGTTTGGCTCAGTGGTTAGAGCCTCGGGCTGCAGGGAGTCCCAGATTCTATTCCGGCCAAGGACACATACCTCAGTTGAAGTTTGTCCCCAACCCCAGTTGGGGTTGTGTGGGTGGCAACCAATCGATGTGTGTCACTCTCACATCAATGTTTCTGTTTCTCTCTCACACACACTCTCTCTTTCTCTCTCTCTCTCTCTGCCACTCTGTCTGAAGATAAATGTAAAAATATCCTCGGGTGAGGATTTAAAATAAATAAATAAATATCTTCTTCCCTGCTACTTCTCTGTTCACTTATGTAGAATCAGAAATACTATTTCAGTCAATAATCAAGAAATACCTGGGCAGGCCCTGTAAGGGGCTGGACACAGCAATGGACAACGTACACAATTTCTTCCATCATGGGGTCTACAGGCCAAAAGGGAAGATGTACATGAAACAATTATAATTTGTAAATTATAAGCAAGCAAAGAGCTCCAAGAATCTCCCTAATTCTTAGAAATTGCAACACCTCCCCCACACACACACTTGCTGGCGGACACGTATGACCCTGAGGTGTTAGGTCAGCCCTTTAGTGGATTCTTACTATAGGAAACTGTCACCCCAAATTCCCATCTCCAACCCCTAGAAGATTAAAGTTGGCAGAACTGATCACTAAAACAGTCGACGTCTGTCATCAGGTCTTCTGTCAAGGGTTTTATATACATTACCATATTAATACTGAAACACCCCCTCCATGAAGTCGGTATAATTACTATTGTCCCCATTTCCCAGATAGAGAAACTGAACCTTAGAGTCACTGTTCCCTAGATGAAGCAAATAGTGCAGGAACTGGATTAATCATCAGAAATGAGTAGTTTAAGTAACAAGACCAGAGAAAAGACAGATTGTGGTGCAATGATGATTCAACTTTTATTTGTGCATGTATCTATGTAAAACACACAGCCTAAAATTACATAACTATTAAACATATTAACAAAATGAAAAGATTTTTCCAAAATTTAGAAGATATGTGTCTGTTACAGAAACCCGAGTGACAGCGAAACCTGCTGTGCTTTTAAGGAAGGCAAGTAATACCGCAGCTTTGGATTATTTGGGTTCTCTAAACTGGAACAGCTGGATTCAGATAAGGACTGCTGCTTCAACTTCTAAGCCCGTGAAGTTAAGACCAAAGTCCTTTATATAAATTCAATGATTGCACTTGGCAAAGAGCTATAGACCCAAAGATTCATTTTAAACTGAAATATATGTTGCATAAGGTGTCAGGTTTCCACTAGGAAACCTGTTGGCTCCAGCACAACATTAATAATGGAAAGAAAGCACAGCAGTGCAGGGTTTTTTTAGCCCTAAAAAAACATTCAGAGATACAAACAGTCAAGAATCAAGAAGTCCTCCAAAGCTGTCTCAGAAACGAATGCACGCGGCCCAGTAGATCAGGCTGAATCTGCTGCCCCATTTTTGTTCTTCGGGGCTGGGCCTATCCCTCCCCTCCTATAAAGGGGTGGTTTCAGCCACCAAACTGAGCCAGAGAAACTAGCCTGCACTGAACTGGGAAATCATAATTCCTCATTTGGGGTACAATGATAATGGTGGTAAGTGTCTCTAAATTTGTCCAGAAGTAAGACCAAGAAAAGCTATGTGACTTGGTTGGAAACAATAACAGTCTAAGCAGTTTTCTCCTATACATAGCTGTCTCTAAGGCCTTCTAAAAAAAATATGTAATGTGAATTTGCACATTCGCCACTCAGCAAGATTTTAAAAAATGGGATTTAACCTAATTGAAGCATGAATTCCCAGCAAACTTGCCTAAGGCGTCAGTTCTCCCCCACTTCAATTTCGCTTCAGCATCTTTCCAAACCACAGCTCTGAATGTGATTAAACCACATAAGAAAACACTAAGCAAGACGTACACACACACAGACATAGTTCAAAGCTGGGTGTTCATATCTTCCCCTAAATCCGTAGCTTACTTGCTCATGTGAAAAATTAAGCAGCACACGGATATCAGTACCCAACCTACCTGACTTGTGAATTTATGTAGGCAGCAAATTAGCATTTATCCCCTTAATTTCTCACAGGGAGAAAACTAGGGCAAAGGAGCTGTTGACACTGGCCAACAACTATATTCCAGCAGAGCCCTGCGTTTCAGTGTCATGTGTAGGGGGATGGAAATGAGGGAGGTCGTGGGAAAAAATTGCCACTTGATACTTAAGTATTCCTTTGCAACTATGTAAAAACACTTTCAATGTAAAACCTCTTTGTCCTTCACAACAACCCTGTAAGGGAGCAAGGACAGATAATGTACCAACAAATAAACTAAGATGCAGAGGTGATGCTGCTTGCCCAAAGTCACACAGTCCGGCAATGGCAGCCTGATACAAAAGAATGTTATGGCTCTTTCTTTTTCTAAGGAGTGACAGCAAAATAACTTTGAGATTTGGCTGACTTGCCCTGGCCGGTTTGGCTCAGTGGTTGGAACATCAGCCTGAGGACCAGAGTCCCGGGTTCGGTTCCTGCTAGGGGCACGTACCAAAAAAATAAATAAATAGAATAAAATAAAAACAAAATAAATGAACGAGATTTGGCTGACTCAAGAAATTTATCAAGAGAAAACCAACATCAGTTCGAACTCCCATAGATAGTTTTTCTTAACCTTTTTATTTAGGTGTAAAATATATTCAGTAATGTACAACATGTACACTAATTTAAGTTTATATAGATTGGTGAAATTTTTACATAATGTGTATGTGTATGTACACACACATGCATACACCAATGTAACAACCACCCACATTAAGATACAAAACATTCCTAGGATCCTCATGTCTGTTCCAAGGTAATCCCTGACCCAGATATAATCACTATTCTGACTTTTCTCCTCATAGGTGAACTTTGCCTGTTCTTGAACTTCATGTAACTGGAATTTTGCAGTATGCACTCCTTTTTGTCTGGCATCTTTCACTTGATATAATGTCTATGAAATTCATCTGTTGTGTATCAGTAGCTTCATTTTGTGAGTATGACATTTCATTTATCCATTCTCCTACTGATGATGTTTGGGTTGTTTTCATTTTTGAGCTACTGTTTAAAAAAAAAAATGCTTCCAAAACATTCTTACACATATCTTTTGGTAAACTTATATGAATTCTCTTCCAGGGTACATACACAGTGCCCTAAGGAATTGCTTAGTTACAGGGAAAATAAGTCTTTAATTTTAAGGAAACCACCAACCATTTCCCAAAGTTTCCATCATCACTGATAAGAGTTCTAGTTATTCCACATCTTTGCCAACACTTGGCACTTGTCAGTTCCTTCAATTTTAGCCTTTCTGGGTGAGAGTGTAATGGTATCTCATTTCACTTTATTTTGCATTTCTCTGATGACTACTGATGTTGAGTGCCTTTTCATAGACTTCTTGGCCATTTATGTAAATACTTTTTACAAGTTCTTTGCCCATTTTTAAAAAATCACCATGTGAGTCTTTTTCTTTTTGATATATATAATCTTTGCCAGTCTGTGATGAAGAGAAATTCTTAATTTTAATAAAGTCTAATATAACAATTATTTCTTTTATGGTTATGGTCAGATATTATTTCCTGTGGGTTTTTTCCCTAGAATACTGGTTCTCTAATTGTTTGGTCTCAGGATCCATTTATACTCCTAACTATTTCTGAGAACCTCAAAGATATTTTTGTTTATGTAAATTTTATCTATCAATATTTACTGTTAAAAGTAAAAAGGAGCCCTGGCCGGTTTGGCTCCACGTAAGAGCGGTGACCTGCGGTCCAGAGAGACCCGGGTTCGGTTCCCGCTAAGGGCACATACCTCGGTTGCAGTTTGTCCCCGGCCCTGGTTGGGTTGTGTGGGTGGCAGCCACTCGATGTGTCCCTTTCACATCGATGTTTCTTTCTCTCTCTCTCCCTCCCACTCTATCTGAACAAAATATCGAAAAATGTCGAGTGAGGATAAAAAAAATTTTTTTTTAATTAAAAAAATAGTAATAAAATGAAAATTTTTGAATATTAATTCATTTAAAGACAGCAATAAACTCATTACATAATATAATTTATTCTATGATTAAATTTTTACTTATTTATTTTTATTTATTTATTTTTTTTTAGTCCTCACCCGAGGACATTTTTTTTTGATATTTTGTTCAGCCCTGGCCAGTTTGGCTCAGCGGTTAGAGCATCGGCCTGCGGTCCGGAGAGACCCGGGTTCGGTTCCCGCTAAGGGCACGTACTTCGGTTGCAGTTTGTCCCCGGCCCTGGTTGGTCGTGTGGGTGGCGGCCACTTGATGTGTCCCTTCACATCGATGTTTCTCTCTCTCTCTCTCTTCCTCTCTCTCCCTCCCACTCTATCTGAACAAAAAATGGAAAAATATCCTCGGGTGAGGATAAAAAAAAAAAAAAGATATTTTGTTCAGATAGAGTGGGAGGGAGAGAGAGAGAAACATTGACGTGAAGGGACACATCGAGTGGTTGCCACCCACACGACCCAACCAGGGCCGGGAACAAACTGCAACCGAGGTACGTGCGCTTAGCGGGAACTGAACCCGGGTCTCTCTGGACCGCAGGCCGACGCTCTAACCGCTGAGCCAAACTGGCCAGGGCATGATTAAATTTTTAGTTATGTTATTTTCCCCCCCAAAAATTTTGAGAACAGTGACAGTGTTTTACATTTTTGCAAATCTATTTAACGTCTGGCTTAATGAAGGCAGATGAATTCTCAGATCACTTTCTGCCTTCCCTCTGCTGCAGTATGTATTTTGCGTGAAGTATATGAAGAAAATCTAGCCTTATAAAAATATGTAGTTGGAAAAGGGAGTAGCCTTCCCAGATAATTGTAGCTATTTTTTTTATATGTTTTAATTGATTTATTTTTAGAGAGAGAGGAAGGGAGATATAAATATCAATGTGAGAGAGATACATAACATCGATCAGCTGCCTCCTGCACACACCCTAGTGGGGATCAAGCCCGCAACCTGGGCATGTGTCCTGCCCAGGAATTGAACCAGGACCTCTCAGGCCATGGGACGACACTCAATCCACTGAGCCACACTGGACAGGCTGTAGCTCTTCTTCTTTGATACGATACCAAAACTCAACAAATGGTCGTTTCCCGAAGTTGCAATGTGGAATTTGATACCACATCAGTGACTTTTTCATGTTTTGTCATGTTAAAACACACCAGTCTATCTTATAGTTGATGGGTTTTTGTGTATCTTAAAATATGATTATTCTTTCTTTTTGTTCTGGTTATTGCAGCGAGACTGATGACCTGACACTGGCTCCTACACCCTACTTAACAGTAAAAATCCCCTGCATGGCTTTTTAAAGATATGTCATTAAAATCATTTTCCATCAAACATCTAACTAAATTGGAAAGCCAAAAAAACCTTTACGTAATTGCTATAACTTGCACATTCATCTTGGGGAGACTGAATTTATACATAGTGGTTGCATTTTTATGGGTTGTATACTCTTTAGAACACATTTGGGCTCCCTGTGTAATTAAAATATATGATACATCCATGACCTCTCTGTGAGAGGAGCGTGTGCAATAGTAGGAAAAACACTAAATACTTGCTAATCAGAACACTGAGTTTTAATCTACACTCCCAAAGAGCAGGAACAAAGAAAATATATTCATTTCCTATAGTACATTTGGGAGTAAATGATCCCTAAAGACGTTGTTTTACCTGCTTTAATTTTGGGATATATTTTACACATTTATAAGACAAAAACTTCAGGTGCAAATGAAATAAACACCTGAGTATCCGCTATCCAAGTCAGTAGTGTGTACCATTTTTAAAGGGTCCTCCTTGATATGACTTCCCTCCCTCCTAAGAAGTATCCATTATTCTGAACTTTGAGTTTATCATTTCCTTAATTTATCATTTTTACATTTGTAGGCTAGTCCTAAACAATATTGTTCGATTTATAAGCATTTAAGCTCTATCCTGCGCAAGTTCTTCTGCAACATGTTTTTTCCCCCTCAAACTTAATGCTGGTGAGAGGACCAAGCTGCTATGGCTGTAATGAAAGCTAATTCTTGTCCCAGAGTTCTGTGCTTCAGTTTCCTCCACTATAACATGCAAGGAGGAGAGTGGAGACTGAATCATCTCTCAGATCTGAAATTCTAATTTTACTTTTTATAATAGCATAGAAGTATATAGTTTGCTCTAAAAATATAGTGTTGATCATAATTATGATTTCTTCGAAGTTGACTCTGATCAGGAACACAATCTCCAAGGGAAATGTGTCATGGTTTCATTTTTCAGACACTTTGGCAAAATTTAAAGATTATTTGAATATAAGACTTTAGTTTTGCAAGAGAAGTCATTTTAATACTGGGTTTGATG
The DNA here is from genome assembly GCF_014108415.1 of Molossus molossus. Classification (NCBI taxonomy): domain Eukaryota; kingdom Metazoa; phylum Chordata; class Mammalia; order Chiroptera; family Molossidae; genus Molossus; species Molossus molossus. Next base: position 72,214,927 of record NW_023425388.1, on the reverse strand, counting down.
TGGCATATGCAATGATCAGAAAACAGAATTCACAATGCAAAAATGCAAAGTTTATTTTCTTAAATAAAATACTATATTCATATCTATACAAATAATTATTACAACCATTAAAATGTTACATTTACCAATAAAAATTTCAAAACTTTAAACAAGAGCATGGTTCAGAATATTCACACCCTAATACAATGCATTTGTAAAAAGATGTCAAAATAAACAGGACCTATTCTTATTTACAACTGTAGGACAATCCTGATCATATTATACATATCTGCTCTGGACTCCATTACAAAACAAGTTAGTTCCCATTCGAATTATAAACCAGGTGATTTACAGTAATAGGACACAGTGCACAGCGGACATTGCTGGCATGAAAATAGATACAAATATTACACCATAGAAAGCACTACAGTTAGATTTTCTGGTGACTGCCCTACAGTAAGCTTCGCCCAGTGTATCTATAAATAGTTTGTGAAGGTAATTATATTCTCAGACTTTTCCACCTATTTTTTACCAAAATGTATATATATATGGCCTGCTAAAAGTGGAAGCAAATCTTTTCTTCACAGTAACACAACTGCAGCATTTTAAGCAACACTGTCTGGTCCCTTTCTTCTTGGAAGATCAACAGTTCAACTCCCCTTAAAGGTTACCAATATAATCAAGTCCAGTGCCTCAATGACCTCACAGATGAAAAATGGATTTAAGACTGAGCGGATGGGGAACAGAGATCCAGAAAAGTGAAGAGGGGATCTAGATGGAGTAAACATTAAGTTCCTATGACATAGTATGATGTATACCTGAACACACAACTGGGCCCACACACACAAAAATAACCTTTTTTTAAAAAGATTAAATCGCAAATAGTTAAGTTGTATGTCTCATGAAAGCTCTAATGATTGTGCAGTCATCCAAAATAACACCAATTTGGATATTATACCCAATATTTTCAAAGCAAGTTGGCTCATGTTTATGCAGCATCTGAATACATGCACAAGACACAAAAAGATTACAGTTGATGGGGCTTACACAAATCTAGAAATAAGAATGTTGGATGACCATCACATACAAGCTCTGAGTTTAAAAGGAGTCTTGCTTCTATCTAGTAAGTTTTTTACTAGATTAGAATCAGAGATGGCTCAGAGAATGATAAGGCAACAGTGAGAAACATCAGCTGTACGTGTCTTCCAGGTGTTTGATTAGCTGACATGTACCATCCGGGCTGGTCCTTGGCTATAACAGAGGAGTGGGTGAATAATATGTTCCAATGGCTGGTCTTGGGACCAGAGGCACAGTTTTGGGTAAAGTGCAGTACCAGGGAAGAGGCATGTGAGCAGAACTAGAAAGAAACTGTCCAAGAAGGTCCTCAACACTTCCTACTGGCATTTCTGGACTGCCTCACCTTACACCTGATGTCTCCCACAGACTCATGTAGAAACACTCTCAGGCTCACACAGGAAGTGTAGAATGCAGGGAAAAATATGGTTGAGTCCCCTAAAAAGATCCTTTTCTGTTGAACTCTGGTGAAGGAGAAACGGTAGCCAAACAGTAATCTCAAGAAACTATTTTCTGGCCTTTAGTGTACATATAGGTATCATAAAATCATCACTCACAGATTAACTTCACACTAGTTTCTCTGGCTATTACTACTGCTCTCTGGATGTACAAAATTACAGGCAATTATCTCCAGGAAAAGGCAGGGTTTATATAGACAACAGTTTTATAACAATGACTTCCAGGTCCCCAAGGATAGCAATCCAAGGCCATCTCTTGAGACCACCTTTGCCCTTTCTTCAGTCCTCCATTGGAGGTGGTGGGGGAGGCTCATTAGAACAAGAAACAGAGTTCTATGGCACATTAAATATTTTAAATCAATTTTGATTTACTTTTGTTTCAAGAAATTCTTATTGTCGCTTCATACAGTGGGAGACATAGTGGTTCCCAAAACCAGGAATTGGGAATCATTGATTTGGGAGCGTGACTTACTTCCTGTCTCACACTGACCCAAGAGATGGTGTGCCCAATTAATGTTTCAAGGCAAAGGAGAAATCATCGTGCTAGGGAAACGACCAGATTCCCTGCCACCTGTTTGACATGAAGCAGATGGAAGAAAATAAGAGCCTAGGTACCTATGTAACCTAGGAAGGATGCAGATAAGAAGATGCATATCTGTAAGTTTGACCCTTCTTCAAAATTTTAAAACTTACTCCCACTAAAATGCCTTCCCACATTTCTTTGGGGTATAACTTTCAGCCTCTCCAGGAAATGGCTAATGTTAGAAGGCAAGAGCAAGGCAAAGGAATTATCTTTAAAATAATTTTAAATATTTTATTTAAATAATTTTGTATTTTAAAGGGCTGATTTTAAAAGTTGAGCCTCACCGAAGTTCACCCTGACATGCTGCAAAATCCCCTCCTCATTCTTCCCTCTCCACAGTTCTGATGTGTAAGATTTTATAAAGCATGATGACTCTGGAATGCTCAGTCCTTACTTAGAAAAAGGTTGCCATCTCTGGTACCCCCAAAGGGTCTTACAGTAAAACAAAAATAAATTTCCTGAAGTGGTATAAAACATCCCCAAACAACCTGCTCGTACCAAAAAAAGAAAAAGAAATTACATCAAACTTGATTTGTTTTATCCATGATTGACACATTAAAAGTTTAAACATGATGAGAAATCTGAAAAATGTCACCTCATTAGAGTTACTGGGTTAAATGTTAAGAGAAATCGACGACTTTCTATAACTGATTCTACATGATTAGTAACACTAAAAGAGAAAAATGATTTAGTCAATGACTCTCAATTACAATTCATACATAAGTTTGTATATTTCCAGAAATTAAAACATTATTTGTAGAAATGGTTTTACATTCTATAGTCATATATTAGCAAGCCAAGAATAACATTAAATTTACTGTAACAAAAATTGACTATGCTCTCTGCCAATCCTTTGCCAAAAATTACATCCAGAGATTGCAAGGTACTAAAATAAATTCCACCCCAAAATCATGCAGCTCTAATGATCAAATACTTAATACTGCTGGTAAATCTCATACACTTGTGCTTTTATATCAAATAAGATTACTATGCTCTGAACACTTTCAGAATTGAGTTCTTATGTAAAATGACCTCACATATATATGCACATTTCTGTCAGATAATTAGAGCTACATGTGAGCAGGAGCCAAATTACTTGCAGATGGTCATTCCCTTCCTCAGGTGGTCAAACGAGCCTTACTTAGGGGTAAAGACTCATTTGGGATCAAAGTGTTACATGCCTGGAATGAAAGCTCTGAGAAATGTAAATGCTGCCTCTTGCCAGAGCTGAGCAGAAAAATGCAATCAGTGCAATAGAGAAGTATCTGGAAGTTCCAGGCTTTGAGGCCTTTGCAATGCAGTGTTCAAACTGAGTTTCTCCTTAGTTTGTTACCTTAGTTCCAATGATATTTCAGAGCCCCAAGTTCTTTAGAACTCACTAGCCACTGTGTGTGTGTGTGTGTGTGTGTGTGTGTGTGTGTGTGTAAGAGAGAGAGAGAGAGAGAATATAATAAATAGTAAATAGTCAATCACACTAAAAACTGTCCTCCTTGAATTTGGCAGATTGGACCTTTCAAGTACAAATAAAAACTTAAATGTTAAAGCTTAAAAATCAGTTAAGATAAAGAACAAGTCATAAATCTCACATTTTTTTTTTCTCAAAAATTTTAACTACTGTGTTTACCTGTGGTCTTGTTGAATAACTTATTCATGATGTTCTCCTATTCCTTCCTATGACCATCTTGAAGGGAGAAAATATGGAAACTTTTCTCACTGACAGTATTTTTTTTGTCCCCAGGAGGCTGCTCCAGTCGGCAGCCAGAACGGATGGGAAAGTTTGGTAAGAACAGTTGGAGAGGCACAGATGACCCTTTGCTGAGTCTTTAGAAGAGGTATGCACGGAGTTCACTGCTCTAACCAAGCCCTAGGAGGTTTAAGGAGGAAAAAACAAAAATGCTGGTCCTTGGGTTCACTTTGTTAACAGAGCAGAAAGAAAAATTTATATGCATCTCTCCCACTCCATCAATTTTTGGCAGAATATAACAACAAAAAGTAGTGGGCTTGAGAATATGAGCATATATTGTTGTTGACTTAGTTTAAGTTTTCAAAATTCAATATATGAATATATACATACATATATATTTTTAGATTATTAACTTCAGTGGGGCTTTTTAAAACCCCTACATCAAGTTTTTCTATACTTCAGCAGGTCTTGGTTCTCAATTTCCCATTTTTAGATGGCAGGCCTATTTTTAAACAACCAGTTTATACTTTAAAATCTATGTGTACACACATACTCACACATACACATGGACATATACAAAAACAATTTTCAAAGCACCATTTCACATCTACCATCAGGAAAAATAATGAACAAATTCATCTTCTTATTATAACTCTACTATAAAAAATAATAATGCAATATACAGTGCCATATTTTAAATATAAATATCAGTAAATGAAAATAAGGACAGAGCTTAAGACTTTGCAAAGACATATTTCAAAAGTAAGGCTCGCCCTGGCCAGTTTGGCTCAGTGGTTTGAGCGGTGGCCTGAGGACTGAAGGGTCTCAGGTTCGATCCCCAGACAAGGGCATGTATCTGTGCTGCAGGTTGGATCCCCAGGCCTGGTCAGTGTAGGAAACAACCAATCAATGTCTCTCACATATTGATGTCTCTCTCTCTCTCTCTCTCCCCCTCCCTCCCTTCCTCTCTATCTAAAAGTCAATAGAAAAATATCCTCAGGTGAGGATTAACAACAACAAAAAAGTGAGGCTCAAGATCAATAAGTGGAATGAAGAGAGAATACAAAAACAAAACTCAACTGATGAAACAGCAATCTTTAACTAAACACATGCAAAACTTCACAATACAACTACTCTATCCTATGGTCTGATGCAAAATGCAAGCACAAAATGGAGAATATTTATGTACTTTCCTTTCAATTTTCTATCTTTAAGGCTGTTTAAGGAAGACCTTTGCTTAAAGGATTTTGGCACATTAAAGGATAACATGGTTCCCTAACATGAAATTCAGATAATTTATTCATTGTTATAATTAAGAAAGAAGCCTCTACATAAACCAAATCTTGGGAATAAAGGCTGATTAAACAACTCATTTATTTGCTAACTGCTTGACTTTAACCATGGATATTCATTCTATGTTAATTCAACACCTGCCATGGGTAAGAAACTGTTCAAGATGCTTACATCAACCCGCATTTGGTTATGAGCCAATATGTTCTATTGAACTTTCTGTACTTTGGGAGAACAACTCAACTATTTCATTTTACAAATGTTCAACAATCAAGTTCAAAATCTAGATTCCTTCCTACTATCCAACACACGCTAAGATGATCTCCCCCAACTTCCAGCTGATTAATATTTAGGGAATATAACAATACATATCACTTGAAAATGCAAATCTCCTTGGAAAATTTAAAAAGCACATCATGCAATTAAAAAATGAAAGATAATTTGTTTTTACAACCCAGTATTCACATCATCTCTGACACAGATGCCCTATACTCAGAAAAAAACTGAAAATTGATTATATAAACACAAAGACATATACACACATACAATCTCTCTCTCCATGTGCATGTATGTGTGCATGCACACACAAATACATTTGTAATCTCACCTGTTACATTTACATTTAGTCTATCAGTATTTAAACAGCTGAACTGCAGTCATGACCTAAAATATGGCTTATGTTGTGGGCAGGTCGGTTTGAGGACTGCTTGGAAGAGTCAGAGGCAGAAGAGTTTGCGATTGTAAGCAAAGGTGACATTGCTGAGCCATCAGGAAGAGCTGTAGCTATTTCTGGAAACAAAGATGTCATATTAAAATTGGATAAGTGAGAGTTGGTCATATGCATTGGTGGCATATCAGGGAGAAGAGGAAAACTTGGTTGAGCAAAACCAACAGGTCTTGGAGGAGATAAAATTGATCCAAATCGGTTATTTAAACTTCCACTGTTTACCTTCTCTGTGCTAGGATTTGAGAACATTTGATTAGAAAAATAGGGGATCGAAATATCATTGGACAGTGTAGGGTGAGCAGGAGAGTATGAGGGATAGAAGGAAGGTAGAGTATTTTGGGGGTCTACAGGGATGAGAGCTGGAGTTCGAGTGGCACTAGGTTGAGTAACCTGTGGAATGAAAGAAGTATTAGCATTTATTGGTGGATTCATGCCACCCTCAGGAATAAAAGGAAAGCCAAAATTTTGTGATAGTGTATGCTGGTCAGGTGCTGAATTATCATTAGGTACTTGTGGGCTATCAGGCATGAAACGAACAATACTTCCTCTCTTCTCTGTAGTGGGCTGTTGGCGTCCAAGAATCATACTGCCACTAGCAGATAGAGGAAGATGGGGAAGACTTGGATCAAAGACATTACTATGCCTTTGGTTTCCAGAACGATTCCTTTCAGGCTGACGAATTTTGGAACCACTGCTGTCTTGCAAGGGATGCCTTGATCGCTGGGGAACTGAAGAATTCGTTTGACGTACAGGAGGCCCTTGATCAGCATTTCCATGAGACACAGATAGATGTGGCAAAGCGGGCCTTGCAACACCATGCATGTTCGTTGTGACTGGAGGGTTCATGTGGCCCTTGGTCCCATGACTGTCAGTAATCCTCATGGGATTGGACTTCTGTACAGAAACATTGGGACTTGTGTTTCGACCTTGAATATCTCCTGAGGAAGAAGAACTTGAAAAGGGAATATTCAAGGTGCTGTTCCTGGTGTTAATTGCACCTAGGGACATGTCACAACTTTCCCTATTCTGATTCTCACTCTCTCTTCTAATATGGACACTTTCATGAGTTGGAGGACAACTATATTCAATTGCAGAGGATGGACCACACTGTGCATTCCTCTGACGTTCTGAGAGTGATCTCTGGCTCCCAATGACCTGATCACCAAGGTGAGGGGCAAGCAGACTCTGCATGAAACTTTGATGACATGTGTTTTCACTGTCCCTTGGTGGGATAGCATTTGCTGTTGGGATGCTCTGAACCGGAGGATAAGGTAATCTCTTTTGGCGGTCAATTGGTGGTGGACCAGGGTTTTGACTAATTCGAAAAGCCTGAGACTGCATAGTCCTCAATGATGATACAGAGTTACCTATTTCATTATTTCTTGAAGATTGTATTTCAAAATTACTCTGAGGCTGTTGAATGGCTCCAGTTGGTTTAAATGTCTGACAGTCAGAAAGGCGGATGTCTGAGGCAACAGTATGGTCAACGCGACCCTGCATATTATGAATGGCCAAACTCTTATTTCTCGGTACATCAAGATAACTTCTCATTTCAAGCTGATCTGAAACTCTAGAACCCTGGATCGATATACCCATTCTCTGCTCTGAATTAGAAGATGTCTTTCCAATGAGTGCTTCGGCAGAATAACTTGAAACTCTATTTCTCTCTGGTCTGTGTGGAGTACAGGTCATGTCTGAAGGTCTAGTCACAATACTTGGTTGGGACACCATCTGCTGCTCTATGCCTCTTGATGTCAAGAGCCTCTGCATTGGGTTATGCCCAGATACATGTTCAGAAGAAACCCCTGAGCCTTGCTGCCTGCCTGCAACCTCCTGCTGCTGGTGCAAGATATCTTGATTGAGATGGTTCTGGGGATGGTTCTGGTGGTTCCGGCTAGTTGAAGGGTTTTCACAACTCTTCTCTGACTGGGAGCTTCCAAAGTGTTGCTGCATCTGCTGTTGTATCTGCTGATGGTGGGGATGTGGCTGACCACTCTTGGGTCGGGATTGGTCAGTCCCATGGTGCTTCGGTTGTAAGGAAAGCTGTGACGCCTGAGTGCCCTGAACAAGATTCCTCTTCTTCTGCATCTGAACTTCCTGTTGCAGGGTTCTCTGTTGGTGGACATTATGGGACTGAGAGTGGACAGAGCTCTCTGCATGAGGTATGTGATGCTGCAGTTGATATAAGTGATGCCTCTCTCGTAACTGCCCTGCTTGCTGCTGCTGCTGCTGCTGCTGCTGCTGCTGCTGCTGCTGCTGTTGCTTTAAGTAGAGATGGTTACTATGCAGGTGAGACACTCCTTGAGCTGGAACATGCTGTTGCAGGGCCTGTAGATGTTGACTGGCCTGGGTTTGCTGCTGCTCAGCAACTGAAGGCTGAGAACCGCACTGAACTTCAGTTTGCCTCAATGCAGGGGCCACAAAGTTATTACTAGGTGGAAATAATCGTGTAAGGCCATCTCCATGTGCTGGGTTGCTAATAGGCACAACTGAGTTTGAAGAGTTGGGAGGGATCTGACTAACCATCATTTGAGTTTGATCAGAAATGCTGTCTGGAGTTCGGGTCATCAGTGACATACCTTCAAGCCTGAGGGGGGCCGGTTGACAATGCTTTTGACGTTTAGCTGAAGACAGTAGAAGGTCATCTTGGACAGCACGCTTAGCAGAGTCTTTACGGCTTTCTTGACTTGGCTTTAAGAGTGGCTCTTGAATCTGTGGAGTTGGTACAGTACCAGTCACAGTGTTTAGTTGTTCTTGGGAATATTCAGTCATCAGAGATGGTCCAGGAGGCTGACTGCCATAGGAACCAGGTGAAACAGTCAGGTTGACTGTAGCAGAAACAGGTGTTTGCTCTGAAGTTTGGGATAATCCCGCACAGCTGACAAGAGGATGGCTGATGCTGCTCTGATGGATAAGATTATTCACACTTAAACTGGTGATGCTTGGTGGCTGAGAAGTCAAAACCTGCAAAGAGGCATTTGATGTTTTAATTCCTACAGAACAACTTGGTTTTTCAAGGGGCCTGTCCACAGATGCTTCAGTTGAATCCTGAGAATTAAATTCATTTGGTGTTGCTTCTGCCTGACCTGGGCCATTCTCTTTAGAGATCTGCGTCTTGAAAGGCTGGTCTCCCTCTAAAGATGGTGCTTCGGAAGGCTTTGAAGTAACTTCCCTTATATCAGCCTGGGTGCCAGCTCTTCCCTTCTCGAGGTTCTCCTGGTCAAAAATAGCTCTTGCTGCAAGAGCGACTATATCAGTTTGCTCTACAAAGGTACAGCTGTCACACGTATTAGTTGTTACATTGCTGGTGACATCCTCTCTAGTTGTTTCAGGAAGCATGGATGCAACTGAGAAACTACGACTACTGCCAGAGCTGGTTGACATGGGAGAGTCAGCCTGCCTGCTGGTGAGCAAAGAGCCATGAATAACCTCCTGATCGGGGATGCAGGAGTGATGCTGTCCTGGATCTCTGTCATCGCTGCTCATCAGTAACAGCTCCTGTTTGGGATGTAAATCAACACTTGAATCAACCATTTTAGAATTTTCTGAAGAAAAGTCAGGATGGCCCACCTGGACTGAAAGAGATGATTTCTGAGGGTCTTTTTCTTTAGCAAGACCAGATAGCAATGCAGTTAAACCTTGCTCCTTTAAGAGACCTGTGGTTTGCATTCTATCTGATGAATCTTGCTCAACTCTGCAAGGTTCAGCAATGATTTCTACCTCAGAAACACAGTCAGTACTTGTAGTGCTCGTGGTAGATGACAAACCAGAAACCTGAGAAACCAAAACGTGGGGATCATTTGGAGATGGAATTAACACATTGGCTGAAGTCCAGGATTTGGCAGCATCTGACAATGCCAAATTAGTTGGTGGCTTATCTTGAGATGACTCTCGTTGCACTATGGGAGCAGAATCTTTGGATTTTGCTGGGGCCACTGCAAAATGTTCACTTGTTACAGATTCTTGGGGGGGTGAGTTAGACTCTTCTGCTGACTTAGATTTGGGTATAGACTCAGGTATCACTGATTCCGAATTCAGAACATCCAAAGAATGTGAACCAGAAACACTCACAGTACTTTCTGCCTGGGACACAGTGACAGATGGCAACACAAGAGGGGGGCTTTCCAGCAGTCCATCATGACTGGGTGGCTCTGCTGCACCTTCGGTGCCAGGGCAGTCCGCCTTGCCCACATCTCTGGCTGGATTCAGGGGGCATGCCGACTTGTTAGCTGATACGTGTTTCTTGACACCTGGCTTCTTATTCAACCGTTTTGACTTCACGCTAGACAAACAAGCTACAGTGTTTACCGAGGGAGTAGTCACTAGATTATAAATACTGGGTAGTGTGGCTGCATTATCTGCTGTCATGGGAGATGCTACAGTTGCTGTTAATGAAACACAGTTAGTTGGGGTGGTCTGACTATTTGCAGCAGTTTGAGGATTGGCAGGCTGGCTAATGGACAATTGTACACAGCTTTGCCCAGCCATCTGTGATATGCTTTGATTGAGGCTAGCCAAAGCGCCAAATGTATTCAGGGCAACATTGGTATTTGGATCTTCGCTGGTGGTTGGTTGAATAATTTGCATAGGGTTTTGGGTTGTAGTTCCTGATGAAGACATCACAGGCTGCAAAGCAAAGAGCTGTCCATTTAAAGAAATGGTTTGAGGCTGTTGTTGATTCGACATGGTAACAGAAAAAGTTTGTGTTGAATTAGATGTTGATAAAGATGAAGGTCTTGGTAGTATGTGGACAAGATGCTTTCCACCAAAAGTCTGTGGGGTTGAAACATTTTGCATGGAGTTAGACCCTATTATAGCATTGGCTCCATTGACAGGGAGTCGAACTGAACCAGGAGGTGGAGCCGAGAGGAGTGGCAAAGGATTCTGATTAGCTGCCTGTATGATCACTATCTGTTGACCTACAGTCTGGCTGGGAACCTCTGCCCGCATCACTGTTGGGCATGGAGTGGTGCTGGGTGGCTGAAGAATGATAACATTTTGATTAGCTGGAGTTGCGTTAACGGCTGTCCCCACTGGCTGAGCCATCTGAATCACTTGCATTGCTGAATTCAATGGAAGGATATTTTGGGGGGGCTGAGATTTCACTTGTGGCTGGGCAATTAGTGGCTGCATAGGTAAAGATGGACAGGAAGGCAAGGTCACAACTACTTGCTCAATTGGCTGCCCATCTGCTGGAAAGGAATTATTCAGGTTGACGCCTGCAGCCACCTGTCTACTGTGCATGGTTATGGTAGGGCTAGTCCCAGACTCATTTACTACTGGGGTCACAGAAGATGGTGCCTGGCTTAAGGGCTGAACAGTGTTTCCTGCCAGTTGCAAAGTAGTCCACGTTGTCTGCGTGTTTCCAGCTGAGGAAATCCGGGTAAGGCTATTAATGTTTTTCAAATCTGAAGCACTAACAGTTGAAGAAGGCAAAGAACAAGAAAGAGTCCAACCATTACCCAACGGGTTTGCAGAAAGACTGCTTACAGGAGTGGTGGTCTTCCCTCCTCCAGGGGCAGATGGGGCCACCACTGCGGTAACACTTACTGAGTCTGCACCCTTGCTGACACTCACTGGACAAGAATCCCCTGCGGATCTGGGAGGCTGGGAGCAGACTGTGGTGGTAACTGAAACAACGAAGGTAGTCTGCAAATCGCTTCTGAAATCCTGTATGCTCGGGCAGGACTTGCCTCCATGGTTCACTTTAGTGGCAGTTGCTGAGGAGCTGGAGGGGACGCTTGTGGCACAAGGGACCGTTTTCTTCAACAATTTGGGGTTTTCTTGCCCATTCTTATTTTCTGAAGAATTTTGATCATTTACACTTGTGTGCAAGGAACGATGCTGGTGAGCGTCAGGCCCAGCGGGAACAGCAACCAGGGAGCTGCCAGTGGCACCAGGCACACTCGGTTCGCTCTCGGAGGTGGCAAGCTCGAGAAGATTTTGAGCAGGAACGGTAGCCGGAAGACAAAGAGGAACAGGCTGGTTGGCAGCCAATGCAGAAACTGTGGTCTGATGCCATGGCTTGTTTTCAGGAGGGTAAACTCCAGAAATAGACACAGGAGTCACAAGATTGCAAGTCCTCTGTACTGGCACGACATTGGCGGTTTGCTTTTGTAAATTATGACCAACATTAAAGGTTATCCCCTGAACAGCTGTTCCCTGGCTGTTTCCACCAGGCTGACTCCCATTGGAATAAACAATGATATTTTTTTGAACCTGGTCACTGGGAATAACAACAGAGACCTTTGAGTTTCTAAGATTTCCTTTCCAGTGGACTGTGGGATCATCATATAAGCATATGTCATTAGCTTTCAGTAATTCAATATATCGGCCATTTTCTTTTTGAATTTCTTCCAGTTGTTTACGTAGCTTTTTAATTTCTTCAGCTATAACATTAAAAATAAAAATTAAACAATTACCTGTAAATGTCAGTATTTACAATAACTTAAGAACTATACTAAAACTACTGAAATCTCACTCTAGCACTCTAAACACTTCAATTGAAAATCTTCAGCTATTTCCTAACACAAGCTTTCTTCTTTTTAGAATGGTATCTCAAACCTCTATCCTATATTTTAAAAGTATATATATTTAAAGGTCAAAAATTACTCATAATATAGAAATCTTAAAATTCCCAATTCATGCCCTGGCCGGTCTGGCTCAGCGGTTAGAGCGTCAGCCCGCAGACCAATGAGTCACGGGTTCGATTCCAGTCAAGGGCACATACCTTGGTTGCAATTCGTCCCTGGCCCTGGTTGGGGTCATGTGGGAGACAGTCACTTGATGTGTCTCTTTCACGTCAATGTTTCTCTTTCTCTCTCTCTTCCTCTCTCTCCCTCCCACTCTATCTGAACAAAAATGGGGAAAAAATGTCCTCAGGTGAGGATAAAAAAAACACAAATAAACAAACAAGCAAAAAATCCCCAATTCAAAACTTTCCGATAGGGAAGCTACAAAAGTAAAGCAAGGGGAGACACACTGTTATCATGGTAACACACTAGGAAAATAACACTGAATATCAATATAACAGCATTTAAATGCTACAACAGCTAACATCATTTAAGGTGGTAACAGATCATCTATTTTATAAATGGCTTTAAACTAGTTTCTAATCAACCCTTCGAAGCAACAGAGACCAAGCAGAACCTGCAGGAAGGAAAGTGGGAGAGCACAGAGGAAAGCGTCGACGATGACACCCGCATCTTCCTTGGCAGGGCCGATGTGTGCGCGCTACTGAGCAATGAAGACGCCTGTCACACCCTGTTCCTTTCTAAGGGAGACAGCCTCACCCATGGATCTTACACACACGGCTGCCTGGGCTGCTGCTATTTATGCTCTGTAACCCCATCCATTCCTACCTGCCTTGCCGCAGGGGTGGGTACTCTCCTACTCCCTCTGCCCAGGCCCTTTGAGGTGCCTGAAATGAACGGTTCTATCCTGACAAGGATGAGCTGAGACTAGCAGATTATTTTCCTCAGATGTCTAAACTAGGAGACACAGAAAAAAATGCCATGTGCCATAGACATTAGAAATTTAAAAATTATTATGGACCAAATAATAATGGTTGTTCTCACTTATTGCACACTTACTATATGCCTGGCACTTTTCATTCATTGTCTCACTTAATAACAACAACAATAACAACCATAACAGATAACAGTTATCAAACATTGACTCTGTCCCAGACTTTAAGTGTTTTACCAGAATTACCTTTTACTCTCATAACAACCACGAGATGGGAACTACCTATCGTCATCACGATTTTCAGATGTGAGAAACAGGCTCAGCGTAGTTACATAATGTGTCTAAAATCAACCTGACAGATGCTATGATTATCCTCATTTTAAGATAAGGAAACTGAGACTTGGAGAGATTAAGTAACTGACGAGAGGTACAGAATGACAAATGAAACCGAAACACAAACCCAGGTGGGACTGACTCCCACAGCCATTGCTCTGACCACTGTTCTCGACTGTCATGTGGACGGTGAGTATGTGAAGGAAATGTTGGGAGATGAAAAGAAGAGACAGCAGATGCACAAAGAGAGAACCAAAGAAAGGATGACAACATAGGTGATAACTGTCACATGGAAGCTGCCTCACTCGTTGCTCCAACCCCCGACCTGGCTGTTCAGCTTTTCCTGAGCCCCATGCAAGTTGTGTTTATTCAATAGTTTCCCATTTCCCTAAGGTAACTTGACTGCCTCATTCTCTGGGCTGTGAAACCAAAACCCTCACTAGAAAAGTCTACACATCTTGCCCGGTCGGTGTGGCTCACTGGTTGAGCATCAGTCCATGCACCAAGAGGTCACCGGTTCGATTCCCGGTCAGGGCACATGCCCAGGTTGTGGGACCGATCCGCAGTGGGGGGCATGCAGGAGGCGGCCAATCGATGTTCTCTCTCATCGATGTTTCCATCTCCCTTCCTCTCTAAACAATAAAGAAAAACATTTTTTAAAAAAAGACTACACATCATTCCAGCCTTAACATCCCTTTTATGGGGTGCCCCAGAATGGTAACCAAACATATATTATGTATCTCACTACCTGACAGCATCATAAACAGGGCCTGGGCTGTGAAAAACAGCTGACCTAGCTGAGGGGATAAGTTGTTATCTAACCGAAAGTAAACAAGGAAATTCTGCAGGCTGACCTTTCGAATATGCTTTCCAATATCCTTCACCCTTCTTATAAACACAACCCAGCATGGCTCCCACCTCCACAAATTCTGCCTTTGTTTCTCTCCTTTTAATGTGACCTTCTGAGTTGTTGCAGAAATTTCTCTCTGCTCTTGTCAGAGCCATAAATAAAGGACAAATCAAACTGGCCTACCACTCTGAGCTTTACACTTGCGTGTGATATTTTTCTTTTCAGTTGTTACAAGGAAACTCATTCTTCAGTTCAAGTGGAAAAAGGAGAACTAATTTGATAACATAAAAAGACTCACCTTGATCTAAAGATCAAATATCATTCAATGATCAGGCAGTCTGATGCATATGTCACATGTAATATAAACAATGTGAATGGAGTGTTTGGTCTTTGGCACAGGCATATCTTTATCATATCTTTATCTTTTTAAGTTACACTGAGCAGGATTCCCCCCATATCCTTGTATGGGCTTCCCCTAGCTAGAAGATCCAACTAGAATAAAGGAGATCCAGCATTATTTATACCATGAGTTAAGCAAACATGAAAAACACAGACAAGTCCAAAATAAAAGTCATGTATGCCTGCAAGATTAGAATTGCTCACAGAAGGAGAAAAGAGGTAAACTAATACGAATTTATCTGCAACACTATTCTCCCAGACCCATAAACGCGCAGTCTTAATGACGTCTGTGGGCAAAAAAGCCTTTGTATCCTAACGTAGGTTGCACTGTGACACAAAGTCCTGAACATTGAAGAAGAAAAAAAGTAAGAAAAAATATTTACCTTGTTCATTGTTTCCTCCGTTAAGCAGGAGTTCATCATTTTGCCTTTTCAATTCTGTTATATATTTAAAGGCTTGGTCCAGGATCATATTCTTGCTCTGCCAAAGAAAATTAATCATTTAAAAGTTTCACTGAAAGGTAAGAACTTGCCAGAAGAAACCTCAAGCATTGGTTTTATCACACCTATGTGATATGTATCTTTTAAATTTTTTAAATGCACCATATTCAAAAGCTTCTATGTTCATCTTTCATTTACTAAGTATTTACTGAGTATGTAGTAGGTGTCAGGCTCTGTCCTAGGCACTAGGGATATAATAAACAAAACAGAAAAAGTTCCTGATCTTTGCTAAGTATTGTGGAGAAAACTAAAGCAAAGTAAGGAGAGGCCAGACAGATGGCAGAAATTACTCTATGTATGAACTGAATGTCTGTGTTCCCCTACAATTCACCTTGAAACTCAAACCCCTGCTGTGATGGTATCTGGAGGTTGGGCCTTTGGGGGATAATTAGGTCATGAGGGTAGATCCCTAATAGACAAGACACCCTTAGAAGAAAAATCATGAGAGAGGTGACTGCTCTCTCTCTGTGTCATGTGAGGACATAAGCAGGAAGAGAGCCTACACCAGGAACCGAACTGGCTAGCAACTTGATCTTGGACTTCCCAGCCTCCTGAACTGTGAGAAATAAACTTTGGTTGTTTAAACCACCTAGGCTATGTTATTTGTCTTATAGCAGCCCCTAAATGAAGGCTTCTCTGTAAGGTGACACTTAGGCACAAACCTGAAGGAGGTACAAGAAAGGGTATGGCTTATAGGTATCTGGAGGGAGAGAGTTCAGGCAGCAGGATCAGCAAGAGCCAAAGCCCTCAGGCAGGGCTCTGTTTGCTGTGCGGAGGAACAGTAAGGGGTGAGCCGACTAAAGTAAAGTACACAGAGAAGAATAGTAGAAGAAGAGGCCAATGAGGGCCTTCAAAACCACTTAAAGATTTTAGATTATAATGTCATTCTTTACTCTGTCAACCACAACTACAAACTATTCCAAATATTAGGTTGAGAAAACAATGCCACTTGATTGAGTTTTGGTGTCATGCTCCCAACATATTCCTTTCCTAAGCTTTTCTGAAAGATTGTATTTTATGTCAAAGTATTGCTTTATTCTTTTATTTTTAAATATATTTTTATTTATTTTAGAGATAGAGCGAAACACTGATGTGTGAGAGAGAGAAACATGGGTCGGCTGTCTCCTGCATGCACCCTGACCGGGAACTGAGCCCACAACCTGGGCAACTGCCCTGACCAGGAATAGAACCAGCGACCTTTCAGTTCTCAACTGAGCCACACTGACCAGGGCAACTTTTTTTTTTTTTGGCGAGGGTGGTGGTGGGGGGGTAGCTTTTTAATATCTTATATTCAATACAAACAGAGTGTTTAAATTCACCATACAAATTTCATTAGTCTTGGCTATTTTTACATTATCTACATGAATATCAGTTTTATTAACATACTTTCAGCATATAGGTGGATTATTTTCCAGCTACTGTTAATAGTGAGGAAGGTAGGGTGCTAAGTTATTAGTGAGTTATTTACTGTTGTTCCTTTTCTGCCATTTCTTGTTGGCAAACTTTTTTTTTTTTAAAGTCCAAATAAGAGCCGTTTATCAGCTGGCCGGCATCTGATTCCAAACACCCCCGTGACAGAGTCTTCAGAATCAGCCTAATATTTTTTCTTTAGTGATTCAAGAGAGAGGAAAGGAGAGGGAGAGAGAGATAGAAACATCGATGAGCGAGAACATCGATTGGCCACCTTCTGCACGTCCCCCACTGGAGGCTGGGTTCACAATGTGAGCATGTGCCCTGACCAGGAATCGAACCAGCAACCTCTGGGTGCATGGGTCGACGCTCAACCACTGAGCCACAACGGCCAGGCAAGGTGAATTGTTTCTTGTGCTGCTTGTTGCATTTTCTCCAGTTTCTCCAAAGTCGGAAATTTTAAAGGTAAAAGTTTGGGTTTACACAGCACCATTGTGGTTTTATCTTCCACAGACAACTGCTTTGTTTTGGAAGAACTTTCTGGAACATGGACTTCACTTATGCCATATCTGAATTGCTGATACAGGTTTCCCTAGGTTGCAGGTTTGATCTCCAGGCAGGGTGTGAGCAGCTGATCGATGTTTCTCTCTCACATAGATGTTTCTCACATTGATGTTTTCTCTCTCTCTTCCTCTCTCTGAAAGTTCTCCTCGTCTTTTCCTCCACAGCTTTAGGCAGCTTTGGGCATCCAAGCCAGTATTGCCAAAATGACTGACAATTTTTGATTCAAGCCTAGAGAAGGAGCTTTTCTTCCCAGACAGCTCCAGGGCAATTCTATATCCTCACCCCCACACCCCCATCCTCATCCTAGGACAGTTTTCCATTGAATTTTCAGTTAGAGTGGAAGGGAGGGAGGAAGAGAGAGAGAGAAAAAAAAACATCAACGTGAGAGAGACACATCAATTGGCTGCCTTCCACACAACCCTTACCAGGGTCGGGGAACAAACCTGCAACCCATGTATGTGCCCTTGACGGGAATTAAACCCGCAACCCCTTGGTCTGAGGACCGATGCTCTAACTGCTAAGCCAAACCAGGCAGGGCCAATGCTTTATTCTTAATAAACAACTTTAAAAATAAAAAATAGCCCAGCTGGTGTGGCTCAGTGGGGGAATGTCAACCCATGTACCAAGAGGTCTCTGGTTCAATTCCTGGTCAGGGCACATGACCAGGTTGTGGGCCCAATCCCCAGTGGGGGGCATGTAGGAGGCAGCTAATCAATGTTCTCTTTCATTGATGTTTCTATCTCTCTCTCCCTCTCTCTCTCTCTCTAAAATCAATAAAGAAAAAAAAATTGTGATAAATAAAAATAAAAATATACTATGTGCATATGGCAAATAAATGTAAATAATCTGAAGTGATATATAATGAAAATTAACATTCCTTTTGGCTTTAACCTTCCAGACCCCTTTCCAGAGGCAACCACTGTTAAGTTACTTGTGTACCCTTCCAGAATATTCTATGCCAATGTGTGTGTGTGCACACGTATTTTTAAATTCAGATAGAAGTTACTTTTTATCGTAGAGATACTTCTATATAGCATTTAGATATCTATAGCTATATTACAATTTCTGAAGGCTGTATTAATTTTATTTACCAGCCTATTACTGATGTATATTTAAGCTGTATAAGAGGCATTTCAATTTTTTATTCTTCAGCTATTAAAAATGTTGCAGTGCCAACTGCAATTGAAATTTAAAATAAATTATTTTTTAAAATGTTGCAGTAGTTGTTTAACTTCTACTCCCGTGTGCAGTTTTAAATATCTCCAGTACTTTACCAGACAGCTCTTTTCATGTAGGAATCTGTGATTTAGGGCTTTGGTTCAGCAAGACAGAATTCTGGGCTCCTTAGATTGAGTCCCAAAAAAGACCCAAAGTAACCCGGGAAACACTTTCGAGAGAGAAAACTGATATTGTCCTTTCTTAAGTTAAGAGTCAAGACACAGGGAGAACCTGATAGTGCCCACTTACTGCCTCTCTGCTCCCAAGGGGGGTGGGGATGTGTAGCAACAGTGAAGAAAATCTTAATCTTTCAGCTTCTGGGAGCCAAACAGTCACTTCCACTGTACATTCTAAGACACCAACAAAGCAAAATGATTATGGTTTCCTTTCACAGAAACTCATAGGAATGCAAGCAGGAAAATAAGATTTTACTAGGCAAACACAAATATTTACTGAGCAGCTACTATACACTGAGTTGTGGAGGAAGAAAAACAGTCAGAAGACACAGTATCTGCCCTTAAGTTTGTTACTCTGTTAAAGAAACAGAAAGTACTTTTTTTAAAAAAGAGTGAAAATTACATTTACGCAAAACTAAATACTACCCTGTGGGGGAGAATGAAAAGAAACTAGAGAGTGAGACCTTCCCAAGGGAAGACCGTGTTGAGAAGTGAGCAAGATGATCTGGCCCTCCCTCCAAAAGCCTGGAGGTTCAGGACTGGGAAGCTCCAGCTACCACAGAAGGTGAGGTGAGAGGTATGGGGTTAAACCGAGGGGACTGGTGGAAAGATTCTTCTTATGCAGTAATAAGAACCAACCCCCACACGTTCATGCAACTGGATGACTTCCCCTTTCTGTCCAACCACAGGAGACAAGTTTGTTTTCTGTGAAATATAACCAGAGAATTTCAGCCTCGGGGACACTTGGCACAGAAGCGAACATGGGTAAAAACAAGAGTGAAGTAAAACTCTGCCTCCTAAAGCCTGAGACCCTAGAGCACTCAATTCTCGGACCCAGCTTCCAGAATAATGGCAACTAGCCTCACACTCTTCCCACCGTTCCCACGCTAGGTCCAGGGCTGAAAGATTCTGTTCTGGAAAATAAAAAAAATAAAAAAATAGCACCCTGGCCAGTTTGGCTCAGTACTTAGAGCATCGGCCCACAGACCAAAGGGTTCCAGGTTTGATTCCGGCCAAGGGCACATACCTCAGTTGCGGTTCATCCCTGGCCCCGGTTTGGATCATTCGGGAGGCAACCAATCAATGTGTCTCTCTCACATCAATGTTTCTCTCTTTCTCTCTCTCTTCCTCCCACTCTATCTGAAGATAAATGGAAAAATATCCTCGGGTGAAGATTTAAAAAATAATAAAATAATTTTTTAAATTAACAGCTACCCACAAAAAAAAACCAAAAACTACAAATACGGATATTTTTTAGTTTTGCGGCAACACTACTTTACTAACTAATTACTTAACAGTCAGGGCCACCATCAGACAAGCCTAGTCAATCAGCTCTTTTTCTTTTTTTTATTATCCTCACTCGAGGACTTTTTTTTTGCATTTATCTTCAGAAAGAGTGGGTGGGAGAAAGAGAAACATCAATGTGAGAGAGACACATCGAGTGTTGCCACCCACCACCCACATGACCCCAACCAGGGCCGGTACAAACTGCAACCAAGATATGTGCCCTTAACAGGAACCAAACCCAGGACTCTCCGGTCTGCAGGCCAAACCAGCCTGGGCTCAAACAGCTCTTTAATGCCTCTTTCTCAAATTGAAAAATAACTTAAGTATCACTAAACATTTCAGGAAAGTCTCCACAAAGAAAGACAAAACATCAAGACAAAGGTTGGGGGGAGGGTGGAAATCAGAAGAAAAATAATGTCAACACAGAAAATAGAAGAAACTTTTTTTAAAAAACCCTGTAACATTCTTAGGGAAGAGATAATATAGTCTCCATGAAACAAACATGTGGCATGAAAGGAAACAAAAAGAATAAGAAAAAAAAAGACTCTTAGAAATTAAAAATATGACAGCTGAAACTAAAAACAGAAGAGCTGGAGGACACCGACCAATTGAGAGACTGAAAAGGAAGGGTAGAGGGTTCCAGAAGTAAAGACTCAAAGGGAAAATAGAAATTATGTAGTCCATTTGACCATGGAGAAACTGCACCAAGAGACAGTTGGAAGTGTGGAAAAAATTAAAGAGAGGTATATGGAAAATCAAGCAAATGTAAAACAATGAGACAACTATTAATTCCAAATAAACAAAAATTACATATGAAGTGAAACAATATAGTACTCTCCTTGGCTCAACCATAAACAATATTTAGACCGTCTTAATGACATAAAAACTAAATGCCAATTTAATCAAAAGCTGTGGTACAGCCCTGGCTGGGTGGCTCAGTTGGTTGGAGCATCATCCTGTACACCAAAAGGTAGCAGATTCTATTCCCGTCAGGGCACATACCTAGGTTTTGGGTTCAATCCCTGATCGGGGAGCATCCAGGAGGCAACCAATTTATGTTTCTTTCTCACATCGATGCCTCGCTCTCTCTCCCTTCCTCTCTCTAAAATTAATAAACATAGAAACATCTGAAACAAAAATAAAATAATAAAATAAATAAAACCAGTTTAAGTTTGAAAAAATAAATAAAATTAATAAACATAACCTATGGTGAGGATTAAAAAAAGAAAAGTTGTAGTAGAATTATACTGGGAGGATTCGACAAGGGAAAGCCAAAGGAAAAGCACAACAGGAAGCCAACAGATAATACATAAAATGGAAACTAAGACAGAGTAATATAAGCATGTTATTTTGGAACAGAAAGGTAAATACCAGAAGAAGCAGTTAAGGATGATTGCCTCTAAGGAGCTAATTAGAATTGGGAAGCAGCAGACAGAGACTAATGTTTGTTGTTTTGAGCTTTTTAGTGCTATTTGCTATGCATGTATATATTAATGTTTATACATATGAATTTAATTAAAAATATAATTGCATTAACCAGTGTCACCCCAATAAATTTAATTTAAAAAATTTTTAAAGAGACGCCCTGGCCAGTTTGGCTCAGCTGTTAAAGCGTCGGTCCATGGTCCAGAGAGACCTGGGTTCGGTTCCCGCTAAGGGCATGTACTTTGGTTGCAGTTTGTCCCTGGCCCCAGTTGGGGTCGTGTGGGCTGGCAGCCAGTCGATGCGTCTCTCTCATGTTGATGTTTCTCTCTCTATTCCTCCCTCTCTCCCTCTCACTCTATCTGAAAATGAATGCAAAAGTGTCCTCAGGTGAGAATAAAATAAATAAATAAATAATTTTTAAAAAGAAAACCC
Organism: Molossus molossus; assembly: GCF_014108415.1. Classification (NCBI taxonomy): domain Eukaryota; kingdom Metazoa; phylum Chordata; class Mammalia; order Chiroptera; family Molossidae; genus Molossus; species Molossus molossus. The sequence continues at coordinate 72,193,071 of NW_023425388.1, read as the reverse complement.
ACTAGAAAAATGGGTCAAAAACTAGAATAGTCACTACATAGAAAGAGGACATACTAATACTCAATTAAAATGTAAAAAAAAAAAAAAAATAGCTTTTCAAACTAGTTTCAAACCTCCTTAGATTCAGGGAAATGATAATAAAAACCATGAGATACTATAATACAAAAAATTAATTTAAAAAGGCTAACAGAGGGCTGGGTGGAGATGCGCAAAGGTAGGGAAATGGGGACATCTGTAATAGTGCCAACAATAAAAATAAAGATTAAAAAAATCTAACACAAATTATGATACGCCATTACAATGGAATACTATATAACCATTAAAATGTTGGGAGAACACATGAGGATAGGTACCTACAACCAAGTACCACTGAGTGAAAATACAAACAGGTTATAAAACTACACAGATATATCATAAAGCAATGTCTAGAGAGATGTGTAATGACATTTTTAATAGTGATTAAAATATCACTATATCAATTTATTTTTTAAACTTTTTTATGCTTTCCATATTGTTTCCATTTTTATTGTTTTATTTTGTTTTCAGTGAGCACACTTTATCCTCATTATCAAAAGAAAACAAGAACTATCTTCATTAGGGAAAACTGTCATCTTTAGTAAACTGAGATTTAAGTGGAGGTTGACGGCGTAGAGAACAAAATAAAGAAGAGATCCTTAGAAGATTCTAGGTAAGCATTTAAGATAGTAAAGAACATGATTGGCAGAAAAGAAAAGAAATGCCTGGTAAATACAGCTGCACATATATAAATGTAATTATAGGACTGAGTAATTCAAGATGTTAAAGATCTAGAAATGATATGGTCCATATGATCATGTAGAAAACTGTCCTAGAAGACTGTTAGAAGTGTGGGAAAAATTAAACACAGATACATGAAAAATTATGAAGCAATATTAACTCCAAAAAACATTTCATCACAGGGAACAAAAATAATCACTGTGAGCACAGACACAACAGAGAATTATCTGTTCACAAGTTATGAATAAAAATGAGTGGACTTCTTACCTGCTTCAGCGCAGGGGAACATGGGATCAGTTCTCCTATTCTGTTAATCCCAGCATTGATTTTTTTCTTCCTATGCCTCTCCACTAGAGAGGGGAAAAAATCCATTTATCAAACCTACAGCCAAATTGCTTCTTTCTCCCTAGGTAAAGAAATTTTAGGCAAAGAAAAACCTAAGAAAATCTTATCAAATAGTATCTACTGAGACTAACTATAATAAGATTTCTAAGATTGCCATATTTTAAGTCTAGTGTTATGGAAACTGATACAGGCAATACTTTTGCTAGCACTTTAAAGAATGAGATCTGTAATAACTAAATTCAAATTATAAATAGAAACTGCTAATATTACACTGCCGTTAGGCAATTATCATATTATATTTCAAGTACATACTAGAGATTTGAATAACCAAATTTCAAGAACCCACTTATAAACTAAGTTACTAGAAATATGCCTCTTTATAGCAGATGGGCAAATGAGACCTTTCTAAACAGATTACAGAACCTTAAAACACCTTTTAGGGTGACTAGAGGACATTTGTGGAATAGAAACAGCTATTAGTTATAAATTAACATAGACAAGAAAAGGCAATGGTTCGGTCTTTTCTATGGTTCTATGGGGTATGGACTGTTCACTTTGGCCACACAGAATTTTTCCCATCCAAGAAACTGGGTAACTGACAATGTCTCAATGAACAGGGAAATGTTCCAGGTTTATGTGCTACAACTTTAAAAGTTGTACAGAAGGATCAAGAGGACACAAGAAATTATCTAAATAAGTTCTACAAGACACTGTTAGTAGAAACATTAGTCTTGGCTATTTTCTGTTGGAAAATTTTCTACAACCTTCCTGTCTAACAAAGGATTCCAGTGCTTCTAAAAAAATGATCTTTCAGATTATGGCATAGGTAGATCTTGCTTTGCAAAATATAGACTTTTTGCTTTATAATCTAGCAATAAGGACATCCTTTTCAATGATATCTAATCACTCTCAATAAATTACTATCAGAATATATTTATGGCACCATGTGACATTTGACTCCAATAAAACATTTAGGTCATATAGCCAAAAAAGATTAGATTTAACTCACATGGCCAAAAAAAAAAAAAAAAAGCAATAAAATAAAATATGGTTCACCTTTCTTCTGAATTCTCTAACAACTCTAACAATAATATCTGTTGTTATCTGAGAGCAAATTTTTTAATGTGCGGAGGTAAAAAAAAAAAAAACACACAAAACATTAAGACTCTTTACCCACAGTGATAAAGGGGAATTCATAAGCAGTAAATTTCCTTCTGGGAAATAGCAATATTCACCAGTGTTCAACTCATCTCTACATAGATAAAATTTTCCCCAGGGTCCTTTCCTCAGGGAAAGGAAGATATCATTCATATAATACAGATAATAGGAATTAACTTATAAATTTTTTTTAGATCTCAGTGAAATCCCTGAGGCAAAATAAATGTTATAAAATGTACCAAATTGTAAATGGATGCACAATTACTTCTATAAATGTTTATCTGGCTTTAGCCTATAATTTTCATGTTTGAGATAAAATTAAATATTTATTTTCTACACGTCTTCCTATAATTGAGAACTCCACAACTTGACTTAAGACTGTTCACATTTCAAGTACCTTTAAGATCTACAGCCTGTTGCTCATCTCTTCCCTATTCCTCTAGGCAGCCAGCCCCCTCTGGAATTTCTGCAAAGACACATACTCTTCATTCTAGTTAGGAAAAGTATATCTGGAATCACTCAAAATACTAAAATCACTCAATGGGTAAAATCACTTAAAACACTAGCTCCAGGGGTATATTAATCCTTAAATTATCTAAATAGACAATAAATCAGAAGATGATAAGCAAGCCATCTTCATGAGCTGCAGGGGTGTTTTGTCAATTAAAAACAATAAAGAAACACTTTCCTAAAACAAATGAATAATGAGTCTATAGTTGTAGCATAAAAGCTTATAATCAACTGTAGTATAATTTCATTTTGAATGCAAAAATGTTAACAAATAAAATTTAAATTGTTGTTTCTACCTGCATTGTGTGTCTCCCGGTTTTTCTTTCTGAAACAAAAAATAACATGAAAATAATAAAAAAACATTCTCACTTTATATTTTAAGAACCATAAAAATAAATTTTGTGAATTTATATTTGTTGCATCAATAAGAAACCATCTGAAGAAAAATTTTCTTAATATATATTATGGTATGAAAACTGTAGATATAGCGATATAAATTCAGAATCTACAATTCCTGAAAGTAAATACAATTCTCTATTCTTCCATACCCACAGGCCATTTATCAGGAAGTAAAACAATCACTGAAAACTATTTGAAAACTATAATTAAGGAGGTAGTCAACTCTCAAAGTGATGTGCCAAGTAGGTGATTTCTGATATTTGCCTGGCACCCGGGCTGAAGTGGGGTGAGTGTGAAAGGAGACAAGTAGAGAGGAACCTGGAAATCCCCAGGGAGGGAAGTAGGGCAGCCACTAGCACCCATGCACTGGCAATGGGCATCTTAGCCACCCTTGGCAGTTATGTGCCTTAGGTTATCCAACCCCTTAAATTTTCTTAAAAGCTAATTTACTAAAAACATTGATTTTTCCCTTTCAGGTACTATTACTCAATATGTTAACATTCTCTAACAGCTATTGAGTAAGAAACGAGAACAGTGATTTTAATATTAATGGAAGCATTGGCCATGTAATTTAAACAGAAACACTGGCCAAAATGTTAGAAATTCAGAAGGGGGCTATACAAAGAACCAGAAATAATATTATACTGATATGCATATTGGCACTAATGGTTTCTAATGTCACAAAATGTCTATTCAAACTGACTTCAGCCTGAATGAACTTAGGATTTACAAAGACTAATCCTGTATGCAAGTAAAATTTTCAGGAGAAACTAAACATTTAGAATAGATTTGGTATTATACTTGTTATACTGCTGGCAGAATAAGGACAGGTAAATTTTAACTGTGTACCCCTTTCCATAAACCTATTTCTATTTATCCATACATATTTTGGAAAAGTAATGGTTTTGTAGGCACCCAAATGAAAGTTCCCTAAGGACTACCTATTTAACAAAGTAGGGACTAATTCTGCTTCTTCTGAAACTTTTTTTTTTCACTGTAGCTACATACCTGTGCTGCTTTTTCGTAGGAGTCTCATTCTCTGTCATTTCTGGCATGGTTACAGTGACAGGAATCTACAAGGCATGGAAAGACACACCAAAAAGTTTAAAATCATTCCAGTATCTCAGAAAAACTGATTAATAGCAATTTGGTTCAAATATCAAATGTTAAAAAATATAAGTGACATCATGGAAAAAGCACTGAATTAAGTGTTGGGGATGGAAAAGGGTATAAGAAAAAAGGACAAAAATGTTAGATCTAGCAGATGGAGAACAAGATGATCATCAAACGTGAAGTGTAGCCAGAAAGTGCTTGAGAAGATTAGTGTAGAGAAACAGTGTTATGGGTTTGAAAATCAAGAAAAGCTTAAAGGGGATGTGGATTGAGCAAGACGTGGAAAGTCAGGTAAAACATACTGGAGTTGGGAATGTATGTTTTTTGTTCATGATACTGTTTGCTCGTGATACAAACTTTAAACTAGAACAAACCCCCTCTCTGAACACAGAACAAACAAAAGTGACAATCAAAAAATATACACATGTACCAAAAAAAGCCTGAAAGCAAATACATTAAAATAATTATAGTTATATAAGGTCAGCAATATTACAGGTGATTTCTTTCTCTTCTCTGATTTTCAAATATTCTGTAATGAAAACTTAAATGCTTTTAAGGAACTGACAACCTCTCGAAAAGGTCTTTCAAGTCGGGCTGCCTGTCTGGTACACTGGAGGACGTGCAAGTGTGGTTCCCCAGTTTTCTCTCTGAGGGAAAGAAGGCAGCAAGTATGGAATGGGAAGTCAGCACCACTGTAAACTGTGGTTCTTCCACTTCCTGGCGAGGAGGTCCTGGGCAAGTTATATAACCTCTTGGAACCTCACATTTTTCATCTACAAAATGGATCATAATCACAGTATCCAGATCATTGGGCTGTTTCAAGAAAGGAAAGAATGCAGGGAGAGCACAACAGCATGGTGTCTAGCAGTAAGAATTCAATAAATGTTAGCTATCAATATTAATGAGGTATTTCAGGTTAAGGCTTTAGCCTGGGAAGGAGGCGAAGGGTCCTGGGAAATAGTACAAGTGAATGCCGAGAAGGTGATGACAGGATCTGCTGACAGAAGTAGCCTAAGGAGAAATGTGTGCTTAACCCATTTTCAGCAGCTTATTCCACCTTCTCCCTTACACTGGTGAAGGTACATATCTGCCTAAAAGCAACACCCTCACATTAGATAACCATATAATGACAATGTGGGGCAGGTGAATATATAAATCCATCACCTTTCTCACCCAAGGGCTTGCAGAATTTCTTCACTTTTGATTCCTGGCTTCCAACGCCTCCCGTTTATGATCCAAATCTATCATCTTCTGCCAGAAGATGGTCTATAAGTTATGTTTTCTTCTTACTACACAAGAGAAAAACCAATAAATGTTTATAGCAGCATGTAAAACAAGAACTGGTGATCTATGGCATGCAGGCAGATTTTCACTTGCAAGGTAATAAATGTAGCTGCTTTCAAAAGTCACTTTCCTATGGCTTACCCATCCATGTTCCACCCAACAAAGAAGGCAGTGCTGCAGCTATTGGATGGTTGGTCCCCAGGTGATTCTCTTATTTCTCTTAGGTATGCTCACTATCCTTCAGGTTCTCCTTGTCCTCCACCTGGCTCTTACACTAAGATCTGTCCTTAATTCTAAAATTATCTTTCCTTCAACCTCCTATTCCTGCCCCCCTCCTTTCATCAGAGTGACTGAAAACTTATACTCAAGGACCTTCCACAAATCAGTGACACCAGAAAGACAGCACTCAGATCTGTGCATTGCATGAGCTCTATAAACCAAAATTAATTTTAGGCTGTAATAAAGAAAAGCATTTATTTGAGCAAAAAGAGCTGCAGCTCAGGAGACAGATTCAGGTAGCAACTTAAATTGTGTTCCACCAAGTTAAAGGAGAGGCCTTTTGTTTGTTTGTTTGTTTTTTCCAATAGTGAAAGTTCCCACACAGGTTCCCAATTAGGTCCATTTTATGTAAATGAAGTATCCAAACTGTGCAGTTCTGATTGGACAGTGCAGGTCTCAGTCCACTGGTAGAAGGACTAAACCAGGGTTTCCCGGCAGTACACAGTATGGGAAGCAGAGAGTTCAGTCTGCAGTTCTTCCCGGCATACAGAGTACGTGAGAAGCCCCTGTCAGCAAACGGCTACTGGACTCTTATTGTTCATAAAATTTGGGCCTTTGGTAGAGCATGGGGAGTCCATCTTAGCAGATAAATCTCTTCTCAAGGTTCACATCAAATGCATCTTTTCTCTCAGGTAACACAGCTCTAAAAACATGAAGATTCGGGGGCTTCATCCTGGAGGAATGAGAAGCACTGAGTAGAGTCCAGGAATGTGTAATTTCAGCAAGGTCTCTAGGTGATTTTGCTTTTTTTTTTTCTTTTCTTCTCCACCTTCTTCTTCATCTTTTTTTTTGCGGGGTAGCGGTGGGGGACAAAAATGTTTGATAAACTGCCCTGGCTGGTTTGGCTCAGCAGTTAGAGCGTCGGCCTGTGGTCCGGAGAGGCCCCGGTTCGGTTCCCACTAAGGGCATGTACCTCGGTTGCAGTTTGTCCCTGGCCCTGGCCCTGTGGGCGTGTGGGCGGCAACCACTCGATGTGTCCCTTTCACATCGATGTTTCCCTCTCTCTCTCTTTGTCTCTCTCCCTCCAGCTCTATCCGAATAAAAAATGGAAAAATGTCCCCGAGTGAGAATAAAAAAAAAATGTTTGATAAACTTAGCTCCACTTTAGGGCAGTATTTCCTAAACATTCCTGATAAGAATTATTAGAAGGTACTAGTTAAAAATACAAGTAAATTCTCATCCCATTCCAGACCCACTGAACCAGTCTGTAAGCAAGGAATTCCAATCTCTAATACAGGGAGGGGTCTGAAATTTAATAAGTGCCCGAAATGATTCTTATCAGGAAAATTTGGAAACAAGCAAATATCTTTAAGTGGTGAAATTTCAGGCATCTCTAATCTTATTGTAGGAGAGATTATTTGGGATGTGAACTGACAGCTGACCACATAATTTGATCTATAAACCAGTAAGATCAGATTTGCCTCATACCCATGAGTCAACATTTGGTCATTAGTATCAAGTTCCAGTTGTTCTCCTGCAGCACTTTTGAAAGTCTGCAGATTCATGCTACGATTAAGAAACATGAAGTACAACTTCTAATTTTCTGATCACCTAGGATCTTACAGTAAAGGACACTAAAAGCCTATCACATAAATAAATGCATTCATTGCACCGTGGTGAAAGCCAGCAGTTCACCTGGAAAAGGCATATTTAAAACATCTAGTTTACTAAACATCACTGTAAATATCCATCTCAAACCACATTTTAACCAATTCAATGACATCTAATTTAATGCAAAGTTATTTCCATGTCCAAATCCTCCTGATGTTAAAATTCCATTCTTGATATTAAAAAAGAACATCTATCCCTGGCTGGTTTGGCTCTGCGGTTAGAGTGTTGGCTTGAGGACGGTAGGGCTGTGGGTTCAATTCCGATTAGGAGTATATACCTGGGTTGTAGGTTCAATCCCCGGCCCCAGTTGGGGTCATGCAGAAGGCAACCAATCGATGTGTCTCTCTCACATGGATTTTTTTTCTCACCTTCCCTTCCTTCTACTCTCTCTAAAAATCAATGGGAAAATATCCTTGGATGAGAATTTTTTAAAAATTTATTGGAATAAGGACCTATATAATATTGTCACAAATCCTTGTCCACTTATTAATCTTCTAATAAGGAAGTGACACTTTTCATACAATATTTATATAACTATACACAAATATATCCTTTAAAATTTTTAAAGTGCTGTGGACAAAAAAAGGGGCTCTGTAATCTAAGGGAAAGTAACTACACAGGGTGATCTCATTATAAATTCCTAACTGGGCAGGTCATGTGGGTAGTCATGCCCTATGCCTATACAATGTTTATCTTTGCCTTAGACAAGCTCTATTGTTCTTGTGAATCTAGATTAACACACCTGGGAAATGCCAGGAAATCCTCCTTCAGACCCCTCTGAAGAATAACCACCCTAAAGGAAAGACAGTCTCGTTAGCTATACAGCAATCCAACCAGTGATCTCCCTGCCCTGCTTTCTCCCATCTTTATGTAATCTGATATTCCCTCCTTAATTCCAATTGTATAAAATAACTGCAAAACTGTCATTCTCCACAGCATTTGAGATCTTGCTTCCTGGCATGTCCTCAGTTTGGCTCAAATAATCTCATTAAAAATTCTTTGCAGGTTTGGACACTCTTACATTGATAGTGCCATGAATTTTTAAAGAACAACTTCAAAATGTTACATTAGTAATCTATGAATTATTTTTCATGGCAAGAAAGGATTATTTCTGAAAATCAGTCAAACCAAATAGTTCTCAAAGTGTGGTCTTCAGATCACCTGCATTAAAATCAGATGTTTTTTGAGAAAGAGAGAAAGTGATTTTGTTGTTCCAGCTGTCTATGCATTCATTGCTTGTTTCTTGTATGTGCCTTGACCAGGTATTGAACCCACAACCTTGGCATATTGGAATAACCTCTAACCAACCAAGCTATCCGGTCAGGACCTAAAATAAAAGTTTTTTGGATTTTTAAATTGATTTTTAGAGAAAGAGGAAGGGAGAGAGAGAGAGACAGACAGACAGGATAGAGAGAGGAAAAAAACATCAATGTGAGAATGGAACAGTGGTTGGCTGCCTCCTGCACGCCCCCTACAGGGGATCTAGCCACAACCGGGGCATGTCCCTGACTGGGAATCAAACCAGCAGCCTTTCAGTGCATGGGACAACACCCAACAATTGAGCTACACCAGCCAGGGCTAAAATAACATCTTTTAAAAAAATTTATCCTGTCCTGGCTCATTTGGCTCAACAGTTAGAGCATCGGACTTTGGACCGAAGGCTCATGGGTTTGATTCCGGGTCAAGGGCATGTATCTGGGTTACACATTCGATCCCCAGCACCTGTCAAGGTTGTGCAGGAGGCAACCAATCAACGTGTCTCTCTCATATCGATGTTTCTTTCTCTCCATCTTCCCTCTCCCCAACTTCCACTCTGTCTAAAAAAAATCAATGGAAAAATATCCTCGGGTGAGGTTTAACAAAAAACATTTTTTTTTCCTCTTCAGATAAAGCTTACACATAATAAAATGCATAAATATAAAGTGTAATATTCAATGAGTTTTTACAAATGCACGGATCCAACCCCTATCAAGGTATACCAGAGAAAAGTTTTCTCATAACTATTCCTAATCCTTTCCTTTCCTCTTCCCTCAGAGGCAACGTGTTCTCATTTTTTTTAACCACAGAACATTATAACTTATTAACTGAAAATTCTATTTTGTCAAGCTCTCACACAGTATAACATTTTAAAAATTCATCCAGTTTGTAACTTTTTATTGCTGAGTAGAAATATGTAACACTGTGTGAATTTAAAAGTTTGCTTATTCATTTTTCTGTTGATGGACACCTGGACTGTTTCCATGTTTTGGCTATTATGAATGAAGCTGCTAGCCATGAACATTCTCATGTAAGTCTTTGTGTGGGTAAATATCTGGGAGTAGAATTGCTTATCATATACCCTGCAGTTCCATCCCTAAGTATTTATTTATCCAAGAGAAATGAAAAGCTATATCCACAAAAAGACTTATATGAGAACATTTAACCACTTTCTCCAGAGTGACAGGACCGTTCTGCATTCCCACTCACTATGTAGAAGACTTCTGTTTGCTCCATAGCCTCACTAACACTGGGTTTTGTCAGCCTATTAATTTTAGCAATTCTGGTGGGTATATAGTGTATAGTTTAATTTTTATTTCTTGATGACTATTTTATTACTTTTATGTGCATATTAAGTCCATTTATAGATCTTCTGACTGCTCATAACTTTTGCCATTTTTAATTAGGTTATCTTTTAATTATTGGTTTATAGAACATCTTTATATATTCTTAGTTATTTATATCTTCTGGATACCTGTCCTTTGTCTGAAATATATTTTGCAAATGTTTTCTCCTATTATGTGACCATGCTATTCATTTCCTTTTTTAAAATGTTTTTATTAATTTTAGAGAGAGAGGGAGAAAAAGAAATATTGATGTGAGAGAGAAACATCTATGTGAGAGGAACACCAACTTACAACATACACAAGAATAAACTCAAAATGGATAGAAGACTTAAATGTGACTCGTGAATTCATAAAAATCCTAGAAGAAAATGTAGGCAACAAATTTCAGACATCACACGCAGCAGAATTTTCACTGATAAAATGCGTAAGGTAAGAGAAACAAAGGAAAAAATGAAAACATGAGACTACATCAAACTAAAAAGCTTCTGCACAGCAAAAGAAACAACCATCAAAATGGAAAGGGAACCCACTGTATGGGAGAGCATAATTGCCAATGATACATCAGATAAGGGGTTAGTTGCCAAAATATATGGAGTACTCATACAACTCAACAAAAGGAAGACAAAGAACCCAATTAAAAAATGGGCAGAGGACCTAAATAGACACCTTTACAAACAGGACATACAAATGGCCAAGAGACATATGAAAACATGCTCAACGTCACTAATCATCAGAAAAATGCAAATTAAAACGACTATGAGGTATCACCTCACACCTGTCAAAATGGCCGCCATCAACAAATCATCAAACAAATGCTGGCGAGGGTGTGGAGAAAAGGGGACTCTAGTACACTGCTGGTGGGAATGCAGACTGGTGCGCCACTGTGGAAAACAATATGGTGTTACCTCAAAAATTAAAAATTGCATTGCCATTTGACCCAGTGATCCCACTTCTAGGAATATATCCTAAGAAGCCTGAAACACCAATCAGAAAGAATATATGTACTACTATGTTCATAGTAGTTGCCTAATGAATGTCTTCAGAGCAGTGGTTCTTCAATAACAATCCACAGAATAGCACTGGTCTGTAATAAAGTCCCTCGGTCTATAGTAAAAATAGCAGCATTATTTACAATTGCTAAGATCTGGAAACAGCCAGTGTCCATCAACAGATGAGTGGATAAAAAAACTGTAGTACATATACACAATGGAACACTATGCAGCTGTAAGGAAGATCTCTTATCCTTTGAGACGTCATGGAGAGGCCTGGAGAGTATTATACTAAGCAAAATAAGCCAGTCAGAGAAAGACAAATACCACATGATCTCACTTATCTGTAGAATATAATGAACAAAATAAGCTGATGAACAAAATAGACCCAGAGACACAGAAAGGAGTATGGTTCAGACTGATAAACCTCAGAGGAGGCAGGCAGGGAGTAGGGATGAGATAAACCAAAGAACTTATATGCACGTGTGCATAACCAATGGACACAGACAACAATGTGGAGGGTTGGGGGAGAGATTGGGAGGAGGGTGTCTAGGGGGTAAAAAGGAGAAACATCTATAACAAAAATAAAGTAATAAAATTTGCACACACAAAAAAATCACACGGCCATGTAAGTGTGGTTCCATTTCTGGGCTCACTATTCTATTGCTCTCTCTTGTGACATATCCTTATGCTATGACCACACGGTCTTGATTAAGCATATGTTTAAAATATACATTCCTATACCCCACTGCAGACCTACTGAATCAGATTCATAGGAGGGAGAGGCCCAGGAATATGCAGTTCTAACAAGCTTCCTAGTTGCTTCTTATGTACCCTAAAGTTTAAATAGTATTATTACTTTAATACTCGTAAAACTGATACAAATCAATGAGCTCATAAAATTAAGGTCTACATGGAAAAAGCAGTGAACTTGGAATTGGGAAACCTGAGCTCTATTTCTAGCTTTGCTACTCAATAGCTAGACATCATTTTAGTTACCATAACCTATGGCCTAAGTTTCTTCGCATGTAAAACAAGAAAGCAGGACTGGAGGCAATCATTCCAATATGGACTGAGTACCCACACTGCCCAGGAATGGCAGATAAAAAGCAAGTAAGGCAGGTCTACCCTCAGGAAGAATGCAGTCTAGATCAGGGCGATCCAAAACTTGAAACAATGCAAACTATATGTGCTACCCATATGGTCACCACTAGTCATATGTGGTTATTAAGTGCTTGAAATGTGGCTAGTGAGGCCATGGAATTAAATTTTTAATTTTATATAACTTTACTTAGTAATCTAAGTTAAATTGCTACATGTGGCTAGTGGCTGCTGTATTGGAGAGCACAGGGAATGGAAAAAATAAGTAAAAAGATAAATTTAAAAATTAGTTCATGAATGTCAACTTCCTGGTTTTGACACTGTCCTACAGCTATATGAGATGTCACCAGTGGGGGAGGCTGGATGAAGCGTACATGGGCTTTTTGCTAGCTTGTAACTTCCTTTGTGTCTATAATTATTTTGAAATAAAAAGCTTTCAAAAGAAGTGATAAGTGCTACCTCAAAAATTTATTAATAAAACACCATGTGAGAACAAGCATCAAGCATGTTTCTTGTGGAACCAAAAAGGCTAGGCCTTGGAGAATGTGTAGGGTTTTGCCAGAGAGAGGTGGGGAGGAAAAAGGATTATGAGGTAGAAGGAAAAGCAACTGCAGAACACTGCAGGGAAAATAAAAAAGCCCTGCCCTGTGAATCTCCAGAAATATCCAAAACATGGCAGGGAGGGAAAGAGGCAGAAGGGAGCACAGAAAGAGAACTTGGACCAGACTGCCCAGGAATTTTCTTTGCCTAATGAATGTCTTCAGATCAGTGGTTCTTCAATAACAATCCACAGAATAGCACTGGTCTGTAACAAAGTCCCTCCAGTCTATAGTAAAAAAAGGGGGGGGGGGGCATGCAACAAAGTAAATTTTTTTTCTTTTTTATATGTTAATACCCCATGTAACCACCACTCAGATCAAGATATAGAACATTTTGCCCTGGCCAATTTGGCTCAGTGGTTAGAGCATCAGCCTGAGGTCCAGAGAGACCCGGGTTTGGTTCCTGCTAAGGGCATGTACCTCGGTTGCAGTTTGTCCCCGGCCCTGGTTGGGTCCTGCGGGTGGCAACCACTTCATGTGTTCCTTTCACGTCAATGTTTCTCTCTTTCTTTCTCTCTCTCTCTCTCTCTCTCTCTCTCTCTCTCTCTCCCCCTCCCTCCCTCCCTCCCTCTCTATCTGAACAAAAAACAAACAAACAAAAAATGTCCTCAGATGAGGATAAAAGAAGATATGGAACATTTTCAAAAGGCTCTCTTGAGGTCACTTAAGCCCTTGAAGTTTCTTTTAAAAATATATATTCAGCCCTGGCCAGCTTTGCTCAGCAGTTAGAGCATTGGCCTTCAGACCAAAGAGTCTCAGGTTCGAGTCCAGTCAAGGGTATGTACCTTGGTTGAAGTTTGGTCCCTGGCCCTGGTTGGGGTCACACGGCAGGCAACCAGTCGATGTGTCTCTCTCACATAGATGTTTCTCTCTCTCCCTCCCTCCCTCCCCATCTAAAGATAAATGGAAAAATATTCACCGGTGAGGATTTAAAATAAAAATATATATTCAAAGAAGAATATATATATATTTCCAATGATGACATACAAATGAACAATAGGTGCATGAAAAGATGCTGAACATCATTAATCATTAGGGAAATGAGATCACAATAAGATTGCACCTTATACCTGATTAGAATGAATATTATCCAAAAGTCATAGTGTTGGCAAGAATGTAGAGAAAAAGGAACATGTTGGTGGGAATGTACATTGGTACTGATATTATGGAAAACAGTATGGAGGTTCCTCCAAAAGTTAAAAATAGAACTACCATATGATCCATCAATCACACTTTTGGATATACATCCAAAGGAAATAAAATCACTATCTCAAAAAGATATCTCTACTCTCACTCATTGCAGCATTATTCACAGTAGCCAAAATATAGAAGCAACCTAAAAGTCCATTGACAGATGTATGGATAGAAAATATATTCCATAGAAATGGATTTTAAAAAGGAAATCCTGACATTTGTGACAACATGAATCAGCCAGGAAGATATTACACTAAGTGAAAATAGGATGCAGAAAGACAAATACTTCATGATCTCACTTATGTATAGAAAATGAAAAAGTCAAACCCATAGTAACAGAGGTTGAAATGGTGGTTACCAGGGGGTGGAGAGTAGGGGAAATGGGGCAAGTTTGGTCAAGGGGTATAAGCTTTCAGTTATAAGCTAAATAAGTTCTGCAAACCTAATAATGTACAGCATAGTGATTTTAGTTAAAATTATGGTGCTGTATACTTGAAATTTGCTAAGGGAGATCTTATGTGTTCTGACCATAAATGGTAACTGTGTGAGGTGATGGGGGAGTTAATTAGCTTGATTGTGGTAAGCATTACACCATATATATACATATATATATATATCAAACCATCATGTTGTATACCTTAAATATATACAAATATATACAATTTTTTTTGTCAATCATACCTCAATATAGCTGGGAAAATATATGTATTATTCAAAAGTGTGCAACTGCCTCATACATTGCTGGGGGGGAGATATAAAATGCTGTGTTACTTGGGAAGACAGTTCGGCATTTCCTCAAAATGTTAAGCAGAGTTCCCATATGATCCAGCAATTCCACCCAGATATACACTCAAGATAACTGAAAACACATAATGACATGAAAACTTGGATGTGGCCCTGGCCAGTTTGGCTCAGCGGTTAGAGCGTCTGCCTGCGGTCTGGAGAGACCTGGGTTCAGTTCCCGCTAAGGGCATGTACCTCGGTTGCAGTTTGTCCCCGGCCCTGGTTGGTCATGCGGGTGGCAGCCACTTGATGTGTCCCTTTCACATCGATGTTTCCCTCTCTCTCTCTCCCTCCCACTCTGTCTGTACAAAAATTGGAAAAATGTCCTCGGGTGAGGATAAAAAAAAAAAAAAAAAAATTAAAAAAAATAAATAAATAAATAAAATAAAAGTTCCGATCTCTAAAAAAAAAAAAAAACTTGGATGTGAATGTTTGTAGCATCAATAATCATAATAACCAAAGAGTTGAAACAGGCCAAATTTTCATAAGATGATGAATGACAAATAAAATAGGTATAGGCACACAGTGGAGTAGTATTATTCATCAATAAAAAGATATGAAGTACTGATACATGCCATAGCATGGGTAATCCTTGAAAATATTATGTTAAATGAAAGAAGCCTGACACAAAAGGTCACATATTGTATTATTCCATTTATATGAAATGTCCAGAACAGGCTAATCCATAGAGACAGAAAGTAGATGAGTGCTTACTTGAGGCTGAGGAGGATGGGGAATGACTGATACTGGTGGGGAAGAGGGTGTGTAGTTCTGTTTGGGATAATGAAATGTTCTAAAATTAGATTATGATGATGGTTGCACAACTCCCCAAATATACTAAAAACCATTGATTTACATTTTAAATGGGTAACTTTATGATATGTGAATTATATCTCAAACAAGCTGTTTTTTAAAAAAGTTTGTTAGAAGTTTCATTGTGTAATTTGAAATTCTCTTCCTAGTCATCTTTTCATCAGTTTAGACATCTGCTTTCTTTCAGCATACAATTTCAAATTTTTATTTAGTTTGCAGCCATCCCCAATTTCTCTAATACAGGGAAAATGTGAACCACCAAAAATATGTACTGGAATTTATTTAGGATAAAACCCGGTCTAACTGCTCAGTGGCAAACTGTGTTTTCTCACCAGGAAGCATATTAGTGGTAAAGGTTAATTTAAATAGTGTCTTTAGATACAACAAAAAACCTAATTCTTCCTGCACAACCAACCAGGGCCGGGGACTAACTGGAACCGAGGTACATGCCCTTAGCGGGAACCGAACCCGGGTCTCTCCAGACCGCAGGCCGACGCTCTAACCGCTGAGCCAAATCGACCAGGGCCTAATTCTTATCATAAAATTTTCAAGTTAGAATTAAAGTATCTTCACTGAGAATATTTTATGGCACATTGCTTAAACATTATTTGTCCATGGTCTGAGGAAGGAAGAGCTTTTTAACCTCTATATTTAATTGTTTGGCTGCTGTTAAATGCATTTCTACGTATTTTACAATTACTAGAAATTTTTTTATAATTTTATTTTTATTTTATTATTTTTTTATCCTTACCTGAGCACATGCTTAGAAGGGAGAAGGAGAAAGAGAGAGACATCAATGTGAGAAAAAAAACATTGACCAGCTGCCTCCTGCACACACTCCAACTGGGTATCAAACCCACAGCCTGAGTCTGTGCACAGGAAGATGCTTCACCAACTGACCACACAGGCCAGGGCTAGATACTACACAGTTTTTAAATGTGTTCTATTACTTTATATGAGATCTCTAGTAAATCCTCAGTCTTCTCTAATCAAAATGATTTACCCTACTCAACTAGAAGATGATCCACAGAATTTATAACACAACTAAACTTAAATCCCTGGTCTGGGCTAAAGACATTATACCACCAGTCCATTTTATACTCTGTAACAAAAAGTCTCTACTTATTTTGATCACCTTGCTTTGACAGTTTTTCCTTACATTAAAAGTAATGTATGCCTCAAAAACAAAGAAAGGCATAAAGAAAAAAATTAAAACTACTTTCAATCACATTACTCAACAAAATTCACAAGAATCAATGTTAACAGCCCTGGCCAGTTTGGCTCAGCGGTTGGAGCGTCGGCCTGCGGTACAGAGAGACCCGGGTTCGGTTCCCGCTAAGGGCATGTGCTTCGGTTGCAGTTTGTCCCCGGCCCTGGTTGGTCGTGCGGGTGGCAGCCACTCGATGTGTCGCTTCACGTCGATGTTTCTCTCTCTCTCTCTCCCTCCTGCTCTATCTGAACAAAAAATGGAAAAATGTCCTCGGGTGAGGATTAAAAAAAAAAAAAAGAATCAATGTTAACATTTTTATGGATTTGCTTGTGGGATTTTTTTCTACACACACTTGATTTTTTTACAAATGTCAGACCACAAGCAACACTGTATTCTGTTTTTTACTAAAGTTTTAAATATTCAAAACTGTAATTACAACATTTGTTTAATATCATATATGTATTAATATATATACTAATTTCTATCATCTTATTTAATGCTTTAGGCATCTTTGTTCTCTGTATTTTGACATAATAGCTATTATTTGCATTTATCTTCTCCAGCATTTTAAGTTAATAATCCTCTACCTAGAATGTCCTATTACCTAGTCTACCTGGTTCAACTCATTAAATCTTCACATATCTGTATTACAGTGCAGGGATAGCATAGGGTGCTTTCCCTGTGTATGTGGTTTCAACAGCTGCTTTCCACCTTGGTGGGAACCTGAGGAGCTGTTGATGAGTGTGCTGTGTTGTCAGTTTTGTTTTGTGTAACTACTATCAGTTCTAATCCCTTTTGCCATTAAAAGAAATCTTACATCCTTTAACAATGTCTGTTGGCTCCTACCTGTCAATATGTCACCATTATGCCTGGCACAATGTCATAGAGGTTCATAATGCCAACCATGAAAACTATGACATATGTAAGAATACAAAATAATAAAATCCTGCTACTAGAGCTTCACTATGAAGTTGAGTCTATCTATATGTTGATAATAAGAAATAAGCCAAAAGCATCCTTTTCTCAATACAGTTTACATTTTTATTTTTAAACTACAAAAGTAACCTGTTTGTATAAAAAATTATTTTTGAGATATAATTGACATATAATATTGATTTGTTATATATCAATTATAGTTTCAGATGCACAACACAATGATTTGGTATTTGTTGAAATGATCACAATAAAAAGTCTAGTTAACATCTACCACCACACAGTTACAACTTTTTTCTTGTAATGAGACCTTTCAACATCTATTCTCTTAGTAACTTTTAAATATACAGTACAGTATTATTTTAAATATATTTTTAAAGCCCTGGCCAGTTTGGCTCTGTGGTTACAGCATTGGCCCGCAGGCTGGAGAGACCTGGGTTTGGTTCCTGCTAAGGGCACAAGCCTCGGTTGCAGTTTGTCCCCGGCCCCAGTTGGGGTCGTGTGGGTGGCAACCAGTCAATGTGTCTCTCTCACATGGATGTTTCTCTCTCTCTCTCTCCCCCTTCCTCTGTCCCTCCCACTCTACCTGAAGATAAATGCAAAAATGTCCTCGGGTAAGGATAAAAAATAAATAAATAAATAAATAAAATAAAATATTTTTGAAGAGTGCAGAAATGTTTCAATTTAAATGGAAAAGTTACTTAGCTCTTCAACCACACACTTCAGGAATAATCACTGTAAACAGTTTGGCATTTGTTAGACATTTTCCTTGCTCTTGCCCGTACAAATTATAAATACTTCTGGCTTAGAAATTATAACTAAATTCAAAGAGAACGCCATGCTTTAAAGGGTAAAGGGGGTCAAATATATGGTGATAGAGCCCTGGCCGATTTGGCTCAGCGGTTAGAGCGTCCACCTGCGGTCCACAGAGGCCCGGGTTCGGTTTCCGCTAAGGGCATGTACCTTGGTTGCAGTTTGTCCCCGGCCCTGGTTGGTCGTGCAGGTGGCGGCCACTCAATGTGTCCCTTTCACATCGATGTTTCCCTCTCTCTCTCTTCCTCTCTCTCCCTCCCACTCTGTCTGTACAAAAAATGGAAAAATGTACTCGGATGAGGATTAAAAAAAAAAAAAAATATATATATATATATATATATATATATATATATGGTGATAGAGGATTTGATTTAGGGTGGTAGACACTCAATGCCATATACAGATGATATATCACAGAATTGTACTTGAAACCTATATAATTTTATTAACCAGTCACCCAAAGAAGTTTAATTAAAAGCAAAAAAATTTATAATCAACTTACATTTTAAACACAATTTTTTTTTTATCCTCACTCAGGGACATTTTTGCATTTATCTTCAGATAGAATGGGAGGGAGAGAGGGAGGAAGAGAAAGAGAGAAACATCGGTGTGAAAGAGACACATCGACTGGTTGTCACCCCCACAACCCCAAAAGGGGCGGAGGACAAACTGCAACCGAGGTATGTGATTTAGCGGGAACTGAACCCGGGTCTCTCTGGTCCTCGGGCCAACACTCTAACTGCTGAGCCAAACCACCCAGGGCTAAACACAATTTTAAAGGACATTTCTTTTGTTTGAAGTATTTTTCAAAATTCCTAAACTTTACATACATGTTGATTATATTTCTCTAGTATTGTCAGTTATTGAAACATTAGAATTCTACTTGTGTTATTTATATTTTTAAAGTTCTGATTAAATTATGACTTAAAATTTCTAAGTAAAAATGCTCTAAGTATATACGTTGACATTTGTTTTAAATATATGTAATTTAAAATAAGCAACTGCTTTTAAATAAATATTCTTTTTAAATTTTAATTGCAAAAATATCCTTGCTCTTTGTAAAAATTTTAAACAGCACAGATGTATATATAAAGTGCCAATGTCCCTCTGCTTTTAACAGTCCAATGCTTTCAATTCCAGACATTTTTCCCACGTACCTCCAAACAATTACTTATGTCCATGTTAGCAACTGCTACACTGAAAGAGCAGGACGCACAAAATGCAAACAGTATAAAATACCTTCCCCGTTGCCAGTTCAAATCTCATCAGTGGGGTGATCCTGCTCCTTGAATAAAATTTAGGGCAGATCCCATGACTTTACTGGTTACAATTATATAATAAAAATCCTCTAGCCCTGGCCAGTTTTGCTTAATGGTTAGTGTCAGCCCGCAGACCAATGAGTCTGGGGTTCAGTTCTGGTCAGGGGCACGTACTTCGGTTGCAGTTTGTCCCCGGCCCGGGTTGGAGTTGTGTGGGAGGCAACCAGTCGATGTGTCCCTCTCACGTCGAAGTTTCTCTCTCTCCCTCCCTTTCACTCTATCTGAAGATAAATAGAAAAATATCTTCTAGTCATTTCAAGTCACAAAACAATCCATTGTGAATGTCTCACTACCTTTCCTTCTATGTGGGTAATGCCTCTCCCCGCACAGTCTCTTACACTCGCTCCTCACCTCCCAACTTCTGCCTCTGTCCTCACAATTCCATTCTCTTTCTGTTGAGGTATCCTTCCTTGTGCCTATCAGGAAGGCCTGAGGCAGAATGCACAGACCAGCTCTCTCCTGACATATTTTGAATCCACATTTGGTCACAAAAACAAATAGCTCTTTAATGCCAACAACTCTTAGAAATTTACCCTACAAGTATAGTCATGTATGTGCAAAAAGACATTTATTCAAGGATATATTCAAGTAAAAAAAAAGACAAGGAAAGTCTCATTACAAGGAGACTGATGAAATATGTTACATTATGTTGAACCATCTGGAATTGCCCATATTTGATCTTTTCTGCCTCTACAAACTGCAATTTCAGATGCTTCGATCTTAATAGCTCTACCCATACAATATAGTTATACGTACAGATAGATAGATAGGTATTATGCACTGTATTGCTTCTCCCCAAAATTCCTATGTTGAAGTCCTAACCCCCAGTACTTTGGAATGTGGCTTTATATTTGAAGATAGGGCCTTTAAACAGGTGATAAATTTAAAATGTGATCTTTAGACTAAGCCCTAATCCAATTACTGGTGTCCTAATAAGAAAAGGAGATTAGAACACAGACCACATAGACCTAGGGATGGCCACTGAAAGGCAAAATGAGAAGGCAACCATCTACAAACCAAGGAGAGAGGCCTCAGAAGAAGTCAAACCTTCTGACACCTTGATCTTGAACTTTAAATGACCAGAGCTATAAGAAAATATTGTTTTTGTACAAGCCATACAATCTGTGGTATTTTGTTACGGCAGCCCTAGCTATATATATAATAATATAACTTGACATATGTATATATTCATATGCATATGCACACATATATTCCACAGAATTACCTGTTATATGTGTGTATTATCACATGCACATAAATTTAATAAAATACGCTATATGTCACTAAAATATGCTTTAGTTTTTACTTAGAAATATATTATAATTATGTATCTAGTTACATGTATTTTAATTTAAAAGCTATAAACTTGTACATAATACCTACCCTTTGGAAGGGGGAGAAGAAAATATACATATATATGTAGAACTTGAACACAGGAATTTTGTGAACACAATACAGCCCATAAGGTATATTATATAGCCCAGCTGGTGTGGCTCAGTGGATTGAGCATCCTCCCATGGACTGAGCGGTCCTGGTTCGATTCCTGATCAGGGCACATGCCTGGGTGGTGGGCTCGATCCCTAATAGAGAGCGTGCAGGAGGCAGCTGATTAATGTTTCTCTCTCACACAGATGTTTCTATCTCTCCCTTCCTCTCTCTCTAAAAAAAAAAAAAATCAATAAAAACATATATTTTTTTAAAAAGAGATATATAGAGAGAGATACAGATGATATAGATATAGACAGATATATTTACACAGATATGCTCATAGAACAGAGGATTGCCTTTGAAGAGGGGAAATGGGGGACAGGGTATATCTTCATATATGATTTTAATGTTTTGCCACCTGCACGCCTTTTCTCTTTTAAAATATGCATTAATTTTTCATTTTCTCTAATAAAGACTGTATTTCTTCAAGCACAACTTTGTCCACAGCCTATAGATTTTGGTACGTAAAATTTTCAAGTCATGCCCTAGCCGGTTTGGCTCAGCGGTTAGAGTGTCAACCCGTGGACTGGAGAATCCTGGGTTCGATTCCCACTAGGGGTATGTGCCTTGGTTGCAGTTTGTCCCCATCCCCAGTTGGGGTTGTGTGGGTGACAACCACTCAATGTGTCTCTCTCACGTCAATGTTTCTCTCTCGCTCTCTCTCTTTTTCTCCCTTATCTCCCTCCCACTCTGTCTAAAGATAAATGCAAAAAAAATGTCCTCGGATAAGGATAAAAAAAAATTTTCAAGTCATTAATTTCTAAATAGCACACAGTCTCAATTGAATTTTAATTTCTTTTAAATACTATACTGAAAAACAAAAAAGTAAATATTATCCAAACCACATTTCTTTTATTTGAGAAGAAAAAAATGAAAGGCCCTACTACCACTTATTCAATGCTACCCTCTCCCAGTTGGGAATCAACTTCATATTAATTTTCTTGATTTTTCTACACAATTACCTATTATATATGTATTATCACATGCACATAAATTTTTAAATAAAATACGCTATATATGTCACTGAAACATGCTTTATTTTCATTTAGAAATACAAAATATATTTTTCCAGGAAAGTACATAACAGTTTACCTTATTCTTTTTAATATTTGCGTAGTATTATATAGCATAGATGAGCCATTATTTATTTACCTTTTTTTTTTATCCTCACCCGAGGACATGTTTCCATTTTTTGTTCAGATAGAGTGGGAAGGAGGGAGAGAGAGAGAGGGAGAGAGAGAAGCATCGACGTGAAAGGGACATATCAAGTGGCTGCCACCCACATGACCCAACCAGGGCCAGGGACAAACTGCAACCGAGGTACGTGCCCTTAGTGGGAACTGAACCCAGGTCTCTCTGGACCTCAGGCCGATGCTCTAACCGCTGAGCCAAACTGGCCAGGGCTATTTAGCTATTTCTTATTGATGAATACTCCTTTTCTTCCCCTCTTCCTTTTTTCTTTTATTATTATTATTTGGATAGTAAAAACAATGTAGACAGTGGGAGTGTGCAAGCAGCATCTTTTTTTTTTTTTTTATCCTCATCCGAGGATATTTTTCCATTTTTTGTACAGATAGATTGGGAGGGAGAGAGAGAGTGAGAGAAACATCGACGTGAAAGGGACACATCGAGTGGCTGCCACCCGCACAACCAACTAAGGCCGGGGACAAACTGCAACCGAAGTATGTGCCCTTAGCGGGAACCGAACCCAGGTCTCTCCGGACCGCAGGCCGACGCTCTAACCTCTGAGCCAAACCGGCCAGGGCAACATCTTTTAATATTTTGTATGATCTGCTTGTTTTCATTTTTGTTTATTATTTTTCTTTTTTTTTATTATCTTGACTTTTTCTTCCTTGTGATTTTATCTTGTATATCCTTGCAACCAGGGTTGAAGTAAAAATCTTTCCAAGTAGTTACATTTCTTTTTTGCTTCCTTTTGTTAATTCTGTACGTGTCAACTGTTCCTGTGCAATACGACTGGCAATATCTTTTAGAATTTGAGATTTTCTTTGTAGCCCTCTTACATAATATATTTTAAATGTTATATGAATATTTGAGAAGAGTGTATATTATTAGCTCCTTAAGTATAAAGTTGTATTAAATATTTTTAAAATTAAATGTTTGTTGTCTAGAATTAAACTTTGGTAACAAATTACTATGCATTCTCTCCCATTCAACATTTACCTTAACAGTGTATATGTGTATGTTATTTTAATCTGCAATATTTTGTTTTATATATGTCTATAATACACAAATCTAAATATTTGTTTCTGTAGAGTTTAGCTTTTTGTTGTTTTTTAGATGGTTTAAACAGGGAATAGTGTGACCTACTGTTTTATCTTGTTTTTAACTTATCTTTATTGTTGAATGTATTACAGATGTCCCCCCTTTTTTTCCCACTGTCCCCCTCCTCCCCAATCCTTCCCCCCTCCTTCTTTCCCCATAGTATTGTCTATGTCCACTGGTTATGCATATATGCATAGAAGTTCTTTGGTTTATCTCACTCTGCCCTCCCTCTCCCTTTCCCTTTGAGGTTCATCAGTCTAACAACCAATTTGCACTACTTAATTCCTTCATCTTTTTCACCCATCCCTTCAGGCCCCTCCCATCTAGCAACAAAAAGTTCTCTGTGTCTATGAGTCTGTTTCTCTTCTACTTGCTCATTTTGTTTGTAGATTAATTGTTGATAGATATGTATTAATTGCCATTTTATTGTTCATATTTTTGTTGTTCTTCTCCCTCAAGAAGACCCTTCAACATTTCATATAATACTGGTTTGGGGTGATGAACTCCTTTTGCTTTTTCTTGTCTAGGAAACTCTTGATATGTCCATTGATTCTAAATGATAGCTTTGCAGGACAGAGTAATCTTGGTTGTAGGTCATTGCTTTTCATCACCTTGAATATCTCTTGCCATTCCTTTCTGGCCTGCAAAGTTCCTTTTGAAAAATCAACTGACAGTCTTATGGGAGCTCCTTTGTACGTAATGAACTGCTTTTCTCTTGCTGCTTTTAAGATTCTCTCTTTGTCTTCAACCTTCGGCATTTTGATGATGATGTGTTCTGGTGTGGACTTCTTCAGTACATCTTGTTTGGGACTCTCTCTTCTTCCTGGACTTGTGTGTCTGTCTCCTTCACCAAGTTAGGGAAGTTTCCTGTCATTATTTTCTTAAATAGGTTTTCAATTTCTTGCCCTCTCTTCTCCTTCTGGCACCCCCATAATGTGAATGCTGGTACCCTTGAAGTTGTCCCAGAGACTCCTTACACTCTCATTGTTTTGGATTCTTTTTTCTTTTTGCTGTTCTGATTGGGTGTTTTTTTGCTTCCTTATATTCCAATTTAATAGTTTACTTCACCTACTCTACTATTGATTCTCTGTAAATTATTCTTTATTTCAGTTGGTGCCTCCTTCATTTATGACAGGTCATTTTTTACACTGTTGATGTTCTCACTAAGTTCCTTGGAGTTCTCCTTAAGTTCCTTGAAGGTCTCACTAAGTTCTCTAAAGGTCTCACTAAGTTCCTTGAGCATCCTTATAGCCAGTGTTTTGAACTCTGCATCTGATTGATTGCTTATCTCCATTTTGTTTAGTTCTTTTCCTGGAATTTGGTTCTGTTCTTTCTTTTGGGACATGTTTTTTGTCTCATTTTTGCTGTTGCCCTCTGTTTATTTCTATATATTAGGTAGAGTTGCTATGTCTCCTAGGCTTCATAGGGTGGCCTATTGTTGTAGGTGTCCTGTAGGGTCCAGTGGCACAGCCTCCCTGATAACACCAGCTGGACTCTCGAGGTGCACCCCTAGTGTGGACTGTATACCCTTCTGTTGTAATTGAGTCTTGATTGCTGCTGGCATGTCAATGGGAGAGATTTACTGAGGCTGATCAGCTGCAAGGACTGGCTGTGCCCACTGGCCACTGGCCTCTTACTCCCTTAGAGGATCAGCTGTGTAAGGGCCCAATACATAGAGCAAGACTTACTTCAAAAGGGCTCTGGTACCCACTGAGTCCACTCACTGAGTGTGTCACTTATGGAGGTGGTTGGGTGGTGGTGCTTCGTTGTGGTCTGAAGCTGTCCACTGGATGTGCTGGTTCTGGGGCAAGGTCAGCCACTGCCTGTGTTCTTCCTAGGGTCACCCAGCATAAGCTACAAAGTGATCTGCAGATGGCTGCTTCTTGTGCTGGGCTTGGAGGTGCCCAGGAAAAGCCAAGTTGTGAACCAAGGCTGTCTGCTTCTAGTGCCAGGCCTGGGGCCACTTAGTGAGAGGTATGAGACTCACTGAGACCAGATGCTGCTTATTTGAGAGATTTTAGGAAACTTTGAAGCAGGATCCAAGACAGGCCAATCCTATGGTAAAGCCACTGAAAACAGCCTGGGTGGGCCTGAAAGTTGTGTCAGGAAGGGCCTCAGGGAATCACCAGGGTGGGGCAAACACTGTGAACTAGGTTGCTGGAGTCCCAGATGTGATGGCCATTTGCTACACATGGGGGAAGGGCTCACTAAAGAAACAATAGTCTCTGCCAGCACATCTGTCTGGGAGAAAGCTGCCTCTCCAGCCCTCCTCCAGAGGCCAAACAACTCAGTTCTTCCCCTATGTCTCTGGTGCCTTTCCAGCTGCCTCCCCTCCATGCTGGAGCTCAGAGGGAGGAAGTCAGAGTAAGTCTGTGCACAGGCTCTTTAAAAGGAACTGCCTGGGGCTGTCCAGCAGCCTCAGCCTCCCTCAGCCTCAGTGATGGGGACTCCTCTTCCTGGCACTGGAACCCTGAACTGGGAGTCTGGTATGGGACCGAGATCCCTCACTCCTCAGGGAGGACCTTCACAGCTGAGGTATCCTCCTGATTTTTATCCTCCACATGTGGGTGTGGGACCAGCCCGTCTGCACCTCCGCACCTCCTACCAGTCTCAATGTGGCTGCTTCTTCAATCTCATAGTTGTAGGACTTCCATTCAGCTTGATTTCAGGCGGTTCTGAATGATGGTTGTTCTGTAGTTTCATTGTAATTTTGATGTGGTTGTGGGAGGAGGTGATACTGCGTTTACCTACACTGCCATCTTGACCGGAAGTCCCTAGTCTTTTTTTTTCCAATGAGAACTTACCCCACCATAATTACTGTAACTTCTGTTACATTGGTCATATTCCGTTCTCTCTCCCTCCTCCCTATAAGCTTTTACTTTTTGTTGGCTGATTTTTTGTTTGTCTTTATTTTCCTCAATATCTTTTTTCTTCTTGTATCTATTCTATTCATTAATATACTTAATTTTAAGACACATACTGTTGTGGACATTTATTAGATATTTTCTCCTCTCTATTCATGAAATTCCTCAATTTTCACTTAAGTATAGAACCCTCCCTAATCCAAACCCTATCTTTTGGTGGCAGGCCTTGGCAAGTCTTGGCAAATATATATATATATTTTTTTTGCCACAGTGATTGGCCTTAGGTTGGTACAATTATAGCAAAGCTCAAGACTTCTCTTTTGATGGTGTGGGTAGCTATGCTCTTTCTCTTCCCAATTTTCTTTCTTTCTTTTTTTTAAAAAATGTTTTATTGTTTTTTTAGAGAGAGAGGAAGGGAGAGAAAGATAGAAACATCGACGTGAGGGAGAAACATCGATCTGGCTGCCTCCTGCACAACCCCCGCTGGGGATCAAGTACAACCCAGACAACATGTGCCCTGACCAGGAATCAGACCTGGACGTCTCAGTCCATGAGCCAGCATGCAATCCACTGAGCCACACCGGCTGGGCTCTCTTCCCAATTTTAAAAAGAGAATGCATGTAATTCCAAATATTAAACTTGCAGACATCTTGCAAAAAAGGGGAAACAATCTGAAGATGAAATTGACACATAAAGAAAATAACTGCTGAGAGGACAGAGCTAAGCAGAAAGTAACTGCTTATTGATAACCTAAAATATACTATCATTAAAATTTAAATATATGTTCTTCCTACTAAAAACAGTACCTACGGTCTCTTCTACCACTAAACATTAGCCTACTCTATTTCTTACCCTCCAACCACCCACCCCCACCTCTGCCAAAGACTTAATGAAATTGTGTAGAATTTTAGTTCTAGAGCATCAGTTTTCCTGCTGAGCCATGTTCAACAGCTCATAATTTCCCTCTCTGTCCTTTTGTACCATATTTTGTGTTTTTTTAAAATATATTTTTATTGATTTTTTTTTAGAGAGAGAGGAAGGAAGAGTTAGAAACATTGATGTGAGAGAGATATATCCATCAGCTGCCTCCTGCATGCCCCCTACTAGGAATCAAGCTGACAACCCGGGCATGTGCCCTGACGGGAATGGAACCGGGACCTCTCATCCATGGGAGGAAACTCAATTCACTGAGTCACACCGGCTGGGAGTATTTTGGAAGAATTCCTTGGTCTAATATTCGAGTTCATTAATTTAGTTATCTATTACAACCATGCTGCTATCCAGCCTGCTATTAAAGTTTTTCTTTCAGAAAATATTTTTAATTGCCAAAAACTTTCTTGTTCTTGCTTTTTTTATAGCACTCCATTGCAATTTTATGGAAATTATATTCTCTCAAATCCTTGAAGATATTTTGAACAAAAAATATCACCTTTAATCTATTATATTCAATTTGTTTTCTCAACGATTGAGTCCTCTGTTTTAGCTTAGTGTCCCTCTTTGATCCTGCTGATTTTCCTTGAATATTTAGTGAGTCTTGGTTAACGGAACTGGTGGCTAAAGTTGGTTGCCCCAGCACAATGCTTCTCAACTCTAGATGCATTATAGAAATCACCTTAAAAAAAAAAAAAAAAAAAAAGCTCCCAAGGTGATTTGAATGTGCATCCACCACCAAGAAACACTGCTTTAATATATGTGAAAATCACTCGTCTCTCTGCCACGCATGTGCATGCCAATTATGAATTCTGGCTATGAAGAACATCACACGTGGATGGAGGTGAGCAACTAGCCGTGTACCTTCTGATGGAAGTAGCTCCATAGTGGCAACTAGAAGTTCTCTAAGTTTTAACCCTGATTTTCTCTCTGGTCCTAAAGCCCCTGATGGAGATACCCCTAACTTATATAAATATGTTCTAGCAGCTTACCTTGAACGTGAACGCTATAATTAGCTATTCTAAACTGTCCTGGAACAGTTGTTCTGAAGTCTAGTAAATTACTTTTTGACCATTGCTATGTTCTGAATTAGATTAGTGCCCTTATAAAGAGGGCTCAGAGAGCTTGCTTGCCCCTTCCACCATGTGAGGATACAGCAAGAAGTTGGCAGTCTGCAAACCCAGAAGGTGGCCTTCGCCAGAATCTAAGCATGTTAGCCCTTGATTTGGACTTCCAGCCTAAATAAATTTCTGTTGTTTATAAGCTGCCCAGTCTATGGTATTTTGTTACAGCAGCCCACAGGGATTAAGATAACCAACTTCAACCTCCTCCTACTTTTCAAAGTCTCTGAACTTTGGTGTTTTCCAGAATTGTTAGGAAAACTTGCTTTTCTAGTGTTTCCCCTTTAAGCCTGTATTGGGTTGCAGATTTCTCCATACTGTAAGGTTTTGTCATCAATCTGATCCCATATGCTTTCCATTTTTCATAAATCCCTCAATGCTTTTTATCTTTCGATGATACCCTTCCCACCTTTTCAACACTAATAAAGGTATACTGTTATTTTCCTATTTTTTGTTTTGTTACTTAACTAGATTTTTCTCATTAAATAAAACATCCTTATGGTAAACTACTCAGCTCATACTGATGGATTTAAGTTATACAATAAGTAGTCTTCCCCACCAATTTTCCTCAAATTTGCTATTAACTCTACTCAAGTAACTACTGTTATGTTACTGTTTCTCCCTTTTCGTACTCTATTCTTTGGACATAAGTACTAAGTCTAGCCCACACTCAAGGAGAAGAATTAATCTCCATCTCTTGGAGAAGGAAGTAACTAAATATGTGTTTTAGAATTTTTAAAGATTTGTCTGTTATCCCCCATTTATTTATTCCATCATTTATTCATATCAGTATGAACTCAGAGATATTTATTTCATTCTTTGGGTCAAAATTTAATGTGATAGTTATTTTATTCAAATTGTTCAAGCTACTGGGCACTCTTTCAGGTTTGCTCCTCATCCTTTTGACATGGCCCCACTCCTTCCCACCCCTGTTTTTTAGTGCTTTCTTACTTTTGGGCCCTATGAGATGCTCCAGGCTCACCTTGTGATATATATTCTATTGGTTTTGTTTCTCTGGGGAACCCTGACAATTGTAGTGGGTTATCAATGAGAATACTAATGAAGGAATGAATAACTGGGGTAGAATGCAAGAATTTTTTAAAGCTCCAAAGTGATTCTGAGGCACAACCACTGTGATCACTAACAGATCCTCTCAAGTCCCTATAAGTCCTTTTCCTCACATTAACGAGTGAGTGGTATAGTGGAATGGAATAGCCTTCAATATCAGACCTAGGTTCAAATCTCAAAACTGACATTTACTAGTTATTTGGCTTAAAATAAGTATTCCTTGAAGTGTTGGCATCCTCACAGTTAAAATTGGGAGATTATCACCAACCCCTCAGAAGACTGTTATGAGTTTACATGATAATACATTTAATGAATCAAAGTGTCTAGTACATAGCAAGAGCTCAATAAACATTAGTTGTCTTTTTCCATTTCCCACCTAATTCACTGGAAAGATGAGTTCCTTTACTGAATTCTACATTTATCATATCAGATCTCTATCTATACATCTATCGTTTCAGCCCACAGAATATCCCAAAGCCAACTGGATCATTTGTGGAGAGGGACTCTACACTTAATTCTTTCTTCTTTAGCACTTTATTTCCTCCTTAACCATTTCTCTTTTGCTTCCAAAATACAAAAGGTTTCCTCATATTAAACAAGAATCTGCCTTTTCTGTCTATCATTCCATTTCTCTCCTACTATTCCTGTGAAACTTCTCACCTTTCTTTCATTGGCCAGTCCCTCCTAAACTCATGGCATTTTGCCTTCTGATTGTTCTGCTAACCAAAACTGCTTTCTTAAAGGTCAGGGACTATTTCTCACCAAATCAAAGGGCTTTTCTTTGCCTTCCTTATCCTCTTTGCAAGATTTGAGGCTGCTGAACTCTCCCCTTTCTGGAAATTCTCTCTCCCAGGTTGTCTTCCTCTTTTCCAATTATGCATCATCTTTCTCTAACATGAATCCTTGTCTTTCTCTCACATTGACTTCCAGAGCTCATTGCTTTTTTCTGTTGGCTTTCTCCCTACAGTTTCAAATTGTTTCTGTGTAAAAGTAATTATGTTTTTATGATAAGATCAAGAACGATCTTGCTCCAAATCTTTGGTTAGGCAAAGCTCTCTTCAGAACATTTCATTTGAAAGCCAGTTCACAAGTCTAAGCGCAACATGTTAATACGCCTTGCCTCTCAAGAGACCTACTAACAATTTCTCCATTTTATCAATGACTTAAAAACTTTAAGCTGGCTCTAAACCCTAAAACAACTTTCAGCTCTTCTCCTCAAATCCTATCAATTATTTTCACAATCTTTTTCTCCTGCTCATTACTACCACCTTAGATTAGGCCCCATTTTAAACGTCTGACTCTTAATACTCTTTTGCTCCCAGTCTTTTCCCTATTCTTCAATGGTTTTATACCCCAACATCTCAGATCTAGCCAATTAACTGTATTTCTCTCCTGCTCCAAAATCGACAGTACTATTTTCCAACATCTGCATCAAACCCAAACTCTTGGGTCCTAGCTGTCATGGCTCTACCTAACACTACCTTCTTCACTGGCCAGTCTCACTCATCCACTTACACCTAGTACAACACACAAAGGAACAGAGTAATGAACTAATCATGTCATCCACTCTTCCCTCCTCCCCAATTCACATAGGCTCTTCACTGTGCTACTTATCAGCTAGTGCATTTTTGGTTAAATCCATGTTATTTTTTTACTGAAATGACCTTTCCACTTTGCTCTGCTTATCTAAATCCAATTAGCCCTTTCAAGGCCCATCCAAGTCTGTCTTCTTCTATAAAAACCTTCCTTGCCCAGCTGGTATGGCTCAATGGATTGAGCATCCTCCCACAGATGGAGAGGTCCTGGTTTGATTTCCAGTCAGGGCACATGCCCGGGTTGCAGGCTTGATCCCCGGTAGGGGGTGTGCAGGAGACAGCCAATGAATGTTTCTCTCTCACATCAATGTTTCTATCTCTCTCTCCCTTCTTCTCTCTCTAAAAAAATCAATAAGAACATATTTAAAGTTCTAAAAACAAACAAAAAAACCTTCTTTAATATTTCTACTCTAGATCACTCTCCCACTTCTCAGTAATCTTGTTAAAAAATATCTTTTCTCTCATATGTTATTAATCTCTCTTTCCCTATTAGTGCTTTTCCATTTAATATATTCTTATTTTTTTCCATTAAAAAGGTAAAAACGGGCCCTAGCTGGTGTGGCTCAATAGGTGAAGCTTGTGCTGTGTACCAAAAGGTCACTGGTTAGATTCCCAGTCAGGGCACATACCTAGGTTGAGGGTTAAATCCCTGGTCCAGGTGAGTACCAGAAGCAACTGATCAATGTCCCTCTCTCTCTCTCTCTAGAAAAATCAATAAAAACATGTTTTTTTTCTTCACCTTGCTACAGCTTCTAGATGTTCCCATTCTTTTTCCCTCCCAACCATCAGGCTCCTTCACTGTCCTTTCTTCCTCATTTCCCATTCACTCTTCATCTTGCTGTTACTTGGCTTTTATTCCTAAAACTGCTCACATCAAACTCACCAAAATATCTCCACAATGAACTTTGTAGGAAATATCTTGTGTTTGGCCTTCTGGCAACACCACCTCACTTATTCTTTGAAGAGCTTCTCTGCCTCACTCCTGAGGTCTGATGGGACCATAAAACATGGGCTCACCTCTGGGGTGAGCAAAGGGCTGACCAATAAGACTCTGTTCAAGAAGAAAAACTGGCTGAGACTGAGTTAGCCTCATGGACCCATGTGATCCTAGAAGATGCTGTGCACTGGCCTTCCCATGGCTCCATTATTCTATCTTCCGTCACTTCTATGAGCTTAACCCAGTATCTATTCATAAATCCCCATTTTCTGCTTAAGTTAGCCAAAAGCAATTTCTGTTGCTTATAACCAAAGTGAAATAGCTTTTATTTATTTATTTGTTTTTTTTTTTTTCATGGTTACTACAAATTTCTTCTCCCTGTCCCCTTCACTGTGGCTTCTGCTGTTTAAAGTATAATAGTTAATGAGAGATGCTTTTGCCAGGAGATCCAATAATGGATTCATTAACTGGACCTTGCAACAGACAAAGGGAAGTTACAAGGATCATAGATGGGAATTATGAGGATCATGGGGCATCTCTTTGTACTAACACTAGCAGGGAAGTTACCAGTAGACTACTGCTCCCCTACAGAGGCAGGATCTGCAGAAGCTCAGACCTCTCAGGAATAAAAGTTTGCAAACCACATGCAACTGGCTCCAGAGTTCATGCTCTTTAACATACCACTTTCTACTAATATCAATCTACTTGAAGCTCCTTCCTTAATCAAGAAGTCCCTCTCTCACGTCCATACCTTTTTTATCTGTTACTTTGTCTGGAACGCTCATATCAACTTTCCAACTGAGGAACTCCTAATTATCTTCTTTGAAACTTTCTCTGATCCCTAGAAGTTGGTCCCAAATATCCTGACATAATGTTCTACAATATCTTAACGTGAAATACACTTTATATGCTTACTGGTTTTCCCCAAGAGACTATAAGCTTTTATTTATTTATTTGTTTTATTTTTTTTTTCATCTTACTCAAGGATATTTTTCTATTTATCTTCAGACAGAGTGGGAGGGAGAGAAAGGGGGAGAGAGAGAGAGAACCATCGACGTGAGAAGGACACATCAACTGGTTGCCTCCCACACGACCCCAACATGGGCCAGGGACAAACTTCGTGCCCTTGGCTGGAATCAAACCCGCAACTCTTTGGTCTGCAGGCCGATGCTCTACTGCTGAGTCAAACCAGCCAGGGTGAGACTATAAGCTTTTAAATGGTAGAAACAATGTTCATATTTGTATCCTCAATAATTAGTTCTCAGTATGGGGGTAATAAATGTCTACTGAAAGAATATGTGATCTTTCTTAATTTTCTATGGTATTAACCTGCATCATAGATTTGGGAGTACTTAATGTTTAAATCAGCATCTAATAAATACTGTGTTCGGTTCCTTAATCATTTGAGATGGTGTTTCCCAATTCTCCCAATAAGTCTAAAAACTTCTTAAGAGCTGAGTTCACACCATTTACCAGATCTGTATTGTCTTTAGCACCTAAGAGTGTTGGACACATGGTAAGCATTCAATAAATACTTGATGAACTGAATTAAAAACACAGTATTAGCACATTAATAGGAGCAACTTATCATGCCCTACAGATCTAATTAAAAGATCTGGCCTTCTGAAGTAGTGCAATGGTACCCATATGGAAAATTTAATGAGAAAAAGAAAAATTATCCAATTGGACAGTTAACAGCTTTTCTCTTAGCAAGAGTTCCACAAATATTTTATGGATAACAAGAGTCAACCTCTAGAGCTCAGAGTAAAAAACTCAAGGTATATATCCCCATGCATATTGCAAGGAGAATTACATGTTTATGGGGTCTGTCACAACCATAATTACTTAATTTTTTTTTCTTTATTGACTTTAGAGAGAGACGAAGGGAGAGGGAGAGAGAGATAGAAACATCGATGAGAGAGAAAATCAACTGGCCACCTCCTGCATGCTCCCCACT
Organism: Molossus molossus; assembly: GCF_014108415.1. NCBI lineage: Eukaryota > Metazoa > Chordata > Mammalia > Chiroptera > Molossidae > Molossus > Molossus molossus. Next base: position 72,159,013 of record NW_023425388.1, on the reverse strand, counting down.
GGGGATTGAGCCCACAACCTGGGTATGTGCCCTGACCGAGAATTGAACTGGCGACCTCTTGGTGCAGGGGTCAACATTCAACCACTGAGCCACACTGGCCAGGCACAACCATAATTACTTAAATTCCACTAAGCTTTAACAATCCATAATAGGAATAAAATACATAAGCATATTTAATAGCAACATTAATTAATGTCAAATCAATCTATCTTAAAGATATATATGATTATCTTTGCACAATATATAACACAACAGTTGTTTACTCATACAACAAACATTAAAGTGCTTATTAATGACAAGTGCTGTCATGGCCTAGGAATACAAAAATGAAGAGAACACAGTCCCTATGTTTTAGCTCTGCCATATTCCGACAGTTTTTAAGAATACAACATGAATTGTACCTCCTGGAGTTGCTCAACATGTGTGCTCTGGGGTAGCAGTCTGGTGGAGAAGGTGGATAAATATACTTCAGGCAATGTGATTTGTGTTAACACAGAAATAAGTACAAGCTGTTATGGGGCCACAGAAGAGAAAATAGTCAACCTACTGAAATCAGGAAAAGATACGGAAGAAACTGACATCCACACATGAATTTGATGCACATTAAGGTGTGAGGAAACAGAAACATCTGGGAAGGAATCAACCCTGAAACTATGGTTACAAGCAGAGTTGGTAGGGTTCCAAAGCAAACCAATCAACTCAAAGCAAACCACTGTAGAAGAGCCCTTTGCTTTGCAATTAAATTTGAGAATAATGAAACACATGTACAAAAGAATTTAAACTACCACATGGTAGAAGCATAAAGGAAGTCTTTTAAACAATAGGTGGCATCAAAGTTCAAAGAGAACCAGCCAATCACGAGAGAGAGAGCTGTCAGGAAAACTTTCATAAAAGTAGAGTTAGAAGTATTGGTGGGGAGAAAGAGCAGAGGGAGGAGTGTTGGTATGCTGAGAGAGACCCATATTGTTAACAAAAGCAAGGATCTAAACTGCGGACCTGTGGGACCACAAGGAGGTCCAGATTCCTGTTGGGAACCACTGGGGAAAAAGTCAGACACATGAGTGCAGGCCAAATTGAGAAGAGCCTGGAACACAAGCCTAGCAGATTGGACAGTGTTCTGGACCCGTGATTTTCAACTGGTGTGCCACAAGAATTTTTAAAACATACAATACCAGACTATTTAGTCAGGGACACTGACCTACCTTCCCTAAGATTGTCAAATAAAAAAATGACAACATGGTGATGGGAAAAAAAAAAAAATTAAATTAAATTAAATTAAAAAAAAAAAAATTACAACAGCCAACACAACAATAGCTGTCTGGTATGAATGATTCAAAATTATACTTTTTTTTTTTTATTGTCAGATCAGCCAAAAAATATATTTTTTGGTGTGCTGCAGAATTTTAGTAATTAGTTTATGTGTGCCATGAGATGGAAAAGGTTGAAAAGTGCTGTTCCAGACTCCTAGCAGTTCTCAGCCCTGACTGCTGAATAGAAACACCTGGGGAGCTTTAAAAATATATCTATGGGTGAGACTCACCCCATATCAAAAGTAAGAGAATATGGAGGTGGGGGGTGGGGGTGGGGGTGGGGGAGGCATGGCCTGAGCATTAAAATGTACAAGTACACAAGGTAATTCTAATGTACAGTCCAAATTTAGAACCACTGGGCTAGAGAAAAGGAAGGTAAGGCATGACAGTTGTGGTTAAAACCCACACTTGATTTCAGTCCCTGTTTATAAGCAACACTTTTGAGTTGATAATCCAGTGAAGCTTATCTTCTAACCTGAGTTAAACATTTTCAGCTTTAGTGTTTCTTTTCCCTTGTTGACCATGCTAAGCTCTGAAAATAAGAAAATAACCCAAAATTTCTTTTACATGACTGTTTTACTGACTGCACAGTCTGCAACTTTTGAATTTTATTTCCATGATGGCCCATAGAGACAACTAACTTAGAAAATAATTATTTCAGCCTGGCCGGTGTGGCTCAGTGGTTGAGCAGCAACCCATGCACCAAGAGGTTGCCAGTTCGATTTCCGGTCAGGTCGCAAGCCCAGGTTGTGGGCCTGATTTCCAGTGAGGGGCATGCAGGAGGCGGCCAATCGATGTTCTCTCTCATCAGTGTTTCTATCTCTCTCTCTTCCTCTCCCTTCCTCTTTCTCTAAAATCATTAAAGAAAAAAAAATTAAAAAAAGAAAAGAATTATTTCAATCCTAAATTGCCCTTAGATTTCTGCAACTATAGAATATTCTAGAATGCATCCATGTCTGGATTTTATAAATATAGGGAGAATGTAATACCTATATATATACAAAAGTCACACCAAAATGTAAGATTAAATATTCATTCTTGTAGTACCTGGAAACATTAGATTGTACTGTTCCTGGTTTCAGCAGTGAAATAATTACAAAGTATTTTGCAACAACTACTTTCAGAGTACTTCACAAATAAAGGGAAACAACAAATGTATCCCATACAGCAACTCTGTACTACATTAAACAAGTGTCACATGTGGGAGGAAAAAAGTCACCAAGGTGATTGGAGAGTATATCACCCTGTTGATCTCTCAAAAAGCAGGTTTGCTGGTTTTTGTTTTGTATTTTGTTTGCTTGGTTTTTTAAGAAGAAGAAGAAGGAAAAAAAACACAGCTATGAATATGCTTCAGGTTCCATGTTACTCACTGAAGGGTTTATTAAAGAATACTTTGTTTACAGGTAAGCAACTGTCTTCTTTCTGCAAACAAGTTAGCCACAACTGTCTCGTTTTGTATAGTATTAGGTCACTATTATCTACTTAATGGTAAAAATGGTATGAGAACATAAGTTGGAAGCCTATAGCTGGGGTTCCTGAAGTTAATAAATTCAAACGACCATACCCTAGTGTGACCGTAGGGGGTAAATGGGGAAGGTGGAAAGGGGGCAGTGCGTATGGAGGAACCCAACAACCATAATGTTAAACATGAACATGAGTCCAGAAATATTTCCCCAGAAATATGGAACAAGATTCCAAGAGTTGGCCATTAGCTTTTACCGCTCCTACTCGGGAAGGAAAAGAATGGCTTCTAAGAAAACGCAAGCCTAACTCTCCGACATAGGGGTGAGACTTAAAAAGAAAGTCACGTGAGTCTGACCAACGGGTCCCAAAGAAATTCAGAGAGCAAGGAAAGAAGAGGGGATGAAAGAGACAGGAAAAGGTGTAGGAGGCGAGCAAAGGCCATCCGGTGTGAACCTGGATGCCCAGCTCTTTATGCACCCAGGGCAGCGTGGAATCTCTCGCCCCGCGCTCAGCTGGGGGCCGGGTAACAGCGAGAGGCCCCCCACGGGCCTGGCACCAGGGGGCGCGGGGCACCCAGACGTCGGACAGAAGAGGGGTGCACGCACCACCCGAACTCGCACGCCACCAGGCTCCGCAAGCAGGGGTCCTCACGAAAAAGGCATACTTTGCGCAGCCCTCGCCTCCAGGAGCAGGGAGGGGGTGGGTGGAGCAGAGCCCGGGGCCGCCCCCCGGAGCCGCCCTCGCAGCCCCGGCCCCCGCCCCGCGCTCCGGCTGTCAGCGGCCCCCTCCCGCAGTCACTCACCCGCGGGCTGTGCGGTCTCGGCCGCGGCGGCGGCGGCGGCGGCAGCGGCGGGGACCCCCGCCTGGGTCATGATCCCAGGCGGGTACGGCAGGGATGTCCGACCGCCCGGGCGAATCTCTCGCTCCGCGGCCGTCTGCTCCGCTGGGGCTGGGGGAGCGCGGGCCCAAGCCCTCCTCTCCCCCCGCCCCCGCCGCCTCTTCTTGCGGCCACCGCCGCCGCTGCGAGCCCGAGCCCTCAAGGCAGGAGACCCAGCGGCAGCGCGGCCTCAACTTTCCCAGCCCCCCTCCCCCCGCCCCTCCCCACCCCTCCGCGGCCGCCGCTCGGCACGCAAACAGCCTACCCTGGGTACACCGCGCTCCCGCCCCTACCCCTCAGCCCACCAATCCGACTCCGGGGAGGCTACCGTGATAGCCAATCAGGACCCGGGACGCCGTTGCGCTAGGCTGGAGGGCGGGAGGAGGTGAAGGGAAAACCGAAGAGGGAACGGGCCTCAGGCGGCCCAATGAGAAGGGCCGGGGGGCGGAGGTGTCCAAGTTGGGTTGAAGGAACAGGAAATATTCTTAAAGGTAGAGTGATGGGCAGGAAGGAAAGCCATTAGATGAATGGGAAAGAGGTGGGCCTGGTTCCTTAAAGGGGACGCCTTGAAAACCTATAAAAGGAGGTGTTTTAAGAAACTTCTTTGTATCCAGTTCTCTGCTATACTTTCTAAGTCTTTCTGTAGGAGTTTGTAAGTGGAAAAACTGAAAAAGAAAAGGGCATGGAAGAATGATTAGAGGGTAAGAAGGTGGGATGATGCCTCTGAAACCAGAAGTGAGAAAGAAGGAAGAGATTCCAGACGTCTCCGACTGCCCTTTCACTGGAAGATCACTGCGGACCTGACGTTACTCAAATTTGTAGGCTGTGGTCGTGTCATTCTTCATTTGCAACAAAGCACGGATTCCTGAGAACTGGAGATGACCGTGTTCAGAAATGTCCTGGAGGCCTCGCAGCTGGGAGAAGAGAATGTGTGGCAATGGGGGATGGGATTCGGAACCTCAAGCTTGGCGTCCTAGAGACCTAGATCTAGAAGATGTAGAGCCACGGGTGACGGAATTAAAACCTGAGGGTCTCCTATTTCCAAGATAGGTTTGGAGCCCTGGAACCGTGGTCATAATTCCGGTTTCCTGGTTTCACTTCCTACTTCATAACCCCTCCCCTCCTGAAACAGGTGTCCTCCACCTAGTGGTGGTGGTCAAGAATTTCCAAGTGCTTCCACAACCAGGTTTGTGTCCCAGATCTTAGATGTCCATGGGCTGGACCAGGTAACTTCAAGAAGGTGCACACAGGACATGGCATAATGGGAATTACTTGAGCCTGTATACAGAGGAAGCTGACCTTGTATTGCGAAAAAGTGTAAAGTTAAAGAGTAACCACAACTTATGTTTGCACAGCAGTTTAAAAGCTATGATAAGCCCTGGGTGGGGGGCGAGAGTGGGGGGAGCTCAGTTGGTTCTAGAGTTGTCCTGATATGCAAGGTGTCATGTTGGATCCAGTCAAGGCACAAAGAATCAACCAATGAATGCATAAATAAGTGGAACAACAAATCTCTCCCTCTCCCTCTCATGTCAATTTAAACAAATTAAAAGCTATGATAAAACAAAGTGCGAATTTGCTTATAAAGTATGGCACTTAAAACAGTTTGGAGCCCTGGCCCGTTTGGCTCAGCGGTGAGAACGTCAGCCTGCAGTCCAGAACTGGGTTTGGTTCCGCTAAGGGCACTACCTCGGTTGCAGTTTGTCCCTGGCCCTGGTTGGGTTGTGCGGGTAGCAACCACTTGGTGTGTCCCTTTCACGGCGATGTTTCTCTCTCTCTCTCTCTCTCTCTCTCTCTCTCTCTCTCTCCCCCCCCCCCCCCTCCCACTCTATCTGAATAAAAAACAAAAAAATGTCCTCAGGTGAGGATAAAAAGAAAAAAAAAGTTTGGAAATTTTCTTTAACTCTTGCATCTCAGCATATAAAGTTCTAATTAGCCTCTGAATAAATTTAGTACATCCAAATCAAAGCTGCAGATGAGTAAGACCCTAGGATTGAGAGCCCAATGGCATGCTAATAGCACCTCTAAGAAATTGTATAGTATTAGTATATCCAGCTGTAGGAAACAATTTTCATTGTGATCAAAATATAAGGTATTCTGATTAATAAATGTCATATTTAGGGTTATGTATGGTTTTCTAAGCAACTACATTGCATGGAATTGAGTAAAATAACAAATAATTTTGATGGCTCAAAAGATGATTTAAGAGTTTCTTTGAAATTATTTTTAAAAATTTTTTTTCTTTATTGATTTTAGAGAGAGGAAGTGAGAGGGAGAGAGAGAAACATCAATGAGAAAAAACATTGATTAGCTGCCTTCTGTATGCCCCCCAGGGAATTGAACCAGTGACCTCTTAGTGCACAGGTCAACACTCAACCACTGAGCCACACTGTCTGGACTTCTTTGGAACTATTAAGTACACATTAATACCTTTCTGGCACAATTTAGAAGTGTTGAATAAAACAAATTTTCATTTGATAAAGGTCTGAATGTTAGCTCTTTAATGCTCATTCCTGACTAAAGCTCAAATCCCAATGTCCATTCAAAAATGGTTTACTGTACCAATGTCATAAATATCAAAGAATGACATAAAATAATCGCACCAGTCCAGTTTGGGGGCTAGCTGGAGCCTGCTTATACTGATGATAAAATATGACCAAGTGAAACCTGTCTCCTTGCCTCCAGGCCAAGTCCATTTTTCACAGGGCTCCCGTGGATCTGATTTTCACCCACATACTCAAGACCCCTCAATGGCTCTAAAAGACTATTTGCATGATTTACAGCCCCCTTGCTTTCATCCCCAGTTTCATTTGGTGTAATCACTTTTTCCCACTTCTGGGATGAATGACAAGAAGTGGGGGGTTGCTGACAAAACTGGACAAGAGTGGGGTCCAGGGGTTGCAGGGGCGGCATAAGAGGGCAGCTCTGGGCTCTGCTCCGCCTACCTGCTCCCTGCTCCTGGAGGTGAGGGCTGCGCAAAGTATGCCTTCTTCATAGGGACCACGGAGTGCAGAGTCTGGTGAGGTGCGAACGCGGGCGGTTCGTGCACCCCTTTTCTGCCCATCGTCTGGGCGCCCCGCGCCGCGCCCTTGCCCCAAGTTGCACGCGTGACGAGAAATGCTCCAGGCTTGGATTTTCTCTTTAAGCTCTGGGACATGAGTAGCAGTGATGTAAGAGAATGGTCAAATTTTGAAATCTACATAATTTCTCGACGAAACGTCTCGGTTGTTTTCCAAAGTGGCTGTAAAATTTCACATTCTCAACAGCAATATATGGAGATTCCAGATATTCCACAACAGCCTCACACCTTGATATTGTCAGCCTCTTGTCAGCCTTTTTCATTCTAGCCCTTAGTGGCCGCTTGTAATTTTCATTTCTCTAATTACTAGCGATGTTGAGCATATTTTTGTATTATTGTCCAAGTTGCAGAACTTCTTTGGAAATGTTAGTCCTAATCTTAGGCCATTTTATTTTTTTATTATTATTATTTTTTATCCTCACCCGAGGACATTTTTCCATTTTTTGTACAGATAGAGTGGGAGGGAGAGAGAGGAAGAGAGAGAGAGGGAAACATCGATGTGAAAGGGACACATCGAGTGGCTGCCACCCGCACAAGCAACCAGGGTCGGGGACAAACTGCAACCGAGGTCCGTGCCCTTAGTGGGAACCGAACCCCAGTCTCTCCGGACCGCAGGTGGATGCTCCAACCGCTGAGCCAAACCGGCTCTTAGGCCATTTTAAAATCAGGATGCTTCGCCCTGTCCGGTTTGGCTCAGCGATTAGAGCGTCGGCCTGCGGTCCGGGGAGATCCGGGTTCGGGGAGATCCGGGTTCGGTTCCCGCTAAGGGCACGAACTTCGGTTGCAGTTTGTCCCCAGCTCTGTTTGGCTCTGGTTGGTCGTGCGGGTGGCAGCCACTTGATGTGTCCCTTCACGTCGATGTTTCTCTCTCTCTCTCTCTCTCCCTCCCACTCTATTTGAACAAAAAAGGGAAAAATATCCTCGGGTGAGGATAAAAAAAATAAAAATAAAATCAGGATGCTTCATCAAAAAATCATCAAACAACAAGTGCGTGCTGGCGAGGGTGTGAAGAAAAGTAGACTCTAGCACACTGCTGGTGGGAATGCAGACTGGTGCAGCCACTATGGAAAACAATATGGTGGGAAACAAATTAAAAATTGAACTGCCATTTGACCCAGTGATCCCACTTCTGGAATATATCCTAAGAAGCCTGAAACACCAATCAGAAAGAATATATGCACTGAAAGAATATATGCACCCCTATATTCATAGCAGCGCTATTTACAATAGCTAAGATCTGGAAACAGCCCAAGCCCATCAGTAGATGAGTGGATTAAAAAACTGCGATACATTTACATAATGGAATACTATACAGCTGTGAGAGAGATCTCTTACCCTTTGAGAGAACATGGTGGAACCTGGAGAGTATTATCCTAAGTGAAATAAGCCAGTCAGAGAAAAAGAAGTACCACATGATCTCACTTATTTATGGAATATAATGAACAAAATAAGCTGATGAACAAAATAGATCCAGAGACTTGGAAGTAGGGAACAGACTGACAAACCTCAGAGGGAAGAGATAAAACCAAAGAACTTACGGGCATATAAGCCTAACCAAGGAACACAGACAATAGTGTGGGGAAGGCAGGAGAGGCACATCTGTAATACATTCAACAATAAAGATAAAAAAATAAAAGCAGGATGCTTGTCTTATTAGGTCATAAAGATTCTTTGTAGGTTTTGAATAAAAGGTCTTTCTCAGATATATGTTATGCAAATATTTTCACCCAGTCTGAATCTTGAAGAAACAAAAACAAAACAGCTTTATTTAGGTATGATTGACCTATAATAAACTGAACATATTTAAAATGTACAACGTGATAAGTTTTAACATATGTATATACCTGTGAAACTATACTCTACAATAAAAAAAAAGAACATATCCATCCTGCCCTCATATTTCCTGATGCTCCTTATTTAATTCCTTCCTCTTGCCCTCATCCTGTTCTCTAGGCAATCACTACTCTGCTGTCACTACACTTCCATTCCATTTTCATTTTCTAGAATTTTGTGAAACTGAAATCCCTCAGTATGTAGAGTACTCTTTTTTTGTCTATCTTCTTTCATTCAGCATACATTTTTTTTTTTTTTTGAGATTCATCCATTTTTTTGTGTTTATCATTAATTAGCTTTTGTTGCTAAGTAGTATCTGTTGTATGGATATATCATGTCTTCAACACTGGTGGACATTTGGATTGTTTTCAGTTTTGAACCAGTACAAATACAGATGCTAGAACACTTGTGTACAGATTTTGTACAGGGTGGGACAAAAGTAGGTTACAGTTATTTGTATGGGAATAGTAAATAATAATACAAGGATAAATTGTTTCACATACTCACAACTGTAAACCTACTTTTGCCCCACGGTGTATGGACATTTGCTTCCATTTTCCTTGGGTCATACTTGGATAAATATCCAGTGGAATGGCTGATTCATATGGTAAGTATGCCTCTTTAATAAAACTCCTGAACTGTTTTTCAAAGTTGAAACATTTTATATTCCCATCAACAGAGTATGAGAATTTGGATTGTCCCATATCCTTGCTAACACTTAATAAAGTCAGTCTTGATAAACTGTGGCTATTTTAATAAGTGTATAGTGGTATTTTGTTATGACTTTAATTTGCATTTCCTTAATAACTAATGGTACTGAGCATCTTTTCATGCACGTATTGCATTTTTATTGAATTGCTTGTTATTTACAAGTCTTGAGCGTTATTCTTTATATATTCTGGACACATATCCTTTGACAGATATGTGACATGCAACATTTCACCCAGTTCCTGCATAATCTTTTCATTTTCTTAACAGTGTTTTTCAAATAGTAGTTCTTAATTTTAAGTCCACTTTATCAATTATTTCTTCTATGTACCGTACTTCTGGTGTCATAGCTAAGAAATCCTTGACTAACACAAGGTTACATTGATGTTTCTCCTATGTTTTCTTCTAGAAGTTTTAATTTTATATTTAGATCCATGGTGCATTTTAAATTAATTGTTATATATTGTGGAAGTATGGATCAAAGTGTATATTTCTGCATTAGGAAGTGCAATTTTTTCAGCACCAATTATAAAGGCCGTTCTTATTCCATTGAGTTGCCTTTGTACCATGGACAAAAATCAATTGACTATATGTACAATTGTATGGTGTATTTATCAGTCTGGACATCAATACCACACTATTTTTATTACTGCCACTTGCATTTTCTTTATTTTTTATTGATTTATTTGAAAGAGAAAGAGAGATATTAATTTATTGTTCCACTTATTCATGCATTCAGTAGTCACTTCTTGCATGTGCTCTGACCAGGGATCAAACCCACACCTTGGAGTAATGGAACAATACTCTAACCAACTGAGCTATCTGGCCAAGGCTTATTTTATTTTATTGATGTTTAGAGAGACAGAGACAGAGACAGAGGGGGAGAGAGAGAGAGAGAGAGAGAGAGAGAGAGAGAGAGAGAGAGAGAGAGATCGACCTGCTGCTCCACCCACCAATGCAATCTCTGGTTGATTCCTGCACATGTCCTGACCTGGAATCCTATAGCCCTGGTGCACTGGGACAATGCTCCAACCAACTGAGCTACCCACCTAGGACTGAATTTTCTTTTTATAAGGTTTCAGAAAAGAATGACAAGCAAATGGTCAGCTTTTGAAACCTATTTCGGTATCTTCTTTTAAATATTTTTTCTTTATTGATTTGAGAGAGAGAAAGGGGCAGAGGGGAGAAACAGAAACATCAATGAGAGAGAACAGTGACTGGCTGCCTCCTGCATGCTCCCACTGGAGATTGGGCCCACAACCTGGTCATGTGCCCTAACCGGGAATTGAACCAGAGACCTCTTGGTGCATGGGTCAACGCTCAACTGGTGAGCCACTCGGGCCAGGCTATTTTGATATTTCTTGAAGAAACTCCCCAGTTTTTTTCCAAAGTGGTTGTAATATTTTGCATTTCAACAGCAACATATGCAGTTTCCAGATACTCTCCATCATTGCAAAGTCTTGAAGCATAAGACTTGCAGTGTAAGTCCTCCAATGTTCTTGTACTTTTCAAAATTGTTTGAAGCATTTTAGGTCCTTTGCATTTCCATATAAACTTAAGTGTGTCACGTTAAAATAAAAAGCCTGCTATTTTTTTTTTTTTTTACTGGGATCTATAGTACAGTTTAGAGAAAAATTATGACAATATTTAGCCTTTGGATTCGTGAATGTTATCTCTCTCCATTTATTTGGGTCTTTGAAATTTTCTCTCAGAAATGTTTTATAGCTTTCAGTATAAGTATAAATAAAGACCTTGCATATATTGTGTTTAATTTATCCCTAAATAGCTCATATTTTATGCTAATACAACTATTATTTTTTAAATTTCCATTTTTAATTTGTATTGCTGGAAATACAATTGATATTTATATCCTGTGGCCTCGTTAAACTCACTCACATATTAGTTTTAGTAGCATTATTTTAGTTATCTCGGCATTTTCTACTTCATCATTTCATCTGCAAATAAAGACTTTTCTTTATTTCCCTCCAATCTGCGTGCTTGTTATTTCTTTTTCTTGTCTTGCAGGTCTGGGTGGGACTTACAGTGCAATATTGTATAGAAATGTGAGAGCAGTCATCCTTACTTTCTTCCCAATCTTAGACAAAAAGCATCCAGTTTTTCACTATTAAGTATGATGGTAGCTATGGGCTTTTAATAACTGCCCTTTCCAAGTTAAGTTTCTTTTTATTCCTTTGTCATTCAAAGTTTTTATCATGAACAAGTGTTGAATTTTGTCAAATACTATTGAGATAATCACACTTCCCCTCTAAATTTGTTAATATAATGAATTACACAAACTAATATTTTTTTCTATTTCCCTTTTTAATCCTCACTTGAGGACATATTTATTGAGGGAGGAAGGGAGAGAGCGAGAAACATCGATATGTGAAACATCAATTGGCTGCCTCTTGAACATGCCCCAACCACTGGGACCAACCTAGAACCTAGGTATGTGCCTGGACTGAAATGGAACCTCAGCTCTTCGGTGCATGGGACAACACTCCAAACCACTGAACCACACTGGCCAGGGCCACAAACTGATTTTCAATTGGTAATTTAATCTTTTAGTCCTGGGACTAATCCTACTTTATCATGATATACCTTTTTAAAAAATCCTCACCCGAAAATGTTTGTTTGTTTTTTTAAATTGTTTTGAGAGAGAAACATTGATGTGAGAAACATCATTTTGTTGCCTCCCATGCTCATCCCACTCAGAGATTGAACCCAAAGCCTAGGTATGTGCCCTAGGAATCAAACCCTCAATCTTTTTAGTGTACAGGATGATGCTCCAACCAACTGAGCAACCCGACTGCGGCATAATATACTCTTTTAATACATTTGCTGGATTTGAATTGCTAATATTTTCTTATGAATTTTATTCCCTTCATGAGATATTGGTCTATAGTTTTTTTTATGTTTTTGTCTCATTTTGGTATCAGTATAATGCTATTTTCATGAAATGACTTAGGCAACAATCTATCCTGTACTATTTTCTTGAAGAGTGTAAAATTGGTATAATTTATTTCTTAAATATTTGATAGAATTCACAAGAGAAGCCATTTGGGCCTGAGATTTTCTCTGTGAGAAGGGTTTTAACTACAAATTCAGTATCTTTCACACATACATGGCTGTTCAAGTTACCTATTCTTTAACGTTTGATTTTTGGGGGTAGTTTTATTGAGCTATAATTCACATACCATTGTGAAAAGCTGACATAAGTGGAACCATTTAAAAATGGAGATAGAGCCCTGGCCAGTTTGGCTCAGCAGTTAGAGCATCGGCCTGTGGACCAGGGAGTCCCGGGTTCGATTCTGCCAAGGGCACGTACCTCGGTTGCGGTTTGTCCCTGGCCCCCATGTCTCTCTCACATCTCTCTCTCTCTCTCTCTCCCTCTCTCTCTCTCTCTCTTCTTCCTCCCTCCCTCCCTCTCTCTCTCCCATTCTGTCTGAAGATAAATGTAAAATAAATAAATAAATAGAATGGAGATAGAGCAGCCAATCCTGAGGGACTGACTTGCACATCTTGCTCCTTGAACCCTCGGAATGTTTGAACTGGGCAAAATAACCTTTGGACTGGGCCAAACCAACATTGCCTTACAAACCTGTTTGCTAAGCTAACAAGAAAGCAGATCTCCTGACCACAAGGACTGATGATTATTATGAACTCTCTTTCCAGAGATAGAATTGGTAATCAGACATATATAACTAGAGTAACTCAGCTTGTTAAACAATAGAAATTTCTTTCATTTATTCATGTGTTTCCTTCCTTTTGTCATAAAACAAAATGAAACAAACAAAAATAAAAACCTTGCCTTCATCCTGTAATGGGGACAATACTTGGGTTTCTGCCTAAAATCTGTGTCATTTGAATTGCAATTTTTTTGACAATCCTCCCGCCCCACCCCAACACTTACTGCTTCCCATTTTGCTTTTGATTTTTAGGTTAACAGCATACAATTCAACCATTACAACTGAATAATATTGTATTATATTAATACGAAACATTTTATTTATCCATCCATCAGTTACATGAACATTTGGGTTACATCTACCCTTCGACTAATAACTCTCTTATGAGCATTCATATACAAGTTTTTGTGTGGACATGTTTTCAGTTCTCTTGATCATATACCTGGAAGTGAAATCACTGTCCATGGTGACTCTATATTTAACCTCTTGCAGAACTGCCAGAATATTTCTTCTCGAGCAACCTGAGTGACTTGTCTTTCAAAAAACTTGTCCATGCCATGTAAGTTGTTGAAATATTGAATAAGGTGTTTTTCAACATTCCTTTATTATCCTTTTACTGTAAACTCTGTAGTGATATTATCTTTCATTAGTGATATTAATAATTTCTATTGTGTGTGTGGTTTTTTATTTGATTATAGAGTTTTATCCTTTCAAAGGAGTAGCTTTTGGTTTCACTAATTTTTTCTAATGTTTTAAATTTTATGGGTTTTGCTCTATTATTTTCTTCCTTCAGCTGCAACCAAGGTACATGCCCTTAGTGGGAACTGAACCCAAGACGCTCTGGTACGCAGGCAGACGCCCTAACCGCTAAGCCAAACTGGTCAGGGCTCTTTCTAGTTTCTTAAGGTGGAAGTTTAGATCCTTCTTTCAAAATGTTTTCTCATATACTCATTCAATGCTATATATTATCATTTAAGCATTTCAGTTTAATCCCAGTTTTGATACATTGTTTTCATTTTCCTTCTGTTCAAAAGTTTTCTAATTTCTCTTGTTTCTTCTTTACACAGGAGTAGTTTAGAAACATGTTTAATTTCCAAATATTTGGGGGACTTTCCAGATAATTTAGTTACTGATTTTTTATTCATCTGTGGAGTGACTAAAGAATACAATTTACATAGTATCAATTCTCTTAAATGTTACTGTCACTTATTTATAGCTCAAGATCTGGTTTACTTTGGAGAATAATCTTTGTGCACTTTAATGTGTCTTCTTGTGCTGGTAGGTGATATATACCATGTATATTTATTAGGTCAAGATGGTTGAAAATGTTACTCACATCTTCTATAACCAAGAATTTAAAATGTTCAGTTGTGGAATTGTCTGTTTCTCCTGTCAGTTTTTGCTTCATATGTATTTTTAAGCTGTTATTAGAGCCATATACATTTAAGATTATTCTCTTGGTGAACTGACTCTTTGATCATAAATATCCCTGGAAATGCATTTTCTTCCAAAATCTACTTTGGTATTAAGTTCACCACTCCAGCTCTCTTTTGACTGTTTTCACATGGTTTCTTTTCCACCCTTTTTCTTTTTACTGATTCACTTATATGCAAAATGGGTTTCATAGAGGTAGCATGTTTTAAAATATCCAGTATGAAAAATCTTTTGTTTAGACTATTTACGTTCGATTTCACGTTCAGTATGTCCTTGCTATTTGTTTTCTATTTGTCCCATCTATCCTTTGTTGTGTACTATTTTATATACAAGTGATACCTCGGTTCTCGAACATAATTCGTTCCAGGAGGACGGTCGAGAACCGAATTGTTCGAGAACCGAAGCAATGAAAACCAATAGGAAAGCGTGACTCCACAAAGCGTGACTCTCTCTCTGCACTCACACTGATGACGCTAGCAAGGCGCGCTGGGCCGAATGAACGCCATTCGGCTCAACTCGGCTCATCTCGGAAGTTCGAGTTCCAAATATTTGTTCGGATTCCGAGACAAAGGTTTCTCGAATCTCCATTTGGTCGAAAACCGAGGCGTTCGAGAACCGAGGTATCACTGTATTGCCTTCTTTCACTTTATATTATTTTAAAAAGTTGGGTAATATTGACCCTATATTTTAAGCTTCCCCTTATTATTCAGCATTTGGGTGTTTCCAGTTATTTATTGTGAACATTATTGTACAGGTGGCTTTCCCCGACTTGGATTATATTAGTAGGATTTGTTTCTCTAAAGTTTAGAGTCTAAACCTATAGCATGGGCACTGCTGTCACAGAACATGTACACCAATCCCAGCTCAGCCCTTAACTAGTTGTGACCTTGAGAAAGTTATATTCTTTAAGCCTGTTTCTGAAACTAAAATGGAGCTAATTAAAGTTCTCACCACAAGACTGTTGTGGAATTAAATGAGATAACTTGTATAGAGCATCTACCACAGTACCTGATAGAGGGGTAAACTTTCAATAAGTATTATATAGTAAAGAATGAATCTAGTAGAAGGCAGGAGGGTTAGGCCTGGCAGGGTGCAGATATTTTTTGCTGGTTTCTCTGGTCCACAGGCCGATGCTCTAACCACTGAGCAAAACCGGCCAGGGCAGGATGCAGGTATTTTCAAATTCTCATCATTAGGCAAAAACGAAGCCATAGTTTTGTAAATTGCCTACTTATTAGAGTTTTTCCCAATTATTAATTGTATTTCTTTTGTGATTTGTCCTTTCATTATCAAAAGATCTCAGTGGTTCTCTGAGATATAAATTCTTTAAAACAGAGTAGCTTTGTCTTAATGCATAATTTTACAGTCCCCCTTTTAAGACACATACTTATAATTGTGTAAGTTGTAACTGATTTTCACAACTGTCCTGGAGGATATACCTGAGAATTGTCAAACTTAGTTTTGCAGGCATTTTTATAGAAACAATATTCTTTACATCCATGAATGTGATATGTCACTAACTCTGTTAATTCACTAAGTTCCAAAACAACTTTCTATCTTGCATAAACTTGGATTTCTACTAAACTATTCTCTTCTTTGCAATGTGTGAATGGGTTAGTTTTCCAATTTCTAGCTGGTGAGTGCTGACAGAATATCCCTGATAACTTATCTAGCTTTTATTAAACTTAGTTGGTTCAGTATGGAAATGTTACTGATATTATCTTGGGCTTTTCAATTTTAAAGTTTTATAGTAATATTATGTTCCATTTTTTAACAATTAGGTATAAAAAGAACAATATTAACAGTAATTATTTTGTATTCAGAATCAAAGCCAAAATTGATTTAAAATGTTTTCTCCAAAATTCTGTAGAATTTATTATGCCTCTCATACCTCATGGCAATTGAAATAATGTAGTTGTTTCCTACCAGTCTGCTAAAAATCATCAGGGGCAGGGAATTTTTATAATTGTGTAATTTGTAAAATTCTAATTTATGTGCACATCTTTTTCACTGCTGTACTGTCAAGTGCCTGACCCATTGTGGGTTCACTCCTCGACCAAATCTCAAATAAGGCAGTGTACCGACAGGTTACAAGGTGTTTTTTTCTTTTTAACTTTAAGGACTGGCAATTATTCAGGAAGCATGCTCTAAATTTGTCCCAGGTTACTTATTATTAGCTGAATTTCAATGTGAAGAGACCCTAGACAAGTGGTTCTTAACCTTCCTAATGCTGCCACCCTTTAATATAGTTCCTCATGTTGTGGTGACCCCGAAACATAAAATTATTTTCATTGCTGCTTCATAACTGTAATTTTGCTAGTTGTCTTAGGCGACCCGTGAAAGGGTCGTTTGACCCCCAAAGGGGTCGCAACCCATAGGTTGAGAACCGCTGCCCTAGACAATTTTATGTAGGGAGAGGGTATGAAAGAGAAGGGGAATCTAGTATGGGGTAATATGGTCCTTACAACTGCAGGAGTTATCAATGTTTTAACCATAACCAAGTAAATAAGGTGAGGAAACCTGCACAGATAAGTGTAAACAAAGGTCATACCGATTCTTAATAAATGAATTGATTGTACCTAACAGGAGGTCATTTCTAGCATCATCTTTATGGGGAAGATGTGTTAGAGACCAGAACCAAATATGATCATAATAAAGAGTTAGAGAGGTATAGATGGGCTTGCTTTTTGGATTCTGATGCAAAAGGTCAAATTATGTGGAAGGTCACTCCTACTTTGATTTATAGTATGATCTCTAGCTAAAACCAGTTAAGAGAAAGCAAGTCAGTGTAGAGAATATTCCTCTTCATCAAGTTCCTTCCAAAGTAAAGGTAGTCAAGATTATTGGAGGCTCTGGCTATTATTTTAGTAAAGAAGCAGATATGAATTCTACATAAATTAGAATTTTACTTCTCTTTCAAGAGGCCGTGATTCACATTTGCCTCACTGACATATTCTTAGAGCTCATAAACAATAGTGCTGAATAAATTTGTAGAAACAATTTATAACTTCTACATCAGCAAAGGCAGTAACATTCACACATAGGAAGATGGTAAAAACAAAGTCATGAAACTGCTTTGAGGGTGCTGATAAAGCCCCCCATCTTACTGTTATTTATAATTATTTTAAATTGTATATTCAGATTTTACCTGCATAAGCTATTATACATGTGGTATCTGACAGTTTTATTATACTTCAGTGTAGGACAGCAATTTTCAACTTTTTTTTTTTTTTATCTCATGGCAATATAAACTAATTACTAAAATTCCGCAGCACACCAGAACAATGTTTTGACAATCTAAGGGAAAAGAGGTCAGTGCCCCTGACTAGTCAGGTACTGCATGTTTTACAAATTGTGGCACAGCAGAGCAGTATGCTGCAGCACCCAGTGGAACATCACTGGCATGAGATTGCTAGTGACAAATAGGATTTAAGATTCTTCAGATCTTTATAGAGAACTTTTGATATTGACAATACGATTTCTAAAAGATGAACTAAATAGATGAGTTCCAGAAGTTTGGTCAAGGAAACAAAGAAAAACCTTATATAGTCCTGGCTGGTTTGGCTCAGCGGTTGGAGCGTCGGCCCATGGACCAAGGAGTCCCGGGTTCAGTTCCTGCTAAGGGCACTACCTCAGTTGCAGTTTGTTTCCGGCCCTGGTTGGGGTAATGTGGGTGGCAACCACTTGATGTGTCTCTCTCACATCAATGTTTCTCTCTCTCTTCCTTCCTCTCTCCCTCCTGCTCTATCTGAAGATAAATGCCCCCCAAAAAAGTCATTGGGTGAGGATAAAAAACCACCTTATAGTTATATATATGGTTGAAGCTGCAGCCATTTAACATGTGATTTAATTTATACTACTTAGGTCCTTTGTAAACACAGATGTCTTGAGTTTTTGAGGACAGTAAATACAGTAAAACAGATGAAATCCAGCTATGTAGCAAATCAGAAATATGTTAATTCAAAGTTCAAAAATTCCAAAATATTCCCTATTAGGGTATCTTCCCAAATGTTGGATTTAAGCTTTCATCACAATTATAAAACAAACAATAATTCACCCTGGCCCATTTGACTCAGTGATTAGAGTGTCAACACTCAGACGAAAGGGTTTTGGGTTTGATTCCCGGCCCCGGTCTTATGGGAAGAAACTAATAGATGTTTCACTCTCTCTCTCCTCCCTGCCATTCTATCTAAAAAAACCAATGGAAAAATATCCTGAAGTGAGAATGAACAAAATTTAAAAAAAGCACAAGCCATAATTCAAGATTTAAATTGTAGGCTAAGTAGTGATTGCTTCATATAAAAACTTTATGCTCCCAACTATTTCTGGAGCAGACTTTTGATTCTACATAAACAATTTTACCCAAGAAACCAAGAATTCTAAATTAAGAATTAGAAAGGTTGAGAATTTCTGCCCCAGTAACAGATTATTCTGACTTAATATTTCTCAGTGTTCTATCAAGATAACTATACCTACATTCAAAAATCTGACCCAAGCCCTTCTTTCCATGTTATCTGGCTGTATCATAATAAATCCATATGACTTATTCCCTGAAAAATTTTAGGGTCACCACTCCTACTCACTACAACACCAGGAATATTCAATTCACACAGCTAGAAATGCACCGATCTAGGAGACAGATTATTATATATCCCCACCCAGGCAGAAAACTCAACATAAGCAGCAAAACTTTTAGACCCACTTACTATTTCTTTACATTCTAAATAACAATAAAGTGCTTTCTCTCATGTTGGAAACTAAGCCCTCTAGAGAGTAAGGTAACAGAATCTTTCCAATAAACCTGCCATAGATGTCAACAAAGTCTAAAATTTTCTCGAAGTATAATGTGGAGCCACATAGACTGATCTCCACCTCCCAGTATTAATAACCTTGTTTATTCCCCATTGTACCAAGTTAGTACAATGGTTGGTCTCTGTGACCAGCAGAATATTGTGGAAGTAATCAGTATTATCACTTCTGAAGATAGTTCATACAAAAGTATGGCTTCTGCTCACTTTCTTGAATCACTCTCGCTGGGGAAAGCCAGACACCAGTTGGCACCCAGGCATCACTGTGGAGACACCCACACAGGTAGGAACTGAGTCCTTCCAACAGCCAAGTGAATGAGTGAGCCATCTTAAAATGGCTCCTCCAGCCCATCAAGCTTTTAAGATGATGCAACTCTGGCCGACAATTTCATTGCAACCTCAAGCTAGAACCACTCAGCTGAGCTGCTCCTGGATTCCTGACTCAGGAATTGTGGTAATACAAGTTTTAAGCTGCTAAAGTGGGATAATTTGTTACACGGTGGTAACTAAGACACCAGGCAAAGATCACTCAGTTTCTTGAATGGAATAAGCAAAATCCTAATTATAACACTTTTGACTAAGATATTAAACACTGAGTTAATTTTGTTAAACACAGTTTTAAATCTTTTTTGATATTCAGTATAAAAACTTAAAAAGCAACTCCCAACTCATTCAACTAAAACTCCTTCCTCACTGCTAACAAAAAGATTTGAATACATTATATATTACCTATAGTCAATGCACATCACTAATGAGATCACAGCCTAAAGTGCCAGATGTCTTTAACGATTATTCAAAATATAGCAGCAGAAAGAAACTCCTTGAATCTTTTTCTCTCATTGATATTGAACTGCAGTCCTGGGCAATGTTTCTAGCAAATTCCAGAAGGTCTGAATTAGGAGGCCTTGATTTGACTTTGCCTATTTTTAATTAGTTTTAAGTAAATTAGTTTTAAAGAAATATGAAGTATTCTGAAAATCAAACTGAGCAACAGTAAACAATGACTACATATAGCTGATCTCAGAGGTCAACACAAAGTGGGGTTTTTTTTGACATTTATAACACATCACAGATTACTACCAGAACATCACATAAGTTTATTTCAGATGTAACAGCAATGTTAAAATCAACAAATTTAATTCTTAACTGCATCAAGTAAACTTAGCCTTTTAAGTATTTTTAAAGTTATTCCCTCCAAAAAATGAGGGAGCTTTTCTTTTCCACCCCACATACCACGGTTTCCCAATAGTTCTGCTTTTGGAGGACTTTCAATTGATGAGTAAACTGCTTTGGGGATATTTCAGAACTTCTTTCCCCAAATAAAGACTAATCTGGACATATTATATATTGCATAGATTTCTCTGCAGATTCTTTTCTTTAGAACCCAAATGCAATTTCCATCCAGTATAATTTTTACCTATTTGCCCCAGAGTAAATTATCTGTCCTGAAAAATATAATGGGTATATCATGTAATCCAATCATCCAGTTAATAGAATTGTTTTATCTCAATGATAATTATTATCATATTTCAAAATAACCAACTCAACATGGGGCATTATTTCAGTCTTTACTGACTCATAAGCGGTAGTGCCTAGCTTCTCCCTCTTCTATATCCTCCTCCTCCTCCATAAGTAGATGGAATTATTTAATACAAGTCTGATGTAGAACGATTAACCTTTTACATTTACATTTTAGGTTAAAGTCACTGACTAGTGTGGAAAAAGAAATACTATAATGATAGGGAGCCTACACACTCAATTCAAAATTTAATATTTTTTCCTCCTTAAATAACATGTACTTAATTTTCATGAGGCAGCTATTCGGTTTTCAACAACCACATTTAGGGATACATTCATAGGACTGATTATATAGTCCAGGTGAAATGGTTATAGAAATAGAGGCAGTGTCATCTCAGAAAACTCATTTATATATCAAAATCTATTTTGATACCTGGAAGTTTACAAAAAGGCTGAATTCTTCAAACTAATTATGCCTTCTGTAACTCAAGCACTCTTCTCTTGGCAAGAGCAAGCGGAAGCTTATCCATGAAGGTAAAGGTGCTTAATGCTAAACTTTTATTCTAAGCTTAGATTTAGACTGCTGAAGTAACTGATACCCAAGAAACCAGCATGGTCTTTCTACATTTTTACTATTTTAAGATTAGAACCCTATAAACTCATTCATCAGCTATCTTCATTTTCTGTATTATTCTTGGCACTCAATTAAGACTGCTGAAGTCTATTGTACTTTGTACTTTCACATTCTCAAATAAGAAATTAAGATTACAAAATGTGCTTAAACATTGTGTAAAATAATTTTTGTTACTTAACATATTTGGAGAGATGAGACTTTCATTGCAAAATTTACATAAGAGGATAAATATTATCAATCAACCTTCCTTTTAAAGTCAAATGATAGAATCTTCAAACTCTGTGCATTGTTGTAGAGTCTAATAAGATCATTTGTTGGGCTACCGATATGGGCAACCATAAAAATTTAAATACTGGAGATAGGACTATGGAGAAAAACAAGAAAATTTCAGATGTCTCCTATCTTACAAAAAGTTCTCAACCCGTCAAAACCACTCCGTATGCACCAGAAAATGATCTGTCATAAACCAGTCCTGTCAGTAGAGGAGGTCACAGTGACATTTGCATTAGTAACACTTCTAGACTTTAACTTTTCCTAGAAGCATTATGTTTAACAATTCTCCCTTCCCCAAATCCTTAAATTCAATATCATAGGCACAGAATGTAAGCAAATCTGGGATGTTCTCCAACAGATAAGCAATAGCACAGCTATGTCATTCTCAAAAATACTGTTTAGATATTCTTTCCTATATAATCATGCTCAGTGGCCACACTTTTAACAGCCTGCATTAGCTGACACTGATGCATTTATTGTGTCACAAGTCCATCTAAACTTCCTTTTAGGTATGTTTCAATATATCCAAGAGACAACACCTACTTCAGGATTCTTTAGGGGTACTGACCTATAAGGACATCAACTCCACTTTTGAGGTTAGACTAACTACTGTGGATTTACTGAAGAAAAAGGACAGCAGAGAAAAAAAAAGTCAAACAAACCTCTTCAGGCAGTGTTAAAGGCCATATCTCTAGCTGGGATATTAAAAAAAATTAATCTCACCAGCTCACACTCTAAAAGTTAATGCCACTAATAACAATCAAAAGCAGGAAAAATAAACCTGCTAACAACCAACTCATTAGCAAAAAGCAGTTTAACTCAAATACTGAGATCAAAGTCTAACACTACCTACCCAAACTATCCCACCCACCCTCAACCACCAATGAGGACGGAAGAAATAATTGCTTTAAAAAAACAAAATAAGCTTAGTATTTCTTACATGGATAACAATGGTCCAACTCCTGAGATAGTACTTAGAAGGACAAAAGGTGGAGTTGAAGGCAATGTCTAGGGATTAGTACCCCACAAACCATCTTGAAAAACCCAAAGTACCACAAACACTAAACTTGTCTATAATTAAAGAACAAGATATTGCTGCTGCTTCTTTTTGTCTTTTGAAATATATATTTTGTAGGCTCTGCCCTTCAATGTGAAAGCAGGACACACACACACACACACACAAAAAGCTCAAAATAAATCGAAATTGACACCCAAATTTCTGGGATCATATTATCTTACCTGTGAAATAAACAGATCTATACCTTCTCTTTCCTACAATCAATCCACCTTACAAAAATAAGAAAACTAAAACAACCCAAACATGATTAATTTTGAAAGTCCTTGAAAGAATTAAAACTTTTAGAGGAAAGAAAGGAAAAACAAGAACAAGGAGTGGGAACAGCTTTAAAACAAAAGGGAGTGGGGAATCAACGGGCCTTTCTTTTATTTGGCGACAAGCAAGTGCAAGAAAGTTCATTTGTAATTTGTTCAGTTGTCTGTCTTTTGCACGTCTGCATTCTGGCCAGAAGGGACTTTGAGGTTTTTCTGCAGCACATGAGCATCTGCGGGCTCTATTCTCTTATAGTAGTTCTTCTTGGTCTCAATAATCTCAAAGCCAAACTTCCTGTAGAAGTCAATTGCCGACTCATTGCTGATCTGGACATGCCTGAGATATAAAAGGGTGTCAGAAAAAAAAAAATTAAGATTTCATCAGCTTTTACATGTTCCCCCACAGATGGCTTCAAATTGACTGGAGGTGGAATACTGCAGACATTTGTCAGATTCTCTTTACAATTACTAGTAATCAACAAAGATTAAGTATTAATTTTGGAAAACTTTCTGATGAAAGATTTACACTTTTAACTTAGCTTTCATATTTGCAAGACAGCTGGCTGAGATTAGGAGACTCAAGGAATAGTGTTTATTCTTAAAATCAACAAAGGGCTAGTTATCATACCATTTTCTATTGCAAGGAGGGAAAGGTTCCTGAAATTAAAAATGGGAAAATAACCATAGGGATGATTCAAAGACCATATTAACACATGCAGGGCAAAAAAAAAATAGATGAAAAAAAATTAGGGTCTCAAATGCCTCAATATATATATCCTCTTTATGACCGATATAAAAATGTTATTTTTGAAAATAAATAATTTGAGCTTTCTCAATTATTCCTCAAACAGCACTATATAACTTAATCTCTCCCACTGTCAAAGTGAAAATGAGAATCCTAATCTCTATATTATAAACAATCTACTGTTATGACCTAGCCTTGGCTCTTAATCTGAGGTTAAGATCCAAGTATAATATCAGCCAGGTACTCTCTGATTTTGATAATTAATTTCTACTACTAATGAGCACATAACTAAGAGACTTAAACAAAATGCAGAGTACAAAACTGAGGGCAAAGAAAAGTAATGGATTAATTCTTAAATTTAAGATTTAATCTTGATTTTATCATGTGCCCTGTTTTACCTCAGGTTTCTTATCTATTATTAAAACAAAACAATACAACATTCTAATCACTATGTCCATGGTGTTTCCAAAAGACAATAAAATAAGTGACTAAAATTTAAAGTTTCCGTAAAGATTTATGTTGTCAATTTATTAAATAAACTCTTTAGATAATTATATTAAATATCATTTTACTTACAGATAAATGTTGTCAAAAGTGCCATCTTTTTCACAGATGTTTAAGACATGATTTAACATTTTCGTTCCTATTAACAAGACAAACAAATAATCTCATAAATACCAATCTTTACATTACACCTCTTAACAATTATTGAGTCCTTGTAGAATTTAAAGTAAACACTATACACCCTGATTTTTTAAATACTTGTTCCTCTCTATACTATGTATATTTAAAACTGCTAGCAGAAAAGCAACCTTTATATACAAGACATTCCAGGTAGAAGGAAGACAGAAAAAGCAAAAGAAACATTAATAACAAATCTATATAGGACTTCCAACTGAATTATGTTAATAAATAGTTTTCATCTTATCTTATATAATTCAGTAACTATTTCCCAGTATTCCTTAAAGAAATGTTTTGACTTACTGGGTCAGAAATAATAATAATGTGTTTATGCGTCTTTGAAGAAATAAATAATAATAATAATTTTACCTATTCCTAGCCTCCGGTACGGTGCCAGACATCCTAGTGTCATGATGTAAAGTCTCTTCTGATTCTGTGAATGATCCACCCTACAGCATACCGCACCTACTGCAATATCATTGAAATAGGCTGCCATGGGAAATATAAAGATATAAAGTTCAATAGACAGAATAACACATTATCTTTCCAACACCATCTATGAGGAATTACTGTTGGTATCAGCATTAAATTTTATAAGCTACTCTCAATATCAACAGTCTAAAAAACCTACTACACCTTCTTAGAAATTTAATTCTCATCTACATTAAAGCTAAATATGTGAAAACACACAGGCCCACACTAAAATAAAAGATGGAGCATTTCCTTTTAAATTTCAAATATGTTATTTTGAATTCTCTGAGATTTTTCTCAGAACCTGGGTCACTCCCATTTCATTGGTAAAATAAGGAGATTAAAATGGTTAACTCTTTCTGCTCTACTATTAAAAACCAAGGGATCAAGAACACGAATAAACAAATAAAGAAAAAAACCTTATTATACCAAGTTTTGCTAGCTCGCCAACCTCCAGCACATCCTTGTAGAACTTGTCATTGTAGCTGACTGGAAAGATGACCTGGTTTAATCTCTTCAGCTGTTTAATATTGTGTGGTGTCACATCTCCCAGCTCGATCCGGCTACTGGAACAAACCAAAATGTACTCAATAAAATATAATTAGCTGCATTTGTTAAGATGAACATATTAAAAGGGTACCAAATCTTTTTTACATGATTGATATATCCAATCTTTTCACAGTAACGCCATATTCCTATGAAGATTACTACAGTAAATCCTCAATTTTGCAGACCTCAATTTAATGAACTTTGGATTTAATGGACAAAATTGCCGGTCCTTATGTCACATGTGAAAATGAAAACCCTGTTAATTTTAAAATGCTCTTAACCAAGATTTGTTTATAATTAAATTAACAGGTTACTTTTTTTGTAATCAATTATTTCTAATGAATTTTAGTGAATAGGCCATATGTTGGAAAAAACAAAAGTACTTATTTTGCCAACATAAATATATATATCCACAACTCTACATATTTAAATCCAAGAGCCACTGCTAGTAAACAATGTTGGGGGAATGGTTAGCACGTGTGACTAGCACATGATCACACCACATTATTCCTGGTCATTGGTTCTGTAGGGATGTGATGTGACTTTCTGCATCAGTTTTAACATGTATAGGCAGATGTTTCAACATGTGCTAAGCCATGCCCCACCCGTGTGCATTTGTTTACTCGAATGAACCTTACCGCACACCCTCAGGAGCAGATTCTCTGGAAATGGAACTAGAGAATCCACATTTTGAAAAGAAAAAAACAAAACAAAACACAAAATACCCAGTTTGAAAACTACTTGCTAAGAAACCATCTGTAATGAAAACACTTGATTCCATGGGAAAATAAATTAAAGCTAAAACGATTCAGATTCATAGTAGCAAAGCTATTTTGACTACAGAAGTGCAAACAAAAAAACAAATCAATTTTACTACCACAAGCTAAAGGTTGATCAAATGTCACAAACCTGAATAGCATCTACATAATTTTTTCTTCCTATTACAAGTACTATCATTAGTAGAGTTGCTTATAGACATCGTCTTCTTAAAAATATTAATAGTGGGTGATAACAACGTTAAAAAAATCATCAAATAAAAATGAGTTGAAAATAAAACAATCTGATGCCAACCAACCAGCTAGAAAACTATGTCCTACTCTTTCAGTGCTAGTTCCAAATCACAATGGCATTGGTCAACAGCAGGAAATACAAACAATACACCCTCATGAATAATTTGCAATATAGGAACATAGGTTTTTTTTTTTGTTTTTTTTTGATATTTTGTTCAGATAGAGTGGGAGGGAGAGAGAGAGAGAAACATCAACGTGAAAGGGACACATTGAGTGGTTGCCACCTGCACGACCCAACCAGGGCCGGGGACAAACTGCAACTGAGGTACATGCCCTTAGCGGGAACCGAACCCGGGTCTCTTCGGACCGCAGGCCGACGCTCTAACCGCTGAACCAAACTGGCCAGGGCGGAACATAGGTTTTTAAAACTCTGTTGGAGAAATGGCTACACAAAAATGTTAATCATCACACTTTTATAACAGCAAAAAAGGAAAAGAAAAATCTGAGTGTCCATCAAGAGGGGACGAGTTAAATAAAGTATGATACATTTATATTATTAGCACAGAAAGACAGTGTTGATATATTGTTTTGTGGGGTGAAAAGCATATTCCAACTATATATGTATATAAAAATTATGATCCAACTTTTGTTAATACATACTAAAAATGTTTAAAAGCATATTCCAAAAGGCCCTGGCAGGGTAGAAGAGAGAGGGAAAGAAACACTGATGTGAGAGAGAGAGACATCAATTGGCTGCCTCCCACATGACCCCGACAGGATCAAACCTGCAACCCTGGTACGTGTCCTTGACAAGGAATCAAATCTGAGACCCTTTGGTCCATGAGCTGACACTCTAATCACTGAGCCAAAGAGGCCAGGGCTGTTTTGTGTTATTTGTGACTAACTACCCCTACCCCTGAACATCTTGTATGTCTTCTTAAAACTGAACATTTTACCCCAAACCGTTTCATGATTAAAATCTAGTAGGCTCACATACCCACTGTTTACCACTCACGGGTTTTATATTGGCAGGCAATGATTGTTACCTTGTAAAATACGGGATCCCTTAAAATACAGGGATCACATAAATATTTATTATTATTATTATTCAAATTCCTCCCATTTAATTAACACATGCATTACCTCACATATTTATCATTTTTGGTGCATGGAAACATTTAAGTTCTACTCTCTTAGCAAATTTCAATGATATAATACAGTATTAATAACTACAGTCATCATGTCATACATTAGATACTCAGAGCTTATGCATTTTGTAGCTGAAAGTTTGTACTCTTTTACCAATCTCTCCCTATTTCCCCACCCTGGCAACTACTTTTCTATTATTTCTGAGTTTCTTCTTAAGATTCCATATGTAAATGATACCACACAGTATTTGTCTGTCTTTTTTTAAGATTCCACATATAAGTGATGCCATGCAACATAATGCTACTCTAACTTAGTATAGCATCACAAACTGGGTGCAGTAATTTATTTTAACTATACTGTGGCTTTATTAATTATATTTAGAGCACACCACCTAAAAAAAATCACTTTACTGCACTAATATAATGATGTATGTCAACTGTAATTGAAAATTAAAGGAAAAAATTTGGTCTCTGTATTTAAAAGTGATTGAAAAATTACATTATGAAGTTTATTACTAAGCAATAAAGAGAAACTTAAAAACCCAGAAGTAAAGCTTCTAAATTATAAGTGAAAGAACTTGAATTTAAAAATTTTTAAGAATGACTTCTAGGTAATTACCAGGCTTCAAGTATATTTCTAATTTTTAAAGGGATAAAAAACAGGTATTTCTTGTCTTCATACAGAAGGAAAAGGTGGTTGTAAGTCAGTGTGCTAGACTCAATCTAATAAAAGTTAACTACTAAAAAAAGTTTTCATTAGGGTAGGTAGATCAAGCCTAAATATAGAACACATTATTAATCATTGGGAATAGGCAGCTTAATCTTTTCCTGTGTAATTTTAAAATATATGTGTCTTGCCCTGGCCGGTTTGGCTCAGCAGTTAGAGCGTCGGCCTGCGGTCCGGAGAGACCCGGGTTCGGTTCCCGCTAAGGGCATGTACTTCGGTTGCAGTTTGTCCCCGGCCCTGGTTGGTCATGCGGTGGCGGCCACTCGATGTGTCCCTTCGTGTCGATGTTTCTCTCTCTCTGTCTCTTCCTCTCTCTCCCTCCCACTCTATCTGTACAAAGAATGGAAAAATGTCCTCGGGTGAGGATAAAAAAATAAATAAATAAAATATATGTGTCTTGATTAAATACATACACACACACACACACACACACACACACACACACACACACACATAACAGTCCATTGCCATAGAAAGTGAAAATATCCTATGATCAGAAATAACTTTGAAGTACAGAGTCTTTCAATATTTTTGTATGGACAGTCAGACCCCTACATATTTTAAAACAGCATTTAAATACTATAAAATTGTTTAGTACCTATTTAAGAAAGGAATTAAGCTAGTTTGATTATAAATTTTTTTAAACAAGGAGGTCTTTCTTTTCTTTTTTTATTGATTTCAGAGAAAGAGGAAGGGAGAGGGAGAGAGAGAGAAACATCAATTGGCCGCCTCATGCATGCCCCCACTGGGAATTGAACTGGTGACCTCTTGATGCATGGTTCGACACTCAAGAACTGAGTCACACCAGCTAGGCGCAAGTTTGATTATTAATAGACTGTCAGGATATGCTATAAACAGAACTTTAAAGTGTCTATTAAATATAACTGTTAGCAAAATTCACCTTCAAATACAGTTTAACTCTCATGAACATGATATGTCTGATTGAAATGGAATACTTCTTTAATCCTGATCACTTAGCTCTGAATTACTTTAAGTGGATATTCTAAATATATCAGAGTAATATCAACTTATAAATATAATTTTGCAAAGAACATGTAGTATCAAAGGCATGAACACAGAGGGCTATGTAGAAATGTCAAGAAAAGAAGAACATTACTTGACTGCAAACCAAAAGCTTTCAGAAGTTAAAAGAACTTCTAAAAGTTTAAAAAACCCAAATCTCCATTACAACATTGAAGAATAGAGGGTTTTTTTTTGGTATGTGCCCCTAGCGGGAACTGAACCCGGGACACTCTGGTCTGCAGGCCGACGATAAACGAGCCAGGGCGAAGAATAGAGCTTTAAAGAATTCTATCTGTGGATCTAAATTTTTCTCAAGTTCTCATGAATATCAAAGTTGCCTAATCAAAGAATAAGTCAGTTATTTCAATATGTGAACACCTATATGCTAACACCTGGAATGCAAAGGACTTTACACCTAGTAGGAAATACAGATGTATAACACAATGTACTAGTGATTGCATATGCACATGAGGTACAAAAATAATACTAGTATATAAGTGATCCTGGGAAAGGCTGTGAAGGATGACTAGGAATTCATTTTGTGGGAGCGGCAAGAAATGCATTCTAAGGAGAGGGTAGAATATGAACAAGATAGCAATGATGAATTCCCTGAACTACAGGCAATGGGTTATTGTTAAGAGAAAGAATGCTTTGTGTCAAGTGAAAGCTGGAGTTGGAGAGGAAGGATAACCAATTTTATGAGGGTCCTGCACATCAAGACAGTACTTGCGGAGAAAAAAAGTACTTGGTTGTCTTTTCTATCTATGCTTATCTTGGGGACCTCAATCTCAGTCTTATGGCTTTAACGCTGTCAATTTCCACATTTCTGTCTTTAGCTTAGAGTTAAACTCCTAAACTCCAAAGCATCTCTAGGAGACATCTCAAATGAAACATATCAAAAACTAGATTTGACCACTGAAATATTTTCACCTGCAGCTTTCCCTAACATGCCTTTACATCCTTGGCTGCAAATTACCCTCTTACCTCCTGAAGTCTTTGTTCAAATTATAACCCAGGAAGGGTTACTCTGACACACGTTTTTCTTTCCTTGTAATATTCTTGATAGGCTTTTTAAATCAATCAGGATCATGTTTTCCTCAAAGAAATTTTAGATGTGTTCCTTCTTGCTCTTTAGATCTGTCACTGTTTACTCCATGTACTTTAAAGTTATGTTATCAAGAGCATATATATTTAGGACTGTTATGATTGATCCTTTTATAATTTTATCTCTTTTTATTATAATAGCACTTGTCTTAAAGCCCACTTTGTTCATCAATACAGACATACCATTTTCTTCTAATCAATGTTTCATGGTGTATCTTTTATCATCCTTTTAACTTCTTTTTGTTCACATCCTCATAACTATTCTGTCACTACCGATTTATACATATTAATTAATCCCCCTTCACCTTTTTCATCCACCCGTCCCATCTGGCAACATTAACATGTTCTCTGTTCCTATGAGTCTGTTTTGGTTCTGCTTGTTCATTAATTTTGTTTTTTGGACTCAATTGTTGATAATGTATTTACTGCCATTTTACTGTTCAGATTTTTAATTCCCTCCCACCCCCCTTTTTAAAGAAGACCCTTTAACATGTCATGCAATACAGGTTTGGTGGTGATGAAATCCTTTAGCTTTTTCTTGTGCCTGGAAAGCTCTTCGGTAGTAGGCCTTGCTTTTCATCACTTTGAATATTTGTCAATCCCTTCTGGCCTGCAAATTTTCTTTTCAGACATCAGCTGACAGTCTTATGGGAGCTCCCTTGTACAAAACTACTTTTAAGAGTCTCTGTCTTTCAAGTATCCTATGATCTCACTTATTTGTAAAATATAATGAACATAACAATCTGAGGAATGGGGTAGTCCCAGAGACGTGGAAGTGGGGTACAGACTGACAATCCCCAGAAGAGGCGGTGGTGGGGGGGAGGTAAACCACAGAACTTATATGCATGTATGCATGAACAATGAACATGGACAATAAAGCTGGGGACAGGACAGGGCAGGGAGGGAGGAGGAGGGGGATTAGTGGGGGGAAAGGAGAAACATCTGTAATAAAAATTAATTAAACAAACAAAAAAATGAGTCTCTGTCTTTAACCTTTTCCATTTTAATTATGCTGTATCTTGATGTAGGGCTCTATGGGTTCAAATTATTTGTGGCTCTGCGCTTCCTGGACTTGTATGTCTCTTTCTTTCACCAGATTAGGGAAGTTTTCCATTATTTTCAATTTCTTGCTCTCTTCTTCCAGCACCACCTTGATGTCAATGTTGGGAAGCTTCATGTTGTCCCAGAGACTATACACGATTCTCATTTTTTGGGTTCTTTTTTTTTTTTTTTCTTCCTGTTCTAATTGGGTTTTTATTGCATCTTTATATTCCAAACTATTGTTTTGATTCTCGGCTTCATCTACTCTATCGTTCATTCCGGTAAAATATTCTTTATTTCAGTTAATGTACCCTTCATTTCTGACTGGTTCTACTCTTCTCCTAAGTTCGTCCTCTCTTCCCCTAAGTTCATTGGGCATCCTTATAACCAGTGTTTTAAACTCTACATCAAGTAGATTCCTTGACTCCACTTTATTCAGTTCTTTTTCTGGAGTTTTGTCCTGTTCTTTCATTTTAGATATGTTACCTCCTCATTTTTGCGGCCTCCCTATGTTTGTTTCTATGAATTAGGTAGAGTTGCTACGTCTTCCAGGCTTGGTAGAGTGGCCTAATGTAGTACGTGTCCTGTAGGGTCTAGGGTCCAGTGAAACAGCTTATTCAATGTTCACTGGAGCTGGGCATTCCAGGTGTGCACCCCGTGTACACTCTCTAGTTGTAGTTGAGCCATAATTGCTGTATGCATTTCAATGGGAGGAATTTACCCCCAAGCTTATCAGCTTCAAGAACTGGCTGCAACCACCATGGAAGATCAGCTGTGCAGGGGTCTACCTTACAGAGTAGGACTTACTCCAGTGGGGCTCTAGTGCCCAATTACTCTGCCCCTTGAGTGTGTCACTTGTAGAGGTGGCTGGGAGGTGCTCTGATGTAGTCTGAAGCTGTCTACCAGGTGTACTGGCTCAGGGGCCTCCCAGGAGGTGCAGGCCAAGGTCAGTGTTTTGCCTGGGGCCATCCAGCCTGAACTACAAAGTTATCTGCAGACGGCTCTACTTGTGCTGGACTTGGAGGTGCCAAAGAGAGGTTAAGCTGTAAACCAAGACCTGCTAGTACCGAGCCTGGAGGTATGGAGCATGCCAAGGCCAGATGCTGCTTGTTTAATTTTAGGAAAATCTGAAGCATTAGCCAAGATAGGCCATTTGTATGGAAAAGCCCCTAAAAACAGCTTGGGTGGGCCTGCAAGATGTGTGGGCAGGGTCTCAGGGAATCACCAGGGTGGGGCAAACAGTTGGCCAGGTTGTCGGCACCCACCTGCTGGCTCTCTGGAAGGATAGACTTAGAAAAGGAGCAATGGCCTCTGCTCGCACTTCTGTCTGGGAGAAAGCTGCCTCTCCAACTCTTGTCCTGATGTCAGACACTTCAGTTCCTCCTTATATGTTCCTGGATGCCTTTTGAGCTGCTGGCTCAGTGCTGAAGCTCAGAGAAAGTGAGTCTGACTAAGTCCATGTATGAGGCCTTTCAAGAGGAATTGCCTGGGACTCCAGAATCCCTCCATCTCACTCACTGTGTCTTTTATAGCCAGAAGTTATGGGGAATTGGCTTCCTGACACTGGAACCCTGGGCTGGGACCTCTTGATCCTCAGGGAACCTTTCCACAGCTCAGATATCCCTCCTGATTTTTACCTGTCACATGTGGGTGTGGGACAAGTCCATTCTGTGACTCTGCCCTCCTAACAGTCTTCTTTTTTGTAATGTTTTTTTTTAAATTAATTTTTTAGAGAGAGATGGGGAGAAACATTAATGTGAGAGAGAAAGATAGATCGGCTGCCTCCTGCACACCCCCTACTGGGGATTGAACCCACAACTCGGGCATGTGCCCTGATCAGGAATTAAACCAGGACCTCTCAGTCCACAGGATGACGCTCAATCCACTGAGCCATACCAGGCCCTCACCAGTCTTGATGTATTCTTATTTATATCCTTAGTTGTAGGACTTCTGTTTAGCTAGATTTCACATGGTTTTGAATGATGATTGTTCTGTAGTTAAGTTGTATTTTTGATGTGGTTGTGAGAGGATGCAAGTAAATTTTCTTTTTTAAAAACAAATTTTAAAGTTTACATAAAATTAAATAAACTTTTTTGGTGTATAGTTCTGTGTCTTTTTTTTTTTTTTTTTTTTAAACTCCTCATCCGAGGACATTTTTCCATTTTTTGTACAGACAGAGTGGGAGGAAGAGAGAGGAAGAGAGAGAGAGAGAGAGGGAAACATCGATGTGAAAGGGACACATCGAGTGGCTGCCACCCTCACAACCAACCAGGGCCGGGGACAAACTGCAACCGAGGTATGTGCCCTTAGCGGGAACCGAACCTGGGTCTCTCCGGACCGCAGGTGGACGCTCTAACCGCTGAGCCAAACCGGCCAGGGCTATAGTTCTGTGTCTTGACAATTCCCATGACTACCAAGATATAGAATGCTTCCAGTAGCCCCAAAATCTCCCTCATGACCTTTAAAGTTCAACTCGCTCAACACTGCAAGGCAAACATTAATCTGTTTCCTCACTGTTTTTCCAGACTGTCACATAAACAGAATCACAAAATACATAGCCAATTGCTTGGCTTCTTTCATTCAGCATAATGCCTTTGAGATTCACCTTGCTTTTTAACAACAGTTCATTCTAGTTACTGCTGAATAGTATTTCACTGTATGAACGGACCATAATTTACCCTTTTGTTGAAGGGCATTTGGGTTGTTTCCAGTTTTTGGAAATTATGAACAAAGTTGCTACAAACATTTCTGTACAAGTTCTTGTGTGAACACGTTTTTACTTCTCTTGAGGAAATACATAGGAGAGGGAATACTAGGTCTTAATTTAAGTGTATGAGACTTCCAGATGCTCTACATCCAAACCAGCATTGGGTGCTGCCAACTTTTAAAACGTATGCCACTCTTGTGGAGGTGACGGAGAGGCAAGTAAGGGGGCAAGCTTGGTGGAGCAAAATTCCTGGCTGCTGGAATCCCACACTGGGGCATGGTGGTCATCTTAAAAGGTGGAGCCCAGATCAAAAAGTAATGGAGGTTTTTCAAGATGATGACCAAGTAGGCAGATCTTTCTTGCACCGCCACCCAGAACCAAACTAGAAATAAAACTCAAGGAACATGCACTCTGAATTACTAAGTCAAGACTAGCTGAAGTGAAGACTTTTAACAAGGAAGGGCAGAAACCACCTAGAGGTTGCACCTGCACAACAGCTCGCACAATGTGGTCAGAGTTGAGCCTCACAGTCAGCCAGCCTGAGAGGATATGCCACCCACAAACTGGACAATCAAGACCCAACTAGAGCAACAGAGTCCAAATAACACACACAAGGATCATTCCTAGAGCATCCAGCTCAGGAGATCAAAGAGACTGCACTACTGGGTCCCACAGGACACTTGCTACATAAGGTCACCCCTTATTTATTAATAGTTTTCTTGAGGTGTAATTATACCATAAAGTGCACAATTCAATTATTTTTAGACTATTTACAAAGTTATGCAACTCACCTCAATTCTGCTTTAGAACATTCACACCACACCCCAAAATTCCCATATGCATGTCTGAAATAAATCCAAAGCCAGCCACTAAATCTTTCTAGACATGCCTTTTCTGGACAGTTCATACAAATGGAATCATACATGTGATCTTGTGCAACAGACGTCTTTCATACAGCATAATTTTTTGTTTCATCCATGTTATAATGTGTCAGCAGTTGAATAGTATTCCACTGTATGACTATGCTACATTTTGTTTATCCATTTACCACCTGATGGGCATTTTAACTCTATTTACTCTGTGGCTATTATAAATATCACAAGTCTGTGTGTGGACATATGCTTTCATTTTTTCTGGTAGATGCTTAGAAGAGGGTTTGCTGGGTTATGGAAAATATGCTTAACTTTTTAAAGAAACTACCTGTATTAGGCAGAATAATGGCCCCCAAGTAATGTCTGTGTTCTAATCCCAGGAACCTTTAATATATCATTTTACATGGAAAATGCACTTTGCTGATGTAATTAAGAACTTGAGATAGGAAGATTAGTCACACAGGTCCATAAGAGTCAGAGAAGATGTGATAACAGAAGCAGATATGAGAGATTTGAAGATGCTATGCTATTAGCTTGGAAAATGAAGGGCTATAAATCAAGGCATAAGGTGGCCTATAGAAGCTAAAAAGAAAATACATTCTCATGTAGAGTCTCTAGGAAACATAATCCTGTTGTATTAGTCTCCTGGAGCTGCCTTAAGAAATTTACCACAAACTCAGTGGCTTAAAACACAGAAATATTATTCTCTCCAAGTTCTGGGAGATAGAAGTTCAAAATCAGGATATCAGCAGAACCATGCTCTCATGCTCTCTCGCTGTCAAGAGATCTTAGGCTCTGGACTAGAATCCTCCCTTGCCTCTGCACTGCTCCTAGTGGTCTCAGATAATTCTTGGCTTGTGGCAGCACAACACTAGTGTCTGCCTCTATCTTCACGTGGTGATGTGTGTGTGTGTCCTCTTAAGAACAGTAGTCATTAGATTTAGGTTCCACCCTAAGTGAGTATGACCTCATCTTATTTTTTTAAAAGACAGATTCATTATTTTTATTTTCTTATTTATTGATTTGAGAAAGGGAAAGGGAGAAAGGAAGGGGGAGGAGAGGGATAAAAACATTGACTTGTTACTCACTCATTTCTGCATTCATTGGTTGATTCTTTTTTTTTATCCTCACCCGAGGACATTTTTCCATTTTTTGTTCAGACAGAGTGGGAGGGAGAGAGAGGAAGAGAGAGAGAAACATCGAATGTGAAGGGACACATCGAGTGGCTGCCACCCGCACGACCAACCAGGGCCGGGGACAAACTGCAACCTAGGTACGTGCCCTTAGCGGGAACCGAACCCGGGTCTCTCTGTACTACAGGCCGACACTCCAACCGCTGAGCCAAACCGGCCAGGGCCATTGGTTGATTCTTTTGTTGTTGTTGTTAATCCTCACCCGAGACTATTTCTCTACTGATTTTTAGATAGAGTAGAAGGGAAGGAGAGAAACGTCGATGTGAGAGAGACAGATTGACTGGTTGCCTCCTGCACAACCCTGACCAACCAGGGCCGGGAATCAAACCTGCAACCCAGATACATGCCCTTGACTGGGAATCAAACCCGAGACCAGTCAGTCCTCGGGCCAATGCTCTAACCACTGAGCCAAATCAGCCAGAGCCATTGGTTGATTCTGGTACGTGCCCTCACCAGGGACTGAAATGGTAACATTGGCATACTGGGACAACACTCTAAGCAACTAAGCTACCCAGCCAGAGAGAGCATGGCCTCATCTTAATTACACCTGCAAAGACCCTATTCTCCAAAGGCCCTATTTCTAAAGGCCACATACTGAGATTCCAGGTAGGTATAAGTTTTCAGAAGATACTATTCAAACATCACTATACCTACCAACACCTTAATTTTAGCGCAGAAACTAAGGTAATACGTGTTGTTTTTTTAAATCCTCACCTGAGGATATTTTTCTTTTTAT
This sequence comes from Molossus molossus, assembly GCF_014108415.1. Lineage (NCBI taxonomy): Eukaryota > Metazoa > Chordata > Mammalia > Chiroptera > Molossidae > Molossus > Molossus molossus. Next base: position 72,122,053 of record NW_023425388.1, on the reverse strand, counting down.
TTTCAGATAGAGTGGGAGGGAGAGAGAGGGAGAAAGAACCATGGACGTGAGAGGGACACATCAACTGGTTGCCTCCCGCACAATCCTGACCAGGGGCAGGGATGAACTGCAACCGAACTACCCTTGACCGGAATTGAACCCGTGACGCATTGGTCAGCGGGCCGACACTCTACCACTGAGCCAAACCAACCAGGACAACACATGTGTTGTTTTAAGCGACTGTTTGTAGTAATTTGTTACAGCAGTAATGGAAAACTAAACTGTTTTTCAAAGTGTCTGCACTATTTACATTTTGACCTCTAACATTAGAATTCCAATTTCTGCATATCCTTGCCAACACTTTTTACTGCCTTTCTATTTATAGACATCCTAGTGGTGTGGAGTCATAATCTCATTAGATTTGCCTTTCTCTAAAGGCTAATGATGCCAAGCATCTTTCTGTATGGTTATTTGCCATTTGTGCATTTTATTTGTTGAAATGTCTATTTAAATATTTTGATCAAGGTCCAGGCCTGTAAATAAATCTATAATTTTTACATTAATTCATAAGCACTCCCATTTTTAAATTGGATTGCTTATCTTATTGAGTTGTACGAGTTCAAAAAGTAATTTACGTATTATATATAATTTATAACTATTTTCTCCTAATCTGTGGCTTAGCTTTTAATTTTCTTAACAGTGTACTGCAGTAATGTAAGCTATTATTGATAGAGAAAACTGGAAACTTTTTGCACCATATCACAAATGTAAATCTAAAACAATATTAAAACTAAATTTACAACTATTCTAAAGTGTTTTTTTTTTGTTTTGTTTTTAAGGAGGAGGAACTATCAGATTAAGAGACCATGAGACATTGCCATGTGTGAACCTTTTTGGATTCTGCTTTGAACAAACTTATTTTAAAAAGACTTTTAATAAGGTTTATGAGAAAAAACAAATATAGCCTAGGTATCAAATCATAATATATTAAGTATAAAAGTATTGTAGTTACTTTTTTCCCCATAAGTCCTTCTATGTTCAAGACTCATACTAAAGGATTTACAAATAAAGTGGGTTAGCACATACCTTGGAGATACCATGAGTTCGGTTCCAGACTACCACAATAAAGCAAATATTGCAAAATGTAAGTCACATAAATTTTTGGTTTCCCAGTGCATTTAAAAGCTATGTTTCCACTATATCTAAAAAAATGTACATGGCTCTGCCGGTGTGGCTCAGTGATTGAGCATCGACCCATGCACTAAGAGGTCGCCAGTGTGATTCCCAGTCAGGGCACATGTCCAGGTTGGGGGCCTGTTCCCCAATGGGGGCATGCAGAAGGTGGCCAATCAATGTTTCCATCTCTCTTCCTCTCCCTTCCTCTGTCTAATATATCAATAAAGAAAAAAAATTTTTAAAGAAAATAAAAATATATACATGCCTTAATTTAAAAGTACTACTAAAATGTATACTAGCACCTGAGCCTTCAGTGGGTTGAGACATAAGATTTTTGCAGGTAGAGGGTCTTGCCTTGTGATGGCTGCTGACTGAACAGAGTGGTGGTTGCTAAAAGATGGGGTTGCTGTGGTAATTTCTTAAAATAAGACAATAAAGCCTGCTGCATTGAATTACTTTTGCTTTCACTACTTCTTTGTAGCATGCAATGCTTATGATAGCATTTTAATACACACAGTACTTCTTTCAAAAATGAAGTTAATCCTCAGACCCTGCACCTGCTTTCTCAAGTAAGTTTACGTAATATTCTAAATCCTATGTTGTCATTTTAACAATCTTCACAGTATCTTAACCAGAAAGTAGATTCCATCTCAAGAAACCACTTTCTTTGCTCAACCATAAGCAGCAACTTCTTCTAATTCCACCACATTTGCAGTTACCTCCTCCACTGAAGTCTTAAGCCCTTCAGTCATCCACGAGGGTTGGATTAAACTTTTTCCAAACTCTTGTTAATTTTTTTTTAAACCTCTTCCCGTGAATTATGAATGTTCTTAATGACATCTAGAATGGTGAATCCTTTCCAGGTTTTCAATTTACTATGCCCAGTATATCAGAGGAATCACCATCTATGGCAGCCATAGCCTTAAAAAATGTATTTCTTAAATAGTAAGACTTTAAAGTCCAAGTTACTGCTGATCCGTGGGCTGTAGAATGGATATTGTGCTATCTTGTTGTACATCTTGTTGTACATCTCCATCAGAGCTCTTGGGTGACCAGGTGCATTGTCAATGAGTAATATTTTAAAAATCTGTCTGAGCAGTAGGTCTTAACAGTGGGATTAAAATATTCAGTAAACCATGCTGTAAACAGATGTGCTGCCATTCAGGTTTTATTGTTCCATTTATAAAGCATAGGCAGGGTAGATTTTACCATAATCTTAAGGGCCCTAAGATTTTCCAGAATAGTAAATGAACATTGGAAGCAATAAGAGAGGTGGCCTGTGCTTTGAAGCCAGGCACCGACTTCTCTCTTCTCCCAAAACAAAGCTATTTCATCTCAACTGAAATTCTGCTGTTTATAGTGTAGCCACCTTCACTATCTTAGCTAGATCTTCCGGATAATTTGCTGCTTCACTTTGCACTTTCATGTTATGGAGGCGGCTTCTTTCCTTAAACTGCATGAACCAACCTCTGCTAGCTTCAAATTTTCCTTTTGCAGCTTCCTCACCTCTCTCAGCCTTCATACAATTGAAGATAGTTCCTTGCTCTGGATTAGGCTTTGGCTTCAGGAAATGTTGTGGCTGGTCTGATTTTTAATCTAGACCACTAAAACTTCCCCATATCAGCAATCAGGCTGATTAGCATTCTTATCATTCATGTGTTCAGTAGACTAGCACTTTTAATTTCTCTTTAGAACTTTTCCCTTGCATTTACAACTTGACTATTTGGTGCAAGAGGCCTAGCTTTTGCTCTATTTTCTTTTGACATGCTTTCCTTACTAAGTGTAATCATTTCTAGCTTCTGACCTAGAGTGAGAGACATGCAATCTTCCTGTCACTTGAACATTCAGAGAGGCCCATGTAGGGTTATTAACTGACCTAATTTCAATATTTTAAAATAAATTTTTTTTTCTTTATTGATTTTTAGAGAGAGATGGAGAGATAAAAACATCGATGAGAGAGAACATTGACTGGCCGCCTCCTGCATGACCCCCACTGGGGATTGGGCTCACAAGCTGGGCATGTGCCCTGACCAGGAATCAAACCAGTGACCTCTTGGTGCATGGGTTGAGGCTCAACCACTGAGCAACACTGGCCAGGCTAATCTCAGTACTGTGTCTCAAGGAATAGGGAGGCCAAAGAACAGTGAGAGAGAGAACGGGCCAATTGGTGGAGCAGTCAGAACACACTTAACATTTATTAAGTTCTCTGTCTTATAGCGGTATGGCTCAGGGCACCCCAAAACAATTACAACAGTACATAAAAAAATCACTGATCACAGATCACCATAACAAATACAATAATGAAAAAGTTTGAAATACTGCAAGCATTACCAAAATGTGAGATACTAAGTGAGCAAATGCTTTTGGGAAAATGGCTCCGACGGACTTGCTTAAGCAGGGTTGCCACAAACCTTCAATTTGTAAAAAAGCAGTATCTGTGAAGCACAATAAAATCAGGTATGCATGCATATCAAGGATTTCCTTTGAGGTACTCCAGCAAAAAGGGAAAACAGAAACAAATAGGTCAGGCAAAGGTGAAATAACATCATGGGAATTCTACTTACTAGAATTAGATGCATGAGGGCTCACTGTACAATTTTCTTTACCTTTACAGAGCTGAAATTTTCCATAACAAAAAGTGAAATAAGCAAATATTATTCATTACATAAGGCACTATAAGCTGCAGTATTTTGAAGTTATGTTAACTTTTACAGCAATTTTGGCTGGGAAATAACAACGATGTTACTTTTGATATTAGAATTCAAGGTAGAAAATACTTGATACCTCATTTATCCTTTACTATTTGAAAAAGTAAAAGGAGGTGACAATCTGAAACCTTTAACAAACCACATCTTCTCAATTTCCAGCTGTACCAAGCCTTCGGTTTGTAGAAGAGAAGGTGAATGAGAGCTGGATGAGAATGAGTCTTCCATTCTGGTACAGACTGCCCCTTCTAAATTCAGCAGTCTCGAGATAGCCATCATAGTGTTTGCCTTTGGTGTAAATGGCAACATGTCCTGACTTTCAAATGCTACCTAATGTTGAAAGCAATGTGGGTACTAGATAAAAACAATTAGATAGTAGAGGAAATGTACCTAGACTTTTTATGTTAATTTAACTCATAAGGAAAAATTCCCTTTGTAATACATAGCTTCAAGAGTTGTTTCCTGGAACATAAAAATGCATAATGTACATCCTCTGACTATGGAACAGATCACATTACCAAGAAATGTCCATAGTGAGAAGAACATCTAAAAAAATTAGCAAAAGGTACACTTGTATTTTAGGGGTAAAAGAACGGGAACCCATAAAGATGTCCAAGAAACAATTTTCACAAGAGTAGGAAAAACATCTGGAGAAGCAGTGTCACAAAATCTAAGACTGGATTCCAAACCCAGCTATACACCAGAATCACCCTGCCCGTTAAAAATTCAGAGTCCTACACCCCTTCTTAGAATCTTTACTTTTATAATTAAGCTTATGTTAACCATAAAAATGTAACATCCATCTACATTAATAAATTCACTGCATGTGTGTAAATGTCTAAATGTGAAGGAAAGAGAGGCTAAAGATGTGCAGAGAAGTGGCATAGGTCACTGGAAAAAATATGCCATGATTAGAATGGATTTCACATAAAATGTTAATCATTTCCCCTATAAGTAGTATAATATGTTACACTATATTTTATTATTATTTCTAACCCTCACCTGAGGATATTTTTCCATTTATCTTCAGATAGAGCGGGAGGGAGAGAGGGAGAAAGAGAGAGAGAGAAACATCGATGTAAGAGACACACTGAGTGGTTGCCACCCACACGACCCTAATTGGGGTCGGGATAAACTGCAACGAAGGCACGTGCCCTTAGCAGCAACCGAACCCAGGGCTATCTGGTCCACAGGCCAATGCTCTAACTAACCACTGAGACAAATCGGCCAGGGCTAATGTGTTACACTATAGCTTTAATGTGTGTGAGACAGCTAGTGTTGAAGAGCTGTGACTCAAATTCAAACTGGCATAACTTAAAACCTGGGTTGTTAATCACTGCACTTACTGCTTACTTCAGAAAAAGATTTCAATATAATTTAATACTGCATACTATCTTAATTTGTCAGTTTAAGATTTCTACTCTGTAGAGAATCCCCTTAATTCTTGGCCTAAAAGTTAAATCAGCCATGTGGTCACATCTAATTGACCCAACAGTAGTTTTTTTTAAATTAAGTTGATTGCTAATATTTAAATCATAAAATTTCACACAAAGCTTACATTTCTTCTCATTTATTTTATCTGTTCAGTCCCAGGTTCCTGTTGACACTAGAGTTTATAATCCTAACTATAAAAATCGGAGGATAGTAGTTATTAAAGACACAAAATTACTCTTAGCTCAAGTAAATTCATGTGACATTATCTTTTGATTTTCAAATTCATAAAAAACCCCAATGTATCTTCTTAAAAAAATTTTTAGGCTAAGGATCTAAATGGAGAGACAGACTATGTAACAGAAGTGGCCAGAAAAATGTGTACCAAGCTCTGGTTAGTGTGGCTTATTGGCTGGAGTGTCATCCCATGCACCAAAGGGTCGCAGGTTCAATTCTCAGCCAGGGCACATGCTCTGGTTTCGGGTTAGATCCTCAGCCAGGGCGCATATGGGAGGCAATCAATTGACGTTTCTCTCTCCTTCCTTAAACTCAATAAAAACATATTCTCGGGCGATGATTAAAAAATAATGAAAAAAAAATGTATCAAGTCCTTAGATCTGGAAAACATAGCTACTTGCCTCCTACTTTATAGAACCCATTAGATATTATTTCGTGCCAGCACCACAATATTAGTCTGCTACTCAATCAAATATATAATCTTTGATCTTAGAATATGATAGTTGTAATCCTTCACTCTTGTCTTACAAAAGAACACAATAATAAAATGATATAATGTATGCTAAGTACTTAGCACAGCAACAGCAGGTAATAAGCACTCAAATTTTTAGCTTGTATTAAAGGTAATGTGCCCTGACTGGTTTTGCTCAGCGGTTAGAGTGAAAGCCTGCAGACAGAAGTGTCACAGGTTTGATCCCCCAGTATGGGTTGGGGTTGTGAGGAAGGCAACCAATCAATGTCTATGACTCTGTCTCTCACTCTCTCTCCCTGCCTATCTAAAATTCAATAAAAAAATAAAATAAAGCCTGCTAAAGGTAATGTCAATTATGCCCATAACTGTAAAAACAAAATTCAGTGGCAATATTCCGCAAGGCCACAAGATGGAGATATGACTACATGAAAGTGGGTCCTTCTCTACAAATTCTGACTTTTAAAGTCACACAGCAAAAAAAAGAAAATGAAGTACAGAGAAAGCGGTTAAAGCCTAACCATTTGTATTTTAGATAGGTATTAACTGCACCTTGGCACACAATTTTAACTGCTTGGTCACTTCATGTGCAGTGTTTGATCTGCCTATGTCTACAAATTCCCATTAGAGCAAAAGATCAGCCTCGCTATAAGACATTCCTTAAAGGAGTCATCTTTAGCCTGGCCGGTGTGGCTCAGTGGTTGAGAGTCAACCCATGCACCAAGAAGTCATCAGTTCGATTCCCGGTCAGGGCATATGCCCAGACTGTGGGCCAAATCCCCAGTGGGGGACATGCAGGAGGTGGCCAGTCAATGTTTTATGTCATTGATGTTTCTACCCCACCCCCCCCTTAAAATCAATATAGAAAAAAAAAAATTCTTTTAAATAAAGGAATCATCTATACCCCTTAGGACCTTAATAAAACTGATGGGCTCTCTCCCATCTGAATTTGACTTTATAGCACAGTTTTTCAATCTTGGTACTACTGATATTTTTGGGTTGGATAATTATTTGTTGTGAGGGACTTTCCAGAGCATTGTAGGATATTTACCAGCATCTCCAGCCTCTATTCATACCATCCCCTTGTGACAATCAAAAATGTCTCCAGACACTACCCAGATTTCTGGGGTAGGGTAGGAGATGTGCCCCTGGTTGAGAGTCACTGTTTTAGAGATGTTTAGTAGGCATAAAAAAAGTGGTGATGGGTGGATCAGCTTTCCAGGCTGTGTGACTACAAATATCAGCTGTGTAAAACCAGCAATTATTTGGCTGGGTACCAGCAATGCTAAACACATACATGGACACATTTACTCAAGGTTAGAACCTAAAAAGAATAAAATTATTCTTTGAAAAAATTTCCAGGGCCATCCATATGTTCAACCAGCATAGCTCCTTCCCAGTTCTGGCTTTTTCCTTACTACTACCTAAATGTTCATATGTTAACTTCAAAATCTCTGAATTCAAACATATATTTCTAACTGCTTACCAGTTATTTCTACAGTAATCTCATAGTCAACACATGGGAAAACTGAACACACCTTTATCTATAGGAAATTAAAATACCGACCTCTATCTGATATCTTTATTAATAGCCCCACCATTCATCAAATACAGAAATTTAGTTTTAGATGTGCTCTTATGTCCCATTTTAATCCTTGTTAATTCTGCTTCCCAAATATCTTCATAATCTTTTTTCCTACAGCTTTTTAGTAGTATGGTTCAGGCCCTCATTTCAATCCAAAATCTAAAGCCTAATGAAGGGGAATTAAGACTAGAGGCAAAGAGATAAAGCCATCACAATACAGTCAGTATCATCTTTCTAAAACACAAATTCAATCACTTTACTTCTCTGCTTAAAAATTTTCAACAGCTATGGCACTGGCTGAGTAGCTCAGTTGGTTAGAGCGCTGTGCCAATACACCAAGGTTGTGGTTTCAATCCCTGATCAGGGCACAGACAAGAATCAACCAAGGGGTGCATTGAATGAATGGAACAACAAATTGATGTTTCCTGTCTAAACACCAATTTAGAAATCTTTTTTTCAACAGCTACACATAACCTAACAAATGAAATTCAAATAGTATTACATACAAAGCCCTTCATCACCTTGCTGTGGCTACTGGCCTAGCCTTCCCTCCCTCTCTTGCTTTTTTTTGAGGGCTATAAAAAAGTATTCACAAATTCCAGAGTCCAAACTCTCTTTCCTTCTTGGCTCACCTCTGTATCTGTTATTTTATTAGTAGATTATATATACTGTATCTATAGCAGGTGTTTAACAGCAAGGACATGTTAATAGCTAGAAAAAAGTAAAAGTGCCATGAAGGGGAGATATGGGAGAGCAAGTCTCAAAAGGCAGACACAAGAGCAAAATAAAGAAAGCAGCTTAAAAAATAACAATTCAAATATGATGCCAAAATTCTGTTTCTTGTTATAGAAAGTAAGAGATGACAGAGACCAGGGATGGCAAACATGACATACATGCCACAGCAGTCATGGTAGATATCAATAATCAGTTACATTACCTTTTTTCCCCTTCAATCTGAGAACTTATCAAAGCTAATGCCATATTAAACCCTGATAAGATACTACCAACAGATTAGAACCATCACATGAAATAGAATATTTGGCCATTCTTATTCAGGTTCAAGCTACTCTCTTTAAAGAAGAAGAAACTAAGGCCCAGGTTAAAGACTTACTAGTGATCCTACTGCAAACTATCATTAGTGATTAGTGCCAAACTAAGCTATGAAACATGCTTGCTTTTAGTTCAATGCTTTTTACATTATAGTAAGTCTCCTTTAGGAAGGGAAATGATGCTTCAAGTAATAAAACATACAGATTAGAGGGAGGAAAATAAAAAATATTAAAAAAAAATTGACTTTTTTTTTTTAGAGAGGAGGAGAGAAACATGGATGAGAAACATCAATCAGCTGCCTCCTGCATACCCCCTACCCCTGGGGATTGAGCCTGCAACCCCTGTGTATGCCCTGATCAGGAATCCAACCTGCAACCTCTTGGTACAAGGGACGATGCTCCAACCAACTATGCCAACACAGGCCAGGGCTCCAAATATGTCTTTAAATATACTTTAGTTTTCTGGAAAGAGAAATAAAAAATGATTAAAATGCTCCTAAGTACAAAATATTTTCCTTGTTTACTATAGCTTAACAAGCTCCACCTGTAAAAAATTTTCTTTCTAATGATCTGGGTTATAAAATGGCACCACTTTGACAATATTTACTAATTTGAATGTCTCAACCCATTTTCTGAAGAACATTATCTGATTGTTTTGTAATTTGATGTAAAAAAGCAATCAGTATCTAAATTAAAAACAGGTAAGTTATACAAGTAACAGGTAAGCCACAAAGATAATAGTCAGTAAAAGTGGGAAATGTCCAACTTAACTAGAAAGACATATACACACACATACATACATACCATTTATCACCTAATCAGCAAAGCAAAACTAGAGTGAAGGATTTATGTGAATAAGTCCTCAAAATCAACTTGTAAAGAAACTGTAACTTATATCTATCATTTTACAAATGCTATGTATGCCACTCATCCCAGATAAGGGTATTTTATACCAGCCACAGCTGAAATGCCAGCTACAACATCTTCCTACATTTCTTTTAATGTTTTTCCAAGTGCCCCTCAACTGGAGATCAGCTCTTAGAGAAGTGGCCACTCTCATACACTGCTGGCAGTATAAATTGCAACTATCTTTCTGAGGCTAACTTGGCAACAAATATCAGAAATTTCAAAGTGCCAGTACCTTCTGATCCAAAAAATTCATTACTAGGGAATTATCCAAAAAAATAATTAAGGATGTGTGTCTAGTAGTTTTATAAATAAGCATTCACTTCAGCGCTATCAAGGATTGACAACTGAGAAGCCTTTGGACTTGGAAAACTTGGTTGTTCCCCGACCCCAAGATCACCTTCAGCAATGATAGAGGCAGAATATAGAGGCTGTACTAGATCAGAAAAGGCAAATACACACTTCCATTATCCTATACCCATTTATTGCAGACAAGTTGTTTGGATTATAATATTTTAATCTGAAACCAGGAGTGGCCTTAGAATCCTTTACCATACAGGTATAAACAGCCACACACTATCCTTTGGCCCACAGTTGAAATATTTAAAAACATTTATCATCTGGGAACTAGATTCTAAGGGAAGAGATCATGTTTCACGCAAATCTGCTTTTTCAGTGTCTAGCACATCATTGTCCAATACAAATATGAGTCACATATATAATTTATAATTATTAGTATCTACATTAACAAACCAAAAAGACACAGGTGAAATCATTTCAACATGTAATCAAAATAACAATTATTAATGACTATTTTACTTTTTCTTAAATCTTTTCTCATACCAAGTCTTAAAATTCAGTGGGTATTATATTTCTAGCACACCTCAATTCACATGTTAATCTGCACTGGAAAGATCTGATCTGTATTTACATTTCATAAAATTTACAATAGAACCAGATATCCAAGTTGTTCCAAAAATCAACTCTGAGTATCAGCTTTTAAAGTTAAATTTTTAAATCCAGTTTCTCAGTAACACAAGCCACATTTCAACGGCTCAATTATAACTAGTCACTACTGTATTGGACAGGACAGGACTAACATTGTTCCAGTAAGTTAGGCACTGAGTGAATGTACACAGATGATGAGAGAACAGCTCAAGAGAGAGCAGTGTTCCATAATAGAGCAAGGATATAATTTTGTAATTATTAAACGATAATCCATACAATTTTCATTGAAGTTTCTATTGATCATTACTAGTATTCTAATGGTTTCAGTAGACTGTGCTTAAAAAAATTGATAAGGTATATTTTTCAGATGGTACAAAGCTGGAAGCCATAGCTAACACCTGGAAGAGAAAATGAAGAGTCAAAAGGATTTCCAAAAGGCCAACCATCATAGAGAACATAGCCAAGTGAAATTTAATATAGATATTCGTTTGGGCTGGCAAAATCACTGGCTTTGAAAAATAGTGCTCCATATGAATGAATGGCCATTAAAAATATTTTCCAACCCAGAAATTTTTTATTATTTTTTGTTTTGTTCAGAACTTTATCAACAGGTGTCCACTATCACTGATGGTAACATAGCGTTAGTCACCAATGTACACAATCTATGCTGGTAGCACATATACTTTCTAAACTATACATTGATCTTATTTACAGACAGATGCAAACATCTGAATTTATAATTTACAGTATAGTTGTACTTCATCATTTAGACTGAAATATAGTTTAATTTCCTTTTCTTTTTCCTTAATTTTTTTCCCCATTTTTTTTAGATATCAGGAGGGAGGGTGGGAGACAGAAACATTAATGTGAGAGAGGTCACCTCCTACACCCTGACTGGTAATAGAACCCAAGACTCTTTGGTCCGTGGGCCGACACTCTAACCGCTGAGTCAAACTAGTCAGGGCTGTTTCTCCTTTACATTAGGGCATTATATTGATTTTTAAAAATCCCACTCCTGTAAGGACTCAGGATGTTGATGGGCCTGGTGGCTTTTATGTAAAATATTAGTATGTCAACTTCTCTCAGTAGAAGTCTGGGTATAATTATATTGAATTGTGCTTTTATTTTTTATTTGGGGGTGGAGGTTTTGTTTTCAATAGTCTGTAAATTTCCGCCTTTCTGTCCTGCATATGACATTATATTGATTAAAAAAATCTTTTTTTCTTTTATTGATTTTAGAGACAGAGAAAGGAAGAGAGTGAGAGAGATATCAATGAGACAGAACATCGAGTGGCCACCTCCTACATGCCATCCACTAGGGATCAGGCCCACAACCTGGGCCTGTGCCCTGACCAGGAGTCGAACCAGTGACCTCTTGGTGCATGGGTCAATGCTCAACGACTGAGCCACACTGGCCAGGCTATATTGATTTTTTTAAAAAATTGTGGTACAGGTGGGTTATACTTTATATGAATTTATCGCTACATAGTAAGGGGACATTACAAAGTATTTGTTAAAATTCAACATCTCAGTTAACATCTCACAAATTAATGGCTTCATAGAAGCAAGAAGTATGAATAAATTGCAGGTTTACAAAAGTTCCTGACTTCCACTTCACCTGGCTGGTCTTTTCTGTTTGTGTATGTTTTTTGGACAAAGTTAGCAATAAAATCTTTAAAAAACTGTTTTCTTGAAGTATATCTTATTTACTGCTTACTGATTTGTTTTGACATATGTATACACCTATGTAATCATCATCCAAGGTAAAGATATAGAATATTTATAGCACTTCAAAAACTCCATTGTGCCCCCTCCCAACAAATAAGCCATCAGAGGTAACCACTTTACTGAGTCTTTCAACACAGATTTGTTTGACTTCAGAATCTTATATTTTAACTTTCGATCAGTAAACTGTATTGTTCTATATAATTATATTTATATTTTTACAGTCTACTTTTCCATCTTTACCTTGTGCACATGTATTCACATCTTGTTAGACATTTTTATTACAACTAAAATTTTACTCCACTTCTTTACCACAAATAAAGGATAAACAGATTCAGTTTTACTTTCTATTGTATCGACTAATTTACATTGACATCTCAGTCATGGCCCTGTATGGCATACCTTCATGCTTGAATATCACTTTCCCTAAAAATAAAAAACCACAAACTACAACGTACCTGGTCATAACAAGCAACCTCATTACAAAAGGAAGTAACATCTAACATACTTCAAATTTTTAGACCATGCTTATAAATACATGCAGTAATTAACTGCACATTTATCTACTATGGAGAAAAGACAAATACATGTCAATATAATAGAATGTTACTAATAATAAAAACTAAAACAGGTAGAAAAAGCAGGTAAAATAGTAACTAAAAAGTTTCAACATGATAGACAATGATGTAAAATATTTAAATAGATTAATTCATGGTGGAAGTTCTGCATTTGTTTCCAATTTTAGATATTTCTATTCAACTTAAGAGTTCAGCTAGGTTTAAATATACAATAAAACACTTAAGCAAATAAAATTTCATACAAAAAACATATAATCAGGTGACTATTTCATTCTCAAAGGCCTTTTAATACTAATTACACTGGGCACGTTGACAGAAGTCTTTCAACTCAAAGACCTTAAAATCTTTTAAATGTCTATTGTCTTCATTTGGTCAGTGTGTTAAATACAAGACTCAGAAGAAAAAAGAAAAGTTAATGTGAGTTCATGTGTGAAGGTAAAGGGACTATTCCTACGAAATCATTGTTCACCTTTAATAACATGACTTTAAGTTCCCAATCATAAATTACAGGAACTAGACTTAAGTACTCTTCATTTCAGGCACAGTTGATGGCAATAAGGTACAGAGTCAATAACTAAAAATCTCCTCTAAATTTAGCCAGTTCCTCTAAATTTCACTCATTTCTGGGGATTTGCCTCCATTGGGTTGATATACATAAATAACCATTTAAAGAAAAATTAGCCTCATAAGTATATTAACTGAAGGTAGACTGTGATTAATACCTCTCTTTGACCCATTTCTATCGCCAGTTAGATATCAGAACATCACACCCTTGTGAGACTGAGCTAAACCAAAGATTTTGGATTAAAACATACCAAATAATTTCTTGGAAGCCCTCCTTTATAAATCCATGCATAGTCTCAACACTGGGACTCTTCTTCAGCCTCATTTTTATTAATTTAACAGAACAAGACAAATAAGTACTGAATACCCAAGAGAATACAAAAATGAGTTAAAAAAACAAACAAAAAAAAGCACTTATATTTAGGAAAAATCTCGCCAAATTACATCTGATCATATGTAAAATAGCCAAACTTCCTAGATCATAATTCAAGTGCAGCAAATACTTCTCACACTCCTCAATTGGTATCCTGTTTGGAACTCTTTAGAATCTGATGTAAAATAATGCAAAAATTTCGTTTCAAAATTTTAATTACAAGACATACAATTCAACATTAGAATGAATTTATAATATTTAAAGCAAAATCGGAGTAAGGAATCATGTTACAGAGCTAAAGCCAAATCAAACTTTTGGACCTCTTCTACGACCTCAAATGCACAAACACACCACGATAATATTTAGACCCTTGTATTAGGCAGTATGAGATTACTTAGAAGATTGACTTTTATTTCATCCTTAAAAGGGTTGTTGAATAGTTGGAAAGGCTTCACTAACTTAGTTACAATTCTTTAATTGACTTGCTATAATAGAAAAAACTCAGGCAGTAAAAAAGAAGGAACTCTTACTCTTTGGACAGCATAGACGAACCTGGATAGTATTATGCTAAGCGAAATAAGCCAATCAGAGAAAGATAAATACCATATGATTGCACTAATATGTTGAATCTAATGAACAAAATAACTGACAAACAAAATAGAACCAGAGGCATGGATACATGAAAAAGACTGACAGCTGTCAGAGAGGAGCGGGGTGAGAGGCTACTGAATAAAGGAAGGTGAAAGGATTAGCTAAAGAACATATATGCATAGTCCCTGGACACAGACAACAGTGTGGTGAGGGCTTGGGCGGGGACTGGGGGGTTGGGTGTGTGTGTGTGTGTGTGTGTGTGTGTAATAGTGTCAACAATAAAAATTTTAAATGGAAAGAAAAAAGAAAAGAAAATCATTAGAGATATATTTAAAGCTACATTTACAAGAGCATAGTGAATATGTAGAAACTATCCACATGTCCAATAACAGGCATGGCTAAATAAATCGAAAATAGTTTGATGTATGCATTAACAGAAAATTACATCAATAAAAATCACACTTTTAAAGAATCTTTAATGAAAAAAAGAAAAGAAAAAACCCAGGCATCTCAGAAAGCTTTACCATTGATAAGATTCCATTTCTTCCTCTAAGGAGGGTACAGGCAAGTTCTCAAATGGCCAATGTTTTAAAACACCGTGTTATGTAATTAATATTTTAACACTATGTAATTTAATAGCAAGGTGACATCTTATCCAAATGGAAAGAGTCGAACCAAAATAATCCCTAATTTCATCCAGGAGGAAAACTATTAAAGACTCAGTCTGCCGTGCACCTGAAGAAAGCTTCGTAGTAACTAAGGACCCCCACAACACAAGGGCAATACTAAACTACTGGAGCAACAGCTCCACCTACTGATCGACAGTACTTCCTTAAACATTTTGGCACCCCAAGTCTACAGTGCTCACGCTCCCCCCTCCTCCACTCGGTCTGACCCAACCCAAATCCAGTTGAGTCACTAGCTCTTAATACTCATCTCCCAGCTCTTTATTCTAATTCCTTCCTCCTCCAGAAGGTCCTGCACAGCTCTCAAGTGTGAATAAAAGGGAAAGATGACAAACACCGAGGCTCCCGGCGTGGCGCCTAGACGTGAAGAGGACAACCAGACCACTCCACTTGGAGCGGCGGGCTGGGGGTGTCTCGGCCCTCCGGTTCCGGTAGGGGACCCCAAGCACCTCACAAGAGCTTTACCCTGTTGCCGCGCTCAGCTGCTATTCTCCAGTCAACACACTCGTCCTCTGGACCGAAATCCTGGGCTGCCCGAGTCTAGCCGCTGTCGGCCCTTCAGCGCGCCAACAGCCCGACCCGTGCCTCCGCCCCCTCCAGGGGCCAGAAATCTCCCTCCGCCGGGTCTTCGCCTGGTCTCTCCCCTCCTTCGCAATCCTCCCCCGCCGGCCCAGCCCGGCCCAGCCCGGCTGCCCTTCCTCACCCTTTCATCTTCCCCGCCTGCTGAGGCCGTTGTTACCACCGATATCAACGCCGTTGTCGTCGACCTGAGCTCTCAGCTCCCGCAGCTCGGGCCACTCGACCCCACAAGCCGGCCTCCTCGCCTAGGGCAGGGAGCTGAGCGGGTGACAGAGGCCGCAAGAGCGGAGCGCGGCCCTGCGTCTCGGGAGGGGGCGGAGTGCCTCCCGCCGCCGCACTGGTGCCGCCGCTTCTCCACACGTGCACACGGGGCACTCGGCTCCCGCCCGCCGCCGCCGCCAGCCAGACCCGCCGCCGCGTTGTGACCTTTCACCCCGCCCCCTCTGCGCGCCGGCGCGTAGGCCGCCTCTCGCGCAGCCGCACTACTGGCCGCCGCGTACCCTTCCCCCTCCAGTTTAGGACCTCCATCTTTCTAATGGGCTGTACCCTCTGGCGTCATCTTCCTCCTCCCATTCCTTACGACACTACTCGTGGGGCTTGCCCGGTAGGCCCTGGCGGTAAAATCCGGATTTTTCCGCCCCTCCTTCAACTTTCCCACTTCAGTAAGATCAGTCTTCCCTGACCCTGTTCTTCCCAGTTGGTAATCCTCCTGGTGACTTTCAAACGCTCCCTAGTAAGATTTTATGAAGTAGGTTCTTCTACATGTAAAGTCGTCTGTGGAAAACTGAAGTAAATGAGGTTTTATTGTTTGTTTGCTTTTTAGACAAATAAACGTAATTAACAATTAGCCGGATAGCTTGGCTTTAGTCCAGCACAGTTGAAGCTTTGAGGTCACGTGATTGTCCCAAACCTTTAAGACGGATTTTACAGTCCGACGCCAGAGGGAGGGAGCTCCATAGCCATTTCCGGTCTGTAGATCGTGATGCTAATGTCATTTCCTTTAGCAATGCACTTTAAACCTCCCCCACGCCTTCTACATTGCACTTGACAGCATAATCTTCATGACAGGTTTTAGTTTTTTTCTTGAAATCGAATCGCCACAAAATGAATGTTCCAACAATCAGCAAAAATATAGGCCTCTAAAACGTAACGCGCCCGGCCGGCGATGGCAGGGCGGAGCTCAAGGTCACGTGACTGTCTAGACCCGCCCCGCCCCCACCCTCTGCAGCTGAAGACTTCCCCTCCCTCAGTGACGGAGACTGTGGGTCCGTGGTCTGTGCTGTTTCTGCACCTCGCGCCCTGTCAGGTGAGCCGCGACGTGTAACCGGCGGCAGGTAGGGTCGGAGAAGGGGCGGGAGGAAGACGACAAGGAAGAGTGTGACCAGTTGCCTCCGCTGTTCGGGGCTTCCTTCCCGCTGTCATCCTGCACCGGCTAGGAGCTCATTTCTCCAGTTTGACCCCCGTTCCCCCACTGTGTTCGCCCCCGCGACCTAGGGGTTGAGACGTCCACTTCTCTCGGGGTTGAGGGTGAGTGCGGCCATTATAGTTCCCTGTTCGGAGTCCTTGGGGCTCAGTTAGGATAGTGGGATTGGTTCAGCCATTCTTGGGGGTCTGCAATAGCCTTTAGGTTCCAATCCCCAAGCCCACTCTTTGGCAGAGGCCCTGCACCGTCTTCACCTTAAACTGCGACTGGGGAGCGGGGAAGTAAGAAAAACCCTGGAGGCAGAGGCGTCTCCGGTGAGACTGGCTTGGGAGGGAATGACACCGATGTGGCCCTCTCTGCGGAGTCACTGTAAAGCCTGCTTCCGAACATGCTTTCTCAGTAATTCTGAGTGTTTATCTGATAGCCTTGCAAGAGCACGCCTTTTACCTTTCTGTTCTATGATCTTATGGTGGCGTAAGAGAGGATAGTTGAAAAAATAAAGATATACTGGCTTCAAAACAGGAGGTGTACATACGACAGTCTCGATTGAATGGGGAGGCGTTGAAAGATGGTGTTGCGGTGTCGTGATCTGGAGGAAACTGGCTAGTTTATGGGAAAGTGATTTGGTTTCACTGAGAGGGAGCTAATTATTCAGAAACTAAATGGACTGGAATATAATGGAACCAAATGTGTTTAACCATAAATTTAAAGGAAAGGAGGTTAAATCGAGATATTGCTGACTTCGTATTTTATGTATGCCTTTGGCATTTTCTTAGCCGTTTCTTCTTAGTATCGCACTAATTTGCCACTCCCAATCAATTCCTTGACCAGCGGTAAATTCATTTTAAGTAGTACTTATGCCCCTCCTTAGCTTTCCCCATTTGTAAAGCGCCAGGTGACCTTTTCAGATTTCGATGAATACTATTTTGTGAAAATACAGAAACTATTTTGCTTAGGTTTTTGCCCAACTCAGTGTACTCCCATTTCATTTGCAATGTAGTAACCAATGTTTTGACCCCAAACAATGTGCTTTAGGGGAGAATGTTTTTCAGTTTGGGGTTTAAACACTTTTATTTATACTGCAAACTTAGAAAGTTCCTTGGGCCTTTTAAATGGAAAGTCCTGACAAAACTTACATTTCTTAATTTAAATGTAATTTTTTAACCTGAAAAATCATAGTCTCAGTTAAACCTTTTCGTTTTCTAACCAATATAATTGAAAAATCCATTAAAAAGAGCTGAAGAATGAAGAAAATGGAATCATCTTTGAGTGGTGGGTGTGACTGACTTATTTTTGTTTTCCTGTATCTTCCAATACTCTACAATAAATTGGTCTTATTTTGTCAAGGAAAACAAAAAGTTTAATTCTAAAGTAATAACAATTTAACAAAACTTCCCCTCCTGCAGTGACATTTCACCAAATTAGACAAATTCGTTAAGTGTCCTAGAGATTCAAACCAGTCCTGTCTGGGTAAGACAAAAATGGGAAAGAGAAAAGCAGCTAAAAACCAGTGAATGCTAGTGGGGAAATGTCAGTATGAAAGAGGTTGAATGACTCTGCAGTTTTACTTCACAATATCCCAGATTTTAGGGAACTTATGAAAGCAATAACTTAGACTACTAATGAAATCTGAAAGATTAGCCTCAGGAATTGGTGACAAAATTGCTATTAAAGTTGAATTTGGAAAAGACCTTTGAAATAATTCGCCGTTTATACACACAAACAAGTAATTTGAAGCTTGAAAGCTTGAAAAGCTTTATCAGTTTATAAGTATTACATTTAGAAATCTTAACATATATTAGGGAATTGTCATGTAATCCAATATTAAATGGCACACAAGGCTTTTTAATACCTCTTATGTGCTTATTCTGAGTTTTATATTTCATTGCCTTTATAGATTATCACCACCATCACGAATGCTTTCTTTCCCTATGAGCAGAGTCTATAGACTACATACTACTACACAATAGTTTCTATTCCACTATTTTCACTTCTAGCACATTGTGTTTACTGTATTCCGGGCTGTTCCTTAATAAACCATTAAAGCTAGCAGTTCAAGGACAATGTCTTTACTGTGTGTCTTCAGCACCAGGATACTGATGTACTTGGTAGGTACTTAGCAAATTGTTTATGGAATGAGTGTTTGACAACTACCAAGGAAATTAAACTACTTTGAAAGTTCTTTCAGATCATAGCTCCTTCTAAGGTTGTGCACTATTAGCTTTTAAATATAATTGGTAGTAATAACCATCCAAGTCACGGTCAATGCAAATATACAAACCTCAGATGGACTTTATTAATGTGAGACCAATTTATTTTCACACCACATTTGGATGATAGTGAAAAGAAGGGAAGAGGAGTGAGTTATACTTAATGAAAAAGTGGTTTGTGCCCAGCTGGTGTGGCTCATTGGATTGCGCATTGTCCCATGGACTGAGGTCCCAGTTTGATTCCTGGTCAGGGCACATGCCCGGTTGCCAGCTCAATCCCCAGTGGGGGCTGTGCAGGAGGAGGCCCATGGATGTTTCTCTCTCACATCAATGTTTCTATCTCTCTCTCCCTTCCTTTCTCTCTAAAATATCAATAAAAACATATTTTTTAAAAAGCGGCCTGTACAAGCAATAAGTGATATAGCACTAGACTAAAAGTCAGAGGATCATTCAGCTCTAACACTTTACTTTAAAAAAAAAAAGAGAGAGAGATGGTTGCTTTTTTATTTTATTTTATTTATTTGTTTGTTTTTTGTTAATCCTCACCCGATGGATTTTAGATTTTTTAGATAGAGTAGAAGGGAGGAAGAGAGAGAGAGAAACATTGATGTGAGAGAGAGACATCGATTGGTTGCCTCCTGCACAACTCTAACCGGGACGGGGGTTCAAACCTGCAACCCAGTACATGCCCTTGACCAGAATGGAACCCACAACCCTTTGGTCTTCAGGCTGATGCTCTAACTGCTGATTCACACTGACCAGGGCTTCAGTTCTGTAACTTTAGTTATATACTTTTTTAAGTAAAGCTGGGGATATAGATTAAGGTTTTTATACTTAGGAACCTTCCTGTCAAGTTACTATGGGTTTAAGTGAGATTAAACTGTAGATAACCTATGTGGAAGTATTTAAAACTTAAGTGATATTTAAATGTAAAACAGTATAGTACAGACTTTACTAGAATAG
This sequence comes from Molossus molossus, assembly GCF_014108415.1. NCBI lineage: Eukaryota > Metazoa > Chordata > Mammalia > Chiroptera > Molossidae > Molossus > Molossus molossus. The sequence goes on along the minus strand of NW_023425388.1, from coordinate 72,101,876 downwards.
ATTTTCCAGTCATAGACCTGGGTTCAAGTTCTGAACCTACCCCTTATTTACGCCTTGTGACCTTGGACAGTTTACTAAATCTAAGCTTACATTTCCTCATGTTTAAATCTATCCCATAGGTACTATTAAATTAGATCATGAATGCAGAGGGCTGAGTATATACAGGGTGGGGGAAAAGTAGGTTTACAATAGTGAGTACAAGAAATAGTTTATTTTTATATTATTTATTAATGATTATATTTGTTTCCATAAGAATAACTGTAAACATACATTTGCCCCACCCTGTACTTTGTAAAGGAGACTTAAATCATTTTGTAAAATTGAGTAACAGGTTTAGGGTATGGAGAAAGGAGTAGACTTTGAATTGAGTTTTGGGCTATTGAGGAAGAACTAGAATTAGTAATGAAGCTATTCAAAAAAATACAAGAGAAAGAAAAATGTACTTTTAGCAAAGATTCTAAAGCAAATTTATTAATAGGAACTGGGAAATATCAACATAAAACCCATTATTTTGGCAACTGCAGTGACTTAATACTTTCTTTCCCTTTTTTTTTGGTACGTGCCCTTAGCGGGAACCGAACCCATGACTCTCTGATTTGCAGGCCGACGCTTCAACCACTGAGCCAAACCGACCAGGGCACTTAATACTTTCTATAAAAAGATTTTCCAAAGCATATGATTATTAGTGTGTGGAATCAATTTAAGCAGGTAGTTCTTCTATTTCTAAATTACTATCCCTACAGTGGATTATAGAAATATATTAAAACTGTGCAGACTGATAGAACAAGAACTTTCGAGTTTATGCTTAAGTTTAAAAATTTTACCTTTTATTTTAAATGTTTTTATATCTTATTTTAATCCTCATATGAAGTAGACATAGACATGTAGAGAACACAATGGAGACATGAACTAGAATAAAAATTTTCCCTTCCTAGATTGAGATGATTCACAAGGATTAGTGGGTTTGTATTGGAAAACATCAGTAAATTAAACAATAATTGAAGTATAATAATCATGAGTATATGTTTCACCTTACTCCTGGAAAAAATTGTTACTCACTTGTTCAAAGGAAAAATTTTATTAAAAAGCATTTAATATTCTCTTTAATGTCAAGTTCTCTATTATAGTAAAATAAATTTTAGTCAATAACAGTGTTTTCTATTTTATTTCTTTTTATAGAAATTTTAAAAGTTTTACTATTTTCTTTTTTATACTGTAAAATAAAAGTGAATTTGGTGTAATAAATGTATTATTATATATACAGTATATTATGTACATAGGAAACATATATACATATTCATGTGTTATACTGTGTGTGTGTCTGTGTATGTTTGTAAAGACAGCTGAAATATATGTATATATTCATGGTGATATTTATTTTTACCTGAAACGATTAAAGCTATCTTTAAAATTAGTCACTACTGTGAATAAAATTACCTAATGTCTTGTAGACAGCATATGTAAGGGTCTTATTTTGTACTGAGCCACCGAATGTCTTTTCATTAAAGCATTTAATCTATTTTCATTTCAAGTAATTGTTGATATGTACTATTGTCATTTTATTTATATTTTTTTATCTCTTTTTTTCTTCTTCAAGAAGACCCTTTAACATTTCTTATAACACTGGTTTGATGGTTATGAACTCATTTAGCTTCTTGTTTGAGAAGCTGTTTACCTGTCCTAAGATTCTAAATGACAGCTTTTCTGGGTAGAGTAACCTTAGTTGTAGGTCCTTGCTTTTCATCACTTTAAATATTTACTGCCAGTACCTTTGGCCCTGCAAAGTTCCTAATGAGAAATCAGCTGACAGTCTTGTGGGAGTTCCCTTATAAGTAAATAACTACTTTTTTCTTGCTGCTTTTAAGATTCTCTATCTTTAGTATTTGGCATTTTAATTATAGTGTGTCATGGTGTGGGCCTCATTCAGTTCATCTTGTTAGGGATTCTCTCTGCTCCTGGACTTGTATGTCTATTTCCTTCACCAGGTTAGGGAAGTTTTCTGTCATTATTTTTTCAAATACTAGCTTTCAATTTTTTGCTCTCTCTCTTCTCCTATTTATACATGTATGTTTTTTCTCTATCTACATCCTTCTCCCCTCCCCCATGTATTTGTTCACAAAGGTAGCACCTCTTCATATTACTGTGGACCTTACATTTTTCACTTACCAATGTTATCTTGGAGATCTTTCCACACTGATACAATGAAAGCTGCCTGCCTTATTCTTTTTAATGGGTGAGTATTCAGTTGTACTAATGTGCTATCATCATAATATGTAACATTTATTGAGTTTATTGAAAGATTCAGGCACTTTTTTTTTATTAATTTATTTTTGTTACAGATGTTTCTCCTTTTCCCCCCATTGACACCCTCCTCCCAATCCCTCCCTGCCCTGTACCCACACCCTCTCTTCTAAGGGTTGTCAGTCTGTACTCTACTTCTACATCTCTGGGTCTACCCTGTTCCTCAGACTATTATGTTCATTATATTCCACAAATAAGTGAGATCATGTGATATTTGTCTTTTCTCTGCTTGGCTTGTTTCACTTAGGATAATACTTTCCAGTCCCTCCATGTCATCTCAAAGGATAAGAGGTCTTACAGCTGCATAGTACTCCATTGTGTATATGTACCACAGCTTTTTTATCCATTCGTCTACTGATGGACGTTTGGGCTGTTTCCAGATCTTAGCTATTGTAAATAGTGCTGCTATGAACATAGGGGTACATATATTGTTTCTGATTGGTGTTTCAGGCTTCTTGGGGTATATTCCTGAAGTGGGATCACTGGGTCAAATGGCAGATCGATTTTTAATTTTTTGAGGTAATACCATAGTGTTTTCCATAGTGGCTGCATCAGTCTGCATTCCCACCAGCAGTATCCTAGAGTCCCCTTTTCTCCACACCCTCACCAACGCTTGTTGTTTGATGCTTTGTTGATGGCGGTCATTCTGACAAATGTGAGTTGATACTTCATTATTGTTTTAATTTGCATCTGTCTGATGATTAGTGATGTTGAGCATTTCTTCATATGTCTCTTAGCCATTCGTGTGTCCTGTTTGGAGAGGTGTCTATTTAGCTCCTCTGCCCATTTTTTTTTTTTATCCTCACCCAAGGACATTTTTCCTTTTTTTTTTTTGTTCAGGTAGAGTGGGAGGAAGAGAGAGAGGAGGAAGAGAGAGAGAGAGAGAGAAACATCAACGTGAAAGGGACACATGGAGTGGTTGCCACCAACAGGACCCACCCAACCAGGGCTGGGGACAAACTGCAACTGAGGTACGTGCCCTTAGCGGAAACCGAATCCGGGTCTCTCTGGACCGCAGGCCGACACTCTAACCGCTGAGCCAAACTGGCCAGAGCCTCTGCCCATTTTTCAATTGGGTTCTTTGTCTTCCTTTTGTTGAGTTGTATGAGCACTCTATATATTTTGGAAATTAACCCCTTATCTGATGTGTCATTAGCAAGTATGCTCTCCCATACAATGGGTTGCCTTTCCATTTTGTTGGTTGTTTCTTTTGCTGTGCAGAAGCTTTTGAGTTTGATATAGTCTTGTGTTCATTTTTTTCCTTTATTTCTGTTGCCTTACGTGATGTATCAGTGAAAATTCTGCTGCGTATGATGTCTGAAATTTTGTCGCCTACATTTTCTTCTAGGATTTTCATGGATTCACGGGTCACATTTAAGTCTTTTATCTATTTTGAGTTTATTCTTGTGTATGGTGTAAGTTGATGGTCTAGTTTCATTTTTTTGCCTATAGCTGTCCAATTCAGGCACTTTTCTTCATATTTAAGTTATATTAACTTATGGAAGCCTTATGAGATAGTTATTATTTTTATTCCCAATTAACAAATGAGGCAAATTAGGCATGGGTTGGTTAAATGTCCAAGAAAGTCACACAGCTTCTAAGTAATAAAACTTGGGGTTTGAACCGAGGTAGTCTCTTTCAGATAATTACTCTCTTAATACTGCTAAGTATATAGCCTCTCATATTACCACAAGTTATTTAACTAGCCTTCACATTAATGGACATTCCAGTCTTTTGCTATAAGAAACAGTGCTTTAATAAATATTTGTTAATAGGACATATTGTGCACATAAAGTAAATTCCTAGAAATGGAAACGCTGGATCAAAGGGTATGTACATTTTGAATTTTGGTGGATATTGCCAAATTACTTTTTAATTTAGGGAAGTTCTGAAGTTCAGATTTGTCCTCAGTATTTTGCTGAAATCTGCCACTTAGCTTGAGTCACTGGGAAGCTGAATAGCTGAATGCCTTTAATATTTCTAGCATCCCTGAATCATGTGCCATCATCATATGTAATCAGTGTAACAATGTCAGTATAAGAAAAAGATCTTGCCCTGGCTGGTTTTGCTCAGTGGTTAGAGCATTGCCTTGTGGATCAATTTCTGGTCAAGGTCACATAACTGGGTTGCAGGTTTGATTTCTGACCCCGGTTGGGGTCATACGGGAGGCAGCCAATTGATGTGTCTCTCTCACATGGATGTTTCTCTCTCTCTCTCCCTCCCTCTTTTCCACTCTATCTAAAAAATAAGTTAATGGAAAAATACCCTCAGGTGAGGATTAACAAAAAAGAAAAAGATCTTGTTTTTGTTTCTTTCAAATGATGGCAAGCATTCTCCATATAACTTGAAATGCTCCTTTTGTGATTTATACATGGAAGTGTTCTATCAATTGAAGTTTGAATGCATGTATATTATTAGGAGTAAAATGCTACAGTTCTTACTAATTGTAAAAGTTGTTGATTTAATGTACTGAAACAATTATGTAAGAGCTTTTAAACAGTTAAATAGGGAATTAGATTGCCAATTACTATAAACATTGAGAGTGAGATAGCTAGCTAAATGTAGGCATAACTATATCTTTTCTTGTGAAAAATGGGTTTTCAATAATATATAGGTACTAGTTTTAGGTAATGCAGAATTAGGCAGTGAGGGATTTTATTCAGATGAGTTACAATATTCACAAATTCTTTTGAAAATAGCATTCTTCAATTCAGTGTCCTCTATTTCATTTATTTGAAGAAAGGAAAAAAAAATCTCATTGTTAATCTCCACAGAGCAGGTTGACTGATACCAACCTGTTTAATGTGTTCCAAAGTAGACACTTAAAATACAGAAATGTGTTCATATCCCTACTTAATGTACCTATAGTGCTTGAATGTAGATTAATAGTACCTGCTATTGTTCAGTGGGGTATGTGTGTGTTTTAAATATAATCTCATCCTTATCCAAAGATACTGTTGGATAAGGAGGGTGGGGAAAGTACCTATGAATAGGCAGAGATAAACAAACTATCAGTTCTGTATTGTGAACTATTTCTATCTCAAATTAAAGCAGTATACAATAGCAGATAATAACTCTCCCACTACTCCACCCTCCAAATAAATCATTGAACTCTATAGCAACTTCAATATCCCAAACATTAGCCCGACTTTTGGAAGACAAGCCCTTCTGTGCCTCATGGCTCAAAAATTTGTTCAAGATAGGGTTAAAGTTTCCTTAATCCTCAACCAGGATACTGCCATTAAGCCCTGTTCTGACAACATAGATGAGTAAGTGCTTTAGATGCATGTCTGATTTACATACTCCTGAGCTGTTAAGGGACTCTGGAAATTTCCAGAATTTGCTGAACTTGTCCGGATAAGAGGGTGCCCACACAGCCTTACTACAATCAATATAGTGAATATATTCCTCACCCCCCAAAAAAGTTTCCTTGTGCCTCTTTGTAATCCCTTTCTTTTTTTTTTTTTTTTTTTTTAATCCTCACCTGAGGACATTTTTCCATTTTCTGTACAGATAGAGTGGGAGGGAGAGAGAGGAAGAGAGAAACATCGACGTGAAAGGGACACATCGAGTGGCTGCCACCCCCACGACCAACCAGGGCCGGGGACAAACTGCAACCGAAGTACGTGCCCTTAGCGGGAACTGAACCCGGGTCTCTCTGGACCGCAGGCCTACGCTCTAACCGCAGAGCCAAACTGGCCAGGGCTGTAATCCCTTTCTTGCATACCTCCCCAATGACCATTCCCAAGCAACCACTGATTTGATTTCTATCACTACAAGTTAGTTTGCATTTTCTAGAAGTTTATATAAATGGAACCATTGTTTTTTCTGTCTGCTTTTTACTGAGCATAATTATTTTGCAATTACTCCAGGTTGTTACATGTGTCAATGATTTGTTTTTATTGCTGATTATTATTCCATTGTATGGATATACCACAATTTGTTTATCCATTTACTTATTGATGGATATTGGGGTTGTGTTACTCTCTTTGGCTATTATGAATAAAGATGCTATGAACATCCATATAAAAGCCTTTGTTTGGACATAAACATTCATTTCTCATGATTAAATACTAAGAAGTGGAATGACTGGATCATATGGTAGGTGTATGTTATCTTTGTAAGAAATCGCAAATTGTTTTGCAAAGTGGTTGTGCCATTTTACATTCCTACCAGCAGTGTATGAGAGTTCTAGTTCTATATCCTTACCAACACTACCTATATTCAGTCAGTATTCTAAATTTTAGCTCTTCTAGATATGGAGTGGCATGAGTCTGGGAGTTCTTTATATATTCTAGATATGTCCTTTATCAGATTTATGCTTTTAAAATATTTTTTCCAGTCTGTAACTTGTCTTTTTGTTCTAGTAATGTTTTGGGTTTGTTTTGTTAAATATTTTTCTTCTTTATTGATTTTAGAGAGAGAGAGAGAGATAGAAACATCGATGAGAGAGAACATCGACTGGCTACCTCCTGCATGCCCCCCAGTGGGGATTGGGCTCACAACCTGGGCATGTGCCCTAACCAGGAATCGAACCGGCGACCTCTTGATGCATGGGTCGATGCTCACCCACTGAGCCACACCAGCCAGGCTATTGTAGTAATGTTTTTGAAGAGCAAAAGTTTTAAATTTTCATTAAGTACACTTTATCATTGTGTTCTTTTGTGGATTGTGCTTTTAGTACTGTTTCTAATAAATCTACCTAAACCAAGGTGACTAAGGAAGTTGTATAATAAAGTTTTAGATTTTACAGTTAGGTCTACTGTCTGTTTTTAGTTCATTTTTGTCTGTGGTGCAGAGTATGGATTGAAATACTTTTTTTTGCATTTACTTATTCTCTTGTTTTATAACCACTTGTTAAAAAACTATACTCTCTCCATTGAATTGCCTTTGCATATTTGTCAAAAGTCGGTGTCCATATATGTGTGTGATTATATAGCCTTTTTGAGCTAATATTTCAAATAATAATACTAGGCAGAATAATAGAAAGTCTTACCTATCTTTTTTTTTTTTATCCTTATCTGAGGACATTTTTGCATTCATCTTCAGATAGAGTGGGAGGGAGAAAGGAAGGGAGAGAGAGAGAGAGAGAGAGAAACATTGGTGTGAGAGAGACACATTGGCTGTCTGCCATCCACACGACCCCAACTGGGGCTGGGGATATACTGCAACTGAGGTACGTGCCCTTAGCGGAAACCAAACCCAGGTCTCTCTGGTCTGCAGGCTGATACTCCAACCGCTGAGCCAAACCGGCCAGGGTTTACCTAGTCTTTATAGAAGTATTTGGTGTTCTAGGATTCATAACATTAAACAAAATAACCACTAAAATTATAACATTCTTAACTTTTGACAAAATTTATTCTTTTATAGCAGAAGGTCATTCTGTGATGATAATATTTGGCTTCAGCTTTGGTCTGAGGTAATTGATTTTTAAAATACTGGCCCTTAACAAAGGATGTGAAACATCTGTGTATTGAAAACTACAAAGCATTATTAAAAGAGATTGAAAAAGACACAATGAAATGGAGGGATATTTCGTGTTCATGGATTGGAAAATCAAACATAGTTAAAATGGCCATATTACCCAAAGCAATATACAGATTTAATGCAATCCCCATCAAAATCTCAATGTCATTTTTTTTTTTTATCCTCACCTGAGGACATTTTTCCATTTTTTGTACAGATAGAATGGGAGAGAGAGGGAGGAAGAGAGAGAGAGAAACATTGATGTGAAAGAAACAGATCAAGTGGCTGCCTCCTGAACGACCCAACCAGGGCCAGGGACAAACCGCAAACGAGGTACTTGCCTTTAGCGGGAACCGAACCCGGGTCTCTCTGGACTGCAGGCTGACGCTCTAACTGCTGAGCCAAACTGGCCATGGCCCAATGTCATTTTTTAAAGAAATAGAATAAAAAATCATCAGATTAGTATGGAATCACAAAAGACCCCAAATAGTTAAAGCAAAATAAGTCGGTCAGAAAAAGCTAAGAGTTGTATTTCACTCATGTGGGATATAAAACTGAAACTCATAGACACAGACAATGGTATGGTGGGGGATAGTATAGTGTAAAGAGGACCAAATATTTGGTGACAGGAGATGATTTGACTTTGGGTGGTGGGGATACAATGCAATGTACAGTTCATGTATCATAGAAATGTACACTTAAAATTTATATTATCTTATTAACCAATATCACCCCAATAAATTTATTTAAAAAATCTTGGCCATTAGGCCAAAATGTGTATTCAGTGTACTTCAAAGGGGTTGTATCAATTTTCACTCAGTGAATTAAATTGTCTATTTCCCACATACCTTTACCATTATTGTTACTGGGCAATATTTGTATTTGCCTACTATGTGTCAAGGCACTTTACTGTATAATTTGGGAACTCTGTGAACAAAGCAGATGTGGTCCCTGTTTTCCTGGCATTTACAGTTTAGCATTGGAGACACTGAAAAACTCCATTCACAGGTTTTTAATTACAATATTGGCAAGTGCTTGCTACAAAGGAGCAATATTTAAGTCTATGAACATACCAGGGGAACTGGAAGTTAATTCCTAGCAAACTGCTACTGAAAACCTTCACCAGTGATTATCTTTCTCTTCTCCCCACAGCCCATTTAGTTAAATAAACCCTGGCTTTTATTAATCATAATCATAGAATACTAGGCAAACCATTAGAAATGCAGATTTCTTGCCCTCTGAATTGAAAACATCTGTGGACTTTTGACTAAAGTCCTATTTTTTAAATCCACATTGTGAAGTGTTTTATCATGTGTATTAGGTAGCCTTCTTTTCCTCTTTTGTCCTCAGTTTGTGTTTTTGGTCATATTTTCATTGCAGAGATTTTATGGCTTCCTGAGTTGGGGGTGAACCTATTTGTGATGATGCTCCATTTTAGCATTGGGTTAATACATGCCTTTGCACAGTTTGTGAACCTTCTTTTTCTTCTATTTCGTCCATGAAATAAATGACAGGACAGATCTATTTGAATATAAACATTTTATAATGCAAATATAATAGCATTTTTACTGCAACACTGTTGATGCTGACTCTTATATGTACATTTGTCTCAAATACATGCATTGTTTATATGTGGCCAGTTTGGGTGTTTTCTTGGCAAAGCAATCAGGAAGAGTTCTCATTAATATTCAAAAGAGTAATATGGTAATTGTGGGCAGTTTTCTAGAGAAGTTTCTAAGTATTTTGAGCAATGACTTTTTCAGTGGTTGTAAAATTTCTAGCTTGACTACTTTTGAAGGGGACATAATTCTCATGTATGATGGCTAGCACTTTTTTAAATTGAGAAAGTCACTTCATTGGTAGATTATCTGAGAAAACCTAAACAGCCATTGCAGAGGCTATGGAGTTTAAGGATCTTCTCAGAAGAGAATTTGCTAAGGATAACCTTTGACACTGTGAACTTAAAGTAGCAGACTGTTTAACGTAAGAAATTTCAGTGTTGCCCAGCTGGTGTGGCTCAGTTGTTGAGCATCGACCCATGCACCAAGAGGTCGCCGGTTTGAATCCCGGTCAGGGCACATACCCAGGTGTGGGCCAAAAAACCAGTGGAGGGGTATGCAGGAGGTGGCCAGTCTGTGTTCTCTCTTATCGATGTTTCTGTCTCTCCCTTCCTCTCTAAAATCAATAATGAAAAATATTTGGGGAAAATAAAGAAATTTCTGTATTATTATTAAATACACTTTTTGGAAAGGGGAGACTAGGAAAATAAACCAGTACTTTATTTTGTTATCATTATTGGATTTTAAAGATGTCTGTACTTTTTTACTATTATAATTTTAAAATAGACACATATTTGAAATATATTTGGAGAAGTATAATTTACAGATCACAGCATTTGAACATTTTTAACGACCTTGTTGCATATTGCCAAATTGCTTTCCATATTTCTTACAAAGTAATAAACCCAAGTTGACCTTTCCTTGATAGTTACAGGTCATTCTTATGACCATTAATCAATTCATAATTGCTTTTTCTTGTTTAATTTATATTCTTAGAATATAGTTCTCTAATGATTTGTTGCTTTAAATCTGCAGTGGTCTAAAATATTAGATAATAGTTTTTAATTATGCATAAATTGAGTAAATAAAACTATACAAAGGTCTCTTACAATATGCAGAAACTCTGAGACTGTCATTTCAAGAGGTCAGAGATCTTTTGTTTTCTTTTTTTTTTTTTTCCTTATTGATTTGAGAGAGAGAGGAAAGGAAAGGGAGAGATAGAAACATCAATGAGAGAGAACATAGACTGGCCACCTCCTGCATACCCCCCACTGGCTTTTTGGCCCACAACTTGGGCATGTGCCCTGACGGGAAATGGAACTGGTGACCTCTTGGTGCATGGGTCGATGCTCAACCACTGAGCCACAAAGGCCTGGCTGTTTTCTCATTTCTTAAGCCTTTATTTTAACGAAGGTTAGCAGGTCCTTGTGTATAAATATTATTGTTCTATATTTAGTTTTAATAGCATATATTATTGTTTCTAGGACATACTTTTTTTCACATTTTAACAGCTTTGAAGTTAGTGTTTGCCCTGCAGTTTCTGGAGTGCACTAGTTTAATTCGTCAGTTTTTTTCTTAGTGGTACTTCAATTAAGGTAGTATGTTAGAGTTGATGTTATCTTAGATGAAATATGGTATTCTAGGTGGAAGTGAGTATGTGTGTGTATGTGTGTGTGTGTGTAAGAATTGCTCTTGTGAAACATCAACATATGGAATATCTTTATGGGTCCTTAGTTGTTTGCCTTACCTTGGCTTTATCTAGTCAGTAACTTAAAATGAATGAAAGTATACTAGTAAAGTGTAAAAAAATAATAATAGCAAAAAATGGGAAGCCATCTAGGTAACCATTAAAGAGAACTTTAAATAAACTATCTTATCCATTTAATGGCATATTATACAGTTGAAGGTGAAATTTATGAATAACAATATGCATATGTTATATTACAGTATCTATTACAACTGTGTGAAAAATGTTTGTGAAAATAATAACAGTCAATAATATTGAAGTAGTGAGACTTTCCTTTGAGTGTTTTAAAATTAAAATTACAAGCATATTGCTTCTGAAAATAAATTTTAAGAAAAAGTATGTAACAAATACTTATTTTTTTTTTTTTTACTGTTTGTATCTTTTGGCTATGTTTTCTTTTTTTTTTAAATCCTCACTCTGAGGATATTTTTTCATTTATCTTCAGATAGAGTGGGAGGGAGAGAGAGAGAAACATCAATGTAAGAGAGACACATCAATTGGTTACTTCCTGCACAACCTTGACCAAGTCTGGGATCGAACCACAACTGAGGTACGTACCCTTGACCAGCATCGAACCCGTGACTCTTTGGTCCAAGAGCCAATGCTCTAACCGCAGAGCCATACTGGCAGGACATCTTTTGGCTATCTTTTTTGGCTATTTATGTCTTTGTAAGGTAAGATATAAATCAGACTCATTTTTGCTTTATAACCTGAAATCAAGATAATATGTGGGTTATTAATGTTAGCTTCACTATAGTATTTTACTCTTTAGTTTATTATTTTATCTACAGAATAAGAAAAATAAGAGGAATTTCTCATTCAAACACTATTTTAGGTAGCTTCATTGTTCCATATTTATTTAGCTTCATTGTTCCAGAAATTTTTTACTACTGTCTCCCGCAGCAACATTGTATTGAGTCTGTTTTCATTATTAGTCCCAAATATGTCCATTTACTTTGTTGTTACATTGATACTTTATTCTTTTTTCTAATATAATCATTTATGTTTGTGTTATAAAGCTATTTGTAAACAAAATACAGCATTATGCTTGTTCTTTCAAATTCTTGGTTCTTTAGGAGATGGATATGTTAGGAACAGTCAATTCTTGGTTGTTCTATTTACTCTTTAGTTTGTGAAGATCAATTATGTCACCTGTTTGTCTCTTTTCTTTTGCCTACATAATATTCTTTGTCATGCTAACATAGTCAGCTAATAATGGTAAAGAGGCATCCCTGGTTTTTAGAAGAAATGAAAAGTAATAAAGGTTAAAACTGCTGGCTAAAATACAGTCTTTTGAATTGTTTGTTATTAAATGCCGACATATTAAAATCAGACTAAATCTGGGTTTCACCACTCTGTAGCTCTGTTCACCTTGAGTGGGCTGCTTAAGTCTCAAAACCTACTTCCTAATCAAACACCTCCTCCTCATAGGTCTTCTATTAAGGGTCAAATTGGATATATTCATTTTTTTAACATAATGCCTGGAGTGTGGTATGTGCTTAACAGATCGTTGATAGTATTTATTTTTAATTTCAGAACATTTTATTGAGTTACTGTTGTGCAAAGCACTAGGCTATTTGGACGGAGAGGGGTTAACAAAATGCTGAATATGCTTCTTGAAGGCAGGGTACTTGAATCCGTTCATATAACAGTTTTACCATTGTTCGTAGGCTTCTAGCCTATAAATTCATACTGTAGAACTTATATACTACATACAGTGTTTTGTTACTCTGGTTAAAACTTTGTATTTTCACACTCTATTGCACAATTTTATTTATAAAAATTTGAAGTGAAAGGAACCTATAATTGTTTATTTCTAGAAATGCTATAAAATTTGTTTATGGGCAAGCCTATCAACAAACCTTAAACCTATGTAGCTGATACAATTTTAATTCTATTGCCAACTTAAGTGTCCACCCTAGCTTTTATTTTTATTCTTTTTTTTTTAGGAATACCTCTGTTTGATATATAATTGAAACGGAGGGGTGTATGTGTACATGTCCTCACAAAATTTTATTCCAGTAGGAATACATTTTTTCTGAATCTGTTAGTACAATTTGCCATCCGCGATTCTTCTGTACTTCTCCACTCTGATTTCCAGTTTTGTCTGCATATTTTTTTGTAGTCCATTTCAATAATTTTTGTAAACTATTTAAGTAAATACCGTATGTTTTCCTTTATTTTAACTTTTGGCCTATTCATTTTTATTTTTTAATTCTCTCCTGAGGATATGGTTATTGTTTTTTGGGGGGGTCTTGATGTGAGAAACATTTATTTGTTGCATCCTGTATGCACTCCAATTGGGAATCAAACCCACAACTTATTGGTGTATGGGGATGATGCTCCAACTGAGTCACCAGGCCAGGGCTCATTGTTTTTTTTTAATAGCACTATGAAATATATATACATATAAAAATATTTTTATTCTTGAAACACTCTCCTTTTGTGTTATGTTCATTAACTCAATGGACCAATAAAGGCAACAGGGGGACCTAAGATGCTTTCTGTCTTTCCGTTTTGCCATTCTTAGCAAGGTGACCTGTCTGCTTAGATTAACTCCTTTCAGTGTCCCAAGGTGGCTGCATATTCCATGCAGATGACCACATCAAAAGGAGAAAGAGTGTTTCTCATGGTTTGCATCTTTTATTTATTTATTTTTTTATCCTCATCTGAGGACATTTTTGCATTTATCTTCAGATAGAGCAGGAGGGAGAGAGGGAGGAAAAGTGAGAGAGAAACATCGTTGTGAGAGAGACACATCAACTGGTTGCCATCCACACAACCCCACTGGGGCCGGGGACAAACTGCAACTGAGGTACATGCCGTAAGCAGGAACTGAAACTGGGTCTCTCTGGTCCGCGGGCCGATGCTGTAACCACTGAGCCCGCTGAGCCAAACCAGCCAGGGCCCAAGTTTGACTTTTGTTGACAAGGAAAAACCGGGAATCTCTAGTTATGCTTAGTCAGTAATATGCCTTTCTAATGGAATTACTGGGTAGGTAAGTTAAATAAAATGAGTAGAAAAGTGCTTCACAAAATTATCTAATACTATACAGTACTCTGTATATATAAGACAATGTTATTAGCTGGAATTCTACCTATCCTGTAACCTTTTGACCAAGCATAAGAATATTAAACAGATTCATGATGCCTTTCTCTAAGGAGATAAACTGTGTATGTATGCAAATAAATATTTGATTGTAATCAACTATGTTTTTCTTCATATTTTAGCTATTATTTCCAAAGGTAGTCCTTAATCAATTGGATAGAATGTACTTTTTCAAGTTTTACATTATAATAATACTTAAGTGTTGCTCTAGCAGTTAGAGCATCGGCCCATGGACCAGAGAGAGTCCTGGGTTTGATTCCAGCCAAGGGCACGTACCTCGGTTGCAGTACGTCCCCGACCTCCATTGCGGTCGTGCGGATGGCAACGAATCAATGTGTCTCTCTCACATCGATATTTCTCTCTCTCTCTCTCCTTCTTCTTCTCTCCTGCTCTATCTGAAGATAAATGGAAAAATATCCTCGGATGAGGATTAAAAAAAATAATAATAATAATAATACTTAAGTGTCAATGAAGTACTCAGGAATCTGTATGTAAATAAATATTGTCTTAGAACCTTGGTTTTTAGCTTTTATATAACACCTCACCCTTGTCCCCAATAGCTGTATTATCCAAGACTGGTATTAAAAAGAATTATTTCTGGGATGAGATTACCAGGTGTAGTACATTAACCTGTAGCAATTTGGAGTGGACCTTGTAAGATGGAAGGGAAAAAAGTGGGTCTCTGGTGTTGTGATTTGCCACTGCAGTGAGCTCTGCAGCGTGTGTGTGGGGGGGGGTGACTGATGACTCATTAGATCAGATGGTTGCCTGTGTTAACCTTCTAGATTTTTCTTCTTCTATAGCAGGGTTTTAGATAGATAGATAGATAGATAGATAGATAGATAGATAGATAGATATCTCTTTCACAAATATGGGGGGTGCCTACAATTTCTGACTGTAGGAATCTTAGTTGTAAGTTACAGTTACTTTTTTATCAAAGTAGGAATCCAGCTAAGGCAAAATTTTTATGTAATCATTGAATTGTTTCTCTATGAGTGTAGCTGTGTATACCACACTATTTCATGAAAGCAACTTTTTAAAAGTAAGTATCATGCTTTTACTTTTTAAATGATTGAGAGCAACAAGAATAGTTGTATATTATATTGGGAAGGAATAATTAAATAGCATATAAAACTTTAGCCTAAAGTCATATCATGATAGTTTGGACCTTACGGAGATTTAGGATTGATATTATCTAACCTGCAATATAATTTGCTCATTGCAAGTTAAAATGTTTTGGGAGTTTCTTAATATTTTTCAAAGTCTTTGCTTTTTTACATATAGCAGTGGTTTTCAACTGATGTGCCGCAAGAATTTTTAAAACATGCTACACCTGACTATTAGAGGCACTGACCTCTTTTCCCTTAGATTGTCAAATAAAAAAATGATAGCAGCCAAGACAACAATAGCTGTCCAGTGTGAGTGAATCAAAATTATACCGATTTTTTTTGTCAGATTGGAAAAAAATATATATATTTTGGTGTGCTGCAGAATTTTAGTAATTAGTTTATGTGTGCTATAAGATGGGCAGGGTTGAAAATCACTGATATAGAGGCATAAGCATTTAAGAGTGAAGCAGAAGATTTTAGTGGGGTATTTTTATTTTCATTGTTATGTGGTATGACTATGCTTATCAAACTGCTATATGCTTAGCCCATTTCAGTGGTGAAGTCAACATAATATGAATCATTTTTATTTTATTTATAGAGAGGAAGCACTTTCATATTTTTTTTGTAAAACAGTGTAAATTATAAAACATTGTATAGGATGAAGTGGAGCATGTGCATGTACCAAAAGCAATGCTTGTTCAGTGGAATGCTTTTGAAACACTGGCATTAGGAGAAAAGGCTAGTACTTAAGAAAATTTACATTTTTGCATTGAAAACAAAAAGAATATACAAGAGCATAGGAAGAAATTTTCCTGCTTACAGTAGACTTCTGTAACATCCTATTCTCAGTCAAGGCTCTGGGGAAAAGAAAGGTGGGAGGTTATTTATTCACCTCAGTGTTTACTTGTTTTTCTGTAATTGGGGTGCTTTGGAAGTACAATAGGAACACTTATTTTAGTGCTGTGGTAATTGCAGATTTTATTTTAATTTTATTTTCTTAAATCCTCACCCGAGGATATTTTCCCATTTATCTTCAGATAGAGTGGGAGGGAGGGAGAGAGAGAGGGAAACAGAGAGAGAGAGAGAAACATCCATGTGAGAGGGACACATCGACTGATTGCCTCTCGCACGACCCTGACCAGGGCCGGGACCGAACAACATGCAAGGTACGTGCCCTTGATTGGAATCGAACTCGCGACTCTTTGGTCTGCAGGCTGATGCTCTAACCGCTGAGCAAAACCAGCCAGGGCAGTAATTGCAGATTTTAATGTTCAGAGAGCCTGTTACCTTGGACCAATCCTTGTGCATTTCTCTAAGTGTTTTAACTGTTAAGAGGTTGGAACCTGAAACTCCAGGACCTAGGAAAAGGTATTTTCCAATTCTATCAGAATGTAGAACTTTAGAAGTTAAATAAACTCTTGAGTTGGGACTTGTTTTCCTGTAAGTCCAGTACTGATGAGGGGTTGGCATCAAGATTTGAAGGGCGAGGAACAAGTTCCTTGTAGAAACTAAGGCTTTGTTTGTATGGGGACTTGACCTCTCTGTCAGTTGCTTGATTTAGCCTGAGCATTTTCCTAAATGCCCTTCTTTGTATTTTTTTTCCCATTTTATATATTTTTTCATTGTTTTTTTATCCTCACCTGAGGACATTTTTGCATTTATATTCAGATAGAGTAGGAGGGAGAGAGGGAGAAGAGAGAGAGAGAGAGAGAGAGAGAGAGAGAGAAACATCGATGTGAGAGAGACACATCGACTGGTTGCCACCCACAGGGCCCCAACCAGGGCCGGGGACAAACTGCAACCAAGGTACATGCCCTTAGCAGGGACCGAACCCTGGACTCTCTGATCCATGGGCCAATGCTCTAACTGCTGAGCAAAAAGAGCCAGGGCTCTTTTCCCATTTTACAAAGTAACTAATTACTACAAGATAGCAAAGACAGGGAACAGGCCAAAAATTGTAGGGATTTAAGTGTCAGTCTTAAGTTTCAGTTGTCCTGGGAGTACTGAGGACATTGTTTCCCTTTTATCTTCAGATAGAGTAGAAGGGAGGGAGAGAAAGAGAATGAAACATCGACATGAGAGAGACACATCAATTGATTGCCTCCTGCAGGACCCGGACCAGAGCCTGCGACCGAAATGCAACCCAGGTACATGCCCTTGACCAGAATCAAATTCACGACTCTGGTTGTGGAATGACACTCTGACCACTGAGCCAAACCAGCCAGGACCTTTTTCAGTATTTTATTATTTGAGTATTTTGGGTTCTCTGGAAGCAGATACCAAGAAAAAATTTAATATATAAGATGTTTGTTAGGGATCAACTTGTGTGAAAGGAAGCTGGCGGAAGCAGAGTTGAGCAGAGGAAGAAGTTGAAATGCAATACAAGTCCAATAAAACCTCAGCCAAACTAGTGGGGAAATGTGGAATGAAGTGTTGCTTATGACACTGTCCCGTATCAGGCTGACATGACTGGGCCTTTATACATTCACTTTGCTCAGTCACAGGTTCAAGTTGCCCTCTGAAGGGTGAGTGCAGGCTAGGCAGCTCTCTGAGGCTGAAGCCTACCCTGAAGCGCTGACAGCTGTTGGCTACCCACTGACTACAGTTCCCTGTCTTTCCAGTACCAGGATTCTGGGTGCTGCATCTTCACATCTACTTTGATAAAACTGCTGCCTTGAGGCAGAGACTTTTCTTTCCTATGCCTTACAGAATTGTTTAGATGCAAAGAATAGAAAGCAGCCTTATAGACTTTGGAGTTAGACTGCCTCTGTTCAAAGCCCACCTTTACTGCTTGCTACTTTTGTGATTCTAGGTCAAGTTACTTAAATCTCCATTCTTTTAGTTTCCCTATTAAACAGAAGTAGTATTAGGGAGATCTGAAGTTATTCAGTAACTATTCACTGAGTACTTACTTTCTTTGCATCTCATGAAACTTGAATTCTGTGGAACAATACAGACAGTAAACAAGTAAATTAAAAAAGGAATACCTATAATCTTTCAGGTAATTATAAGTTATATGAGGAAAATCAAGGTAAGAGGATTGAAGATGACGATGAAATTTCATGGGACTGAGAAAAACGTTTCAGGCAGGGTTACAGGAAGTGTATAGGTTTGAGTTGCTGGAGCTGAGATTAAAATTTAACTTTATTAAAACACTGAAAGAGGACAAAAATGCTTGGAATTTCTTCATTTTATGCTTTAAAGACTGGTATTTTCATAATTTTCTTACTTTATCCTGAAAGATATGTTAAGAGCTGGTTTGGGGATGTATTTGCAACCACTTATCTACATATAACACAGTGGAGTAGAGAAAGCAAAATTACTTATAATCATCATCATGTTTTTCTCTTCTTGACACTGGTTTTTAAAAAAGTAGAATCCCCGGCTGGTGTGACTCAGTGGATTGAGCATCATCTCATGGATTGAAAGGTGCCTGTTTGATTCCTGGTCAGTGCACACGCGTGGGTTGTGGGCTCATTCCCCAGTTGGGGTGTGCAGGAGGCAGCTGATTGGTGTTTCACTCTCACATTGATGTTTGTATCTCTTTCTCCCTTCCTCTCTCTTAAAAAAAAATCAATAAAAACATATTTTTAAAAAGTAGAATCATCTTGATTTTATATACAGTTGACCCTTGAATAATGCAGGTTTGAACTGTGCATACACTTATATGTGGATTTTTTTTTTCGTTAATACATATAATGTGAATGTATTTTCTCTTCCTTATGATTTTCTTTTCTGTAGCTTTATTGTAAGAATATAATATATACTACATATAATACACAAAATATGTGTTAATCTACTGTTTATGTTATCGGTAATACTTCTGGTCAGCAGTAGGCTATTAAGTTTTGGGGGTCAAAATTTGAGGCCCTGTTTAAATAATAGTATTACTAATGAAAATTTTATAAGCATTTTACATTTTACAAGGAATACCTGAACAAACTTATAATTTAATCACAACTTTGGGGTGGGTGGTGGCATTATTCCTATTTTACAAATGAACATATTAAGAGATTTTTATTTATAGTATGTCACTGGTAGAATTATTTTGTGTCCCGAGTCTGCTGACTCCAGATGTGCCATTTCCAGTTTAATAGACAGATGACTATGCATCATGAATGCCATGGAGGAAGGCATACCCATATTTGGGGAGGAAGTTTGACTATATGATTATCAAGTTCTCTTCTGACCTGGAAAATCTTTGATTTCAAAATTTGACTTCATTTGCTTGTTCACTGCTTCTTTGAAGACTTGGCCCAACCCATTTCCCAAATAAGTGTTTGTCGTTAATCTGTTTTTTCTCCTATTATCTAAGTAGGTTCTAGGAAAACTTGTTCCATCTCTTTATATTCCAGTCTTTGCAGTCCCATACCTGCTTAATCAATAGCCCCTTCTTAGGGAAGCTCAGAATCCTGGTAAACCATTTTCCCCTTTTCCTTACTTTCTCCCTCAAATGCTCTTCTTCCAATTAATTTTCCTACTGAGGACCCCAAAATCTTTGTGACCTTTATTGTGATCATTGTGACTAATACCTGGTTTATTTTTTTCTTTCTAATTCAATTCCATTATTTCTTCTTTATTGGTAAACTACCACCTTGATGATTGTTTCTTTCTTACCACCAATATCATTTTCAAGTTCTTGGTACTTTTCCTACTCTTTAGATCATATTCGACTCACTTATAGGGTCTCCCATATTTCCACATGGTTTTAATCTTTGTTTTCACTCTTTCCTGTTTCTTTAATCACTCAATTTTAGCCCCGTCCACCATCTCCCTTCTGATGGCACTGGTATATCAAACCAGAACTCCTCCGTTAATGACTTCGTTGTTATACTCCCCTCACCAATTCCTAGATATCCATATTCCTACTATAAAACATGATTCTCAGTTTCCATAGGTAAACTTGCTCATTGAAGAAGTGGTAATAACTCAAAAATACATCAAAGATGAGAATTGACTACCTATACTGATTCTTTTGCTTTAGGGTTTGTAATTATAACTTAATTTTTTTTTTTTTTACCATAGGTAAATTAACATAATGGATTTCTCCAAGCTACCAAAAATACTCAATGAAGATAAAGAAAGCGAATTTGGTTATGTGCATGGGGTCTCAGGGCCTGGTAAGTAATACATAATAATCTCACTGGTCAAGATTTCTAACCTCAATTAATGTCTTTTCAAGGTGTTTTAGATAAAAATACACAAGTTTCTGTTCTCCTACATAAATTCTGCTCTCAATAGATTTTATAGCTGCTATAAGACTGAGGTAATACCTCCATCATGAGGGCTCATCTGGCATTCATTATCTAAATTTGATAATTATTGAGGTACTAATTTGTGATATTGTGTTTACTGTATAAATATATAATCACTGTTCAGAGTTTTACCTATTTTTTGTTAAATCTGACGTTAAAAAGCTATAAAGTTTATTGCTTTTAGTATGTAATACCTTACAAATTATAAGCATTCAGTAAATATGTTAATTTGACTTGAGCTTTAATAATGTTCACAGAGTATTTCTCAGCAATATCAACCTTAGCTCTTTTCATATATAAATCCTACTGAACGGGTGTTTCAGATATCACATAATCAGCTAGCTGTGGAAAAGAAGTCTTATGACATGATGCTGATAATAGAAAACAGTTTTAAAGTTTATGTTCCTTTTGCCAAAACTTGGGGTACTGATGTATTTTAATCTCAATCTAGTATTCATTTTGTTATTCTACACTCTTACTGCAAAACATGATTCTCAGTTTCCACAGGTAAACCTGAGCATTGGTTTATAATCCTTAGTGGAAATCTATTTTTTTTTTACATCTTTTTTTAAACCTTATGCTATAAGCCTTTTTGTTGTTCTAATCACATGGAGGTAGTGACCCTTTTTGGTGTGTTTTGCAAATGAAGACTGTCATTCACTGTGCCTCTTATTTCTCCCCAGGAAACTTCTGCCAATTAGAACTTGGTGTTTGAGCTTTGAATCATTGGCAAACAATATATTTCACAGCTTCCAGTCTCTTTTGCCATTCAGAGAAACAATTTCCTCTTGATGAAGTTGTTTTTAGGAAAGACATGCTACACACAGGAACTTAGGGAAAAGACAAAAGAACACCATCAGAAGAGCTTATTTAAAAATATTTTTCGACTCTGTCTGGTTTGGTTCAGCAGTTTAAGCATCAGCCCTCAGACCACAGGGTCTTGAGTTTGATTCTTGATCAAGGGCACATACCTGGGTTACAGGTTGGATCCCCAGCCCTTGTCAGGGTTGTGCAGGAGGCAACCTATTGATGTGTCTCTCTCACATTGATGTTTCTTTTTCTCTCTCCCTCCTTTCCACTCTCTCCAAAAATCAGTGGAAAAATATCCTCTGGTGAGGATTAACAGAAAAATAAAAATAAAAATATTTTTCTGAAACTTGTAGTATATTCCTGGAACCTATTTATAATTATTAAGTACTTAATAAGATATAGAAATGGCATATTTTAGGTTTATGAAATATGATTATAAATTTTAGTTATCTTTGGTATTTCAATGCATCTTAATTCTTATAGTAGGTATTGAGGTAAATATGAAATTAATAAATTCTTATTGTTCTAACACAAGTTATTGAAATTTTAATACTTTAATAGTTTCTAATACATAGTTCTAATCAATTTTATCAGAAGGCTAAATATTAAAAATAGATTTATTCCTATACCTGTGAACATGTGCAACCTTTCCTCCCTGCCAGAAAAGTAATTTTGTTGTTGTTGTTAATCCTCACCTGAGGATATTTTTTTCCATTGGTTTTTAGATAGAATGGAAGGGAGGGAGGAAGAGAGAGAGAGAGAAACATCGATTGCTGCCTCCCACATGACCTCAACCAGTGCCAGGGATCGAACCTGCCAACACAGGTACGTGCTCTTGACTGGGAATCCAGCCCTTCGGTCCTTGGGCGGATGTTCTAACTGATGTGCCAAACCAGCCAGGGCTAAAAATGCATCTTTTTGTAAAACCATATATATGTTTCATAGTGGATATTTTCTTTTTCTTATGAATACATGAGAGAGCTGTTTTATTGGATTTACTGGATGTTTTAATTATCTATAACTATTCACAGAGTCTTAAGCCATCAGAATACTCATTCGTTTCTTTTCAGTGGTTACAGCCTGTGACATGGCAGGTGCAGCCATGTATGAGCTGGTGAGAGTGGGCCACAGTGAGTTGGTTGGAGAGATTATCCGATTGGAAGGTGACATGGCTACTATCCAGGTGTATGAGGAAACTTGTATCCTTTTTGGTTCAATTTCTTGCCACTTTCCACAAGTCATATTTTAAGGATTTATGGCAAAGGTAGAAGCAGCAACAACTATTGGTAACAGAAGCATGAAATGTTGGTTTTAGAAATCTGATTTATATAGGAGTATATTGAAGAAAGGTACTAGGAATTAGTGCTCTTCTTAAGAAATTAGTTATATCTTCTGAACTTTCATTACTCTTAATATTTTAGTAGTTCACAAACTTTAGGGGGAATCAGTTAGAGGGAGACATACTGTAGAAGAAACCAAACACAGAATAACATCATCAATTTGTATGGTTAAAATTCTCCAATCATTTGTTTATAATAGTAAATTTATAAATAAATCAGTCACTACTATCATTCTGATAGTGCTGGGTGATGTGCTACGTTATAGCTTTAGCACTGGGTAGTTTTTATTATTTGTTTAGTTACCATAATTTTGGCTTTTAAACATGTTATTTATTTTCAATTTTCTATAAAAAATAGAGAGAGAAAGTGTTAAGCCATGTGAAGAGAATCCACTTTTTTCTATTTCTTTTGCTTCATTTGTGTATTTTATTTAGATTGGTTCTCAGGATCAGCATTAAATCTTTGCTATTTAAGATACAGTTTTTTTGCCATACTAAAATACATACTCACCAGTAACTATTCTGTCTGTGTGAGTACTGGGGTGCTAATTGAAAACAAAATCATCTGAGAAACTTAAATAAAATGAAAAATCTTTGTAGCTATGAAATTATAAGTAGACAAGATTTTTTTCTGTTGTGATCATTATCTCTTATTTAATCTTTTACATGGTTTACATATTTAAAATAAACAAATTAGGTGGGGGGGAAGGGGAGGAGGGTGTCAGTGGGGGGAAATGAGAAACATTTGTAACAAAAACAAATTAATAAATAAAAAATAATAATAATAAATAAATAAATAAAAACAAAAACAAATAAACATGATAGTTTGTCATCCTATACCTGGCCAGTTTTCAGAACTCACACACACAACCATGCAGCCATTTTTTAAAAGTATTTTTAAAATTGATTTCAGAGAGGAATATCAATCAGTTGTCTGCCACACTCACCCCAACCAGGGATCAAATGCACAACCTGGGTATGTGCCCTGACCAGGAATCAAACACACTACCTTTTTGTTTATAGGATGATGCTCCAGCCAACGGAGCCACACCAGCCAGGGCCATGCAGCCATTTTCTTTTTTTTTTTAATTCTCACCCAAGGATATTTTTCCATTTATCTCAGATAGAGTTGGGGAGGAAGAGAGAGAAACATCAATGTGAGGGCGACACATCAACCAGTTGCCTCCCCCACACCCGAACCAGGGCCAGGGATGAACCGCAACTGAGGTACGTGCCCTTGATTGGAATCAAACCCATGACTCTTTGGTCCATGGGCGAACACTCTAACCACTGAGCCAAATTGGCTAGGGCCATGCCGCCATTTTTATTAGTTCCTTTTATTGTATATCCTTCTATACATGTTAATTGCATGTATGAACCAATATAAATATGTATTTTTTCTTTTTTTTACTAAAAGATAGCATATTATGTGCACTTAAAAATAAATGTATTGTGTAAGCTAGATAGATATGTGATAAATATAATAAAATGTTAATAGTACAATCAAGCTGGTAGAGATAGTGGATAGAGTTCATTGTAAAATTTAACTTTGCTATAGGTTTAAAATTTTTCATAATCAAATATTAGAAATGAAAATATATTTTAGAGAGCTTTCTACAGCAATTCATAGACACTCCTATCCTTTTTACAGCTATGTAGAATTTTATTATACAAATATACCATAATTTATTAATCAATCTCTTAATGATAGAAATTTTAATTGTTTCTTGTAATTTACTGTTTAAACAGTATTACATGCAATGTAACTGTAGTATGAATTCACAGAAGTTGGATTTTTGAGTCAAGGTTTATGTATTTTAATTTTCATAGATATTGATTGCTAAATTGCCATCGATAAAAGGTGTACTGATTTGGCTTCCAGTCAAGATGGCAGGGTAGGTAAATGCAGTATTGTGTCCTCCCACAACCACATCAAAGTTACAACTAAACTACAGAACAACCATCATTCAAAACCACCTGAAATCAAGCTGAATGGAAGTCCTACAACTACGGAATTAAAGAAGCAGCCACATCCAAACTGGTAGGAGGGGCAGAGGCAGAGGGGCTGGTCCCACACTTGTGGCGGATAAAAATCAGGAGGACACCTCAGCTGGGAAGGTCCTCCCTGAGGACTGCAGGGTCCCCGTCCCACACCAGGCAGCCAGCTCAGGGTTCCAGTGCCAGGAAGAGAAGTCCTCATAACTTCTGGCTGAAAAACCAGCAGGAACTGAGGCTCAGGGAGGCTGAGGCGGTTGGAGCCTCAGGCAACTCCTCTTAAAGGGCCCACACACAGCCTTATCAGACTCACTTCCTCTAAGCTTGAAGGGGAGGCCGCTCGAGGGGCGCCACAGACATACAGGGAAGAACTGAGCTGTTTGGCACTGGAGCAAGGGCTGGAGAGGGGGCTTTCTCTGGGACAGACGTGCTGTCAGAGGCCTTTGTTCCTTTGGTGAGTCCTTCCCTGGGGCAGCAGACAGCCGCCATATCTGGGACTCCAGCAACCTGGCTCACACTGGTAGCCCCGCCCTGGTGATTCCCTGAGACCCCGCCCCACCCAACTTTCAGGCCTACCCAAGTTGTTACCAGTTGCTTTGCCATAGGATTGGCCTGTCTTGGATCCTGCTTCAGGTTTTCCTAAATTCTTTCAAACAAGCAGCACCTGGTCTCAGCTAGCCCCATACCTCGTGTTAAGTAAAACACAGAAACAAACACAGGGAGGCAGCCAAAATGAGGAGATGAAGAAGCAGGTCCCAAATGAAAGAACAGAACAAAACCCCAGGAAAAGAACTAAGTGAAATGGAGATAAGCAACCTAACAGATGCTGAGTTCAAAATAACTACTTATAAGGATGCTCAGTGGACTTAGTGAGAACCTCAGCGAACTTAGTGAGGACCTCAAGACTATAAAATTGGACCAGTCAGAAATGAAGGAGGCACTAACTGAACTAAAGAATAATTTACACAGATTCAATAGTAGAGTACGTAAAGCCAAGAAGCAAACCATCGATTTGGAATAGAAGGAAGCAAAAAACACCCAATCAGAACAGCAAAAAGAAAAAAGAATAAAAAAAAAAAAATGAGGATAGTGTAAGGAGCCTCTGGGACAACTTCAAGCGTGCCAACATTCCCATCTTGGGGGTGCCAGAAGGAGAAGAGAGAAAACAAGAAATCGAAAACCTATTTGAAACAATAATGGCAGAGAACTTCCCTAACTTGGTGAAGGAAACAGACATACAAGTTCAGGAAGCACAGAGAGTCCCAAACAAGATGAACCTCAAGAGGCTCACACCAAGACACATCATCATCAAAACGCAAAAGGTTCAAGACAAAGAGTGAATCTTAAAAGCAGCAAGAGAAAGGCAGTTAGTTACCTACAAGGGAGTTCCCATAAGGCTGTCAGCTGATTTCTCAAAAGAGACTTTGCAGGCCAGAAGGGAGTGGCAAGAAATATTTAGAGTGATGAAATGCAAGAACCTATAACCAAGATTACTCTATCCTGCAAAGCTGTCATTTAGAGTCAATGGCCATATAAAGAGTTTCCCAGACAAGAAAAAGTTAAAGGAGTTCATCACCACCAAACCGTTGTTAGGGTCCTTTTGAAGAAAAAGATAAAATATATGAACAAACAAAAAGGCAATGAATACATATCTATCGACAGTTGAATCTACAAACAAAATGAACAGGCAGAACAGAAACATTCTCAGATACAGAGAACATTTTGTTGGTTGCCAGATGGGAGGGGATTGGGGGAATGGGTGAAAAAGGTGAAGGGAATAAGAAGTATAAATTGGTTGCTAGACTGACAAACCTCAAAGGGAAGGGAGGTTGGGGGGTAGGAAGAAATAAACCAAAGAATTGATATGCATAACCAATGGACACAGACAACAGTGTGGGAAAAGGCGGGAGGGTGATGGGAGAGGGGAGGAGGGGGTCAATGGGGGGAAAATGAGGAACATCTGTAATACATTCAACAATAAAGATTAAAAAAAGTAAAAAAAAAAAGTTGTACTGATTTTATTCCTATGAACAAGTAAATGAGCAAGGAGGATTCAATGTCTTTTACTTTTTAAAACCATCTAATACTTAAGATTTTAAGTTTTTGTTAGGTTAATATCTTTTTTAGGGTACTGCTGTTCTTCAGTAGTATAGTTGAAACAGCATATCAAAGAGAGACTTTTGCTTCTATTTTTAGTGTGGGTTCTCAAACTGCACCAAGGAACTCTGGGCAACTGCAGCAAACTCGTGTTGTCCCAGGATATTTAAAATTTTTGAGGTTAACACAATAATATTAGACATTTTGTCAGACACCATGTGACCTAGTAGCTTTAGATAATAAACAGTTTCACTACTTGGCTGTACTATAGTCTTGTTGATGATGTCATATATTCACAAAGCTGAGTTTTTGGTGAATGCTAAGCTGCAAAGTAAGTGTTATGTGCAAATGAATATGGATCAGATATTCGGTCTGATTACAAGGTTTGAAAATTGTAAAATGCCTGAGGGGAACATATAGCCCATTTGTAAGAATAGAGGTTGTTTAAGAATGAAATTAAATTTTTTTTTCTGTTTATGTATACTTTTCTTTTAAAGTGGTACTTGTTTGTCTGGACCTATATATTAAGTTGTTTGGACATAACTATTTAATAAATGGGATTATTAGGTAGGAGTTTTTTCATAGGTCACTGTGAAAAAGTTACTAAAACACTAAGGATGTTGTGAACTGAGAAAGTTTGAGAATCTCTGTTTTAGCTCCTTAAGTATTATTTCCTGTTAAACTGTGGTGTTTCCTTTTCATAGTAGCTCTAATCTTTCATAGTGAGTTTTCCTCAACTACTGTTTCTAGCTGGTGTGTCTGTTGGAGATCCTGTACTCCGCACTGGTAAACCCCTCTCTGTAGAGCTTGGTCCTGGCATTATGGGAGCCATTTTTGATGGTATTCAAAGACCTTTGTCAGATATCAGCAATCAAACCCAAAGTATCTACATTCCTCGAGGAGTAAATGTGTCTGCTCTTAGCAGAGATATCAAATGGGATTTTACACCTTGCAAAAACCTACGGGTATGTCTTTGTAACAAAGATTTCTAAAGTTGGTGAAATAATGTGAAATGAGTATTATTTTGTTCTCTTAGGTCAAATAAAAATAGACCGCAGAAATATAGTTTAAATTTTTCTTTAAATCCACTAGGATTATAGAATTAATATGTTTTATTGATAAGTGAGGCAAATGATTTAAATAATAGCAAGGGTGAGTCTACTTGATGTTTATTTGAACATTAAACAGCAAATGCATTTGTTCTCTAGGTTGGTAGTCACATCACTGGTGGAGATATTTATGGAATTGTATATGAGAATTCGCTCATCAAACACAAAATCATGTTACCCCCACGAAACAGAGGGACTGTAACTTACATTGCTCCACCTGGAAATTACGATACCTCTGTAAGTATCACATAAACTTTATCTTACAGAATGTTCCTACTTATATATGCTAATTGGCCAGTTTTAGTGCCCTAGTTATAGAATTGTTATTTAATGTGTAGATTTTAAGAAATTCCCATAATTTTTTTTAACTTAGGCTTGCGAACACAGAAACATGATTTTTAAAAAACTTTTTGTTATAGAGTTGGCATACAATATTATTTTAGGTTCATAAAATAAAAAATAAACTAATAAATAAATTATTAGTTTATTGTATTTAAAATGCAATATTATTTTAGTCATATGGCATTTATGTACCTTACGATGTGATCACAGTAAGTCTAATAATTATCTGTCATCGTGCAAAGTTATTATATTATTGACATTACTGTGCTGATTGTTACATCCAGGTGCTTATTAGGTGAAGGCAGTAAGAGAACATAGTGTTTCTTTTTGGAGAGAGAAATATCTATGATAACATTTTCCTACCTTGTTAATTTAGACTACATTATTTAAAGCCCTGATTCTTTGTTTTGTTTGTTTTTTTGATTTTTAATGACTGAAACAAAAATGATCTAAAAGTGCAGCTTCTGGAAGAACCATTTATGCTTTCCGCTCTTTGAACTTGATCTTGGCCTCCTGTCTGGCCTTGCGTTTCAGAGCAGGGTCTCTGAAGAAGTCCTTGTTGACGACAGTTTTGTCCAAGGGATATCCACAGAGTACCTTGTGGGCATGAGGTGATTGTAGTTACAAACTTTCAAAGAAGACATGATCTTTGACCTCTTGGCAGTTTTCTTCTTGCCCATGGCAGCTATCACTTTGCGGAGATAGTGGTCAGTTCCAGCCACCAGAGTATGGCTGTAGGGGCGGTCTGAGGTGCCATCATCAATGTTCTTGACGATGACCACTTTGCGTCCGGAGTAGCATCCGGCCAGGACCAGCACCACCTTCCCAGGTTTCATAAACTTGCCCATTTTGAAGGTAGCCACCTGGGCCTAGGACCTAAAGCCCTGATTCTTTAGACATAGAACAGACTTTGATTTTAATTGTCAGTCTATAGTCACATGATTAGTTGGATTATATGAATTCTTGGGTGAGCATTTAAAACTTAGTCTTTTAATGTTATTGATGGTTACATCATATCAACTACACTAGATCCATAATAGTCGTTGTGGGTATGAAGATGACTATTGAGACCGTTGTAGCATATCATTTTTTTCCCCAATAAAATGTGATAAAAGATAATTTTCTAATTATTTCACAAGAATAAGTCTCTTCTATAGCATGTAGAGAGTAAGAGTTAAGATTGGGATTCTGGGCAATCAGCTGGCCTTAACTCACTAGCTTAGAGACTCATTCACTCTTATGTGGAAGAACCACCCTGAAGTGTTTCATAAATCAACAGAATTACAGATTTCTGTAGGTCTGTGGACTTTGAGATTGTTTGTGAATAATAGAAATCATGTCGGTATTCATAAATGTTAGAGTAGTACTCATTATGTTTTTGCTTTTGTAAATTTTAAAAAATATTTAACCTGCCTGGCTGGTGTAGCTTACTGGTTGAGCATAATCCATGCACCAAGAGGTCACTGGTTTGATTCCCAGTCAGGGCACATGGCCAGGTTGTGGGTTCAATCCCCAGTGTGGGGCATGCAAGAGGTGGCCAGTCGATGTTCTCTCTCATCTATGTTTCTATCTTTCTCTCCTTATCCCTTCTTCTCTCTCTGAAATCAGTAAAGAAAAGAAAAATTTTTTTTTAAATCTCTGGACAAAACAAAATTTAAATAATAAAATAAAATAAAAGATTTAACCTTATTAAATGTTTTAGGGTTCTTTAATAGATGTGTTTTTTTTCATTAAAATAGTGTATGAGCATTATAATAAAGTAAATAAAACAAAAAATGGAAAGTAATTTATGAAAATATTCATTTTTCCTCTCCCTCAGCCCAAGGATACCCTCCTGTATTCTTTAAGACTTCTCCCTTGCCCTGGCCGATTTGGCTCAGCGGTTAGACCGTCAGCCCGTGGACCAGAGAGTGTCGGGTTCAGTTCTCACTAAGGGCACTTACCTCAGTTGCAGTTTGTCCCTGGCCCCGGTTGGGATCGTGTGGTTGGCAACCAGTTGATGTGTCTCTCTCTCGTCGATGTTTCTCTCTCTCTCTTCCTCCCTCTCTTCCTCCTGCTCTATCTGAAAATACATGCAAAAAAAGTGTCCTCGGATGAAGATTTAAATAAAGACTTCTCCCTAGGTATATCCAGATAATTTATTTAACTGTCTCTCTTGAGATATCTCGTTCTCAGAAACTCCTAAGCTGTTTTTAATCATAAAAACAATAATACGTGCACCTAATTTTAAAAGATAGAGCTGAATATAAAGATTTACAATAAAAAGTATAAATCTTTCTTCCCACTTACCTACATAACACCTCCCAACTCCCAAGAAGAATCTAGAGTTACTTTGATTTTAGAGGAATAAATGTTCATAAATTTGACTGTATTTGAAATCTTGATGTATCTTTGTAGGATGTGGTCTTGGAGCTTGAATTTGAAGGCATAAAGGAGAAGTTCAGCATGGTCCAGGTGTGGCCTGTACGTCAAGTTCGGCCTGTCACTGAGAAGTTGCCAGCTAATCATCCTTTGTTGACTGGCCAGAGAGTCCTTGATGCCCTTTTTCCGTAAGTTTGAGCTATGTTCCCAGTTTTCTGTCAGAGTTGTTATATGTGCTTATTGTTTCACTTTTTATAGATAAATATTTTTTGTGCTAATCCTATAATAAATTTTCTAGAGAAATAATAGTGAATCAGTTAAATATTTTCATATATTTCCAATGTTTATTATAGAATCAAACCATTAAAGATAACTTATTTTTTCACAGTTGTAAAAGAAAAACATTGATGAAACTTATAGGGGGAAAATTCTTCCAGAAGAAAATCTTTGCCAAAACAATATAATTTTTTTATTTTTTTTTACGTTATCCTAGAATTAGTAGATTGGTATCACTCTAAATTGATAACTTCTGAAATAAACTGACCTCTCTATGCTCCCCAGCAGTCTTTCTTAATTTGTAGTCTACTCTTTGCCATTTTCTTCATCAACTACCACAAAACCTCCTTTCTTATTAAGTCTCAGCCTTCATCATACCCTGCTTTACTTTCAACAAATGACTTCATTTAATTCATAGAAAAGACTGAAGCTATGATACAGTAACTCCCTCAGCCTCTAACTACCAAACCCATATATGTTCCACTTGCCCTCTCAGAATTATTCTATTACTCTCTCATTCTTGTTAGTCAGCACTCCTGTTTCTGCTTCCTTCACTATTTAGCTTATATAGTCTATCACTTTTATAAATATTTGCTAGTACGCTAAATTTTCTTGTTGTTTTGTCTTCTGTCACACCTACCAGGCAAGATTCCTACTATCAATCAGTTCAGTTATGTCTTTCTCCCAAGTCTACACATGAGCTGCTAAGAAAATAAAATAATCAGTGCAAGTTGGTATCTCATTACTGTGTAGCATTCTTTCTGCAGTTCCCTAATTATCATTCTCTTGCTCTGCTATTTGAAACTCTCCACTTGCCTCAGATCTTCGACTTCATTCTTCTCCTTCATTATCAACAAATGATTATATTAGATCCTTCACAGAGAAATTAGAGGCCATCAGATATGGAACTCCTTCCATTTCCTGCCACCAGGCTGATTTAACAAGCATTCCTGTTTTTCCCTTGCTTTTCTCTTTCCGGAGTTTATTCCACCTCATGTCTCCTCAAAGGTCTCCCTCTATCAGTTATCTTTCCTTTATCTCCCATCTAATGAAAAAAAATCTGCCATCTTACCCTTTTCCCCTTTCTACCTTCCACTATTCTCCTCATATTCACAGCCGCACCTTTGGAAAAATGAATAGTTGTTTCCACTTTTCCTACTGTAATTCACTGTACTACTCCGACCTTGGCTCCACCACTCAGTTGAAACTACTCTCACTGACATAATCAGTCACTCCCATACTAATAATTCAATAAATATGTTTTAGTATTTTCTTAATTTCTATAACTTTAGATATTTCTACTCTTTCCTCTTTGAAACACCTTCTTTTTTTGTTCTTGTTAGCTTCTGTCCACAAGTTCTAATTCTCCATTGCAGATTTAATCTGCCTTAATTTTGATATTTCTTAGAGTTTTTTCTCTTTTACTCATTATAATATATCTTCCTCTCTGTGGATAACTTTATCCACTCTCATGACTTAAATATTTATCTATCTATCTATCTATCTATCTATCTATCTATCTAGTCTGTTTCTTCATCCCAAATTTCTTCTGAGTTCCAGATTCATATATGAAACTCTTCTTATTATACCTCTCCTTTTTGACTGTCTTACAGTCAGTATGTTCAAAACTAAATAATCACCTTAATCACCACTTCCTTCCTTAAAACTTGCTCATCTTTCTTTATTACCTCTCCCAACAGATGTCATTATCATCTATCCATCCAGTGAATGCCAAATCTAAGATCTGTTACTTCTCTCAAGGATCATTCTTACCCCCTTCTACATTTAATTATTGAACAAGTGCTTTTATTCTTTTCTCTAAGTATTTTCTTTTTTGTATGTTTTATTATTGTTGTTATTTATTTTTTTAGAGAGAGAGGAAGGGGGAGAGAGATAGAAACATTGATGTGGAAGAGATATATCAATCGGCTGCCTCCTTCACGCCCCCTACTGGGGATTGAGCCTGCAACCCTGGCATATGCCCTGACCGGGAATTGAACCATGGGATGATGCTCAATCCACTGAGCCACACCAGCCGGGCTCCCTAAATATTTCTTATCTATATCTTTACTTATCTACATTCCTACTCCATGACCCTATTTAAGGCTCTTACCCTGACTCCTGCAATAATCTTATTTAATCAGACTTGCTATCTCTAGTCTTGCTTTCTTTCTAAGTGATTGTCCATAGTACATAGTGATCCATTTAAAACACATGTCTGAACCTGAACTGCTTTCTTGAAACTCTTAAGTGCTCTTCATTGCTTTTAAAACACACAGCCCTGACCAGTGTGGCTCAGTTGCTTGAGTGTCATCCCATGCGCTGAAAGGTCACTGGTTGGATTCCTCGTCAGGGCACATGCCTGAGTTGCAGCCTCAATCCCCAATAGGGATCATGTAGGAAGTAGCCAATTGATGTTTCTCTCTCTCTCCATCTCCCTTGCTCTCTCAATGAAAAATATTTTTTAAAATATTGAGACAAATACACACTTCTTAATTCCTTACAAAGCCGTCTATAGTCTGGTCTTTGCTTACCTTTCAATGTTGTCTGAGCCACTTGACTGCCCAACTACTTCCTTATGTACCATCTTCCAGACATACAGAGGACGGTTAATTTATCAAGCAGTGTTCCCTCTTGGATCTTTGGCCATGCTGTTCCCTCTGCTGAAAATGTTACTTCCCTTTATCTGGTTAATTTCTGTTTCCTTTAAGGTCTTAGCTTCTTTCTACTCCAACCCAGTGTTCTACTTTGCACCCCTTCCTGTGTATTCCCACAATACCTTGGTTGTTTTCTGTGATAGCACTTTTTACATTAGACTGCTAAACTTCCAAACTGGGGCACACCCAGACCAGCCTGCCCTCCCTAGATTAATAGTGATTTGAAAGAGGTGTATAAAGCCACAGGATGAATGGGTATGCCTTCTGAATTTATCAGTCACTGAAAGGTTTGTAGGAGAAAAGATTTTAATGCATGTCAGTCTTATTTTTTTAAAGTCTATTATTATTAAAGATGCAATGTTTTAGTGACTTTTATGATAAAACTCAATATTTCAAATAAATTAAAAAGCAAACAGACAAACAAAAAACACTATTATAGGTACAAACCAGGGGATCAATTATATCTGTCTTTGTAAGTGTATACATATAGATGCACATGAAAACATTTCAATGTGCTTTCTCTCTTTAACTTATATTTCTATGGCACTTACCTATTTTATTTTTTTAGTTTATTTTTATTACAAAGAAATTTCCCTTGGTGTTACATCTCATTTCTCCTGTCCTGACCCTCCCACCCTTCACACATACTCAGTGTGTGAGCGCACACACATACTGCAACATTCCCTTTCCTCTTAAGATTATTTCACTCTCCATTGCCACATTTTAGGGAAAGTTTGAAAGTGGCTGCTAATAGTATTGTAATCACCAACCGACTGCAGTTTACCTCACTGGAGTATAAGCGCTCTGAGTACAGAAATATGGCTATTTTTTTTTTTTTTTAATTTTCATCCGAGGATATGTTTTTTATCGATTGTTAGAAAAAGGGGAAAGGGAGGAGAGAAAGAGAATGAGAGAGAGAGAGACATCAATATCAGGGAGAAACATCAATCAGTTGCCTTCCATATGTACCCCAACCTTGGATGGAACCCACAACCTAGGTATGTGCCCTGACTGGAAATCAAACCCACAAACTTTTGGTGTACAGGACAATGCTCCCCCCAACTGAGTCACCTAGCTAGGGCAAACATGGCTATCTTATTTACTGTTGTCTTTCTAGCATCTCCAAGCACAGTTTTTAATGCCCAGGAAGTACTTTGTAAATAATTATTGGATGGATAAAAGGGATTGACTTAATACCTTATCAAAAGTCTTTGTTCATTCACAGCAAGATGTAAATTTAAAGTATTTTTGCCTCAGGAGACAACATTCAAAAGTTTATATTTAGCTTTAATTCATATATTGTCCTTTCATGAACTAATTTCAGTAAGCATTCAGAATATCATTAGTACTATTATATTTATTTTTTGTATCACTTTTCCTAAGGTACCCTGTGGAATATACTTTCACTTTGCATCTATTAAAGATGATAGATATGATCAATGATAAAAAAGCAAACAAACAAAAAACACTATTATAGGTACAAACCAGGGGAGCAATTATATCTATCTTTGTAAGTGTATACGTATAGATGCACATGAAAACATTTCAATGTTTTCTTTCTTTCTTAATATTTCTTTCTTTATATTTCTATGGCACTTACCTATTTAATTTTTTAATATATTTTTATTTATCTTTATTGTTGAGAGTATTACAGATGTTCCCTTACCTATTTTATTAACTAGTATTTATTAGCAAGTAAAGTAATTCATACTGTTTTTTTTCTTTAGATGTGTACAGGGAGGAACTACTGCAATCCCTGGGGCTTTCGGCTGTGGAAAGACAGTGATATCGCAATCTCTGTCCAAGTATTCCAATAGTGATGTAATCATTTACGTAGGATGTGGTGAAAGAGGAAATGAGATGTCTGAAGTCCTCCGTGACTTCCCAGAGGTCTGTATCTATAAAATTTCAAATAATATTTTAGAGAAAATACTATTAACCAACTTTCACTAGCAAGTAATAAAACTTTATGTTAGATCTGGAACATTGCTCTCATTTGTCAAGGATCTTTTGAGGAGTTTTCTAATTGTATTTGTAATTTATTTTGTATATTTAACGAAAGAAATTTGAATTTTTCAGCCAGGCACTTGAACGTTTTTTGTGGTCTGGTGGTTTTCAGTTATTGGGAGAAATATAAAATTGACAATAGGCTTTATATGATTTTCTAGGTTACTGTAGCAATACTCCTTTTTTCATAAAATAAAAGATTTCGCTTAGGAAATGGAAACAATGGCTATCATCTTTACAGCACAGTGGGACAAGGAGATGAGGTTGGAGTGATGGGGAATGTTACTTTGACAACACTGATTAGAAGATAGACAGATTGTACAAAAGACTAAAGTATTCTATTTAGAAATTAGAAGATCACTAATAGATTGTTTGCCTCTAGCTCACAATGGAAGTTGATGGTAAAGTAGAGTCAATTATGAAGAGGACAGCTTTGGTAGCCAATACCTCCAACATGCCTGTGGCTGCTAGAGAAGCCTCTATTTATACTGGTGAGTATATGCATAGGAATACAAGCCATTAACATTTGTTCTTAAGTTTAGAGCTAGCACCAAACTTTTTATTTTCCAAAGAACATATTTCATTCTAAATTACTTCTGTACCTATAACCATATCCCTAGTTTTTAAAAAATATTATATCTTGAGAATATGTAAATATGACATTTATAAAGCCGTGCCAATCTTTTTTTTTAATCTTTATTGTAGACTGTATTACAGATGTTCCTCATTTTTCCCCCATTGACCCACTCCTCCCCACTACCATCCCCCCTGCTGCCTTTCCCCACACTGTTGTCTGTGTCCATTGGTTATGCATATATGCATATAAGTTCTTTGGTTTATTTCTTCCCACCCCCCAACCTCCCTTCCCTTTGAGTTTTGTCAGTCTAGCAACCAATTTGTACTTAATCCCTTCACCTTTTTCACCCATTCCCCCAACCCCCTCCCATCTGGCAACCAACAAAATGTTCTCTATATCTATGAGAATGTTTCTGTTCTGCTTGTTCATTTTGTTTGTAGATTCAGTTGTTGATAGATATGTATTCATTGCCTTTTTGTTTGTTCATATTTTTTATCTTTTTCTTCAAGAAGATCCTTCAACATTTCCTATAATAATGGCTTGGTGGTGATAAACTCCTTTAGCTTTTCCTTGTCTGAGAAACTCTTTTTATGGCCGTCGGTTTTAAATGACAGCTTTGCAGGATACAGTAACCTTGGTTATAGGTTCTTGCGTTTCATCACTCTGAATATTTCTTGCCACTCCCTTCTGGCCTGCAAAGTTTCTTTTGAGAAATCAGCTGACAGCCTTATGGGAACTCGCTTGTAGGTAACTAACTGCCTTTCTCTTGCTGCTTTTAAGATTCTCTCTTTGTCTTGAACCTTTTGCGTTTTGATGATGATGTGTCTTGGTGTGGGCCTCTTGAGATTCATCTTGTTTGGGACTCTCTGTGCTTCCTGAACTTGTATGTCTGTTTCCTTCACCAAGTTAGGGAACTTTTCTGCCATTATTGTTTCAAACAGGTTTTCAATTTCTTGTTTTCTCTCTTCTCCTTCTGGCACCCCCAAGATGGGAATGTTGGCACGCTTGAGGTTGTCCCAGAGGCTCCTTACACTATCCTCATTTTTTTTTATTCTTTTTTTTTTTTGCTGTTCTGATTGGGTGTTTTTTGTTTCCTTCTATTCCAAATCGATGGTTTGCTTCTTGGCTTTATGTACTCTACTATTGAATCTGTGTAAATTATTCTTTATTTCAGTTAGTGCCTCCTTCATTTCTGACTGGTCCGATTTTATGCTCTTGAGGCCCTCACTAAGTTTGCTGAGGTTCTCGCTAAGTCCACTGAGCATCGTTATAAGTAGTGTTTTGAACTCAGTATCTGTTAGGTTGCTTATCTCCATTTCGCTTAGTTCTTTTCCTGGGGTTTTGTTCTGTTCTTTCATTTGGGACCTGCTTCTTCATCTCATTTTGGCTGCCTCCCTGTGTTTGTTTCTATGTATTACTTAACACGAGGTATGAGGCTAGCTGAGACTAGATGCTGCTTGTTTGAAAGAATTTAGGAAAACCTGAAGCAGGATCCAAGACAGGGCAGTCCTATGGTAAAGCAACTGGCAACAGCTTGGGTGGGCCTGAAAGTGGGTGGGGCGGGGTCTCAGGGAATCACCAGGGCGGGGCTACCAGTGTGAGCCAGGTTGCTGGAGTCCCAGATATGGCGGCTGTCTGCTGCCTCAGGGAAGGGCTCACCAAAGGAACAAAGGCCTCTGACAACACATTTGTCCTGGAGAAAGCCCCCTCTCCAGCCCTCGCTCCAGTGCCAAACATCTCAGTTCTTCCCTGTGTGTCTCTGGTGCCCCTCGAGCTGCCTCCCCTCCAAGCTTAGAGGGAGGGAGTCCGATAAGTCCATGCATAGGCCCTTTAAGGAGCTGCCTGGGGCTCCAGCTGCTTCAGCTTCCCTGAGCCTCAGTTCCCGCTGGTTTTCCAGCCAGAAGTTATGGGGACTTCTCTTCCTGGCACTGGAACCCTGAGCAGGGCGCCTGGTGTGTGACAGGGACCCCTCAGTCCTCAGGGAGGATCTTCCCAGTTGAGGTATCCTCCTGATTTTTATCCACCACACATGGGTCTGGGACCAGTCGTTGCGCCTCTGCCCCTCCTACCAGTCTGGATGTGGCTGCTTCTTTAATTCTGTAGTTGTAGGACTTCCATTCAACTTGATTTCAGGTGGTTTTGGATGATGGTTGTTCTGTAGTTATAAGTTTGATGTGGTTGTGGGAGGACGCGATACCAGGTTTACCTATGCTGCCATATGACTGGAAGTCCATAAGTAATACTTCTTAAAGACTTTGTTCATGGAACCATTTTTTGGAAGCCTCAGAAATCAGTACTTTTTCTTCTGAAATAAATACTATGATAAATAGTTAAGTGCTGAATTTTTCAGCAACTATCTTGTTTAACTTACTATAAGCCTCTGTTTCTTTACTGGTAAAATAAAGGAATTAGAACCATAGATTTTGAGACTGTTACAATGGAACAAATACTGTACATTTCTAATACCTTAGAGTTGCATAATTCTTTGTACTTTTCACAGGGCATTTATATGTGTCTTTTAATCTGATATAGGTAGATAGAGCAAGAGTTTTTTTTATTTTATTGTTAATCCTCACCCGAGGATATTTTCCATTAATTCTCTAGATAGAGTGGAAGGGAGGAAAGGAGAGAGAAAGAGAGAAACATTCATGTGAGAGAGATACATCGATTGGCTGCCCCCCGCATAACCCTGACCAGGGCCAGGTATTGAACCTGCAACCTAGGTACGTGCCCCTGATTAGGAATTGAACCCTCAACCCCTAGATCTACGGGCTGACTCTCTAACTGCTTAGCCAAACTGGTCAGGGCAAAATTTTTTTTTATTTTAACATATTAGAAACCACACTGGGAAATGAAGTTACCTAGCTAAGTGTAATGACAGAACAGGAACTAGAATCCAGCACCTCTTTCTGTATGTTAGCTTCTTCTAAGTGGTTTACTGTATGTGATTTTACAGGACAGGAGTTGATCTGCATAGCAGAGTGATCTGGATAATATTATTCATGTTAATAACTTATGCTACCCTTGAGAAATAACCAAACAAGCTAATTAGTTGAGGGTTTTTTCGGTGTGTGGGATATATAGAAAAAAACTATATTGCCCTGGCTGGTTTGGCTCAGCAGTTAGAGCATTAGCCCGCAGACCTAAGAGTCCCAGGTTCAATTCCAGCCAAGGGCACGTGCCTTGCCTTAGTTGTAGTTCATCCCAGGCCCTGATGGGGGTCGTGCAGGTGGCAACAAGTCAATGTGTTTCTCTCACATCTCTCTTCCTTCCTTCCTCTCTCCCACTCTATCTGAGGATAAATGGAAATATATCCTTGGGTGAGGATTAAAAAAAAAAAGAAAATAAAAACGCTATATTGGAAATTCATTTCAAACTTAATTATATTAATAGGGATAAGAATAGAGAATTAATAGGGATAAGAATAGAATATACATTCTACCCTTTAGAATGTATATCACATTAAGGTAGATTAGGGTATGGCAACAAATAAACCCAAATATAATTGCTCAATGTAATAGATGTTTATTTAAGATGGTCAGGGGACTCTCTACTCTGTCATTCTGATCTGGGACCTAGGCTGAAAAGAACCCTTTCATTTCAGCACATGCCCTCCAGGGCTCCTGGGAGCTCTCTCCCTCTGAGTATGCCAGAAGGAAGAAAGAACATGGAAGGTTGTGTTGGCTTGCCTTGCAGTGGAACACATTCGTTTGACTTATATTTCATTAGCTAGAGGTCAGTTACACAGCCATATCTAAATGCAAAGGAGGCTAGGAAATATAATTCAGCCCTGAACCCAAAAAAAGAATAGAATTTGATGAAACAGCAGTCTGTCTCATGTACTTACTGTTTTAAAGTTTTCTCAAGGGTTTATACATTATAGGATTATAACTTATAGTATTCTTCCCAATTTAGGAATTACACTGTCAGAGTATTTCCGTGACATGGGCTATAATGTCAGTATGATGGCTGACTCTACTTCCAGATGGGCTGAGGCCCTTAGAGAAATCTCTGGTCGCTTAGCTGAAATGCCTGCAGGTAAGTCTTTTTGTTACTTATTATGTAAACCAAACTGATAGGTTTGGGGAGGCTGGCCTAGAACCTCTCTCTTTAACTTTTTTTTCATTTTTCAGATAGTGGATATCCTGCATATCTTGGTGCCCGTCTGGCTTCTTTCTATGAGCGAGCAGGCAGGGTGAAATGTCTCGGAAATCCTGAAAGAGAAGGGAGTGTCAGCATTGTAGGAGCGTAAGCACCTAAACTGTTTACTTTTCAAAGGAAAAAAGGGTCATTTATTTTAAAGAGAGAAAATATTTAACCCCCTCTGAGGGCAGTGATTCTTACTCAGGTTGCACATCAGAGTCACCCGAGGAGCTCTTTAGGTCATTTCTATATGTTCTAGTTCCATAAATGTGACTTGACAGATTTATTACTTTTAAGTCACAATATCCCAAGAACTACTTAGAGAATTATAGACATGTTAAGGTAAAATTATATTGTGATAAAGACAATGCGCAGATTCATAATCACTACATAAAGCCATACGTAGCTCTCAAAGCTTTTATTTCCTTCTTGCTTCATCTGTTTGATTAGAATAATGAAACTGCTTATAATAAATATTTGTCTTATTTCTTGTACTAGAAAGTGTTTTATTGTTATTCTCATTTGTTAATTAGAACTGGCTTCTCCTTAAAAATTTTATGTAATATTTTTTCCAAAGGTCATTACTAAAATTACTAATATTAAAAAGTCATTTAAATTAAAATTGACTTTCATATACAAGTTATTTTTCATAAGCATTTATTTTTTATATAAGTATTTCTAATGACTTTTTTTCCTTTTAAATTTAGAGTTTCTCCACCTGGTGGTGATTTTTCTGACCCAGTTACATCTGCTACTCTTGGTATTGTTCAGGTATATCTTTTCTAATGCAGTCAATGTCCTAGCTCACCACCTTCCCCCACCCTCACAGGCTATTCTAATGTTATCCAAATCATCATGAAATACTTAATTTCACCACTAAAGAGTAGGCAATGGTAAAGTCTGTTTTAGTGTTTTATGAACATTCTGATCACCGAGAACCTTTAATGATGTCTGTTTTTTCTTAGCTATTTACCTAGGGTTTATAGTAAACTATATAAGTGGGAAATATATCCAGGGTAGCAAAGTTTTATTAATGTTAGAGTAATACCACCCTTTAAATTAGAAATAAACTTTAGGTGTAGAAATAAATGGGCCCAAAAATGTGTAATAACAAAAACTCAATAGAGTTTTTTTTTTTTCCTCATGGTATGGCCCAAGGCAGATGATCCTTCCATCTTGTGGCTCCACTGTCTCCTGGCCTGATACTCATCTGTATCTAGATGGCCCAAAGGGAAACTGGAGAAGGCATACCTACTTTCTGAACCTTTGCCTCAGACCCAGTACTTCACTATTCTGTTAGCCAAACCAGATGAAAGCAAAGCTGGAAAAATATAGATTTGCCTAGGTAGCTGCTTCCCAGTGACAAGGCTTGAATGTTCATGGATAGCTAGCCAGCTCAACCACTGAAAGAAGCCTAAGTGAAAGATGGGTACAAATAGGGCTATATTTTAAAAAAGAAACTTGATGCATTCATAAGTATATGTATTATTCATGTGGGAAAAAAATAGCATAGCATATAGTCTATTTTTATTTATGTTTTTGTCACTATCATATTAAATGAAATGGCAGAAGCTAAATTTACAACTCTCAGGGTCTTTAACTTTTGCTAAAAATTTGAGTTTTCAGTTGTAGGGAAAAGGGGAGCAACGTTAGGGATGTAAAAAATACATGTGGCCCTAGCCAGTTTGGCTCAGCAGTTAGAGCGTCGGCCTGCAGTCCAGAGAGACCCGGGTTCAGTTCCCGCTAAGGGCATGTACCTCGGTTGCAGTTTGTCCCCGGCCTTGGTTGGGTCGTGTGGGTGGCAGCCACTCGATGTGTCCCTTTCACGTTGATGTTTCTCTCTCTCTCCCCCCTTCCCGCTCTATCTGAACAAAAAAAAATGGAAAAATGTCCTCGGGTGAGGATTAAAAAAAAAAAATGTGAATGTTTGGCCTCAGAAAGATAACTTTCAGGTCTTACTGTATTGGCCCTTCATGATAGGGAACTGAATTTAATCAGAACATTTAGAGTTGTTGTTGTTTTTTCATCAAAATGAAGTGTCTATTCTATCCCAAGAGACATTTTCTGATTCATTTGTTTATATTGCACCATAATAATCTTCAAAACAATCAGTTTTTCTTTTTGCTATCCAATTTGAAACACTATTAAGGAAATTTAGATAGATTTTAATTTGATTTGTAAATACTATCAATTCTGAAACTGAAAGGAATATATTTTTTAATTGCAAGTTTTATACTACTTCAATTATACTTTGTATGTACTAAAAATATATATTATTTGACCAAAAAAATATGTGGAATTGCATATTTAAGACAAATAAACCTCAATACTATTTTTTTCATTTTAATTTTTTAAGAAAAATTATTGTTTGTTTGCTTTATTTTTAATTCAGGTGTTCTGGGGCTTAGATAAGAAACTAGCTCAACGTAAGCATTTCCCCTCTGTCAACTGGCTAATCAGCTACAGCAAGTATATGCGTGCCTTGGACGAGTACTATGACAAACACTTCACAGAGTTTGTTCCTCTGAGGACCAAAGCTAAGGAGATTCTTCAGGAAGAAGAAGATCTGGCAGAAATTGTACAGCTTGTGGGAAAGGTGAGTTATAAAATCCCCCTGGAGTGTTGTAAGGACAGATAGAACCTTGGATATGCAGATTCTGCCTAGCAAAATGAGAACTTATTAAGTATTTTTAAACTAATAGAATCATAGGTTATTTCTTTATCTAGCAGATATTTGAGAGACCTGCTTGTGTTATGAAAGTAAAAAGGTAATTATTGTTTTGATTTTCTGTTGGTGAGTAGCAAATTAGGTGAGTAGCAAATCACTCTGACACTTAGTGACTTAAAAGTGATTTTTTTGGTTTTGTTTTTTAAATCCTCACCCAAGGATATTTTTCCATTTATTTTCAGATAGAGTAGGAGGGAGGGGGAAGAAAGGGGGGGTGTGGGGGTGAGGAGAAAGAGAAAGAGACAGCGATTAGTTGCTTCCTGCACTACACCAACCAGCTCTAGGGACTGAACTGCAACTGAGGTACCTGCCCTTCACTAAAATCAAACCTACCACTCTTTAGTCCGCAGGTAGATGCTCCAGCCATTGAGCCAAACCGGTCAGGGCTTAAAAGCATTTTATTGCTCATGATTTGGGGTTTGATAGGATCAGTTGGGCATTCTTGTTTGGGATCCACATATAGTTGCAGTTATATGATGGCTTAGGCTATAGTTATTTGAAAGTTTCTTCCTTCACATTCCTGGTGTCTTGGGCTGGGATGGCTGGAACAGCTAAGAGTTGGCTGGATGTTTCTGTCTCTATATGGCATGTCCACATAGCAGTGCAGAGTTCTCAAAGTGAGGATAAAAAAAGAAAGGAAGTCTGGCTGGTGTGGCTCAGCGGTTGAGCATCGACCCATGCACCAAGAGGTCACTGGTTTGATTCCTGGCCAGGACACATGCCCAGGTTGTGGGCCTGATTCCCAGTGGGGGGCATGTGGGAGGCATGTGGGAGGTGGCCAATTGACGTTCTCTCTCATTGATGTTTCTATCTCTTTCTCCCTTTCATTTCCTCCCTCTCTAAAATCAATTAAGGGACAAAAATTTTTTTTTTTGAAAGAAAGGAAGTGGAAATCACTAGCCTCTTAAACCAGGGCCCCCAAATCAGTATAATATCACTCTGTCTTACTGTTTTAGTCAGAGTAGTTATAGAGCTTACCCACATACAAGGATAGGGGCTTCCAGTTCAGAGTAGTCAGTTAAAAGAAGTAACTGAATTGTTAGAGCCTTTATATTCTTTTCAATCACTTAATAGCACTTGACATGATCCTGGTGTTATTGTAGGTTAGAAAGAAACTCTTAATTACTTTTTATTTTTTTTTATCCTCACCCAAGGATATGTTTGTTGATTTGAGAGAGAGAGAGGAACATGGATGTGAAGGAGATATGAAAGAGAAACCTTGATCATTTGCCTCCTATACACATCCCGACCAGGTACTGAACCGGCAACCTAGGGATGTGCCCTGACTGGGAATCGAACCCATAACTTTTTGGTGTATGGGATGATGTTCCAACCATCTGAGCTACCTCGCCAGGGCTTGGTTTACTTTTATTTCTTGAATTAGAGTAGCCAAATTAGAGGGCGTAGAGATTGGATCTATTAAAAGACATTTTTTTCAGGAGCACTAAAGCTAGGAAGAATTGGATTCTACCCACCATCACCTTCCCAGTTAGAAATCTATTATCAGATAACCCTCTGAGGTTATTTTCGATCACTGAACATGTACATACCCTCTTTTTTCTTCCCACAAGTATTTGTCATAAAAAGACAAATATTGTATGATTCCGCTTATGTTAGGTATCTAAATAGTTAAATTTATAGAGAGAAGAAAGTAGAAGGAGTGGTTATCAGAGGCTGGGTGGAGGAGGAAAAAGGGAGCTGTTTAATGGGATTAGAGTTTCAGGTTTGCAAGATGAAAAGTTACGAAAATC
Source organism: Molossus molossus (assembly GCF_014108415.1). Taxonomy (NCBI): domain Eukaryota; kingdom Metazoa; phylum Chordata; class Mammalia; order Chiroptera; family Molossidae; genus Molossus; species Molossus molossus. The sequence continues at coordinate 72,057,139 of NW_023425388.1, read as the reverse complement.
TGTTTCACAACAATGTGAATATACTCTATAGTACTGAACTACACTTAGAAATGGTGATGATAAATTTTACATTATATTTTTTACCACCATATAAAAGAACATCAATCAGAAAGTAGTTATGAAGTGAATTTATAAATGATAGGTGATTCTGTGTGATTAGATAGTTTCTGCTTGCTCATTGATTACAACCATAGTCCCACATTATGGAAGTAAATATCTAAAATTATATATTTTTTCTCTTCTAGGCTTCTCTAGCAGAAACAGATAAAATCACTCTGGAGGTAGCCAAACTTATCAAAGATGATTTCCTACAACAAAATGGATATACTCCTTATGACAGGTAACCTATCCTGCTATTTCTTTGTTTCTTTTTTTTATTTTTTATTTTTTATTTTTCAATTACAGTTGTACAATATTATATTAGCTTCAAGTGTATAACTGGTACAACTAGGGACATTTATATGGCTTACAAAGTGATTGCCTTAATAATTCTAGTACCCATCTGACACCACACATAATTTATTACAGTGTTATTGACTATTTTCCCTATTCTGTATATTATATCCCCATGACAGTTCTTTAACTACCAATTTGTACTTCTTCAATCTCTTCACTTTTTTCATCCAATTGTGCCCCCATTCCTCCATCTGGCAACCTTCAAAATGTTCTCTGTATTTATGAGTCTGTTTATAGTCAACTTGTTCGTTTATTTATTTTTTTTAGATTTTCCATCTATGTGAAAATCATATGGCATTTGTCTTTTGCTGTCTAACTCATTTTACTCAGCACAGTACTCTCTAGGTTCAATCATGTTGCAGATGGCAAGATTTCATTCTTTTTTATGACTGAGTCATATTCCATTGTATATATACGCTACTTCTTTATCCATTCGTTTTTCTTTTTTTTTTTTTTTTATGAATTTTTATTTATTTTTTTGTTACAGATATTTTACCTTTTTACCCCATTGGCACCCCACCCCACCCCACCTCCGCCCCGTCCCCGGCTTAGTTGTCCATGTCCATTGGTCATGCATACATGCATATAAGTTCTGAGGTTTATCTCTTCCCACCCCCCACCCCCCATCCCCTCTTCTGAGGGATGTCAGTCTGTGCCCTACTTCCATGTGTCTGGGTTTACTGTATTCCTCAGACTGTTATGTTCATTATATTCCGTATATAAGTGAGATCATGTGGTATTTGTCTTTTTCTGCTTGGCTTCTTTCACTTAGGATAATACTTTCCAGGTCCCTCCATGTCGTCTCAAAGGATAAGAGATCTTTCTTTCTTACCGCTGCATAGTACTCCATTGTGTATATGTACCACAGCTTTTTTATCCATTCGTCTACTGGGGGACACTTGGGCTGTTTCCAGATCTTAGCTATTGTAAATAGTGCTGCTATGAACATGGGGGTACATATATTCTTCCTGATTGGTGTTTCAGGCTTCTTAGGGTATATTCCCAGCAGTGGGATCACTGGGTCAAATGGAAGTTCAATTTTTAATTTTTTGAGGTAGCACCATATTGTTTTCCATAGCAGCTGCACCAGTCTGCATTCCCCCCAGCAGTGTATTAGAGTCCCCTTTTCTCCACACCCTCGCCAACACTTGTTGTTTAATGATTTGTTGATGGCGGCCATTCTGACAGGTGTGAGGTGATACCTCATTGTTGTTTTAATTTGCATCTCTCTGATGATTAGTGATGTTGAGCATTTCTTCATATGTCTCTTGGCCATTTGGATGTCCTGTTTGGAGAGGTGTCTTATCCATTCGTTTCTTGATGGACACTTAGGTTGCTTCATATCCTGGCTACTGTAAATATCACTTTGAATATTTTATGCCAATCTCTTCTGGCCTGCAGTGAATATTATATTTGGATGTATACATCTTTTTGATTAAATGTTTTGGGTTTCTTCTGATAAATACCTAGAAGTGGAATTGTTGGGTCCTTTGTTGTCCCTTGTTATAGCCTTTGTTTTAAAGTCAATTTTGTATGGTATAAGTATTGCTATCCAAGCTCTTTTTTTTTTTTTAATTTCCATTTTTATGAAATATATTTTTCCATCCATTTCCTTTCAGTGTGTGTGTTTTTTATCTGAAGTGAGTCTCTTATAGACAGCATATGGTAAGGGTCTTATTTTGTTATCCACTCTGCCACCCTATGTCTTTTTATTGGAGCATTTGATCCATTTGCATTTAGAGTAATTGCTGATAGATATGTATTTATTGCCATTTTATTATTTATATTTTTTTATCTTTTTTTTTCCTTCTTTCAGAAGACACTTTTAACATTTTTATAATACTGGTTTGATAGTAATGAATTCCTTTATCTTTTTCTTGTCTGGGAAGCTTTTTATCCTTCAAATCTGAATAACTTTGTTGAGTAGTGTAATCTTGGTTGTAGGTTTTTGCTTTTTATCACTTTGAATATTTTATGCCAGTCTCTTCTGGCCTGCAAAGTTTCTGTTGAGAAATCAGCTGACAGCCTTATGAGAGCTTTCATGTGGGTAACTAACTGCTTTTTTCTTGCTGCTTTTAAGATTCTCTCTTTCTGTAGCCTTTGGCATTTTAATTCTGATGTGTTTTGGTGTGGGCCTCTTTGGATTCATCTTGTTTGGGACTCTCTGTGCTCCTGGACATATATGTCTATTTCCTTCACCAGGTTAGGGAAGTTTCTTGTCATTATTTTTTCAAATGACTTTTCAATTCCTTGCTCTCTCTCTTCTTCCAGCAACCGCATGATGGTATGCTTGACATTGTCCCAGAAGTTCCTTAAGCTGTCCTCATTTTTCTGGATTCTTTTTGCTGTTCTAATTGGGTGTTTTCTCTTTTCTTGTCTCCAGATCACTGATTTGATCCTCTGTTTCATGTACCCTGTAATTTATTCTTTATTTCAGTTAGTATATCCTTTGTTTCTGACTGGTTCTTTTTTTATGTTGCCTATCTCTTTGTTGATGTTCTCACTCAGTTCATTGAGCATCCTTATAAACTATTTTGAACTCTGTATCTGGTAGATTGCTTATCTCCATTTTGTTTAGTTCTTTTATTGGAGTTTTGTTCTGTTCTTTTATTTGGGATATGTTTCTTTGTTGCCTCATTTTGGCTGCCTTCATGTGTTTGTTTCTCTGTATTAGGTAGAGCTCTACATCTCCCAGTCCTGGTAGAGTGACCCTATGAAGTAGGTGTCCTGTGGGGCCCAGTGGCACAGCCTCCTCGGTCACCCAAGCTGTGCACTTCAGGTTTGCCCCCACCCTCTTTATGGGCTGTGTACACCCTTCTGTTGCAGTTGAGCCTTAATAGCTGTTGGCGTATCACTGGGAGAGATTTATCCCCAGGCCTGTTGACCTCAAGGACTAGTTGCAATTATAGTGGAGGAGCTGCTATACAGGGACCTACCACATGGAGCAGGAATCACTTCAGCTTGGCCCTGGCCCTCGATGAGTTTGCCCCTTGAGTGTGTAGCTCATGGAGGTGGTTTATTGGTGCTTCACTATGGTCTGAAGCTGTCCACTGGGTGTGTTGGCTCTGGAGCCTCCCTGGATGTGCAGGCTAAGGTCAGTTGCTGCCTGTGCCCTGCCTGGGGCTACCTGACAGGAGCTACAATGTGATCTGCAGATGGCTGCTACTTGTGCTGAGTTTAGAGGTGCTTGGAAGAGGCCAGGCTAGGAACCAAGGCTGGCTGCTGCTAGTGTCAGGCCTGGGGACAATTAGCAAAAGGTATAGACATGCCGAGGCTAGAGATTGCTTGTTTGAGATTTGTGAACCATTGAGCGATTTTACTCACTTCGTAGCATGAGCCAAAACAAGCCATTTATATGGAAGAGCCACTGGAAATGGCTAAGTAAGCCAGCCATTTGGGTGCAGTGGAGTCCTGAGGAATCACCAGGTTCAGGTGAACAGTATTAGCCATGTTGATGGAGACTTAGATATGGCGCCTGCCTATAAGCTCTGTGGGAGGAGGGCTCATTAAAGGCACAATGGCCTCTGCCCCCACTTCTGCTGGAAGAAAGCTGCCCCCAGCTCTCATCCTGAATCCAAACAGTTCAGTTCCTCCTCATATGTCTCAGGCACCTTTGAAGCTGCTATCCCAGCTCTGGAGCTCAGAGCAGGTGAGTCCAAGTAAATCTGTATGGGGGCCTTTTAAGAGGAATTACCTGGGACTTCAGGAGCCTCTGTCTCAGTCAACCACAATCCGAACTAGTTTCCATAGCCAGAAATTATGGAGACTTGTCTTCCCAGCACTGGAACTCTTGTCTGGGGTGCTGGGTGTGGGGCTTTGATCCTTTGCTTCTCTGTGCAGCAGAGATATTGTTCCAGTTTTCATCTGACACACGTCAGTGTGGGACCAACTTGTTTTGAATCTCCACCTCTCTCACTGGTCTCCATATGGCTTTTTAAAAATATTCTTAGGGGTAGGACTTCTGTTCAGCTAGATTTCAGATAGTTCTGAATAATGGTTGTTCTGTAGTTTAATTGTAATTGTCATGTGGTTATGGCAGGATGTGAGTACTGCACTTACCTATGCTGCCATCTTGACTAGAAGTACCGCTATTCCTTTTTTATTTGAGGATTTTTTATCGTTTTGGTTTTTTTTTAGAATTTAAACAATTTTTTATTTATTAGTTTGAAAGAGAGAGAGACACTGATTTGTTGTTTAACTTATTTATGCATTCATTGGTTGATTCTTATTTTTGCCCTAACCAACAATCAAACCTGCAACCTTGGCATTATTGGGGAGCATGCAGGAGGCGGCCAGTTGATGTTCTCTGTCATCAATGTTTCTATCTTTCTCTCACTCTCACTTCCTCCCTCTCTCAAATCAATAAAGGAAAAAAAAATTAAAAAAACAAAATTTTTTTATTTTGATGGCAGACATCTAACAATTTAATGAATCCCTTTGTCTTTTGCTCATTTGTCCAGTTATGACAAATAAGCAAAGAACTATCCAACCAACTTTAATTAGATTAAATTGTGGCTTAGTGTAGAGAGTCTGGGGTCAATGCCTCCTTCAGAAACTTTTCCCACTACATCTTACCGCTGCCATGTCTCCTCTACTCTTTTCCTAAATAAAGTTCTTTTTTTTTTTTTAAGTTTTTTCTTTATTGATTTTAGAGAGAGAGGAAGTGAGAGGGAGAGAGCGAAACATCGATGAGAGAGAACATCGATTGACTGCCTCCTGCATGGCCCCCACTGGGGATCAGGCCCACAACCTGGGCATGTATCCTGACCGGGAATCAAACTGGTGACCTCTTGGTGCATGGGTCGATGCTCAACCACCGAGCAACACCGGCTTCTCCTTTTCTGCCTTATTTCACAAGAATCTGTTCTTTTTTTTTCTACCAAAGTCCCTCATAGGTACCTGCCCTCCAGCCCTTCCTACTCCTGCTCAGTGCTTGTTTCTTTTATTCTTGTGTCTGCTGTTAACATGGCTTCTTTAGAGTTTCCATTTCCTTTAAACTTTGATAATTTGGTCTGTTCACCACAGGCTGACTTTTTCCTGCTCAAATCATATTTGTCCTTATATAACACTGAAGAGAGAATGAACAAATAGAAGGATTTTCAAAATGCAGGACAAGCAGGAAATATGACAATATAATCAATAAAGCTCAAAAATCTGTAGCAGAAACTTAAGATGCTCTAGCAACTACCCACATAAACATAATTCAACAAGGGGAAAGAAAACTCTTTGGAAAGAGTGTAAAGAGAGGATGCATGAAATTATATATACAAATGTGTTTAAATGCATCAGAAAGTTGATAAGAATGTGTGTGAAAACAGCTGAATATTTGCTTGCATGCCTTCATTATTAAAGGATGGGTAAATGAAAATGAACTCAATATGGAAAAGGGCTTACTATGAACTTTAGGAAATTGTTATTTCCTGTTCTCTTATTCATTATATCTTAACCTGCTATCACAAGGGAATCTTTACAACTCAGTTATTTTACCATTTGGGTTACTTCTTTAACAGTATTGTACAAAAACAAATCCTCAGAGAGGTTAGATTATAGTAGTACTGTTTTATTATTTTTGAAAAATAAACATCACCCTTAATATTAAAGAAAGAATATATTTCTCTATCTACTATCCATTCCATATTCTGAGACTTCTTTGTCCAAAAACTGGTCTTTTTCACTATTCTTTTTTCATTCCTTTATATATCATCCAATAAATACAAGTAGTCTGCATATTTATATAAAAAAGCTGATGCTCACATTTTATAAAGTTTTATATAAATATGAATCTAATTTTGTTTTTACCAATTATTTTGGCTGTTTTTACCCTAGGTTCTGCCCATTCTACAAGACAGTAGGGATGCTGTCCAACATGATTGCATTTTATGATATGGCCCGTAGAGCTGTTGAAACCACTGCCCAGAGTGACAATAAAATCACGTGGTCCATTATCCGTGAGCACATGGGGGAGATTCTCTATAAACTTTCCTCCATGAAATTTAAGGTATATTTAGTTTCTGCTGTAACTTCTTTAGTAGGAAATGTTTCTTTTTATTTTTTAACTATTTGAGTCCCAAACCTGGTGTATGAAACTTACATTTATCATTTTCACACATGTTCAGGTTATGGAAAACCAGGACAGACCTCAAAGTTATGTTCAAATAGGAATTCTAGTGTTAAAAATTATAGTATGTCACGTCAAATAAATGCTGATACGTCTCTCTTTTGTCCTAACTGCCAGGCAATTTAGTGCTAAAATCATTGCTATGCAGCAATTACCTTACCTCAAGTGCCTATTAACATCCAACCCCATGCTCATCCAAAATGACTTTGCTGTTTACTTCTTTTCAGTATCCTATTACATAATATTTTTAACTTTTAAGTGGACTGTAATTCTTTTGGAAGTACACAGACATAAATAGATAAATTAAATTATCAGTAGAAACTCAGATGTGTAAGATTATTTTTAAGTATTTTAGCAGTTGTATTATATTTATTTCTAAGTCATAATATCTGAGTATATTTACTAATAAGCTATTGAAAAATTCAGGCTGATTCTCTGAATGTGTTTTATTTATATATTTATTTGTATACTTATATATAAAAAAATGTGTATCAAGAATTTTAAAATATTCATACCTTTGAGTCCTGTCATTCTACTTCAAAGCATATAACCTAAGGACATAATCAAATTTTTATATGGATATACATAAAAGGTTGTTTATTAAACTTCTTAAATGTCATCCAAGGGTTAACAATGCAACACGGCATGTACATTATGACAAGACTATTATAAAGGCATTAATATCTTTTTTTCAAAGACATGGGGAAATGCTTATGGTATAATGAGGGGGGAAATCAGGTTGCAAAGAAATTCTTATGTAATTTGATTCAGATTTTATTTTCAAAAATTAAATATTTATAGGAACAGGTTAAAAATGTGTATGTAATAATAATAGCAATGATTTCTGGTAGTGTGATTAAAGGTGATATCTTTTTTTCTGTTTACATGAACATTATCAAATTAACATTACAGTTTTTTTAAATATGTTTTTATTGATTTTTAGAGAGAAAGGAAGGGAGGAGAGAAACATAGATGTAAGAGAGAAACATCAATCGGTTACCTTCTTTATGCATTCCTACTGGGGACCAAACCTGCAGCCTGGGCATGTGCCCTGGCCAGAAATCGTGCCAGTGACCTTTCGGTGTATGCAATGATGCTCAACCAACTGAGCCACGCCGGCCAGAGCAACATTACAGTTTTGTTTTTGTTTTTGTTTTTGTTTTTTTAATCCTCATCCAAGGACATTTTTCCATTTTTTGTACAGACAGAGTGGGAGGGAGAGTGAGAGAGAGGGAAACATCAACGTGAAAGGAACACATCGAGTGGCTGCCACCCGCACGACCAACCAGGGCCGGGGACAAACTGCAACCGAGGTACGTGCCCTTAGCGGGAACCGAACCCGGGCCTTTCCGGACCGCAGGCGGACGCTCTAACCGCTGAGCCAAACCGGCCAGGGCTACAGTTGTTTTTTAATATATATATATATATATATTTTTTTTTTAATATGTTTCCATTGATTTTTTTAGAGAGAGAGAGAAACATCAATATGAGAGAGAAACATTGATTGGCTGCCTCCTGCACGCCCCCTACTGAAGATCAAGCCTGCAACCCGGGCATGTGCCCTGACTGGGATTCAAACTGGGACCTCTCAGTCTATGGGATGATACTTAATCCACTGAGCAACACTGGCCAAGCCACAGTTGCTTTTTAATGTTATTAAATTTCTTCTGTGGCATTATTTTGTTGCTGGAGAGTAATATTCTCCTATTTTTAGGCACTTAGAAAATTTTCAATTGTTTGGTATGGACAGCTTTGTTCATGTAGTTGCTGTTCTGAATTTTCCTAGTATAGATTCCCAGGGGTGGAGTGATTGTGTCAGAGAATTTAAACATTTTAAAGTCTCTTTTATACATGTTACTCAATTAACTTGCTTTCCATAAGGATTTTAAATTTGGTGCATTTTAAGATTATTTTAGAAATTTTACTTTCCTGTCTCAGTGTGATACTATCAGATGTTGAGTAGTAATTTCCAGTTTGACTAAATAAGTTAATTCCAACTATCATATACATGAAGTGAAATGCATCTAATATGTGATGCTGCATAACTTTCCAATATTTTGCATATTGTAGAGGATAAATGCATTGGTAGTTGAATACAGTTAGTAGGTAAAATATAATATTGAAATTTTGTCTTCTTTCTGTTTGGTCGAGGTATTATGCCATTTATACATTTCTACACTTAAAGGGAAAAAGGGAATAAGAATAATTTTTACTCTTGCCTGTTATGTACCTCAATTAACCTGGTACTTAAAATATATTAACTATAAGTAACTTACTACATGTTCTGAAAGTTATTTTCCAAAGGTAAATTGAATTCTGTAATGTCTTTTTTCAGGATCCAGTGAAAGACGGTGAGGCAAAGATCAAGGCTGACTATGCACAACTTCTTGAAGACATGCAGAATGCATTTCGTAGTCTTGAAGATTAGAACTGTGATTTCTTCCCTCCTTCCCTCAGCAAGCTCTTGTGTATATTTTCCTAAATTTCCTATCTCAAACCCTTTGCTTCTTTATTGTGTGGCTTTGAGACTAGTGCCTATGCACGTCGTCATTTGTTTCCCTGTTGATTTGGTAGGTCTTACACAAAACAAACATTCCTGTGTTCTAGTGTTTGAAAGACCTCCCTGATCCTTTCTCCGAAGTGGTGAATGTAGTAAATACGATATACAATGGCTACACTACTGTAAATTTGTATGTAGGCTGACATCCCTCCTTGTCCTAGGTTTGCCCTTTCCTCATCACCATTAAATTTAAACAGGACTACTGCATGTGCTGTCTTTGCAGTGGATTTGGGATGAAAGGCCAGATTTCTATACATTTTGACAGGTACTTTGTGAAATGACTTGATATCTATCTACATGGCAAGATTACTTGTAGCTTAGCATTTTGCTAAGTAACTGCTTTGTAGGAAGTATTTGCTTTTTTTAATAACATGAATGATTAGTGTTTCAATTATACATTGCTTCCCCACTGTAAATCAGGAATATTTATGGGAACTGTTGGGAACTAGACTGTTTTTAAAACAGGCTTTTGTGGGGCTCAGCATAAATATGAATCAGTATCCTCTAAAAAAGTGAAAAAGGAACCAGATGGTCAAATTTAGATTAACAGCATTTTGTTAAAGCTTATTTTGTTTCACTAGGAAAAATTCAGTATCAAGGACTATTCTGCATTACTAGGAAATTATTTTTTAAATTACATTTAGAGCAATCACTGAGAACTTGATCCATATCACACCCTCTTTCTTTTCCTCAAGCATCTTAGAAGCCTGAGCTTCTAAGAATCATGTGGCAGTGTGATGGGCAGTAAAATGTCACAAAGAAGATATTTAGTAGTAGTTAAAAACTGTTTGCACATTTAAGGACCAGCTGGGCTATAATTCTTGGGACCAGAGTGGCATTGTTTTTCCAAGATAATGGCATGTGTCACATGTTTGCATGTTTGTTTGCTTATTGGATTTTTGAACAACCAGTTTACTAATTATAGAAAATAATACTTTTTTCATGTGGGTTTTGATTCATTGGCTCAAAAGAGTTCTCAGACTATCTATAGCCATAGCAGCGTAACAGTTCCATTTGGTTTAATAGGAATGAAATTGCTTCTTGTACCTGCTGATAGCAGAATCTGGGTCATAAGAAAAAGGATCATTTCATCCTGTCTTTTAAGTATATGTTTTAAAATAATAGTTTCTGTTTTTATACAATAAGGCACAACACAGAACAGCTCTGAGAGCAGCAGTTCCCATTAACTCTTTCTGACCAATAGTGCTGGCACCGTTGCTTCCTCTTTGGGAAGAGGAAGGGGCATGTGAACAGGTCTAACAATCTCAAATATCCAAATATAATAGCATAAATAAAGTATTTATTTTATGCCTTAATATGTTATTTAAATCTTTAGGTAATGTATTTCTTTTGGTCTGGTAAGGAAAGATGCAGTCAGTAGAGAATTCAGCTGTAGTTTGTTTAGATCTTGCGGAGTGCATGTTCTTACAGTTCAGGAGAGGTATTCCAATACAACTTTTTGTGACCTTTCAGACTACTGGAAGATAAAAATTTCGCAGTGATTTGTTGAAATGTGGACTTAATGGTGCTGCTCAATCAGTTGGCTTCCAATGTGGCCTCATACCTAGAGGTCCTAAGACCAGTAGAAATGAAAAGAATTTTAAAAACTTTCTGTTTCTACCTTGAATTTACCAGCAAACTAGGATCGTGATGATAATGAATGATATAATGAAGAAAGTTTGACCACGTTTTTTCTTTTTTTTTTGTAGTTTTGAATTTGCAGTGTACATTCTTACTCCTTTTTAAGAATATTGATGTATGGGTGTGAAAATGCTAGAGAATATGCTCCGATATTTCTTTTAAGTGTCCTTTCACCTGTATGTTGTAGAATTTCAGATTGGTCACTGATCATATTTCTTTAGTAAGAATGTATTAAAGTTGCAACAATCTTTTAAAAATGATGCAGTTCTGTATTATTGTGCTGTGCCTGGTCCTAAGTGGAGCCAGTTAAACGAGTTTCATATGTATTTTTCCAGTGTTACGTCTCACACATTGTACCCTTTGGAAATTTCCTTCCATCCTAAAGAATGAATACAAGAGACTATATATATTGCCTCCTCATCCTTGAGATTTCACTCTCTTTATGTGAAAACTTGTATAATTGTTAAAATCTATGAAAGAATAAAACGTGGATTTAAATTAACATTTGTGTGTGTGTATGTGTGTGTGTGTGTGTGTGTGTAGCAAGATCTGCTAGAATACATGCCACCTTGTATTTTGACTTGATGATTTTAGTATGACTTTAAAATTTTTTATTTCTCCCTTTCATTATAGATACTTAAGATCATGAAATTGAATGAATTGGGGCCCTCACTATTGACTGCAAAAAGTTCTATAATCATATACACTATGATTTGGAAATGTAGTACACAGAATCCCATACCATTTTGAATATTGTTTTTAATTGAAGAAGTAAATGGTTTGTAAAAATACACTTATAAATTAAAGGAGATCAGTGGTACTCATTTCTGTTTTTGGTAAATGAACTGAAGCCCTGTAATTCATCATTTTGAAGGTCAAATTATTTAAGATTCAGGCTAGCAACATGTTATTTGGTACATATTTTATTTTCTTACATGTATTTTTAACAATATCCAAGGAAGTAAAGAAGCAGTGTGGAATGAACAATTATTTTACTATTGAATGCCAAGTTTATGTAGAGAAATATTTAAAAATTCATGGGAAAGCTTATTATAGAATGTTTGGGTAATTTTTCCAATTGGTAATATCCCAATATCTTCTTAGTTTTAATGTATTGCTACAATATAAGCACAAAGAAGAGAACCAACTTCTCCAAGTGGGTTGTGATAAAATGCCACTGAAGTTGTTCTAAGGGTTTCCTTGTAGTTTGAGTTCCCTAGAAGGTGATTTGCAGTTATAAAATGAGATTGTTTTCTTAGTTTCCCTTTCTGATAATTTATTATTATCATCATCATCATTATTTTTAATACTCATCCAAGGATGTTTTTCCATTGATTTTCAGTTAGAGTGGGAGGAAGGGAAGGAGACGGAGAGAGAGAAACATCGATGTGAGAGAGACACACCGATTGGTTGCCTCCCACACAACCCCAACAAGGGCCAGGGACTGAACTGCAACTGAGGTACATGCCTTTGACCAGAATCGAACCTGTGACTATTTGGTCCTTGGGCCGATGCTCTAACTATTGAACAAAAACAGCCAGGTCATGATAGATCATTATTGGTGTAGAAAAATGCTAACAATTTCTGGATATTTTGTATTCTGCTACTTTCCAAATTCATTGATTACATCTAGAAGTTTTTTGGTGGAGTCTTTTGGGTTTTCTATGTAAAATATCTTGTCATTTGTAAATAATGAGTTTTACTTCCTCCTTTACAATTTGTATGCTTTTTATTTCTAATTCTGTCTGATTACTATGGCTAGGACTTCCAGTACTTTGTTGAATAAGAGTGGTGAAAGTGGACATCCCTGTCTTATTCCTGATATTAAGGGAAATGCTTTTAGTTTTTGCCCATTGAGTATGATGTTAGCCATTGGTTTTTCGTATATGGCCTTTGTCATAATGGGTGCTGGCTTTTATCAAATGCTATTTCTACATCTATTGATAGGGTCATATGATTTTTATCCTTCATTTTGTTTATGTGGTGTATCACGTTAATTGATTTGCAGATATTGTACCAACTGTGCATCCCAAGAATAAATCCCACTTGATCATGGTGTATGATTTTTTAATACACTGCTGGATTCGGTTTGCTAATATCAGGTAAAGATTTTTGCTTATATGTTCATCAGGGATATTGGCCTGTAATTTTCTTTTTGTATAGTGCCTTCATCTGGTTTTGGAATTAGGATAATGCTGGCTTTGTAAAATGAGGTTGGGAGTCTTCCCTCTTCTTGAATTTTTTGGAGTAGTTTGAGAAGGATAGGTGTTAGTTCTTTGAATGTTTGGTAAAAGTCACCTATAAAACCATCCAGTCCAGGACTTTTCTTGCTGGAAATTTTTTTTAAAATTACTGCTGCAGTTTCATTAGTTGTAATTAGTCTGTTCAGATTTTCTGTTTCTTCTTGATTCAGTTTGGGAAGACAGTGTGTGTCTAGGAATTTATCTATTTCTTACAGATTGTATAGGTTTTTGGCACACAGTTTGTACTATTTTCTTCAATCGTTGGCATCCTCTGGAGTTGTTACCTTTCTTCTTTCATTTCTGATTTTATTTGTTTTGGGTCCTCTCTCTTTTCTTCTTGATGAGTCTGGTTAAAGTTTATTTATCTTATTTATCTTTTTATAAACCAGCTCTTGGTTTCATTAATCTTTTGTATTTTTTCTTTTTAAATCCTCACCTGAGGACATTTTTCAATATTTTGTTCCGATAGAGTGGGAGGGAGAGAGAAAGAGAGAAACATTGACGTGAAAGGGACACATCAAGTGGTTGCCACCCACACGACCCAACCAGGGCCGGGGACAAACTGCAACTGAGGTACATGCCCTTAGCGGGAACCGAACCCGGGTCTCTGTGGACCGCAGGCGGATGATCTAACCGCTGAGCAAACCGGCCAGGGCTGTATTTTTTTCTTTAGACTCCATTTTATTTACTTTCTCTCTGATCTTTATTATTTCCTCCTACTACTTTGGGTTTTGTTTGTTGTTCTTTTTCTAATTTGTTTAAGTGTAAGATTGGATTATTTATTTGAGATTTTTTTTGTTTCTTGAGGTAGGCCTGTTATGCTATTAATTTTCCTCTTAGGACTGCTTTTTCTCTGTTCCATTAATTTGGGTTGTATTCTCATTTTCATTTGTCTCAAGGTATGTTTTGATTTCTTCCTTGATCTCACTGTTACCCCATTCATTGTTCAGTTAGCCTCCATTTGTGTGTTTTTCAGGGTTTGTTTTTTGTTTTTTTGTAATTTCTCAGTTCATATCATTGTGGTCAGAGAAAATGCTTGATATGATTTCAATCTTCTTAAAATTACTGAGACTTATATTTTGTCCTACCTAACATGTGATCTGTCCTAGGAATGTTCCATGTGCACTTAAAAGAATGTATATTGTGCTGCTTTGGAGTGAAATGCTATGAATATAGCAATTAAATCCATCTGATCTGGTATGTCATTAAAGTGACTGTTTCCTTGCCTATTTTCTGTCTGGAAGATCTATCCATTAGTATCAATGGGTGTTAAAATCCCCTACTGTGACTGCATCAGTGTTGAACTCTCCCTTTATGTATGTCCCTCAATATTTGTTTTATATTTTTAGGTGCACCTGTGTTGGTTGCATAAATGTTTACAGGGGTTATATCCTCTTGTTTAATTGATCTCTTTATCATTATGTATTATCCTTTTTTGTCTCTTCTTATAATCTTTGTTTTAATGTCTGTTTTGTCTGATATTAGTATTGCTTCCCCAACTTTTTTTTCATTTCCATTTGCATGAAATTTTTTTTTCCATCCCTTTACTTTTAGTCTGTGAGTGTCTTTCATTCTTAGGTGAGTCTCTTGTAGATAGCATATATATGGGTCTTGTTTTCTTATCCATTCAGCTACCCTGTGTATTTTGATTAGAACATTTATGCTATTTACATTTAAAGTGATTTTTTGCCCTGGCCAGTTTGGCTCAGTGGTTGAGCATTGGCCTGCGGACCAGAGAGTCCCAGGTTCAGTTCCCGCTAGGGGCATGTACCACACACACACACAAAAAAAAGGAAAACCTACATTTAAAGTGATTTTTTAAAAATATCGTCACCCAATGATAGGTTTTTATTGATTTTAGAGAGAATGGAAGGAAGAGAAAGAGAACCATTGATGTGAGAGAGAAACATCAGTCATTTGCCTCCTGTATTTGCCCCAACCTGGGTTTGAACCTACAGCCTAAGAATATGTCCTGACCAGGAATCAAACCACAACCTTTTTGGTGTACAGGATGATGCTTCAACCAACTGAGCCACCTGGCCAGGGCTAAAGTAAGTATTGATAGGTACATATTTATTGCCATTTCATTGTTTATAACTGTGCTCCTTTCTTTTCTATGTCATATGTCATTTGTATATTGCATCCAAAGTCAAATCTTCCATCACCATATATTTGATCCCACTTACCTTTTACCACCACCCCACGCTTCTTTCCTCTGGTAACCACTATACTATTGTCTGTGTCTATGAGTTTTTGTTGGTTTTTCTTGTGTGTTCATTTGTTGATTTCAGTTTTGTATCCCACAGATGAGAGAAATCATGTGATTCTTTGATAAATTTCACTTAGCATAATATTCTCAAGATCCATCCATATTGTTGCAAATCTTTTCTTATGTGTGAGTAGTATTTCAGTGTATATGGGTACCACAATTTATTTATCCAGTCTATTGAAAGGCACTTAAGATGTTTCTGTATCTTGGCAACTGTGAATAATGCTGGAATGAACATAGGGGTTCAAGAAATGGAAAAAAAACAATTCCTTTTGCAGTTACAATTTCCATCAATTTTAAATGATAGCCTTGCTGGGTAGAGTAGTCTTGATTGTAGGTCCTTGCTTTTCATCACTTTGAATATTTTGTGCCAATTCCTTCTGCCTGAAATGTTCCTGTTGAGAAGCCAACTGACAGTCTTATGGAAACTCCATTGTAGGTAACTGTCTTTCTCTTGCTGCTTTTAATATTCTCTCTCTCTCTCTCTCTCTCTCTCTCTCTCTCTTTTAACCTTTGCCATTTTAATGATAATGTGTCTTGGCATGGGTTCTCTTTGAGTTCATCTTGTTTGCACTTGTGTGTGTTTTTCCTTCACCAGATTATGGAAGTTTTCATCATTATTTCTTCAAATGGGTTCTCAATTCCCTGCTCTTTCTCTTTTTCTGGTACTCCTATGATGTGGATGTTGTTACAGTTCATGTTTTCCCAAAGATTCCTTCAACTATCCTCATTTTTTAAAAGGCGCTTTCTTTTTACTGCTCTAATTGGGTATTTTCTGCTACTTTGTCTTTCAAATCACTGATTTAATCCTCAGCTTCGTCTTACTACTATTTATTTATTCTAGTGTATTCTTCATTTTAGATACTGTGTTCTTTATTTCTGACTGATTCTTTTTTATGGTTTATATGTTCTTTTGTTGTTGTTGAAGTTCTCTCTAAGTTCCTTGAACATCTTTATAATCATTGGTTTGGACTCTATCTGGTAGTTTGTTTGCCTCCATGTCATTTAGTTCTTTTTCCAGAGATTTCTCCTGTTCTTTCATTTGGGGCATGTTTCTTTGTCTCCCCATTTTGGCTGTAATTTGTGTTTGTTCCTGTATATTACGTAGATTGCTATGTCTCCCAGTATGTGCAGGGTGGTCTTATGTAGTAGGTGTCCCATGTGACCCAGTGGTACAGTCTCCCAGTTCACTTGAACTGCATGCTTCAGGAATGTCCCTTGTGTGGTTCTGTGAGCCGTCCTATTGTAGTTGAGTCTTGATTGCTGTTAGCATGTCCATGCATGGGGTTAACTCTCAAGCTGGCTGACTGTAAGGATTGACCCCCCCCCACCACTGTGTACATGCTGCTGTGTGGGTGCTGACCACATGAAGCAAAATTTGCCTCTGCAGAGTCTGGTGCCTGCCGAGATCTCCCTTTAGATGTGCCATTTGCGAAGCTAATTGCATCCTGCTCTGATGTTGTCTGTAGCTGACCACTGGGTATGTTGGTTCTGGAGCCTCTAGCCAGGGGACTCAATTGAAGGTCTATGTCAGGTGCTGCCTGTGACTGGCCATGGGCAACCTGTTTGGAACTACAAAGTGATTCACAGTTTGTGAATGCCTCTGTCGGGCCTAGGTGTGTGTGGGAAGGGCCAAGCTGTGCACTATGGCCAGCTTCTACCAACACTGAGCCAAGGAACAGGTCAACAAAAGGCACAAGGCACCCTGAGATCCCCCTCCACCTGCCTCCACGTGCCAGCTGTGCTTGTTAAGCTCAGTCACTGAAAGAGCCTCTAGAGGTACACAAGTTGTGTGAGATCAGTTCTCAGTGAGTCACCAGGTAGGGGAAAGTATTGTTCACCAGACTGATGCAGATTGAAACTCGGTGCCAGTGCTAGGTCTGAGACCACTCATTAAAAGTCCCAAGATATACTAAAGCCAACTGCCACCCACCAGGTGCCCACAGACCTTTGTGGTGAGGTGGGGGTCTCAGAGAGTTGTAAGAGTGAGGCCAGCAGACTTCAGGTCCAAACAAAGATTTGCGTGTATCAAGTGAGGGCTCTGCACTGGTTGGATGTTCAAGGGAAAACTGGCCCTGCCCTAGAGCCCTACAACTCAGTTTGTCCCTGACTCTACCCAGACCTGGAGAGCCTGAGCTTGGCAGGGTAGTACAACAAGGAGTCAGGAGGGTGGGTCTATTGCATTCCCCCAGGCTAATGTTGTATGGAGGGGACTGCTCAACCCAAGAAAGATGGTATTTATGGGCAGTGTGGGAGAGGGACTCAACACAGGGACCCTGGTGATTATTTATCCCTTCAGCTATCTTCCCAGAGACACACAGCCCAGTCTCTCCTCACGAGACTAGTTTGCTCCAAGCTGCCCTCCCTGCACGAACAAGATTTTGCATGCTGGCCCTTTAAGAGGACTCCTGGGTTTCTAACAGATACCCATCTCTCCCTGGTGGAGAGAATCCTCACTGATTTTCACAGCCAGATGGTGTGTGGGATCTTCTTACCAGCTCTGGTGCTCTTAGCTGGGAAGCCCAGCATGGGGTTGAGATCCCACGCTCCTAAGGGGATCCTTTGCAGCTGCAATATCCCTTTGGATTCTCAGCCACTGCATGTGCAGGGCCAGCCCTTTTCACATCTCCGCCCTTCCTACCAGTCTCGATGTGGCTTCTTCTGTATCCTTTGTTATAAGACTTCTGTTCCGCTAGTCTTCAGCTGGTTATTCAGGGTGATTGTTCTATATTTTCATTAGAAATCAGTTTGGTCCTGGGAGGAAGTGAGTGTAACTTCCACCTACTCCGCCACTATCTTGGGTCCCCTTCTATTTGAATTTTTCAATTCAGGAATTCTTAGTTCTCTTTGCAACCAATAATTTACTTTGTCATACAGCTGACCAGGATTGGGGAATAGTCTGTTCTTGAAACAGAGTGCAGCTAACCAGACCACACAGTTTTGGCTCAGTTAACTGTGTTATAGTTGCATACAAACATGTAGTCAGGTGTCAGTGAATACATGCCACAGTCCTCAAAGCAGTGGATAACTGTTAAAAGAAGGTTTGATGCCCTGGCTGATTTGGCTCAGAAGTTACAGCGTTGGCCCACAGACCAAAGAGTCATGGGTTCGATTCCAGTCAAGGGCATGCACCTTGGTTGCAGTTTGGCCCTGGCCCTGGTCAGTGTCGTGCGGGAGGCAACCAGTCGATCTGTCTCTCTCACATTGATGTTTCTCTCTCTCTCCTACTTTCTCCCTCCCTCCCACTCTATCTGAAGATAAATAGAAAAATATCCTCAGGTGAGGATTAAAATAATAATTATTATACGTGTCTTAATTAGCTGTTCCCCAAATTTTCTGAAGGTAAGTGTATAGGGACAATATTAATGATACAGTCCTGCACCAAACCAAACTGAATTGAGATCTATTCTGGAGGAAGGGTATAGGAGTCAATTTAACAAATATCCCTGTAATTCTTACTATGGGGCAAGTTTGGAGAAACAAGTATCTTTATTCAATGCTTAGATATGAAAGGTAACCCAGGAGATTTAATAAATAAGCATTTTCTGAACATTAACTAGTTTTACCACAATCTTAATATTATAAGATTTTTCTGAATTACTTATCCCTTAAGAAATATCCCTTGTTACTGACCTTAAACAGTGCTCTGCTGATTGACTGTGATTCAGAATAGTTTAGCAGTAGGGCAAAGTTTTTTTAAATTGTGAAATGTAAGCAGTAATAACTGTTATACCTATACATATCAAACAGGATTTTGTTACAGTAATTTCAGGTATTTACTGAATGGACCAGCAATTTCTCTTCTGCCTATTTCTTTATATGCAGGTGATTTTAAAAGGAATAAACATTCTGTGACATATTTGAATTTTGTCACACATAGGCTTAACTTGTGAACATAATTATAAAAGAATATAATTTAGTTCCATTTTTTTAAAAACAGCATTTGTGATAGGATTCAAAATTCCTTTTTCTTTACTCCATTAAGATAATTTTTTGATTTTCAACCATCATCTGAATAGCTCTCGAATTGTCACAACTCCCAAATAACTAGTACATCTAGAATTTCCAAATGACTTAAAATGGCACTAAGAATTTTGGACACCTTGTATAAAAAGCCAAATTGCCTTCAATCACATAAAATCATATTCATGGCCTTTTTTTTTTTTTTTTTTTAACTTTCTTTGTGTGGTTTACACTATTACAGATATCACCATTTTCCTCTCCTTTAATGGTCTTACTTTTTAATGAACTTTTTTTTTTTTTTTTTAATCCTCACCCGAGGACATTTTTCGATATTCTGTTCAGATACAGTGGGAGGGAGAGAGAGAGAGAAACATCGACGTGAAAGGGACACATCGAATGGTTGCCACCCGCACGACCCAACCAGGGCCGGGGACAAACTGCAACCGAGGTACGTGCCCTCAGTGGGAACCGAACCCAGGTCTCTCTGGACCGCAGGCTGACGCTCTAACCGCTGAGCCAAATCGGCCAGGGCATGGTCTTTTCTTTTTAAATAGCATTTTATAGTCTATAAAGAACGTTGAGCCCTGGCCGGTATGGCTCAGCGGTAAGAGCATCGCCCGTGGACCAGAGAGTCCTGGGTTCAATTCTGGCCAAGGTCACATACCTGGGTTGTGGTTTGGCCCCAGCCCCAGTTGGGGTTGTGTGGGTGGCAACCAATCCATGTGTTTCACATCGATGCCCCCCCCCCCCCCCGTTCCTCTCTCCTTCAAGCTCTATCTGAAGATAAATGTATAAATGTAAAAATATCTTCTGGTGAGGATCAAAAAAAAAACTAACACATTCTAAAAATGATTTCAGACAGTGTTTCCTCAGGCATGGCACTCAAAGTTAGGTTCTTCAGAAACAGGTGCTAAGATGAAGGTGGAGGCTCTAGCTGTTCATTTGAAATCCACACCTGAGAAAAGAAGGGGGCGAAGCAGGGTTAGGCACAGGGGAAATCCCAATTTAAGCAGGTCTGACAAAGCCTGGGCCTCTCCTGTGGGGAAGCTGTGGAGCATCAGGTTGAAATGGCCAGACCTTACTACCCCGGTGTCTCCTGAAATCCAGATTCAGGCTGCCCTGTGAGGACATGACCTCTGGTGAGCTGGCATCTGCAGACCTGACCTCGAAGGAGCTGGCAGCCGGAGGTGTCTGCTGACCATACACCTGGCAGCTGGGCCACAAGTCTTTCCTTGAAGGAGGATCTGCACAGCACAGCTCTATGTCCCAGAGATGGTTTTCAGAGAGAGACAGACGAATAGTAACATGTTAATGTATAGAGGCAAACATTTAGTACATCATATCCAAGATTTCATGGACTTGCTTAGGGAGGAGGCCAAATTAGTAAATGTTTTCTCATGAATAATTTTTAAAGAAAAATATTAAGTACGAAAAATGACAGGCCATAAGAAGATATGACAAAAATCATGAACGTAGTCTTCAAACTAGAAAATTTAGCAACCCTGCTTGTGAGTTAAAAGCTAGACAATTGTGTTAGTGCCTATTAAAATATGAGTGCTTAACTGAATACTTTTAAAAGGACCCAAATAAATGTTGGCCTCATTTCACATAGAAACTCATCAAATACAAAATTTGATGAGAAATGACTAACTCAAAAATAACGCATATTTCTTGGCATTTGGATCATGTGACTGTTACCTAGTCAAAAAATTAAAAAATAGAACGAACTGATAAGATACCATTTCAAATATATGTTTTTCCTGTAGCATCACCTATTGGTATTACGTACTTTGATTAAACTACTTCCAGGTAAACTTGAGAGTTCACTCACACTATGCTCTTTTGTGATAACCGTAATTAAACAACACCCTGCTGTTTATAGAGTTGCTCAAGTACAAAGTAACACAATGTACCTCTGTAGCTGCTTTGTTTCTTTGATATGTCTTTTGGTCTTCCTAAAGGGAATTTTGCTTATGCAACATTGCCTATATTTTACCCCAAATTCAGTGACCAACTTATTTGAGTCCTCCATTCATTAGATTATAACTTTCTTTGCAATTCTGTGCTCATTAAAAAAAAAAAAAAAAAGGCCTATGTCATAGCAAGAGTTAGTTTTCCCATATCCTCAAAATGTGTTTTCACGAGAGCATCACATTAATCCCTAGAAACTTTGTAAACAGAATTACGGACTATTGAGTCCATATATTGGAGTGGAAGGGGAAACACCTTGATTTACAAGTTGAAGTATAAAGCAATATCAATTTAAATGTTACGAACTGGATATTTTAAAATTACACTTCAGCCCTGGCTGGTTTGGCTCAGCGGTTAGAGTGTCAGCCTGCATTTCAGAGAGACCTGGGTTCGGTTCCCACTGGGGGCACATACCTCAGTTGCAGTTTATCCCTGGCCCTGGTTGGGTTTTGCAGGTGGCAACAACTCAGCGTGTCCCTTTCATGTTGATCTCTCTCTCTCTCTCTCTCTCTCTCTCTCTCTCTCTCTCTCTTCCTCTCCCCCTCTCCCTCCCACCCTATTTGAACAAAAAAACAAAACAATGTCCTCGGGTGAGGCTTAAAAAAAAAAAATACACTTCATTAAAATAACGTATAAACATGACAGAAGCAAGCAAAAATGATGGGCTTACTCTTTTGGAAAAGAATATCTGAATTACAGCTACATAGTATGTTTAAATGTATGTACATGTGTGTTTTTTTTCCTAGAGCTTTAAAACGTAGGTGGGTAGTCTATTCCCATCCTTATAAAATCCTAAGGACTCTGCTCCAACAATTATCTCGCACTTAAAATATCATCAAGCCCTGGCCGTGTAGCTCAGTTGATGAGAGCGTCATCCTGATACGTCCAGGTTGCAGGTTCCATCCCCGGTCAGGGCACATACATGAATCAACCAATGAATAAGTGGAACAACAAATCTCTCTCTTTCTCTCCCTTCCCCCCTCCTTCCCTTCCTCTCTCTTTCTCATAAGTTTTTTTAAAAAATCATCAATGTCCCAGTAATCTGTTTCCTCTTTATCTAAGAGCAAGGACAAAATACGTATCATGGTGAGCAAGAACACTTGCAAAGTGGTAGTGTGACTGAGGAACTGAATTTTATTGTAATTAATTTAAATGTAAATAGCAAATTGGGGTTAGTGATTACTGTATTGAAAAGCACAGGTCTAGACCCATGTTTTCATGGATATCCAATTTTATCATTCCTTCTATATTTATTAACTAGGATTCTTCTATAAAAAAGGACTTCCAGGATGGCTTTCAACTAAATTCACAGCTTGAAGTGTCTTTGGAATACCTAGGTAGTGTGAATATGGTCTGCAAAGCGGTATAATGGTTGGTTTAGAATTATAAATTTTCAGGTATGCGCTTTTCAACCCACCTTCTAATCTCTTGTAGGTGAGAGCATGGGATGGGTTTTCTTCATGTTCACTACCAGCTTAACAGGAAGGTGATTTCCCATTAGGCTCCACATTGGGACTTTGTCTTCTGTCACTCTCCTCCCCAGGCCTTGTAAACAAAACCTTAAAGTGTGGCCAGATTCTGGGAGAAAGCAGCTTCATTACTTCATTCATTTTTCTGGGTTCCTTAGACATTGGCTTGATAATTCTTACTGTTCTGTTAGCTGTCTGCTGATTTACAGAAGATCTTTGAAAAATGTAATGCTTTTTATTTATTCTTAGTGGGAAGGTTCGTCTAATTATGTGGCCCATCCTATTTCCAGAACTAGAAATGGAAGCCTAGCCTCTATTCTTTAAACCTCACATCTCTAAGAAAGAGTTACTATTGTTATTATTCCTCTTTTTTCCAGATAAAGACACAGATGAGAAGCATAGAAGAAATTTGCAACCAGTCATATAGCTAGTGAACATTGGAGCCAGATTTCAAATCCACTTCTATTTTACTAAAAGCCTTTTCTCTTAACCACCCAATTACATGCTTTATTTAAATTGAAGACTTTTATTAGTGATGTTTATGAAAAGTAATTTAACCTTTTTATTTTGCTTTTTTAAATCATTAGGTAACAAGGAACCCAGATGCTAAATGAAAAGATGTTTAAATATTAAAATGAAGTTTTATTTTTTAATAGTTTTTTATTTAATTAATTAATTTTTGGTACAGATGTTTCTCCTTTTTCCCTCATTGACACCCTCCTCCCATTCCAGCCTGCTCACCCCAGCATTGTTGTCTATGTCCATTAGTTATGCTTATATGCATAAGTTCTTTGGTTTATCTCTTCCCTCCTCCCCACCCCCTCCTCTGAAGTTTGACACGAAGTTGACTTCTATGTCTCTGGGTCTATTTTGTTCATCAGCTTATTTTATTCATTATATTCCACAAATAAATGAGATCATGTCATACTTGTTTTTCTCTGACTGTCTTATTTCGCTTAGCATAATACTCTCCAGGTCCCTGCATGTTGTCTCAAGGGATAAGAGATCTTTCTTACAGTCGTATAGTGTTCCATTGTATAAATGTACCACAGCTTTTTTATCTACTCATCTGCATGTGTACACTTGAGCTTTTTCCAGATCTTAGCAATTGTAAACAGTGCTGCTATGAACATAGGGGTACATATATTCTTTCTGATTGGTGTTTCAGGCATCTTAGGATATATTCTTAGAAGTGGGATCATGGTCAAATGGCCGTTCAATTTTTAATTTTTTGAGTAAACACCACACTGTTCTCCATAGAGGCTGCACCAGTCTGCATTCCCACCAGCAGTGTACTAGAGTCCCCTTTTCCCCACACCCTCGCCAGCACTTGTTTGATGATTTGTTGATGGCAGGTGTGAGTGAAGTTCTATTTTTAATGGCTACTACCAAAAATGTTCTGGAGTTAAAATATGCAAGTGACGTTAATCAGTATCACCCCAATAAATCCAATAAAAAATATGCAATTGAAGTAAATGGTGAGGTGTTAGGATAAAATTTAAAAAGATCACAAATAAAAATACTACATATATTTGACCCTATTGGTGAACTGCCTGTAGCCCCTTGCCAATCCAGTCACCCGTCTTCCAATTGAATGTTGGCTACTAAGAGCTCATAGCAAAACATTCGCACTGAAACTTGTCCTAAACCAACAGGAGGTGCCACATCTGGCAATGCCTGGAAGGTTAAGTGCTGTGTGTCTGCCCCCACACTTGTCAGTGGTCACAAGACAATATGAGGGTGACAAAGACCAATCCTCTTTCCTCAAGGTGAGACAAGTCTGTAATGGCATTCATGCTCTAGAGCTCCCAGTAGAATCAGGCTGAGGACAAACTTCAGCTGCATCCACATCAGTGTCTACTTCTCTCCTTCCCTCACTCGCTTGTAAGTTTCATCTACACTGCTCTCCCTCAATAAGTCACTTTCACCAGAATCTCTCTCAGGCTCATCTTCTGGAGAACTGAGCACATTACCATCCACTTTCTCCCTCTGTACCCTTTTCTCTTCCACAGAAACTCTCACTGAATACAAATAACTGCTATAATTTTTCCAGCCATGTTGAATATGGTCAAACAAGCATCTTGTTCTGAGAAGTTTTCACTAAAAGAAGGTCTTCAAAAATTGTAGCCTTCATTTTGAGAGAATTGAAAATTTAAGTCCACATCTTTTTCTTCTATGCCTTTCTTCTGTTCTAGGATCTGAATCACATATAGATGCTGTTTTCCAGGGGTTGTGCTTTGTTTTAAATGCACAATGTATCGTCCTGCACAAGATACTCATTAATATTAGTATTCTCTGTTTCCAACAAACATAGCTATATATTTTACAACTTATATATTTTTAGTATTGGGTTCTACTCACAATGAGGGTAATTTCTATTCTTATCTTTAGAAGGGAGAATTAGAGCACTTATCCATGAATTACAACTGCTAAATTGTAAATGAATGCATTAGAGATTTTTTAAAAATAATACTCTTATGGCCTATTAGATTAAATAAAATAGATAATTTTTAAATGTCTCTAATTGCTAGGAAGAGTATTATATAAAGGAAAACATTGTCTCAACATGTTTGATAATCTATGAATTTAATTACACTATCAACAGTCTGTTAGAAAACATTGGCTTAGCTCTTTGTAAAAGTAAAGCATTTCTAATTAAAATAACAGTGCTAAAATTGTGAGGTTAATAGGTATCATTAAGGCAAAGGGATGGGGAGAGGTCAAATTTAGATGTGTTTATTTATTTAACACCATAGGTTATAGTGCTACATTAGATAATATAAGGCATTCCATTTCAGAAATTGGCTCAAGGTGGTTTTAAATAATTCACAGTTCAATGAAATGAAATCTAGAAATCCAATACCTTTAGCAAGTGACATAGGTACTCTCTCAGCTTGCACCTCCCTCTTTTTACCCTATCACCATCTTCTACTTCACATTTATCCTTAGCTTTTATGAGTCTCTTTCTAACACCCTTTAACTGAGATGTCCGCATGGTTCTCCATGTTGTGCTTTCACCTTTGTTGCAACGAGTCAATAAACCCAATGTTGTTCATCTACAGGTGTGTTCCTAGTGGTCTTGGCTGAAGGGCATTGATATTTCTTAGTGAAATAGAATACAGCCTAAAAATGAATGTGTAGCATAAGTTGTTGGGAGTTTGAGGAGAATATAGAAATTATGAAATATCTCCTTGGGACCATAGGACAATGAATGAACTAATGTATTAAGGAAACAGCAGGATTGCTTGGCAACATTGATTCCTAACTGAGATCATGACCACATTAAAAAAACTTTTTTCTTTATTGATTTTTAGAGAGAGAGGAAGGGAGAGGGAGGGAGAGATAGAAGCATCGATGAGAGAGGACATGGATTGACCGCCTCCTGCATGCCCCCACTGGGGATCAGGCCGACAACCTGGGTGTGTGTCCTGACCAGGAATCGAACTGGCGACCTCTTCATGCATGGGTGGACGCTCAACGACTGAGCCACACTGGCTGGGCATGACCACGTATTTAAAGTGAGATTACACTAATATATAAACAGCTCCTAGAAATTGATATGGAAAAACTACAATCAAGTAAAAAACTGATTAAGTATACTTGAGTCAGAAAGTTCACAGAAAATGAAATAAAAATGTCTCTAAAAAATATAGAGATGCTCAATTTTACTCTGAATATAATAAATAGACATTAAAATCGTACTTAAGTGAAACTAGCCTGCTCAGGTGTGTGTTTTGCTACAATTGCACAAATGCAAGCACAGAATAGGCAGTGTTGGAAAGAGAAAAAGAGGTCTAAGATAAAGGGGTAACATTTCTTGGGTGAACAGAATGAGATTCAGTGGACCAAATCATTGAATAGATGCAATAATTGTTAATATTTTGCTATCATCTGTCTTCTATCTATCTATCTATCTATCTATCATCATCTATCATCATCATCATCATCATCCATCTATATTGGTCTGTTCAGGCTGCTATACCAAAAAGACCATAGGCTGGGTGGCCTAAACAGCAGACATTTATCTCTCAGGATTCTGGAGCCTGGAAGTCTGAGATCAAGACACCAGCATCTTTGGTGTCTGGCAAGAGTCCACATGCTATTCCTCGAATGCAGTCTTCTCACTCCTCACAGGGAGAAAGGGGATTTGCAAACATGAATTCGGAGGGGTGTGTGGGGGGTTAGCACATTCAGCATCTATGGCATGTATGTTAAAGCATTTGATATCAAGTTGCAGACATCGTAACACTTCACACCTAAATACCTGAGCACAAATTTTCTAATAATAAATATATTTTCCAACATAACAAAGTATTAATTATTCATAAATATCAATACATTTATCCATAAATCATTATTCCATAAAGCCAACTCTAATATACATTTCATATTCAATCTTCCCCAGTTGTTCTAGAAAGTCTTTTACAGCTGCATTTCGGGGATCCAGGATTTGCAAGTAACTCCAACGCCTTCCTTGAAGGAACAAGACTTGGTCATGCAATTCGCTTTTGCGCGCGTTGGAGCAGGGTACGGGTTGGAGCAGAGGAGGGCCTCTGCGGGCAGTGACTTGGGCCTGGAAACCAGTTCACCGTAGGTACGGGGTTGAGGTTGGTAGGTAGGTAAGGACAGGCTCAGCGGGATCCCTGTGAAGACTGACTTCCAGGCTAACAAATCAACACTACATCTTTGGGAGCTGGCCAAAGGCAGGGGTCCTCAACTGCCGCCAGAGGGCGCGAAGCGCGGGCGAGACCCCAGGTGGCCCTCGCGGGCGGGCGGGCGGGGCGCGCGGGGGTGGGCGCGCGGCGCACGGTTGGCCGCCCCCTCCCCGCGGCGGGCGCGCGTGCGCGGGCCCGCTCGGGCGGCCGAGGGAGCCGCGATGGAGGGCCCTCTGAGTGTCCGCCAGGTAAGTGGCGCCTCGCCGGGTCGGGTTCCCGAACGCTGTTTTCCCAGTTTTCGTCGCGATGGTTGTTTGAAACCTCTCACACTATGGGAATGAATTCCTCCCTTCCCGTGCTTGGTGCTTTTTGGAGTCAACGTGGAAAGTTGTTACGGAGGAAACGGTTTCCTGTGCTTCCTGCGAGCCCCTGCCGTCTGTGCCGCGGTGGGCAGGTCCGCTCCCCCGGGCGTGGGGTGCGGCAGTTCGGTCCTGCGCTGCCCTGTTCCAGATGTCTCGGCCTCGGCCCCGTGGCGCGGGCTCCAGTGTCCTGCTTCCCACCCGACATCACGTCGATCCAGCCTCACCCACTTCCCTTAACTGTTAGCTGCTGATTAAAGGGCTCGGACCAGAGTTTAAATCACTGTGCTGTCAACCACGTTTTTGGTTTCAACTAGTTTTGTTGAGTATCTTCTTGGTTAAACGGAAGAACTTGTTGATTAATCTGCAAGGGTGAAAGCCTACTTTTGTTGCAGGAGTACCTGTATTTCTGAACACTACCCTCGTTACTTTTACATTGGTTCTGTGTATATATTTTACTTTTGGAGAAATGCGGTCATAGCATTTGATAGTTTACAAAACGGCGGAGGCACTTCCAACTGCTGAATGAACAAATGATGAATGTACTGTTTCAGTCGAATCTCAATACATGCTTTGAAATAGGCACTATAGATCCTGGTGAACCTAATCAGTCATTCATTCTACTACCGGGGTGGGCAAAGTAGGTTAAATTACCAGCCACCATTACCTAAATCACAAGTAAGGATGTGAAATAATAACAATAATAAGACAAATAATACAATAATTAATAAAACAAGAAAAAGCTTTCGTGTACTCACAACTGTAAACCTACTTTTGCTAACCCCTATATATCTCTGGCACTGGGTGTTTGGGATAAGATGGTCAACAATACAGACATGACATGCTCTCCATGAGCTTATTGTCTAGACTGGAGAGAATTATTATTATTATTATTATTTTATCCTCACCGGAGGACATTTTTCCATTTTTTGTTCAGACAGAGTGGGAGGGAGAGAGAGCGAGAAACATCGACGTGAAAGGGACACATCGAGTGGCTGCTACCCGCATGACCAACCAGGGCCGGGGACAAACTGCAGCCGAGGCACACACCCTTAGCAGGAACCAAACCCGGATCTCTCTGGACCTCAGGCCGACGCTCTAACTGCTGAACCAAACCGGACAGGGCGAGAATTATTACTCTTACTGGCTAGTGGAGAAAAGAGATTTAGAGAGACTGAGTGATAGTTAATGACCACACACCTAAATAAGTTAGAGAGAGAGGATTCTGTAGTAGCCACTTCACAAAGCTAGAATGGACCCCTACCCAAAATTTGATTTGAATATAGAAAGTGATGATGCTCCTCACACACCATGAAGGTATGAAGAGGTTTATTACTTACATTTAAAGACTTGTTACTTATATAACCACATAATGAAAAAGGAAGAGCAGGGCAGTCTTCTCAAGCAGATCTGAAATGACTTGCAAGGGCAAGGGAAGGAGGCTCCAGGTTTTTGTTGTGGTTATGGGGTAGAGTCAGTGGGAGGGTTTCTGTGTGTGGATAGAGCTTGCTTGGTTTGACTCTCCTACCCACACCAAAGGGAAGAGCACCCAGGCTTTCTTACCAACATGCTCATTTGAGGGACAGAAGAAGGAGCGATGAGGCTTAAAAGCTGTCAGCAGGCAAACGTAAACAAAAAATTGAATGAGACTCTTTATTATAATTCACCCCTGATACTTGATGACAGACTGTACCATTCTTCACTTAGTTGACTTTGAACTTGTTTCAGTAAGCCATCGTGGCTCTCTGCGAGGCTTGCAGCCTGAAGTTAGATAGTAAGGAAGATGGATCCATTGAATGCCTTGTTCAGGATCCCAATGACGTATGTTTTGCGAAATAAAATGAATGCCTTGGTCACTATGAGTAATGTTTAGAACTCTGATGGGGATAAGGAGTGTCTTGGCAAGGGCTTTTATTATGGTTTAGTATATGTAGAGACATGTGTGACCTCGATTTGTATTTTGAGTATCTCAGAAGCAAGACAGTTCCAGAGTTCTTTACCCCAAAGGGTACAACTCTTAGGCAGTGGCCCAAGAGCCTGTAAAAATGTGCAGATGGCTCCAGTTGCTGACCAGAGTATTCTGTTAAGGTGACTGTGGGACGTTCAGCCAGTTGTGCTGATCCTTGGGTCCTTTCCTTTATCAGGGACGTCTGGTTAAGAAATAAAAAAGCAGTAGATCCCAGTGAGCTTCGTCATGTGCAATGGCAATGATGCCATCCACCAAATAGCAAGTTTGTCCATCGACTTCAAATGGGAGTTTGAAGAGTATGAACTCCTATTGCTGTTCACTCAGTCGAACCCAAGTTGCTACCCAGGTACTCAAGGGGTTTAGAAGAGAGGTGACCTCTTCCAACACCATGATCTCTGATAAAAGAATGAAGATAAGGGAGACCATGTCCTCTTGCAGGTGGGAATGCCAGAGGGCCCAGATTTGTTCTATTCCATTGTTTGAATAAACCAGGATTAATTTACCAATTTCCTATCAATGGACAGTAAGGTTATTTGTAGTCTTTTAGTATTACAAACATTGTTGACTCCATGTGCACATTAAATTGCTAGGTTGTAGTATGTACCCATCTTAGGCATTGAACATTATTTTCCTAAGAGGGTGAACCAGTCGTCATACCCATTATTATTATTATTATCATTATTATTATTTTTACTGTTTAACTGTTCCTCTAGTTGACTGAACTGCTGGAGACTAAAGACTTTGTTTTATTCACTTTTGAATCCCTAGTGCCAACTAAACTACCTAACAAATAGTAATAATTGGAAAGTATTTATTGCATGTATAAATGTATGAACTAGGGGAGCAAAAACGTACTAATTACTGTTTTCTAAAGCTTAAATATTGTCCTTTTCAAAATAATTGACATGTTTTGAACATTAACTCTTTTCTTTTTAAAATGGGCATTTCTCAATAAATCATTTAAGTTGATTGATACTTATTTCCAGGTAATAAACGAAGGGGATTCAAGCTTTGCCACTGAGTCACAGGAAGAATTAGAGGAAAATCCTAGTCCAGTTGTGGATGAGAATAACATAGTGTCAGCTAAAAAACAGGCGCCACAAGTACATAACTGGAGTGGTGACTGGAGCTTTTGGGTAATATTTTTTTCTTATATCTTCATTTTAATCTTAAATTCAAATTTTTGTAAGTCTACAGCAATTTATATATTATTTATAATATTTTTTATTAGCTTCTAGATTTTTAGATATTTGTTTTAGTCTGGAGTCCCAAAGGCATTTCCGATTATGCCCTCCTTTGGCCACTAGAATGCACTGTTGTCTGGATTGATGGAGTGGAATTATCTGCTTCAATTTTCCTGGGAGAAAACTACACCACAGAATTGGATTCCACTTACACTGTTGTTCACTGTATTGGCAAGAGACTTACATTTTACAGAAATTGTATTTCTGAATGTTTCTGAGAAGCCAGATATTTTACATAATTTTGATTTAAAGAATTAGTTCCTGTACCTAAAAGGAAGTTTAACTATGTTTGACCTGTAATGTATAATGATTGTAAGATAGGTTTTTAAGTTAGGCGTTTCATAGTCTGTTTGTACTGTGCTCACATGGTTGCATAACCTGGATATGCTTCAGGTTTCCCCACTGTAAAACGAGCCTGCTGCTTGTTGATCAGGCGCAGTCTTTGGTAAGAACATTTCTGTTGCCATATGAATGCTAACATTTATTATATTAAAGGGCTCGTTCTAAATTAAACAGTTCCTGTGAGAATTATGAGCCATTTGATAGAACAATGAAACTATAAGTGAAAATTATATAAGATTATAAGGCATATGTAGTTTTAATATTATTTCATTAGAAAGCTGATCTCTTGAGGATTAGGTATAATTGGTAGCAGAATTTCTAATAATTTTAGAGTAGATCAAAAAAGACATCATTAACAGGTTATAAGGATTAGTACAAGTACCATCATTCTGTTCATAATTAGCAGCTCAATTATTGAATGTCATTAAATCTTCAGGTGAATAACAGGTTTCTTTTTCCTGTTAAGAAGGAAAATATTTTATTGCTAAGTAATATATAAAAATAACTACACACCTTAAAAATTTTATCATCTATATTTGATTATATTATTTTTGGACACATCCAGAGAAAGTTTATGACTATTGTAGTGTTTTGACCCTTCTGCACTCTGATTTTTATAGTTTATGTCACAGATTGGGAACCTTTATAGTTCCAAGGGTTATGTACAGGGCTAAAGAGTTACTAGGATTACTCTTGGAAGACTTGATGCAAGAAAAAGAAAAAGCTGGGGAATGAGGATTTAGAGATAGAAGGAGGGAGAAAAAAAAAGCGTTTTGTGTTCTATAGCTTTGCAACTCGAAGTGTAGAATGTGGAGCTAGAAGATTCGGCATCACATGTCAGTTGATTAAAAATGTAGAATCCTGGGCCCAGCCTTAAACCTACTGAGTCAGAATCTTCATTTTCACATTTCCAAGGGATTTGTGTGCACATCCAAGTTTGAGAAGTGCTGTTTTAGAGTGTTGAAGGTCTACTTCGGCTCAGTTTAGGTTTCTATGCTGATGGTAAGCCTTTATTTTGAGGAATTATTATATGGATTCACATGAAATAGATTTAAAGAAAAATACATCTCAGAAGTTTTACTGACTTTTCCAGAGGTCACTTACCCAGAAACCAGAACTATGAGAACTCAGGAATGAACAAAAATAAATAAAGAACCTGACTAGCTAAATCAAAGTTCATGCTGGTATATATTATAAGAGGAGAATTCCTCAAGTCTTCATTTGGAATTTATTTAATCTTCACCTGAGGACATGTTTAGAGAGAAGAAGGGAGAGAGGAGAGAAAAGAGAGAGGGGGGAGAAAGAGAGAGAGAGAGAGAGAAAAAGAGAGAAAGAGAGAGAGAAACATTGATCTGTTGTCTTCCATATGTGCCCTGACCCAGGGATTGAATCTCAACCCAGATATGTGCCCTTGACCAGGAAGTGAACCTGTGACCCTTCGGTGTGCTGGCTGACACTCTAACCACTGAACCACACTGGCCAGGATCACAGTAGTGAATTTAGAGGGCAGCATAATATAATTGAACAAATTGGAGATTGGGAAGAAAACATCTGGATAGAGTATATACTCTGTCCCTGGTGATTTCATTTTGTGGTGCTCTTGAGTATGTTGTTTAACCTGTTTGGCCTCAGATGACTCATAGCATTAGAGATTGGGACACAGTAATGCAAAGTTGGTATGTTTTGAATCAA
This sequence comes from Molossus molossus, assembly GCF_014108415.1. Lineage (NCBI taxonomy): Eukaryota > Metazoa > Chordata > Mammalia > Chiroptera > Molossidae > Molossus > Molossus molossus. Next base: position 72,024,188 of record NW_023425388.1, on the reverse strand, counting down.
TAGGAGACAAAAGGGGGGTTATGGCTAGCAAATGCTCATAACTTACAGTCCTGGTATCTATATAAGTCATAAAAAGCTCTGGGCATACTCAACAGGAATATGTTACATGGGAACACCCTTCCTTAAGGCTCTCCCACTGATAAAAAGGTCGAAAAGTGCTGGATAAAAGGACCTTCTATTTGTAATATTGGAAAATATATTTTGATGAATCCCCATAATTAAAAAATTGTGAAAACTTAAAAGGATACAAGAAAGTGAACCAAAGTTTACTAAAGTTTTTGTTGTTGCTGTTTGCTGAGGTTGATTTCTTTTAGACCCTATCCATTTAATCTTGTGCTACTTAACAGATTGGCTAATGTCTTTCAGACAGTAGGACTTTAAAGCAATATGATTAAATTACCATAATAATTCATAGCGAGATCAACAGCTGCTGATTTTCTTTAAAAAAATGTTTTTATTGATTTTTTTTAGAGAGAGAGAAACATTGATGTGAGAGAGAAACATCGATCAGCTGCCTTCTGCATGCTCCCAACTGGGGATCAAGACTGCAACCTGGGCATGTGCCCTGACCAGGAATGGAACTGGGACCTCTCCTTCCACGGGATGACGTTCAGTCCACTGAGCCACACCAGCCAGGCAACAGCTGCTGCTTTTCTATTTCAATCCTGTAATATAAAGATAGAAATATTGTTATATTTGTTTTATTTTTTATTAAAAAATGAAAATATTTAATCCTAGTGTGTGGAAAATGAGTTTCATTATTAACTTTTAAATCCTATTGTCACAATAGAAATTATGTGAAATGAAGAAATGAAATTTAAAATGAAGTTAATGGCAAATAACTACTCATGATTTTGCCCTTTAATTGTTAGCAAAAATACATAGCAAAAGAAAAAGAAACTTCAAACAAAAAACTTTTGTTTTCCCGATTAAAATAATGGTGTATTCCTGGTGGATTAAGGTCCCAGAGGAAAAGCTTACAGAGATCTGCATAGATAGGTTTCTTTAATGTAACTTCTCTTGGTGATGTAGAGCTAGCAACTGTTGGTAGGAGGAAAAGCCTTTGAGATTTTCTGTTGTGTATGTTTAGGAGATGACATACTTATCTGTATACGTGATAAAAGTAAAGTACTTTGGGTCAGGTATTTAATATTAAGCATTCATTTATACCTTGGCATTTCATTAGTAATAAGTTTTGCTTAAAAATATATGTCAGTTATTTATACTTTTCTCATTAATAGCTGATTTAGTTGATAATTACACTTTAAAAGTGGAAGGATTTATAAAGTTTTTTGATTGTGCAGCTAAAATTAAATTTGTTTAGGGTGTGTGTTTTTTTGAATAATTGTGTATTTGAAAATTGTCACAAATGTACATAGAGTAAAGATATGAAATCTCAGCTCCCTAAGATCTTTGATTTAGGAAGAGAAATAGGAAAAAAGAAAGATGGAGCGGGAGAATTTTAGAAGACGTTAGAGTTCAAATTTGTCATTTCTTTTATACATTTGTTCTAAAACATTGCAAAAATAAAACAAATTTAAAATTTGAAACATTATATATGAACAAATAATAACTAATATATTTATGTTTTAACAGAAAGTATTTATATTTGAATTTTTCCAGATCATAGTTAAGTTTTTTCTTATTGTACAGGAAATCAGAAACCTTGATTCTTGTACTTGATTCTTCACTTGTAACATGATCATAGTCATGTTATTCACAGGTAGCTTTTATTCTTATAAGGGGGGTTGGATAAAACTTGCCACAAACCTGATTTAGAGGTACATCATGAGGATTAATTCATGTTGCACTGTTAAATTAAAAAATAACCCAAGAGGATTAATTAGTACATTTGTAACACACTTGGGCAACTTGGAGAAGAGGCTTTTCTATAATCATATGTTGTCCTGCACAACATATCTTGGATTTATTCAAACTGGAAAAGATATTTCGGATTTTCACTTTGGTAACTGATAAAAAAGAATAAACTCAGTTTCCAATGTCTGTTGGATTAAAAAAAAAAAACTTATCCAATTAAAATTTTTAATTATAGATAAATATTGTTTGAAAGCCTAGATATCTTTTAATACTTTCAGAATTAATTAGAAAGGAATAGGAACTGAGATTTTTAGAAATACGGAGATAAGACTCTTTAACTTAAAAGCTCTTTTTCTACAAAGTCCTTAGAGATGCTGGGTGAAATGTTATAAACATCTTTTTGAAATGCATGTCTGGGCTCACAGAACAGCAAGGGGAAAACCTAAGGGCTAAAGTAGAGGAAATTGATTACCAGAGATATAAGCATATGAGCTTAATGCTGAGGCAGCCCTGAGGAGTTTATTAGCCTCAGTAACTAAAGCTTTCATGACCACACTGGGATAGGAGATGGTGCCTTGGACTTGTATGACGTGAAACAGAACTGTTTTATAAAGCCACGACTCTTAAAGAGTTCTACTCTCTGTGAAAGGCAGAGTAGGAAGAAAAACCCATCTTTTGGTGGTTGAAAACAAGGAACCTTATCTGTCTAAGCTTGGGCATGGAGTGGTGGGGGGAGAGAAATCTTCTTGAGAGTATGTAACTGTAGTTCATCTCTCATGAAGTTTTGGGATGTGAATTTAATGCTTTATGAGAAAGCAGAAGGAGATTAAATAAATAGCATGTTAAACCCTCCAAAACTTCAGATAAAACTACCAGAAAAAGACTAAAAAACAATCATTTGATATTTTTATTGTTTTTATCTTTGTTGTTGAAAGCATTACAGATATCCCTCCTTTTTTTCCCCATTGACACCTTCCTCCCTGCTTCATTTGATATTATTAAAGACTTAATAGAAGGAATTAAAAATATGATAAACCGAAAAGACATTCTCAAAAAATACTAGGCAGATTTGGAAAACAACTGAATACATCTTCTAGAAATGAATAATACGGTTGTTGAAATAATAATTAAAAAATTCATGGACATGGGAAATAGCAGCTAAAGAGAAAATCAGTAAACTGAAAGATATATATGAGGAAATCATTGAGATTGAACCACTTAGAGATAAAGATAGAATATTTTAAAGAGAATGGTTTAAGATACAAGGAGAAAAGTGAGAAGTTTATTATGAATCTAATAGGAGTCTCAGAAGATGAACATAGAGAATAAGCAAGAGGCAATATCAAAGAATATGCATGAAAACTTTCTACTTTTGACAAAAGACTTTAGAATCAGCAAGTACAGTGAATCACAGGATAAATTTAAAAAATATGTGAGCAGAGACATTATTGTAATAGAAGTGGAAATGGTAAATATACTTTTTTCTTTTTTTTAAACTTTACATATTTACATATGTGTGTGTGTGTATGTAAATCTTAGGCACCATAATCAATATGAGCCAACAATATTTAAACGTGATCCAGGCCACATTTAAACATTCAGACGTTTGCTTTTATTTACAAATATTTAAATTAAATACAACCTGAAATGTGTTTTGTTACATACAGGAAGAAAAAAAAGAAAAATTATATAACTCAGAGTAATGTTTCTTATAAATAATTACATTTACATTTAAACTAAATGGAACCACTTATGGTGCTCAAGTTTTTGCCACCCCTTCCAGAAAGTTTTTTCCTACCATCTATTCTATTTTTGCCTTGCTTTGCTGGAATAACTTTATTTATATTATTTATATTGTTGACACTATTACAGGTGTCCTCATTTTCCCCTTCTTTGCCTGCCCCCACACATCCCCCCTTCCCTCTGGCTGTCACCACACTGGTATCTGTGTCTATGGGTATGTTCTTTGGGTAACCTCTTCACCTTCTTTCATCCCATCCCTGCACCCTTCCCTCTGACAGCTGTCAGTCTGTTCCATGTGTCAATGCTTCTGTTTCTATTTTGTCAGTTTATTTTGTTCATTAGAGTTCTCATATAAGTGAGATCATATGATATTTGTCTGTCTCTGGCTGGCTTATTTTACTTAGCATAAGAATCTCTAGGTCCATCTATGCTGTGGCAAAAGGTAAGCTTTTTTCTTTTTTATGGCCATGTAGTATTCCATTGTGTAAATGTACCACAGTTTTTTATCCAGTCATCTATTGATAGGCACTTGGGCTGTTTCCAGATCTTGGCTATTATAAATAATACTGCTATGAAGATAGGGGTTCATATATTCTTTCAAATTGGTGGTTTGGGATTCTTATGGTATATACCCAGAAGTGGGATTGCTGGGTCAAAAGGCAGTTCTATTTTAAATTTTTTGAGGAAACTCCATACTGTTTACCATAATGGCTGTACCAGTCTGCATTTCCACCAACAGTGCACAAAAGTTCCCTTTTCTTCACAACCTCACCAATACTGGTTGTTTGTTGATTTATTGACAATAGCCATTCTGGTAGGTGTGAGGTACTATCTCACTGTAGTTTTAATTTCCATCTTTCTGATGACTAGTGATGTTGAACATTTTTTCATATGTCTATTGACCATCTATATGTTTTCTTTAGAGAAGTGTCTAGTCAGGTTCTTTGCCCGTTTTTTTAATTGGATTGTTTGTCTTCCTGGTGTTGAGTTGTATAAGTTCTTTATATATTTTGGAAATTAACCCCTTATCAGATGTATCACTGGCAAACATGCTCTTCCATACAATGGGTTCCCTTTTCATTCTGTTGATGGTTTATTTTGCTGTGTAGAAGCTTCTTAGTTTAATATACTCCCATTCATTTATTTTTTTCTTTGTTTCCTTTGTCATAGGAGATATATGAGCAAAAATATTGCTACAAGAGATGTCTGAGATTTTACTGCTTGTGTCGTCTTCTAGTATTTTTATGGTTTCATGACTTACATTTAAGTCTTTTATCCATTTTGAATGTATTTTTGTGTATGGTGTAAGTTGGTGGTCTAATTTCATTTTTTTGCATGTACCTGTCCAATTTTCCCAACACATTTATTTAAGAGATTATCCTTACTCCATTGTACGCTCTTGCCTCCTTTGTCAAATATTAATTTGGCGTGGGTTGGTATCTTAGCTCTCTATTCTCTTCCACTGATCTATATGCCTGTTCTTATGCTAGTACCAGGCTGCTTTGATTAAAATGGCCTTGTATATAGATTGATATCAGGTATTGTGATACCTCCAACTTTGTTCTTCTTTCTCGAGATTGCTGAAGGTATTCGGGGTCTTTTTTGGTGTTATATAAATTCTGGGAATAGTTCTAGATCTGTGAAATAGTGCCATTAATATTTTAATAGGACTTGTGTTGAATCTATAGATTGCTTTGGGTAATAGGGACATTTTAATGATGTTAATTCTTCCTATCCATGAACATGGTATATGTTTCCATTTACTTGTATCTTCCTCAGTTTCTTTCTTCAGTGTCCTATAGTTTTTTCAGTACAGGTCTTTTATGTCCTTGGTTAAATTTATTCCTAGGTAGTACCTTATTTTTTTGTTGCAATAGTAAATAAGATTGTTTTCTTAGTTTTCCTTTCTTACAGTTCATTATTGGTGTATAAAAAGGCCAATGATTTCTGGGTAGTAATTTTGTATCTTGCTACTTTGCTAAATTCATTTATTAGATCTAGCTTCTCTTTGGTGGAGTCTTTAGGGTTTCTGTGTACAATATTGTGTCATCTGTGAATAATGACCATTTTACTTCCTCATTTCCAATTTGGATGCATTTTATTTCTTCTTGCCTGATTGCTGTGGCTAGGACTTCCAGTACTATGTTGAATAAGAGTGGTGAAAGTGGGCATCCCTGTCTTGTTCCTGATCTTAAGGGAAACACTTTTAGTTTTTCCCCTTGAGTATGATATTGGCTGTAGGTTTGTCATATATGGCATTTATTACATTAAGGCATGTTCATTCTTTTCCCGTTTTGCTGAGAGTTTTTATCAAAAATGGGTGCTGCATTTAATCAAATGCTTTTTCTTCATCTATTGATATAATCATGTAGTTTTTACCCTTCATTTTATTTATGTGGTGTATAATAATGTTTATTGTTTTGCAGGTATTGTACCAGCCTTGAATCCCTGGAATAAATCCCACTTTGTCATGGGATTTTTAATGTATTGCTGGCTCTGATTTACCAATATTTTGTTGAAGATTTTAGCATCTATATTCATCAGGGATATTAACCTGTAGTTCTCTTTCTTTGTAGTGTCTATCTGGTTTTGGAATTAGGATAAACCTGGCCTTGTAAAAAGAGCTTGGAAGTCTTCCTTTCTCTTCAACTTTCTGGATTAGGTTGAGGAGGATAGATATTAGTTCTTTGAATGTTTGGTATAAATCACCTGCCAAGCCATCTGGTCCATGACTTTTGTTTGCTGGGAGTTTTTTGATTACTGCTTCAATTTAATTAGTTGTTATAGGCCTATTCAGCTTTTTTAATTCCTCCTGATTGAGTTTTGAAGATTGTATATTTCTAGGAATTTAGTCATTTTTTTCAGATTGCCCAACTTGTTGGCATATAATTGTTCATAGTGTTTTCTTTACTTCTTTGTAGTTCGGTGATGTCAGTTGTTACTTCTCCTCTTTTATTTCTGATTTTATTTATTTGGGTCCTCTCTCTTTGTTTCTTGATGAGTCTGACTAGAGACTCATCAGTCTTGTTTATCTTTTCAAAGAACCAACTCTTGGTTTCATTGATATTTTGTATTTTTTTTTTTTTAGTCTCTATGTCATTTATTTCCCATCTGATCTTTATGATTTCCTTTCTTTTACTTACTCTGGGTTTTTCTTGTTGTTCTCCTTTTAATTCTCTTAGTTGTATAGTTAGATTTTTTTTTAACTCATCTTTATTGTTGAATACATTACAGATATCCTCCCTTTGTTTCCCCATTGACCCCCTCCTTTTCAATCTCACCCCCCTCCTGCCTTCCCCACATTATTGTCAGTGTCCATTGGTTATGCATATATGCACAGAAGTTCTTTGGTTTATCTCATCCTGCCCTCTCTCCCAACTTCCCTTTGAGGTTCATCAGTCTAACAACTAATGTGTACTTCTTAATTCCTTCATCTTTTTCATCCAACCCTTCAGCCCTTGCCCATCTGGTAAGCAACAAAAAGTTCTTTGTATTTGTGAGTCTGTTTCTGTTCTGCTTGCTAATTTTATTTGTAGATTCAATTGTTGATAGATATGTATTAATTGCCATTGTATTGTTCATATTATTTTTTTTTCCCATTATTGATTTTTAGAGAGAGAGAAAGTGAGAAGGAAAGAGAGATAGAAACATCGATGAGAGAGAACATTGATTGGCTGTCTCCTGCATGCCCCCCATTGGGGATCGGGCCCACAACCTGGGCATGTGTCCCAACCGGGAATCAAACTGGTGACCTCTTGGTGCACGGGTCGATGTTCAACCACTGAGCCACACCGGCTGGACTATTGTTCATATTTTTGTTCTTCTTCTCCTTCAAGAAGACCCTTCAACATTTCATTTAGCTTTTTCTTGTCTGGGAAACTCTGTAGAATGTCCATTGATTCTAAATGATAGCTTTGCAGGATAAAGTAATCTTGTTTGTAGGTCGTTGCTTTTTATAACCTTGAGGATCTCTTGCCACTCCTTTCTGGCCTGCAAAGTTTCTTTTGAGAAATCAGCTGACAGTCTTATGGCAGCGTCTTTATAGGTAACAAACTGCTTTTCTCTTGCAGCTTTTAAGATTTTTTCTTTGTCTTTAACCTTTGGCATTTTGATGATGATGTGTCTTGGTGTGAACTTCTTTGGGTTCATCTTGTTTGGGACTCTCTGTGCTTCCTGGACTTGTATGTCTGATTCCTTCACCAAGTTAGGGAAGTTTTCTGTTATTATTTTTTCAAATATGTTTGCAATGTCTTGCTCTCTCTCTTCTCCTTCTGGCACCCCCATGATGCAAATTTTGGCATGGCATACTTGAAGTTGTCCCAGAGGCTCCTTACACTATCCTCATTTTTTTTGGATTCTTTTTTCTTTTTGCTGTTCTGATTGGATGTTTTTTGCTTCCTTACATTCCAAATTGATGGTTTGCTTCCTGGCTTTACCTACTCTACTATTGATTCCTTGTAAGTTATTCTTTATTTCAGTTACTGCATCCTTCATTTCTGACTGGTCCTTTTTTATGTTGTTGATGTTCTCACTAAGTTCCTTGGAGTTCTCCTTAAGTTGCTTGAAGTTCTCACTAAGTTCCTTGAATGTCTTACCAAGTTCCTTGAGCAACCTTATAACCAGTGTTTTGAACTCTGCATCTGATTGATTGCTTATCTCCATTGTGTTTAATTCTTTTCCTGGAGTTTTGTTCTTTTCTTTCATCTGGGACATGTTTCTTTGTCTCCTCATTTTGGCTGCTTCCCTGTGATTGTGTCTATGTATTAGGTAGAGTTGCTATGTCTCCGAGGCTTTGTAGGGTGGCCTATTGTTGTAGGTGTCCTATAGGATCCAGTGGCACAGCCTCCCTGATCACCCCAGCTGGGCCTCAAGGTGCACCCCTAGTATGAACTGTACATCCTTCTGTTGTGGTTGAGTCTTAATTGCTGTTGGCACGTCAGTGGGAGGGATTTACTAAGGCTGATCAGCTGCAAGGACTGTTTGTGCCCACTGATCACTGGCCTCTGACTACCTTGGAGGATCAGCTGTGTAAGGGCCCACCACATAGAGCAAGACTTACTTCAGCAGGGCTTTAGTACCCACTGAGTCCACTCATTGAGTGTGTCATTGTGGGGGTGGTTGGGTGGTGGTGCTTCGAAATGGTTTGAAGTTGTCCACTGGGTGTGCTGGCTCTGAGGCAAGGTCAGCCACTGCCTGTGTTCTATCCAGGGCCACCTGGCATAAGCTACAAAGTGATCTGCAGATGGCTGCTTCTTGTGCTGGGTGTGGAAGTGCCCAGGAAAAGCCAAGTTGTGAACCAAGGCTGGCTGCTTCTAGTGCCAGGCCTGGGGCCACTTAGTGAGAGGTATGGGGCTCACTGAGATCAGATGCTGCTTGTTTGAGAGATTTTAGGAAACTCTGAAGCAGGATCCAAGAAAGGCCAATCCTATGATAAAGCCTTTGGAACAGCTTGGGTGGACCTGTAAGTTGGGTGGGGCGGGGCCTCAGGGAGTCACCGGGGCAGGGCTATCAGTGTGAGACATATTGCTAGAGTCCCAGATATGGCGGCTGTCTGCCGCCCCAGTTAAGGGCTCACCAAAGGAACAAAGGCCTCCACCAGCATGTCTGTCTGAGAGAAAGCTGCCTCTCCAGCCCTGACCCAAGGCCAAATAGCTCAGTTCTTCCCTGTATGTCTCTGGTGCCCCTCAAGCTGTCTCCCCTCTGAGTTTAGAGGGAGTAAGTCCAAGTGTGGACCTTTTAAGAGGAACTTCCTGGGGCTCCAGCAGCCTCAGCCCCCCTCAACCTAAGTTCCCACTGTTTTTTTTTTTGTTTTGTTTTGTTTTTAATCCTCATCCGAGGACATTTTTCCATTTTTTGTACAGACAGAGTGGGAGGGAGAGAGAGGAAGAGAGAGAGAGGGAAACATCGATGTGAAAGGGACACATCGAGTGGCTGCCACCCGCACGACCAACCAGGGCTGGGGACAAACTGCAACCGAGGTACGCGCCCTTAGCGGGAACCGAACCCGGGTCTCTCCGGACCGAAGGCTGGTGCTCTAACCGCTGAGCCAAACCGGCCAGGGCAGTTCCCACTGGTTTTTACAGCCCAAAATTATGGGGACTTCTCTTTCTGGCACTGGAATCCTGAGCTTGGTGCCTGTTGTGGGATGGGGAGGACCCTCAGGGAGGACTTTCACAGCTAAGGTGTCCATTCTGATTTTTATTCACCACACGTGGGTGTGGGACCAGCCCTTCTGCAAGTTCACCTCTCCTACCAGTCTTGATGTGGCTGCTTCTTTAATTTTGTAGTTGTAGAATTTTCATTCAGGTCAATGTCAGGCAGTTCTGAATGATGGTTGTGCTGTACCTTAGTTGTAAATTTGATTTGGTCGTGGGAGGAGTTGATACCATGTTTACCTATGCCACCATTTTGACCGGAAGTCTTAGATTATTTATTTGAGCTTTTTCTTGTTTCCTGGGGTAGACCTTTAATGCTGTGAACTTCCATCTCAGGACTGCTTCACTGATTTTGTGTTGTGTGTTCATTTTCATTAGTTTCCTGGAAGTTTTTATTTTTTCCTTGATCTCATTGATAACCTATTCATTGTTTAGCAGCATACTATTTAGCTAACATGTGTTTGAATGCTTTTGAGTTTTTTTATTGTAGTTGATTTCTAGTTTTGTGCCATTGTGATCTGAGAAGATGTTTGATATGATTTCAATCTTTTTGAATTTGTTAAGACTTATTTTGTGTCCTAACATGTGATCTATCTTTGGGAATGTTCTATGTGTACTTGATAAGAAGCTGTATATTCTGCAGCTTTGGGATGAAATGTTCTGTAAATATCAAATCCATCTGATCTAGTGTGTCATTGAAGGTCTCTATTTTCTTGTTGATTTTTTGTCTGAAAGATCTATCCAGTGATGTTAGTGGGAGTGTTAAAGTCCCCCCTACTGTGACAGTATTACTGTCAACCTCTCCCTTAAAGTCCAACAGGAGTCTTGTTTACATATTTAGGTATTCTTATATGGGGTGCATATATGTTTCTAAGGGTTATATTTTCTTGTTGGATCGGTCTCTTTAATACTATGTTGTGACCGTCTTTGTCTCATGATATGTTGCCCTGAGACTGATTGTGTCTAATCAGGAATGTGTGGGTAGTTTGGGATCTCTCTGCTATTATGCATGCAATACATTGGATCTTTACAAGCTGTCTGTCCTCCCAGATCTCTTTGTTAAGTCCCCTTTTAACCTGCCAGCCTGTTTGGTTCTTACCCCATTTAGGACTACAATCTCACATTCACTTGGATAGCTTCAGAATTTTCCTTTGCACTTCTGGGTTTTCTGCTTTTCACTCAGAATCAACTTAGCCTGCTCTCTTAGCAAAGCTACTAGTTTTCATGGCCTGCTCCACCCTCATAGAACTACCACACTGACTTCACTGATAGGGTAGGAAGAGTAATGGGAGCAGGCTAAGGAAACAGTGCCACAGACTTCTGCTATTTCCAAGTTCAGTAGATTTTTCAGGAATAAATATTTTTTTTAGTTTATTGTATGCCTTTGGTCAACTTCCAGTAATTTGAGGTGATGGGTTTTGTTGTTGTTGTTTGTTTGTTTGTTTTTAACTCTTATCCGAGGATATATTTCCATTGATTTTTAGAGAGAGGAAGGAGTGGAAGAGAGAGAGAAACATTGATATGAGAGAAACATTAATCGGTTGCCTCCTGCGTGACCAACTGGGGATTGAACACACAACCTGGGTATGTGCCTTGACTGGGAACCAAACCTATGACCCGTTGGTGTATGGGACAATGTTCCAATCAACTGGGCCACACTGGCCAGGGCTGAGGTGATTGTTTTTGACAGTTTTTTTTTCTTTTTCTATCTATATATTTGCTTTTACAGAGAGGACTTGCCAAACTCCTCACTCCACCATGCTATAGCTTCCTTTTGATGTTTTTGAAATGTTATGTGGTTTTTCATACAAAGACATATAAAAAGTGTATAAAAAAGCATATTATTTTAAAGCATTTTAAATTTATTTTCTAAGATGCTACATTTCAGTCCATTTAATGAAGATTATAATTAAACAAAATTTAATCTTTTCATTGTTACAGATTTCAAGTTCCACCTATAAAGACAGGAATGAGGAATACAAAAAACAGTTCACACATCTGCCTGATACAGAGAAGCTCATAGCAGGTAAAAAAAAGACAGGAAGTTGCAAAAATCCACTTTACCACTTGATTTTCAGAATAGAACTGATGAATGACAATACTGTACAAAATTTCAGCCTTTGTGCTAGACAGAAAATATTTTTCAATATAAGCAGTGTTGTCATTCATAATTACACAATGTAAAACTAAGTTGAAATTTGAGGAAGGGCAATTGCTGACATAAAAATATTTAAGTACTGGCTAAGAAAATAGAATTAATGGGAAATTATTTGTCATAATTTCTACTGGTGCTTGTTTCAAATGATTTTGTAAGGAAAATTTAAATTTTATATTCAATATATATTCTTTCCCCAGATAAAATATACTCCTTAACATATTATAGAGCAATTTTATAAAATTTTCTAGGGCTATATCATTATTCATATAATCTTTCAGATAAGTTTTTTGGAAACATTTTAAGAGGTAAATTTTAGTTACTTTTCTTACAAAAGTGTCTTATTTTTAATATAAGCTTAATATAGATACTTTATAATCAAAATATAGAACTATATTTTAATTTTAGTATATATTTTATTTAAACCATGTATTCATAGAAATTTTTCAGATTTCTGATACTGTTGGGCAGTATGCAATACAATGTAACTGAATTTCTAGATAGCTAAGTACTTTAAAGCCCAGTATTTTAACAATCATAATAATTAATTAAAGCAACTTTTAAGAACATTTAAAAGTAATACATTCTCATGATAAAATGTTCAAATGCTACAAGAGGGCATATAGTGAAAAGTGAGTGGCCCTTCCAATGAAGTCTACTCCAACATTCTTCCAGGGTGATAACCGGTTTTAGTAATTTCTTATGTATATTTCCAGAAATTTTCTGTTTATATTTCAAGGGGAATATACATATATTCCTAGGAGAACTTAAATGGGAGCACCTTGTGCTTACTGTTTGAATTTTGTTTAGAGCTCTTTCTATTAGCACTGCTTATGGATTCACTTCATTCTTTTAATAGTTGCTTAATATTCAATTGAATGAATTTTGTACTATAATTTATTTAACAAATCCCCTATTGATGGACATTTTGATTGCTTCCTGTTTTTTACTGTTACCACTAATGTTACAATGAATCTTCTTGTACATTTGTTTTATCACACATATACATGAAGTAGAATTGTGGCAAAAAGGTAATAAGCATTTAAAAAGTTTATTGTTGCCCAGTCGGGGTGGCTCAGTGTTTGAGTGTCGACCCATGTACCAAAAAGTTGCTGGTTCAATTCCCAGTCAGGGCACATGCCCTGGTTGTGGGCCAAACCCCCAGGGAGGGGTCATGCAAGAGGAGGTCAATTGATGTTCTCTCTCATCGATGTTTCTGTCTCTTTCTCCTTCTCCCTTTCTCTCTCTCTAAAATCAGTAAAGAAAGAGAGGAAAAACAAAACAAAACTCAACAACAAAAAATAAAATAACAACAATGAGGTATCACCTCATACCTGTTAGAATAGCTGCCATCAACAAATCATCAAACAGCAAGTGTTGGAGAGGGTGTGGAGAAAAGGGGACTCTAGTGCACTGCTGGTGGGAATGCAGACTGGTGCAGCCACTATGGAAAACACTATGGTGTTACCTCAAAGAATTAAAAGTTGAATTGCCATTTGATCCAGTGATCCCACTTCTAGGAATATACCCTAAGAAGCCTGAAACGTCAATCAGAAAGAATATATGTACCCCTATTTTTTTAGTAGCACTATTTACAATAGCTAAGATCTGGAAATAGCCCAAGTGTCCATCAGTAGACAAATGGATAAAAAAGCTGTGGTACATATACATAATGGAGTACTATGCAGCTGTAAGAAAAAAAGATCTCTTATCCTTTGAGACGACATGGAGGGACCTGGAAAGTATTATCCTCAGCAAAACAAGCCAAGCAGAGAAAGACAAATATCACATAATCTCACTTATTTGTGGAATATAATGAACATAACAGTCTGAGGAATTGGGTAGACCCAGAGAAGTGGATGTAGGGTACAGACTTACAACCCTCAGAGGCGGGGGGGGGGGGGGGGATAAACCTCAGAACTTATATGCATGTATGCATAACCAATGGACACGGACAACAAAGTCAGGTATGGGGTGGGGGAATGGGGAGGAGGGTGTCAATGGGGAAAAAAAGGAGAAACATCTGTAACAAAAATAAATTAATAAAAAATTTTAAAAGAAAAAAAAATACATAAAATTAAAAGTTTACTGTTGCACCCAGCCCCTGTGGCTCAGTGGTTGAGTGTCTACCCATGCACCAAGAAGTCTTATAAAGACTTCTCTTCATAAACTGCTCATTTTTTCTAGTGGTTATTTGTCTTTTTCTTAGTTTAAAGTAGCTTGCTAGATGTTTTAAAAAGTAGATATTTTCCATGTGTGTTGCATATGTTTCTTGCCAGTTTGTGACTTGAAATCAAATACATTTCATGGAAAACTTTATAAATGTTACATACTCATCGTTGCTTCATTGAAAGAAATTAATTTGATGACACGGTGATGTATAAAATATTAAAGCCATAAAGAATAGAATAAAGAAAAGATTAAATCATTGGGGATCTTATCATCCGTAGATAGTTTTGTAGTTAGCTTTCTAGATATATTTTCAGTGTGTATTTTTGCTTTTCATGTAGAAAATCTCAGATAATGTCATTAAATCTCAAATAATCTAGATTTAATGAGTGAGTTTAGTAAGGTCACATGATTGAAAATGAAGGTGAAAGAAAGAATTATATTAATATATACTGGCAATGAATAATTTGAATTTGAATTTTAGAAATACTATTTACATCAGAAATTCCCAATAATGAAGTACTTAGGTGTACACCTAACAAATGTGTAGGCTCTCTATGCTGACAACTGTAAAACATTGATAAAAGAAGATCCAATAAATGTTTATGGATCAGAAGACTCAATATTGTTAAGATTTCGATTCCCTCAAATGAAAATCCCAGCAAGTTTTTTTGTAGATATTAATAAGCTGATCTTAAAATTTATATGAAAAAGGAAAAAAAAAAAAAGACCAGCCAAAACAATTCTGAAACAGGAGAAAGCTGGAGGATACACAGTATTTGATTTCAAGACATTATGAAGCTAGTGTAATCAAGACAGTATGAGATTTGCCAAAGGACAGATACTTAAATTAATGGAACAGAAAGAAAAGCCCACATAAAAATTCGTATAAATATTGTGAACTGATTTTTGACGAAGGTTCACATTCAGTGGAGAAAAGTTAGTCTTTTCAACAAATGGTGCATGATGATTATTTGCTTTTAAAAAAATTCACACAGCCCAGCCAGCGTGGCTCAGTGGTTGGGTGTCTGCGTATGCACTAAGAGGTCACCAGTTTGATTCCTGATTAGGGCATGCAGGAGGGAGCCAGTCGATGTTCTCTCTCACTGATGTTTCTCTCTCTTTCTCCCTCTCCCTTCTTCTGTCTCTAAAATCAATAAAGAAAAAAAATATATTAAAAAAAAAAAGATTCATACAAATCTCATACAAAGGAGCTGAGAAAGTATTTACAAATTTCCTAAAGAAAATGCTCTAGGAAAAGGGAATGGAAATTCTTTTCCCTTTCTCGGTTTGGTTCATCGGTTAGAACGTCGGCCTGCGGTCCTGAGAGACCCGGGTTCGGTTCCCGATAGGGGCGCGTACCTCGGTTGCAGTTTGTCCCCGGCCCTGGTCGGTTGTGCAGGTGGCAGCCACTCGATGTGTCCCTTTCACGTCGATGTTTCTCTCTCTCTCTCTGTTCCTCTCTCTCCCTCCCACTCTACCTGAACAAAAAATGGAAAAATGTCCTCGGGTGAGGATAAAAAATAAAAAAAATTAAAAAAAGAAATTCTTTTCCCTTTTGCACCAGGGAAAACTATTTTTTTCTTTTTCTTCTTCTTTTTTTGTTCAGGTAGAGTGGGAGGGGGAGAGAGGAAGAGAGAGAGAAACATCGGTGTGAAAGGGACACATCGAGTGGCTGCCACCCGCACGACCAACCAGGGCCGGGGACAAACTGCAACCGAGGTACATGCCCTTAGCGGGAACCGAACCCGGGTCTCTCGGGACCGCAGGCCGACGCCCTAACCGCTGAGCCAAACCGGCCAAGGCTATTTTTTTCTTTTTCAATGTGTATTTACTCTTACAGTTGTTTCAGGTAAAAAGAAAACCAAATGATATGAAAAATGTAAGGTAAATGTAAATGAGAATGGTTATCTTTTGTAATTTAAGTTCTAAATCTGAAAACAATCCTAAAAATGTTGTTCCTAGTTCTTTTATTGTTGTTGTTACTCCTTAGCCAGGGATATTTTCCCATTGATTTTTAGATAGAGTGGAAGGGAGGGGAGGAGAAGTAAGAGAGACACATTGATTGATTGCCTCCTGGATGACCTTGACTGGGGCTGGGGATGGAACCTACAACCCATCACATGCCTTTGACCAGAAATCTAACCTGTGACGCTTGGGTCCTTTGGCCATTGCTCTAACCGCTGAGCCAAGCTGGTTAGGGCGTTCCTGGTTCTTTTTAAAGCATTGTTTGTGTTACTGGGCTCCCAAACATGATTGCTGCCTGAAAAGAATACTTTTGGATGTGAATTTTATGAATGATTATTTAAAAAACATTTGTTTTTTTTATTGGGGTGACACAGGTTAACAAAGTTATACAGGTTTAGGGGCACAATTCAAGCATTGCGACTCTGCTGGGACTCAAACCTGGAACCTTTCAGTTAGAAGTCCAATATGCTAAACACATTCTTTGTTTGTTTTTTGTTAATCCTCACCCAAGGATATTTTTCCATTGATTTTTTTTAGATGGAGTGGAAGGGAGGGAAGGAGAAAGGGAAAGAGAGAAACAACAATGTGAGAGAGACCCATTGATTTGTTGCCTCCTGAATGACCCCATTTGGGGTCGGGGGTCAAACCTGCAACCCAGGTATGTGCCCTTTCCAGGAATTGAACCTGGGAACCTTTGGTCCTTGGGCTGACACTCTAACTGCTGAGCCAAACTGGCCAGGGCTAAACACATTCTTTTAATTCACTATCATCTCCCTAATGGATAGATATGCCTAAATTCTTTGGTAAAACCAAATAGTACAATCTTGTTTATTTAAATATGTACATACTACTTACTGTGCAAGCTTACTTTATAAATATATGGTTCACTCAGTCTGTATTCCCATAACACTTTGGACATATTGCTGGTATAGCTATTGTTATATTATAGTTATTAAAGTAATCTTTGAGTTGGAGCCATTCAGTTGTGACAAAATTGATCATATAATAGTAAATTGATGTAACACATGTATCAAATTGACCTATGTTGCTTATTGAATTTACTTCATTTTATTCTAACTTTCTTGTAACCAGTTATAAAGTTATAAAACCCATAACATGATGTTTGATGAACATTACTTTCTTATTCTTTTATATGAATCAGATTGTTAACATGACTCAAATCAGGCAGAATATTGCTATGTGAAATGCTGATAATTACATGCTTGTGTATAAGTAGGGAAATTGGGAGCAAAAAGAAATTAAATCTCTGCTTTTAAAAAATTTTGCTCATTTCTTGCATAGGCTATATTGCTAAAAAGCTATTTTATAAAAATTAAATTTTATTGAGGTACAAATTTATTACAATACAATACAGCTGTTTTGGGGAAACCATTTTTAAAACCACTGAAAAATGTCAAACTATATTAAATAATCTTTTTTTTTTCTCACTCGAGGACATTTTTCCACTTTTTGTTCAGATAGAGTGGGAGGGAGAGAGGGAGAGGGAGAGAGAGAGAGAGAGAGAGAGAGAGAGAGAGAGAGAGAAACATCGACGAGAAAGGGATACATCGAGTGGCTGCCACCCACACAACCCAACCGGGGCCGGGGACAAACCGCCACTGAGGTACGTGCCCTTAGCGGGAACCAAACCCGTCTCTCTGGACCGCAGGCTGATGCTCTAACCGCTGAGCCAAACAGGCCAGGGCTATATTAAATAATCTTCAGTTGAAATAATCCATTTGGTCACTGTAGCTTTGAACATAGACAATGTGAAGTAATGCAGTGGTTCTCATAGTGTGGTCCACAGACCAGCAATGTTGGCATCACCCATGAACTTGTTTAGCAAACTCTTCACCCCAGCCCAAACATCTAATCAGAAACTCTAGGGAGGGGCCTAGCAATCTGTGTTTTAATAAGTCTGCCAGATATTTCTGATGTGAAATTTGAGAAGCATTAAACTAATAAAATGTTTCAGTGGTTTAGATAAAACTTTCAGGACACCTCAAGGTGACCTTTAGCCCAATCCCTGTTTTAGAAAAGCATACTAGTAAATGAGTAACTTAATCTGCTTAATTATTTGCTAGGATTTTTTGTTTGGTGGCATCTCAGTTTTGTTTAGCCGAAGGAAGCATTTTGAAAGAGTGCATTCCTTTGCTCAATTTTCAGTATTTACTTAGAATATTAATGATTAAATTTAAATATTTTGAGGTTTATAACCTCCACAACTTTTTCCTAAAATTGCTTATCATTGTATATATAGTTTTTAAATTTATTAGGTTAACTAAATCTTCTCACAACAGTCCTTTATATCTTGATTTATTGATAATTTAGCAATATTATTTACAATAGCCAAAGAGCCAGCTCTTAATCTTAGAAATATGGTATTAACTTGTTATAGACAGTGGCATTTACCAGCACACTCTTGATTTTAATGGATTTTAGTTCTGAGATGGAGAGCGTCAATTTTAAAACAAACTAAGTTTATATATGTGTGTGTGTGTGTATACACACATATCTGTACATATACACACATA
Source organism: Molossus molossus (assembly GCF_014108415.1). Classification (NCBI taxonomy): domain Eukaryota; kingdom Metazoa; phylum Chordata; class Mammalia; order Chiroptera; family Molossidae; genus Molossus; species Molossus molossus. Next base: position 72,005,646 of record NW_023425388.1, on the reverse strand, counting down.
TATGCGTATGTGCATATACATATATGTGTGTCTGTGGTACACATACATACACACACACACACACACACACACACACACACACATACATACAATTTTTGGAGTTATCCTTGTTCTCTCCCCCACCCTTGTCTAACGTGTAATTAATCACCAATTCTCCATCAGTATTGCCTCTCAATATCTTTTATTAATACTGTCATCTCCTGGTCTGAGCCACCATCAGTTTTCCCCTGGATTTCCAACTAATTTATCTGAATCCATTCTCATAGTGTGAATAAAGTTGTCATTAATAAGATACAACTGATGATGTCCCTTCCACTTAAAACTTATCAGTGCTTGTCATCAAGTCCACAGCTTACCATGACCTAAAGCACCTTACATGATCTAGCTTTTCTAGGCCCGAGATCTATCTTTGTATAGTTGCTTAAATGTGCTGTGTTTCTTTCTACCATGGGATCTTTGCACATACTGTTCTCTCATGGTCCAGCTGATCCTTTATTGATCTTTAGGTCTCAGTTTAAAGATGACCTTTTTTTGCAAAACTCTTCTTGATATTATATTATCTCATAGCTTTCTCTACGCTTTGGTCATTATACTGATAAATGTGTTTATTGTATGCCTTCCCCTCTAGACTGTGTTCCATGAGGGCAAGTTTCTTTTCTGGTAACCCTAGTGTATGGTGCACAAAGAATACAATTGAGTGAATGAATGAACAAATGAACTAATGAACAAAGAGTGCTGTTTTTCCGTGTGTTAAAGTAGTATTAGATTTATTAAGTTGCCATATTTCTGTGACTAAGCTGGTTTTTATTTTTGTGTATATAGATTATGCTTGTGCTCTTCAGAGAGACATTTTGCTTCAGGGACGACTATACCTTTCAGAAAATTGGCTGTGTTTCCATAGCAACATCTTCAGATGGGAAACTACAGTAAGACATATTTTGATTTGATTTGTTGATACAAATAATTGCTTAGATAGAAATGTATACATTCCTCTTAAAAGTAATATACTTTAGATTCTAAAGTAAATTTATATATATTTCTATATCTATACTTGTATATATATAAACACAGTATGTGCTGTAGAGGTGTGCAATATATTTTTCTTAATACATTGAGCTCCATTTGAACATATGTAATACAGTCAGAGAAAGATTTCAGAAAAGCTTGAATATACATCCTTTTGGCTGCCAAAATCATGTCTTATGTGACAGACTGAAGTGTGTGTGTGTATGTGTGTGTTAATGTAGAACATGAACACCCACATGTCTTTTCATACTTTATCTTAATGTTGATGTGGGAAATTACTGAAAGGAAGAATGTGTGACTATTTACCCTGTTTTTCTCTGAGAAGGCAAGCATGTCATTACTATTAACTCATTTAGATTTTTCTAGTCTGAAGTAGATTGATGTCATACTTGGTATTTTGTGTTGTATTATGAAAATAGCCATTTTGCAATTTTTCATTGTTTCATTGTTTTGTGTTGTTTAGATTTCTATTGCTTTAAAGAATATAACCTTCATGACCAAGGAGAAAACTGCCCGACTCATCCCAAATGCTATCCAGATTGCTACAGAGGGTGAAAAGGTGAAAAACATTTCTGCCTTTCCTTTATTACATAATGTGGAGAAAATCTGCCTCGAACTGATCACCGGCTTTGGGAATATAAGCAATTCTTGGAGTTAGGAATATCTAATTGAGATACATTGAATTTCATACTAGATTTCTGTATACTTAAATACGTATTAATGATTAATTTAATTTTTAATTTTTTGTTGTTAAATATGTTTTTATTGCTTTTTTTAGAGAGAGAGGAAGGGAGAGAGAGAGATAGAAACATCGATGTGAGAAACATTGACTGGCTGCCTCCTGCATACCTCTCACTGGGGATGGAGCCCATAACCTGGGCATGTGCCCTGACGGGAATTCATCAGGACCTCTCAGTCCATGGGACAACGCTCGAGCCACTGAGCCACACTGACCAGGCTTGATGATTAACTTTAAATGACTGCTAACATTTTTTGTACTTTATAGTTTAAAGAGAACTTTCTCCCATCTTTATCGTTTCTTCATTATCAGAAGGAGATAGGGTAAACATTAGCAAAACATCCTTATTATTTCTAATACCTTAATAATTCTATAAGCGTTTTTATGCACAGTAGCAACTAACAAAAACAAATGATCCTGGTGAACAGAGGTTTGGGTAGCATACAAGTAAACACACATAATCATTATAATTTTTTTTAGGATGGCCGTTATTTTAATTGCCATCATTTTTATCACCACCAATAATATTTGCCATTTCTTAGTGAAGATATATGAAGAATCTTTCTGTACCCACCTGGAAAATTGATTAGGGCTCTGTGTGCGACATTAGGTGACATAATGTATATATAATCCAGTTTGGAAGAGTTCTTAGCTATATCCTTGTTAAAAAAGTTTTGTTTTAGAGAGACTATTATATAGCAAGGTTTCAATTTATTAATTGGAAAATTATACTTTAACATCTTTGTATGAAAAATGTAAACACCTGAAATATTATTAGTTTGATATTTTATTTAATAAGTCAGACATAGAACTAAGCATTCTCATACCTAAAAATAAGCATTTAATCATAAAAAGTCACTAACTAGGGAAATGGAAGAGATGATATACTGAGAAACTGTATTTAGTGCTGCCACTTGTCTGATTTTCTAGTAAAAGCCTATTTTAAAATGTGACTTTTGCCCTGGCCGGTTTGGTTCAGCGGTTAGAGCGTCAGCCTGCGGTCCTGAGAGACCCAGTTCGGTTCCCGCTAAGGGCACGTACCTCGGTTGCAGTTTGTCCCCGGCCCTGGTTGGTCGTGCGGGTGGCAGCCACTCGATGTGTTCCTTTCGCATCGATGTTTCTCTCTCTCTCTCTGTTCCTCTCTCTCCCTCCCACTCTACCTGAACAAAAAATGGAAAAATGTCCTCGGGTGAGGATTAAAAAAAAAAAAAATTTTTAAATGTGACTTTGCAAAAATCCACTTAAATGCATAAGAAGAAATGGGCTAAGCACAAACATAGAATTATAGATTGAAACATACTGTTTTTCTTGTGCAAAATTCAAAGCATCGTTTATTGTTAATATGGATGTTTTATAGCTATAATTAGCAGAGATTAGGTATTTTTAGATTTTTGAGAAGACTATGAAAGATGATACAATTTTATATTAAGATCCTTAAAATTAATTGCTGAAGCCCTAGTCGGTTTGACTCAGCAGTTAGAGCACTGGCCCATGGACCAAAGAGTTGTGGGTTTGATTCTGGTCAAGGGCACATACCTCGGTTGCGGTTCATCCCTGGCCCTGGTCAGGGTTGTGTGGCAGGCAACCAGTCAATGTGTCGCTCTCACATCCATGTTTCTCTTCCTCTCTCTCTCTCTCTCCCTCCCTCCATCTGCTGATAGATGAAAAAATGTCCTCGGGTGAAGATTTAAAAAACAAAATTATCTCTGAAATCCACTACATTTTTTCTTATTCTTTCTATGTACTTGTCTCAAATGGCTACCAAATCACATTTCTTTGCAAAGTTCAGAATTAATAAAATTTTAATTTTTTTCATAAATTTAGATTGATTTTCATAGTTAAACTATGATGAACATAAAAAGCTACCTATTTCCAGCTCCTATCCCTAGTAAATATTGATAAAATTGTATTTGCTGTAAGATACAGTTTGAAAGACACCTGGTTCATGCACCATGTACCTGTTATTTTGTCTATTGCAGCAAAAAGTTAAACAAAAATAGTATATCAAGTAGGCAATGGTGACCTACTAGCTTTGACCATAGCAACTGCTAACAGACCTTCATGACAGATACTTTCCCCTTTTTAAAATGACACTAAAGTTATCCTACTATTTTTCTTTTCAGTTTTTCTTTACATCTTTTGGTGCCAGGGATAGAAGTTACCTCAGTATCTTTAGATTGTGGCAGAATGCACTATTAGACAAGGTAAGTGTTTATACCAGAGGCAGGTACTTGTTATAATAGCAACTTCCCAGAGTGTACCTAAACACTGTTTGTGAGTTGAAAAGCTCCTTTTTATTTGTTATGGAGTTAATTTTGACTAGACTATTTAAATATCAAGAAGAGCCCTGGGTGGTTTGGTTTAGTGGTTAGAGCGTCAACACTCGGACCAAAGAGTTGCGGTTCAATTCCGGTCCGGGGTACGTACCTCAGTTGCATTTCGTCCTTGGCCCTGGTCGGGGTCGTGCGGGAGGCAACCGGTAGATGTGTTTCTCTCATGTTGATTCTTGTCTCTCTCCCTCCCTCCCACTCTACCAGAAGATAAATAGAAAAATATCTTCAGGTGAGGATTAAAAAACAAAAATTCCAAGAAGAAACTTGAAGCAAAACAAAATCCATAGTTATGAGTTAAGATATTAATTGTAATCCCCAGGGTAACCACCAAGAAAATAACTTTAGAAATATAGTAAAAGAAACATTAAAGGAATTTAAATGGTACACTAGAACTGTTTATTTAACACATAACAAGGCAGTAATGGAGAAATAGAAGGGCAAAAAATACACAACCCAGAGAAAAAAATTGCAAAATTGCAGGCATTACGTTAAGTTGTTAAATGGATTAAACACTTCAACAGAAGACAGAGGTAGGTAGAATGAATGAAAAAAACATGATTGAATTATATGCTGTATATGAGACACATTAGATTCAACGGCATAAACAGATGGAACATACAAGGATGGAAAAATATATACCGTACAGACAACCAAAAGAGAGCTAGACTATAGAGCTGGACTATATCAGACAAAATAGACTTTCAGACAAAAATTAATAGAGACAAGGAAGAATGTTTTATAATAATAAAAGAATAAATCTATCTAGAATTTATAACAATTAATAGATTTATATGCACCTAATAACAGAGCCCTAAAATACATGAAACTAAAACTATCAGAATTGGATGGAGAAATAGATAATTCAACAATAATAGTTAGAGCTTTTAATACGTCACTTTCAGTGATGGATAACACAATCAGACAGAAGATCAACAAGGAAATAGAAGACTTGAACAAAACTGTAAGCTAACTAGAGCTAATAAAAAGACATCTGTGGGACACTCCACACAAAACAGAATACACGTCCTTCTCGAGTACACATGGATAGACTATATGCCAGGTCATAAAACAAGCTTTAATGTATTCAGAAGGATTGAAATAATACAAAATATACTCTCTGACCACAATGGAATGAAGTTAGAAATAAATAATAAAAGGACATCTGGGAAATTCACAAAAAGTCGATATTAAACAGAATACTCCTAAATAACTGGTTGAAAGAAAAAAATCTTAAAGGAAATTAGAAAATACTTTGAGTTAAATGAAAACAAAAACACACATACTAAAACTTAAGAGATACAGCTAAAGCAGTGCTTAGAGGGGGATTTATAACTATAAACACCTATATTAAGCCTTGGCTGGGTAGCTTGGTTGGTTAGAGCATCCTCCCTATATGCCAAGGTTGTGGGTTTGATCTCTGGTTGGGGCACATAAGGGAATCAACCAATGAATTCATGGATAGGTGGAGCAAGGAATCAGTGTTTCTCTCTCTGTCTCTCACTCTCTCCCCTCCTCCTCTCTCTAAAAATCAATTTTAAAAGTTGTTTTTTTTTTTTTTTCTTCCATTTTTTGTGCAGACAGAGTGGGAGGGAGAGAGAGGAAGAGAGAGAGAGAGGGAAACATCGATGTGAAAGGGACACATCGAGTGGCTGCCACCCGCACGACCAACCAGGGCCGGGGACAAACTGCAACCGAGGTACATGCCCTTAGCGGGAACCGAACCTGGGTCTCTCCGGACCACAGGCAGACGCTCTAACCGCTGAGCCAAACTGGCCAGGGCTTAAAAGTTGTTTTTAAAACACCACCTAGCCTGGCCCGTATGGCTTAGTGGATTGAATGTCATCCAATGGACTAAGAGGTCCTGGTTTGATTCCCGGTCAGGGCACAAGCCTGGGTTGTGGGCTCAATCCCCAGTAGGGGGCATGCAGGAGGCAGCTGATGCATGTATTTCTCTCACATCAATGTTTCTCTGTCTCAAAAATTAATTAAAACATAAAAAACAAAACAAAAAAACACCTATATTAAAAAAGAATGATCTCAAATCAATAGACTAACTTTCCACCTTAAGAAAGAAAAAGAAGTCCAGGCCAGTATGGCTCACCTGGTTGGGTGTCATCCTTTACACCAAAAAGTGGCGAGTTCGATTTTTAGTCAGTACTTATACCTAGGTTTCAGGTTTGATCCTTGGTTGGGGCACGTGCAGGAGGCAGCCAATCTACGTTTGTCTCTCACATTGTTATTCTCTCTCTCTCTCTCTCACCCTATCCCTTTTTCTCCCCCTCCCTCCCTACCAGTCTCTAAAACAAAATTAAAAATTTAAAAAAGGAGAACAAACTAAACTCAAAGTAAATAGAAGAAAGGAACTAACAGATTTTAGAACAGAAATGAATGGAATAGATAGTAGAAAAATAGAAACAACAGAACCAAAAGTTCTTTCTTTGAAAAGATCAACAAAATGGACAAACCTTTAGCTAAATTGACCAGCAAATTTGTTAACCTAAATGAAATGGACAAAAACCTAGAAAGTCACAAACTATTGAAACTAAACTCAAGTAGAAATAGAAAATCTGAATAGACTGATAGCAGGAAAGAGACTGAATCAATTAAAAAAAAAAATCTACCCACAAAGAAAAGCCCAGGCCCAGATGGCTTGCTTCATTGGTGAATTCTGCCAAAAGTTTACAGTAGAATTGACACCAACACTTCACAAAGTATTCCAAAAATGGAAGGGGGCAAACACTTTCCAAACTAGTATTACCTATGAGCCAGTAGTATTACCTTGATGACAAAACCAGACAAAGAACATCACAAGGAAACTACAATGTTTATGTTCATTATGTCTATGAATATAGAAACAAAAATCCTCAACAAAATGTTAGCAAACCAAATCCAGCAACATCAGAAAAGATTATATGCTAGAGGTCCAAGATTATGGTGCCAGCAGGGTGACTTTCTGGTGTGACCGCTCTCATTGGCTTGCAGCCTTCTCACTATGCCCTCACATGGCTTTACCTCTGTTCATGCACACTCCTGGTGTCTCCTTTTTTTGTATGAACACCAGTTCTATAGCACTAGGGCCTCACCCTTATGACCTTTATCTTAGTTCAGGCTGCCATAACAAAATGTCATAGGCTGAGTGGCTTAAACATCAGAAATTTATTTTATCATAGTTTTGGAGTCTGGAAGTCTGAGATTAGGATGCCAGTATGGTTGGGTTCTGGTGAGAACAGTTTCTGACTTAGAGATGGCTGCCTTCTGGCTGCCACCTGTTAGGGAAAGAGAGAGAGGGAGAGAACAAACTCTCTAGTGTCTTTTTATATATGGCCCCAGTCTCATCATTAAAGCCCCACCCTCATCACTTTATGCAAAAGAGTCGAAAACATATGTTTACTAGAAACTTGCACTCAGATGTTCATAGCATTATTCATAATAGCCAAAAAGTGGAAACATCCAAAATGTCCATCAGTTGATGAATGAATAAACAAAAGTATAATCATACCATTCAGCTATAAAAAGGAGTGAAGTACTGATACATGTTACAACAGAGGTGAACCATGAAGCATAATGCTTCATGTGAAAAAAGCCAGCCCCAAAGAAAACATTATATGATTCTATTTTTATGAAATGTCCAGAATAGGTAGATTCATAGAAATTTTTTAAATAATTTTGTTACCAGGGCAAGGGAGGAATGAGGAATGACTGCTAATGGACTTGGGTATCTTTTGGGTTGATGAAAAATTTCTAAAATTAGTGGTGATAGTTGTATATACTAAACCCTGGATATGCTAAAAACTTCTGAAATTTTATATTTAAAAAAACTTTTTATCTTTATTGTTGAATGTATTACAGATGTCCCCACATTTTTCCCCCATTGACATCCTCCTCCCTGCTCCCCTCCTGCCTTCCCCACACTATAGTCTGTGTCCATTGGTTATACATATATGCATGTATGTTCTTTGGTTTATCTCTTCCCGGCTCCCCCCCCACCCCCAATCCCCTTCCCTCTGAGGTTTGTCAGTCTGTTCCCTACTTTCATGTCTCTGGATTTATTTTGATTGTCAGCTTATTTTGTTCATTATATTCCACAAATAAGTGAGTTCATGTCTTTCTCTGACTGGCTTATTTCACTTAGCAAAATACTTTCCAGGTCCTTCCATGTTGTCTCAAAGGGTAAGAGATCTTTCTTTCTCACAGCTGCATAGTATTTTATTGTGTAAATGTACTACAGCTTTTTTATCTACTCATCACTGGTGGACACTTGTGCTGTTTCCAGATCATAGCTATTATAAATAGCACTGCTATGAACATAGGGGTGTATATATTCCTTCTGATTGGTGTTTCAGGCTTCTTAGGACATATTTCTAGATGTGGGATCACTAGGTCAAATGGCAGTTCCATTTTTAATTTAAAAACTTTTGAATTTTATGGTATGTGAATTATAGCTCAGTAGAACTTATTTCAAAAAATGGCTTGGAGCCTGGCCAGTGTGGCTCAGTGGTTGAGTGTGGACCCATGCACCAAGAGGTCGCAGGTTCTATCCCAAGGCAGGGAACATGCCCAGGTTGTGGGCCCAATCCCCAGTGTGGGGCATGCAGGAGGCAGCCAATCGATGTTCCCTCTCATCGATGTTTCTATCTCTCTCTCCCTCTCACTTCTCTCTCTCTAAAATTAATAAAGGAAAAAAATAAGTAATTTGAACAATACATTTTATATATAGTCAAAATATTTTTAGAGAATTCAATGTCAAAATATTCTATTCATGTTTACTTAGGGAATCAGAGTAAAAGTAAATATGTCTTACTTTCCTTACTTTTTATGTGAAAAGGCCTTAAATACAAAGCAAATTAATCTAGAAAAAGATTATTCAGTTAAGGTAAATGCAACAAAATTATTTTAAAATTCTGTGTGCGTGTGTGCGCACGCACATGCACGTGTGTGTATTTCTCCAATAAAATAAATATACAATAGGGGGAAAAGCTGGAGGCAAATTTGGTGCCTTTGAGAAATAATGCCTTTAAAAGTAATTTTTTTTTTCATTTATGAAATACCTCTGATGCTTTGCTTCAGAAAGTATAGTTTATTTTAGATATCCAACTTAGCTTAGCATAAGTCCTCAATGTGTAGATGTGTTTAAACTGTCACTGTGGTCATTCAAGCAGTAATTTCTAGCACTTAAGCTTAGTTCACAATCTTTGAGTTTAGCATCCTTTTTCTAGACATTGAGTATCTGGGATTTGTGAGGCCAGAGGATAGTGGCAACTCCATTCTTTGATACACACAACTGATATTTTGTCTTTTGTAAAGAACTGTGCAACCATGGTTTAAGAGAAGTCTCTAGGTCCTTCCCCATCCTACCCCCTCAGCTAATTTTAGTGTAAGCCTGCCCCTTCTATATTCTGTACCACAGCCAAACAGTCTCGCCACCTGTTTTTGTATGGTTTGCAAAGTAAAAATGGTTTTACATTATTTTTTTAAAAAAAATCCTCACCCAAGGATATTTTTCCATTTGTCTTCAGATAGAGTGGGAGGGAGGGAGAGGGAAAGAGAGAGAGAGAGAAAGCGAAACATAGGTGAGAGAAAGACAAATTGATTGGTTGCCTCCTGCACAACCCCGACCAGGGCCTGAGGTACGTGCCCTTGACCAGAATGAAACCCAAGACTCTTTGGTCCGAGGGCACCAGGTCCAACCGCTGACCCAAACCAGCCAGGGCTGGTTTTACATTCTTAATGGGTTTTTAAAAAAACTAAAATAAGAATTATATTTTATGGCATGATTATATGAAATTCAAATTTCAGTGTCCAACAATAAAGTTTTACTGGAACACAGCCACTCTCATTTGTTTATGTATTGTCTGTGGCTGCTTTCCCACTGCAACAGCAGAGAGAGCTGAGGAGTTGCTACCCAATAACCCACAAAGCCTAAAATATTTACTATATGGCCTTTTGTAGAAACAGTTTTTTGACCTCTGAATGATATAAGAACCAAATGTATCTCTTTTTAAAAATGTATTCTAATGTATGCTAATATTAGCTTCCTGCTTAATACTCATTTTCCTTGGAATAAAAATCTAAAATTTTGTATAGGGACCAGCCCACTACTCCAGCCTCATCTCAGTGCACCTTCCCTGTTCTTAAATCTTCTGCCCTGCTCCACCCCCAACCACCCACCCCCTCTCCACTGCACAATCTTTCTGCCTGGTTCTTTCCCACCCCAACTTCTAACTGAAACTCATTAGTAAAACTGAAGTCAGGTCCATTCTTTCACCTTCCTGTAACATCCTACACTTCTCCTTTATGACACTCATTGCAATGATAATTCACTGTTCTATTTCTTTCTTCTTGCTTCACAAAAAACACCTTGAGGGTAAGGACTATGAATGTGTGTGTCCAGTGACAAGTTCAGTGTTTACTGCATAGCTGGTTTGGCATTCATCTTGGTTTACCTAGTCCAGTTGGGGACTGTCTGGGTTTAAGCCTCTGTCAATGTTAATACCAGCAGTGCTCCCTTTATTCTCAAGTACGCCAGTTTGGACGTAAGTTATAGGGTTGTATTACACATAGCCAGTGCTCAGTAAATAGCTTTTGAGTAACTCAGTTTAGTGGAATCTCAATGATTTAGAGTCCAGATAATCACTCCACTTAAGACATTTTCAATTCTCTACTCAAGGACAAGGCAAAGGATGGGGAGAAAACAGACAGGAATTTAGTTGTAGAAACAACATTGAGGGTATGCTCTAACTGCATTGTTCATTTAACTCAATTTCTTAAACCTGTATTTGCCGTGAGAACAAATGATTATTTTGAAACACTAAACTATTTTCAGTTGCCAAAGAAATCTTATTTTCTACATACTTGAATTACTGAGAAAATAGGTTGTATATATAAGGTTATTGGTTTTTTGTTTGTTTGTTTTGTTTCTGTTTTTTAAACTTATCTTTAGTGTTGAATGTATTACAGATGTTCCTCATTTTTCCCCGTTGACCCCCTCCTGCCTTTCCCCACACTGTTGTCTGTGTACATTGGTTATGCATATAAATTCTTTGGTTTATTTCTTCCCACTCCCCAACCCCCCTTCCCTTTGAGGTTTGTCAGTCTAGCAACCAATTTGTACTTCTTAATCCCTTCACGTTTTTCACCCATCCCCCAAACCCCCTCCCATCTGGCAACCAACAAAATGTTCTCTGTATCTGAGAATGTTTCTCTTCTGCCTGTTCATTTTGTTTGTAGATTCAATTGTTGATAGATATATATTCATTGCCATTTTGTTTGTTCATATTTTTTATCTTTTTCTTCAAGAAGATCCTTCAACATTTCATATAATAATGGCTTGATGGTGATGAACTCCTTTAGCTTTTCCTTGTCTGGGAAATTCTTTATATGGCCATTGATTCTAAATGACAGCTTTGCAGGATAGAGTAATCTTGGTTATAGGTTCTTGCTTTTTATCACTCTGAATATTTCTTGCCACTCCCTTCTGGCCTGCAAAGTTTCTCTTGAGAAATCAGCTGACAGCCTTATGGGAACTCCCTTGTAGGTGACTAACTGCTTTTCTCTTGCTGCTTTTAAGACTCTCTCTTTGTCTTGAACCTTTTGCATTTTGATGATGATGTGTCTTGGTGTGGGCCTCTAGGGGTTCTTCTTGTTTGGGACTCTCTGTGCTTCCTGGACTTGTATGTCTGTTTCCTTCACCAAGTTAGGGAAGTTTTCTGCTATTATTGTTTCAAATAGGTTTTTGATTTTTTGTTTTCTCTCTTCTCCTCTGGCACCCCCAAGATGCGAATGTTGGCACGCTTGAAGTTGTTCCCGAGGCTCCTTACACTCTCCTCATTTTTTTGGATTCTGTTTTCTTTTTGCTGTTCTGATTGGGTGTTTTTTGCTTCCTTATATTCCAAATCGATGGTTTGCTTCTTGGCTTTATCTTCTCAATTATTGAATCTGTTTAAATTATTCTTTATTTCAGTTAATGCCTCCTTCATTTCTGACTGTGCATCCTTCATTTCTGACTGGTCCTTTTTTAAGCTCTTGAGGCCCTCACTAAGTTCACTGAGGTTCTCACTAAGTTCATTGAGCATCCTAATAAGCAGTGTTTTGAACTCAGCATCTGTTAGGTTGCTTATCTCCATTTCACTTAGTTATTTTCCTGGAGTTTTGTTCTGTTCTTTCATTTGGGACCTGATTCTTTGTCTCCTCATTTCGGCTGGCTTCCTGTGTTTGTTTCCATGTATTACTTAACGAGAGGTATGAGGCTAGGTGAGACCAGATGCTGCTTGTTTGAAAGAATTTAGGAAAATCTGAAGCAGGATCCAAGACTGGCCAATCTTGGGTGGGTCTGAAAGTTGGGGGGGGACGGGGCCCCAAGGAATCACCAGGCGGGACAACCAGTGTGAGCCAGGTTGCTGGAGTCCCAGATATGGTGGCTGTCTGCTGCCCCAGGGAAGGGCTCACCAAAGGAACAAAGGCCTCTGATAGCAAGGTCTGTCAAGGAGAAAGCCCCCTCTCCAGCCCTCACTTCAATGTCAAACAGCTCAGTTCTTCCCTGTATGTCTCTGGCGCCCCTCAAACTGCCTCCCCTCCAAGCTTAGAGGGAGCAAGTCCGAGTAAGTTTGTGCGCGGGCCCTTTAAGAGGAGCTGCCTGGGGCTCCAGCCGCCTCAGCCTCCCTGAGCCTCAGTTCCTGCTGGTTTTTCCAGCCAGAAGTTATGGGACTTCTCTTCCTGGCACTGGAACCCTGAGTGGGGTGCCTGGTGTGGGATGGGGACCCCTCAGTCCTCAGGGAGGACCTTCCCAGCCAAGGTATCCTCCTGATTTTTATCCACCACACGTGGGTGTGGGACCAGCCTGTCCGCCTCTGCCCTCCTACCAGTCTCGATGCGGCTGCTTCTTTAATTCCATAGTTGTAGGACTTACATTCAGCTCAGTTTCAGGCGGCTTTCAATGACGGTTGTTCTGTAGTTTACTTGTAACTTTGATGTGGTTGTGAGAGGACGCGATACCGCGTTTACCTACACTGTCATCTTGACCGGAAGTCCATGTTGTTTTAACAGGGCTTAAAACTTAAAAGATTTTTGGTTAAAGCTCAGTCCTTAATTTTACTCCTTTTATGTTTCTAGTGGTATTATTGTTGGATTTAGGATTACTAATACTAATTATATAGGCAGGGTGTGTACAGAATCAAAATGTTCTTTTTGCACTATTTTTCTCAGATACTAGTGGTCTCTCTTGCCAGTACATGGGGGCTACTGGAAAACGAGCTCTTCCTGGAAATTTAGGGGTATATTTTGAGATAGCTAATTATAAATAGCACTGCTGTGAACATAGAGGTGAATATATTCTTTCTGATTGGTGTTTCAAGATTCTTAGGATATATTCCTAGAAGTGGGATCACTGGGTCAAATGGCAGTTTGTTTTTTAATTTTTTGAGAAAATACCATACTGTTTTGCATAGGGCTGTACCAGTTTCCATTCCCACCAATAGTATACTAGGATTCCCTTTTCTCCACATCCTCACCAGCAAAAATGCTTTATATTTATCTATTGGTCACATGGATTCTCAGATTTAACTGCAACTAGTTGACTCTTGCTAGTGACTGCATGGTTAACCAAAGTCCTCTGCCATTTACTAGGTATGTACCTTTGGCCTAATAACTTATCTAAATCTCAATATCCTCCTCTGTAAATGAAAATGACATATGTTCTACTTTGTGTCCAGTGGCACAGCCTCCCTGATCACCCGAGCTGGGCCCTCGAGGTACACCTCTCATTTGTAATCTACACCCTTCTGTTGTAATTGAATCTTGATTGCTATTGACACATCAATGGGATGGATTCACTGAGGCTGATCAGCTGCAAGAACTGGCTGTGCCCACTAACCACTGACCTCTGACTACCTTGGAGCATCAGCTGTGCAAGGACCCACCACACAGAGCAAGACTTACTTCAGCGGGGCGTGGTACACACTGAGTCCACTCCTTGAGTGTGTTGCTTATTGAGGTAGTTGGGTGGTGGTGCTTCGATGTGGTCTGAAGGTGTCCACTGGGTGGGTTGGTTCTGGGGCAAGGTCAGCCTCTGCCTGTGTTCTACCTGGGGCCAGCAGGCATAAGCTACAAAGTGATCTGCAGATGGCTGCTTCTTGTGTCGGGCTTGGAGGTTCCCAGGAAGAGCTAAGCTGTGAACCAAGCCTGGCTGCTTCTAGTTCCAGGCCTGGGGCCACTCAGTGAGAGGTATGGGGCTCGCTGAAGCCAGATGCTGTTTGTTTGAGAGAATTTAGGAAAATCTAAAGCAGGACCCAAGACAGGCCAATCCTATGGTAAAGCCACTGGAAACACCTTGGGTGGGCCTAAAATTTGGGTGGTGCGGGGTCTCAGAGAATCACCAGAGTGGGGCAAACAGTGTGAACCAGGTTGCTGGAGTCCCTGCTATGGCGCCTGTCTGTTGGCCCTGTAAGGGAAGGGCTCACCAAAGGAACAACTGTCTCTACCAACACATCTGTCTGGGAGAAAGCTGCCTCTCCAACTCTCTCCCCGATGCCAAACAACTCAGTTCTTCCCAGTATATCTCTGGTGCCTTTCAAGCTGCCTCCCCAATGCTGGAGCCTGGAGGGAGTGGTGGGTCTGAGTAAGTCTGTGCGTGGGCCCTTTAAGAGGATCTGCCTGGGACTCTAGAAGCCTAAGCCTCTTTCAGCCTCAATTCATGGTGGTTTTTACAACCAGAAGTAATGAGACTTCTCTTCCTGGAACCCCGAGCACTGGAACCCCGAGCTGAGGGGCCTAGTATGGGATGGGGACCCCTCACTCCTCAGAGAGGACCTTCACAGTTGAGGTACCCAGGAAGATTTTTATCCGCCATATGTAGGTGTGTGACTAGCCCATCTGCGTCTCTGCCCCTCCTACTAGTCTCGATGTGGCCTCTTCTTTAATTTCATAGTTGTAGGACTTCCTTCAGCTCTATTTCAGGTGGTTCTGAGTGATGGTTGTCCCGTAGTTTAGTTGTAATTTTGATATGGTTGTGGGAGGAGGTGATACCATGTTTAACTATGCCACCATCTTGACCGGAAATTCCCTTGATTTCTTTCTTGATCTTATTGGTAAACCCATTCATTGTTTAATAACATGCTATTTAAACTACATGTGTCTGAGTTTCTGAGTGTTTTTATTGTAACTGATTATAGTTTCATGCCATTGTGATCTGATAAGATATTTGATATGATTTTAATCTTTTTGAACTTGTAGAGACTTAGTTTGTGTCCTAACATGTGGTCTATGTTTGAGAATGTCTGTGTGCACTTGAGAAGAATGTATATTCTGAAGCTTTGAGGTGAAATGTTCTGTAAATATGAATTAAATCCAGCTGATCTAGAGCATCATTTAGGGTCTCTGTTTCCTTGTTAATTTTTTATCTAGAAGTTCTATCCAGTGATATAAGTGAGGTGTTAAAGTCCCCTACTGTGATTATATTGCTGTTGATCTCTTCTCTTGAAGTCCTCCACAAGTTTTACAATATGTGTTGGTGCTCCTATATTTGGTGCATATATGCTTTCCAGGGTTATATCTTCTTGTTGGATTGATCCTTTAATATTATGTAGTGACCTTCTTTGTCTCTTTTTATGACCTTCATTTTGAAGTCTATCTCATCAGATATGAGTATTTCTACACCAGCTGTTTTTCATTTTCATTTGCATGGAAATTTTTTCCATCCCATTACTTTCATCCTGCATGAATCTTTTGTTGTGAGTTGGGTCTCTTGTAGACAGCATATATATGGGTCATGTTTTCTTATCCAGTCAGCTACCCTATGTCTTTTGATTGGTGCACTTAAGCCATTTATAATTAAGGTTATTATTGATAGGTACTTATTTGTTGCCATTTTTATTCTTTATGCCTGAGTTTCTCTCTCTGTGTTTCTTCTTCTACAACAGTCTCTTTAGCATTTATTGCAATGCTGGTTTGGTGGTAGTAAATTCCTGTAGCCTTTTTTTGTCTGTGAAGATCTTTATTTCACCTTCAGTTTTGATTGATAGCCTTGCTGGATGGAGTAGTGTTGGATTCAGACCCTTGCTTTTAATTACTTTGCATACTTCATGCCACTCCCTTCTGGCCTGCCATGTTTCTACTGAGAAATCAGCTGACAGTCTAATGGGAGCTCCCTAGTAGGTAACTTTTGATTCTCTCTTGCTGCCAGTAAGATTCTTTCTTTGTTTTAATGGTTGCCATTTTAATTATAATGTGCCTAGCTGTGGGTCATTTTGAGTTCATCTTGATTGGGACTTTCTGTGTTTCCTGGACTTGAGTACGTTTTTCCTTCACCAGGTTAGGGAAGTTTCCTGTCATTATTTCTTCAAACAGGTTCTTTATTCCTTTCTCTAGTTCTTCTTCTGGTACCCCTGTGATGCAAAGGTTGTTATGTTTCATATTGTCCCAAATCTCCCTTAAATTCTCCTGCTTTTTAATTTTTTTTCCATTTGCTGCTGTAATTGGTGTTATTTTTCTACCTTGTCTTTGAACTCACCAATTCAGTTCAGCTTCTTCTAATCTGCTATTGAATCCTTCCAAGGTATTTTTCATATTAGTTATGTCATTCTTCATTACCACTTGATTTTTTTTTTATAGTTTCTACCTGTTTTTTAATTCTGCTATAGTTCTCATTAAGTTGCTTGTAGTTCTCACTAAGTTGTTTAGACATCCTGAAAACCATTGCTTTGAATTCTTTATCTGACAAACTGCTTGCCTCTATTTCATATAGTTGCTTTTCTGGTGATCCCTCCTTTTCTTTCATTTAGGGGTTCTTTTCTTTTTCTCACCATTTTAGCAGTCTGGTAGTTTGAGGCCAGGTGAGGCATGTTGGGATGTGTAAGTAGGTCAATATGTATCAGGTAATACTGCTAGGCCTCCCAATCTGTTCTGGTGAGTGGCTCTCTGGTTGGCATCTCTTCTGTGCTATGGGTCTGGGAGGATTGATGGCTGGCAGCTCATGTTCATCTGTTGTGTGGGCACTGCTGGGCTACATAGGTCCAGCTGGTGTGCTCCTGAGGTGTGCAGGTACTGCTGCTGCCTGGCGGGGCTCGGCTCCTGATCCACGTTGATGCTGCTGCTGCTGCTGCTGCTACAGGGGGATGGGTCTTAGCTTTGGATCTTCTACTGCTGCTGATGGAGGGTCTCTGCTCCCAAATAGCTGGGTGGTTCTGGACTCCCATGGCTCTGCTGCTGCTGCTGAGGGTGGGGCTCCACTCTTGGGCCAGCTACTGCTGCTGCTGCTGTCGGGGGATGGTGCTTGGCTCCCGAGCTGGCTAATGCTGCTGCTGGGGCGGTTCTTGGCTCCAGAGCCCCTCTGCTGCTGCCAGGAGCAGGTGCCTTGACAGTGCGGCTACTCTACGCTGGCCTGCGTTGACAGTGGGTGCCACTGGTCCAATGGTACAAAGTACACTGGTGGCCATGAGTCACTGGGCCCTAGCTGCACCCTCCTCCCAGAGATAACCCACTAGATCTTTCAAAATGATGGGACCTTCTAGCCCCAAGCAGGGAGAAGCGCCCTGCCAAAAAACCACACAGCAGTAGCCAGCTGCTCCCCATCCACAGCACCAGAACCATCTGCTCTAAGTTTCCATATTGCTGTGCTGTTGTTCATCCACACTCACATCCACTTGCACTCTCTCTTACACTCGCTTACACTCACACACTCACCCTTACTCCAGTCCTGCCCGCAGTTTATTCTGAGGTCAACCCATCTGTAATACTTTCAACAATAAAGATATATTTTTTAAAAAGAGTATATTTTGAGAATGAATATTTAAATCTATGACCTAATAGAGCAGAAATATGCATTTTTTTTTTTTTATCCTTACCTGAGGATATATATTTTTTTCCATTTATCTTCAGACACAGTGGGAGGAAAGGAGGGAGGGAGAGAGAGAGAAACATTGATGTGAGAGAGACACATCTACTGCTTGCCTCCTGCACAACCCTGACCAGGGCCGGGGACCAAACCCACAACCCTTTGGTCTGCAGGCTAATGCTCTAACTGTTGAGTCAAACTACCCAGGGCTCATTTTTAATTCTAAGGTAAAGGGACAGAATGGCTCTCAGACTCACTTGCTAAGGACAGAGGAGGGGGCACATGTCAGAATTAGGGATGAGGTGATGAGGGGAGACTTTTCAGTGTACATAGACCCACCCTCTTCAAATTCTGATACATGTCACTCCAGCTTCTATTTTGGGAATTGCTAGCATTCCTCAGGTGTCTTGGAGAAAAAAAGAATTTAAAATGTTGATTGATTTTATTAGTATAAATAAAGAATATGTCTGAGGGGGCTTGGCTAGACTTAGGCCAAGAATTTAGGATTTAGGACAGAAAAATAGAGTCACAGAGGCAGACCAGACTTTGATCACTGGAGACATGTACAGAGATGAATCATCGGGCCCCACCAACATCAAAGTAATTATCCCTTAAAACTGTCTACCTTTACTCTGCTTCCATGCTTATCATGCAAAGTTCTGATTACTAATCTCTGACTTCCAAGATATCCAGGCACTCTGGACAAAAGATGAGAAGTGAAAGATTTTTCACAACTAGAGAGGACCGTTCCTCTACTGTGTGTTAGTGTATTTACCACGGAGTGAGTTTATGCCGTTTCTGAGTGTTGCATAAGTCAGCTGCTCTGAGTGCAGTTCTAGGACACTGACAGTGCTGAGGCCATTCTCCAAATAGTGGTCAGTTTACAAAGTTATCACCTTTGCAGACATTTCGGAAGAGTGTCATTCCGTCTTCTCCTGCAGACTTCTCAGCTTTATCTAATTCCTTTCTTCTTCCTTATGCCCCTCTCCAGTGATCACTTCTTTGGGAGTTACTTGGAAATCTAGAAGTTTTCCAGTAGTATAAATCTAGTAAGGGCAGCATTCAAACCTACTTGGGAAAAATAAATGTTAAATTGCTATTCCAGTTACATTTTCTATATAATAACCTGGCAATGTAGAAATATTTGTATTCTTATATTGTTTCCTGTTTTGTTGGTTTTTTTTTTTTTTTTTGGTTTGCAGTACTCCACCTATTTTTTCTTTGTCAGTGAAGTATGCTTCCTACCTCGTCACCTCGTCACCCAAGCTGGAAACCTGGATGCATTCTTGTTTCTCACCTCTTCTTTGCCAAGCAAATCATGTTGGTCACCAAAGCCCTCATCGTTTTCAGCTTGTACCATTACAATAGTTCCCTGCCTCTTTTTAGCATTCTAATCTGGTTTTTTAAGTTGTTATCAAAGTGCTAGCAGTTTTAAAAGTGTATATTTCATTAATTAATTTATTCAGGTAACATTGGTCAGTAACATTATATAAATTTCAGGTGGCCCTGGCCAGTTTGGCTTAGTGGTTAGAGCGTCAGTCCTTGGACCAATGAGTCTCGAGTTTGATTCCAGTCAAGGGCACAAACCTCTGTTGCGGTTCGGCCCCGGCCCTTGTCAGGTCCTATAGGAGGCAACCAATTGATGGGTCTCTCTCACATCGATGTTTCTCTCTCTTCCTCTTCCTCTCCCTCTCTCCCACACTGTCTGATGATAAATAGAAACATATCCTCGGGTGAGAAAAAAAAATTTCAGGTGTAAAACATTATAATTTTATATCTGTATACTCTATTGTGTGTTCACTTCCAAAAGTCTTATTTCCTTCTGTTACTGTTTTTTGACCCCCTTTACCAATTTTGCCCTCTTCCCACCCCACTTTCCCTCTGATAACCACCATTCTGTTGTCTGTATCTATGAGTTTGTTCTGTCTTGTTAGTTTGTTACTTTTTTGTTTTATATTCCACATATGGGTGAAATGATATAGTTTTTGTCCTTTTCTATCTGACTTATTTCACTTAGTATGATACCCTCAAGATCCATCCATGTTGTTACAATTGATTATTTATGTAGAAAACCCTAACAACTCCACCGAAATACTAAAAAAACTATTAGAAACAATAAATACATACTGTAAAGTCGCAGGATACAAAATTAATGTATAAAAATTCACTGTGTTCCTATATACTAACAATGAAATTTCAGAAAAAGAAATGAATAAACAACTCTGTAATTGCAACATGGTTAAAATGGCCATATTACCCAAAGCAATACAGAGATTTAATGCAATCCCCATCAAAATCCCAGTGGCATTTTTTTTTTTTTTTTTTTTTATCCTCACCCGAGGACATTTTTCCATTTTTTGTTCAGGTAGAGTGGGAGGGAGAGAGAGGAACAGAGAGAGAGAGAGAAACATCGATGTGAAGGGACACATCGAGTGGTTGCCACCCGCACAACCGACCGGGCCGGGGACAAACCGCAACCGAGGTACATGCCCTTAGCGGAAACCGAACCCAGGTCTCTCAGGACCGCAGGCCGACGCTCTAACCGCTGAGCCAAACCGGCCAGGGCCAGTGGCATTTTTTTAAATAAATAGAACAAAAAATCATCAGATTGGTATGGAACCACAAAAGACCCTGAATAGTCAAAGAAATTCTGAGAAAAAAAAAGAACAAAGTCAACAGTATCACACTCCCTGACTTTGACATCTATTTTATCTTTTTATGGCTGAGTAATATATCATGTCTTTATCTGTTCATTTGTCAGTGGACATTTAGGTTATTTCCATCTCCTGGCTATTGCTCATAATACCACAATGAATATTTTTGAATTAGTGTTTTTATATTCTTTGGATAAATACCCATTAAAAGTGTATCTTTTAAAAACACAATTCTGGTCCAGCTGGTGTGGCTCAGTGGATTGAGTGTCATCCCATGGACTGAGAGGTCCCAATTTGATTCTTGGTTAGGGCACATGCCCAGGTTGTGGGCTTGATCCCCAGTAGGGGAGTGTGCAGGAGTCAGCCTATTAATGTTTCTCTCTCACATTGATGTTTCTCACTCTCCCTTTCTCTCTCTCTAAAAAAAAATTAATAAAAAAAGAACAACCCAATTCTGAATTTGTTATGCATCTATGCGAAACTAGTAAGTGGCTTTTTATATTTTGACGATGTAAACCCCGTATTCTTTTGCATGGCATATGCGGCTCTTTGTGATGTGGCTGCTTCTCTCTTCCCTACTCACTCCTCTCTTCTCCTTTCCCCTCCTGCCCCATCACTAGTATTAGTCATGGTGAACTGGTTTGCCAGGCTGCTCCACTCCTCTGTATACTGTGCTTATCTTACTTCATCTTTCAGCAGCATTTCACACCATTGCTCAGTCCCTCTATTTTGCAACACCTTCTCTCCTTGATTCCCATGACATTCCTTCTGGAATTTCCTCTTACCTTCTGGTATTTCCTTCATTCTTTTGCTGGCCACTCCTCTTCTACTCAGCCTTTGCATGCCAGGCTTTCTTGAAGCTCAGGCTTGGGTTCTATTTCTCCTCTTAAAGCTACTCTGTATTTAGCTCTGCTCTATACACCAGTGGTTTACTGTAAGAATTTTTATATTTAGCAAAAGTGTATACAGATTATTTACAGTACAGTTAATGTACATTTTCTCATAGCTGTTTGGTTACCATAGTTGGATAAGGTTATCTATCTATAGTTTTAGTCAATGATGACTACCATAATATGTCAAAAGCATGAATTTTTAGACAGTGGAAGCTAGCCCCCCCTTGACCCTTCCCCCAGTGTGCTTTCTTCAGTTTGAATGAGTGCTATTCTCCACTGTCTCCTTAGTTCCTCATCCTGTTGAATAAGATGATTAGATTTTAGCACCCCTCCTCAAAATCCCCCTCAAAAAAATAGATCTTTTCAGTTCATCAAGTAGCATTTGTCGTGTCTACACACTTTACTAAATTAAATGGAGCAACTACGTAGAAATTAGGGCAAGCTTTGATTTTTCATTTAGAAGAAAATTTTTCTTCTGGGAATTAAATTGGAATTATTAGATGAGACTCTCTGTAGTGTTTTTTATAGCCCAGGTTCCTGATAAAAATTATTCTGAATAAAGTAAAAAATATTTTTAAAGGAAAGAATTGTTGAGTAATCAAGATGTAAACTTTTCAGTGATGAAAGATGTGCTGTGTGCTTATTGGAATTGCCCCGTCTTCTTGCTATTTTCTGACATTTCATACATGATACTCAAGAGGTTAATCTTTGATAATGGTGAAGGAGTCTGGTGGGGCTGCTCTATCAGTACTGAAGAAATGGGATAAGAGGAAGTAATAATGGCATTACCAGAATTAAATAGAAAGTATTAGCATGGAGAAGAAAATTTAACCCTTAATATATTTAATTTTTAAATGAGTTTAAAATAATATTGCAACAGGCATTCTACACAACTGAGCATAAGCAAGATAGTTGCATTTGCGTTTTAGTGTTTCTAATCAGAAGAAATTGGGGACTGTCCCTTTAATGAAACCCTGTTTACCTATCTCTTCTAGTAGGCGTGGCTTAGGAACCTGTAGAGTGAGGTATAACTTCCAATTCTGCATTCTGACCTGCCACCTTGGAAAGAATGCTGATACTACAAACCAGGAAGTGACAAATAATGTGCTTTAAACTACAATACAACTTGTCTTTCATAAGGAAAAGATGCTCATAACAAAACTAGGAGATTGAGGCAGTGATTTTACATAGTTGTCACTGAGTATTTGGAACCCGGCTGTGGTATAAAGACTTTGCAGCATACTTAGAATATAAAGCTTTCTGGGCCAGAAATTGATCTTCTGACTTTTGAGCCTTATCTGATTACTGCTTGGTTCATCTTTATTTTGTTAAAGTACTCTGCAGGCTGAACCGGGGAGACTCTCCACTGTTTGCAGGTAGGTGGTCAGCCTTTGTTTAAAAATCTAGGTTGTTTTTTAAGGTTACTTAACTCTGATTCTGCTGCTGATTACTGAAAGAACAATGAATGTCAGCCTGGGTATATGTTTCAACGTTTGAATATTCAGCATGGCTGTCAGTAACCACATTTTTGTGACTTTGAAGAAAAAGTCATTTTTAACAAATTAGCAAATCTATAATCTGGTGAGTTGTAAGTTCTGTTTTGTTTTCCATTAACCTTTTATATGTACACGTATTTTTTAAAACTAATAGATTAAAAAATATATTGAAATTACCCTGCTATTAACTTCCTGATAGTATTTAATAATATATTTAAATCACCTATTTGTGTAGTCATATAAAATTGAATTTTTGTTGTTACTTTTTTACTTATAAGTTTCATTTTTTTCACTCTTAGGAAGTTGTCTGAATATTTATTATTTGTTAACTACTTGCTTCAGTCTGTCTTGATGTAGTTTAATATCTATTATTTCAGAGGAGTTTTTAAAAGAGGTTAATATTCCACACATATATTGAAATATTGCTTGTTTTTCTTTATTATGTTAACCATCCATTTATGACACTAAAAATATTTCAAAGATAATGTCTTTAGAAGAGTGAGTTAATTATTTGTAAACGCCACCTGCTATTGTGAAAAAATAGTTCAAAATGGCTCTTCTGGAGTGGAAGTAAAAAAAAAAAAAAAAATGTGTGGGATGCTTTTAGGATCAAAAACAATAGTTCCTTAACTTTTTCTACCATCAGTGATCCTTTTCATTTTTTTTCCCTATGGACAGTATGCTTCAAAAGACTTATTGTCCACCAAATAAGTGGTGTATATTAAGTAATAAAATGTTGGAACATTATTGTTTATTAGTCGTACATTATTTCCAATGAGAGTTTACAGTCTGGCATAACCACTCTAGGTTAATATAATTCAGCCCCTAACAAAGAGAGAGGCCTGACATTTTACTTAGCTTGAGTAACTGTATTGTAGGTAACTGTTTAGATGTTTTTGACTTTTGAAATACTCATAATATAATCTGAATTTTCATCCACTACTCTTATGGAATCCTAGTAGTCTGGGCATGGCAAATTGGGAACTAGTGGTCTAAAGCACAGAAATTTTGTTCTTAATCTTTTTGAGGTTCCATGAAATGTAATGAAGGCCATCAAGTGTAATGTAACAAACAAAGATGCCATAGCTACTAGACAGAGAGAAGAAACAAGGAGAGTGAAAAAAAGAAGTGGTATTTGTCATAGGGAATGTCAGGGAGGAATTCAAGGCACATGTATGTTTTGGGCCCATTGAATCTCTATATATTTATTCCTATTATTTCCCCACTTAAAATTTTTAGACTTCAAAACAAAGTTACTTAGGTTTTTCATATATTAATTCTATATTTGTATGTTGGTTTTCCTTTCCCCAGATTTTCTCATTTCTCCATTTTCCCCATTCATGTCCTTCTCTCAGCTCAGTTGAAGATGCTTCTCCAACATGTAGCCTTATCTGATCACCCTGACCCACAACAGTATTTCTTACTACAGTGTTGATTCCACCGGTACTTGAGTACCAAATAATATTATAGCTTGTCATATTTAATTTAGTTAAAAGTCTCCTGTGTTTCTTCAACTATGCTGTAACTTGTTTGGGAGCATTTTATCCTCCTTAGCATCTAGTGCAGTGTTACACATTTGATAGGTTCTAAGTAAATATTTGTTGAGTGAATGAGAGAGAAAGAATCTTGCCATCAGTTGCTTCTAGTGTTATGCTGCCTCCTCCTACCTTGCTTAATCATGGGATTAACCATCAGTAATGTTTCTAGACACAAAACTATTGGTCATCACACTAGTATTGTTTTTATTTTGCTACGTAATATGATTATTTTGTATAAAATAACTTTAACACTGATATGATACCTACAAAGAAAGAATGAGCTGGGCTTTATTAAAAATATATCAAAGAAAATATCCTGGATTCCAGCCTCTTGCATTTTATATTTTAGATTAAAGTTTACTGCTATGTAAGGTTTTAAAAATAATTAAAATAGCCTGGCTGGTGTGGCTCAATGGACTGAGCGTCATCCCGTGGACTGAGAGGTCCTGGTTTGATTCCCAGTTGGGGTTATGCCCGGGTTGTGGGCTCGATCCCCTGTGTGGGGCATGCAGGAGGCAGTTGATTGATGTTTCTCTCTCACATTGATGTTTCTATGTCTCTCTCCTTTCCTCTCTGTCAAAAAACATATGAAAAATAAAGTAAAGTAGTTAAAATATTCAGATATATTATAGATTAAGAATATGTGTTCTGTTTGATGATTAGAACTCTGAATGGTGATCCAGTGGTTATGGTAGACTGGTTGGATTGCAGAATTTAAATTGCAGATTAGTAATTGCCAGAAACCGTGAACACATTATTTTATAGAAAGAAAATGTTAAACATCTTTCCTTCCATTTTAATTAGTTATTATATTACATACTTTAACATCATTATTTTATTTATTCCCAGTATCAACTCTGCCAGATAAGTTCTGTTAACCCATATTTTTATAGATACAGAAACTTGACATCTGTGAAGGTCAAATAACTACCAAAGTCATACATCTGATAGCTGCACAGTAGGTCATCCTGACTTCAGAATTCATGTTTGAATCACTATGTTACACTTCTTACATTTTCCAGTACTCACTGTAATTTTTCTGTCATTTCAGAACTTGACCAGACAGGAGTTCTGGCAGCTGCTCCAGCAGAACTATGGCACTGAACTGGGCTTAAATGCTGAAGAGATGGAAAATCTGGCCGTATCGGTCGAGGATAACGTGCAACCAAGGTACAACGATGTTTTGAAATGTCAAGATTTGTGAATCATTAATCAAAGCAGACTTATTTTAAACTTTACTAATTCAGAATTTCTGGGTGAAATTTGCCTCCATTCTCTGTAGTGGAACGGTGTGAGTGGCGAGGGCAGTGAAGATTTCACTAAATTGGTAAGCAAATACGAGACATATAAGGAAATAGATCTTTGTAACTGTGTCACCTAGGATTTACTTGAAGTGTGGTTTTAGTAAACATTTTTATTAAGGATCTGGAGAAGTACTTAGTGAAATTTCTGTGGTTATAGGGAACAGGAAAGTAAATTAGCTGGTAGGTATTTTGAAGCATATAAAGATACTGCAACTTTTCCTTAAGGATGCCCTAGCATGGTGCTTGGGATGTAGTTGGCACTCAACAAATATAGAATGTGTTAATGAAAGGAGATTATAGTACTATGGGGAATGCAAATAATTATAATACAAGGTTGAAAATGATAAGGGCCAAAAGGAACAATAGATAATATGATGAAGAAACTCAGCGTAGAGAGAAATTATTTTTGACTAATGGGAATTCATTTGTAAGAGTGGACATTTTTATTAACCTGTACAAGTAAAAGTGCATTTTTGTATAATGGTAATTGAGGTCATAGGAATGAAAACAACTGAGGATAATACATTAAAATTCTAAAGCAAACATTATGCTAAGTGAAAGAAACCAGTCACAAATGACCACATATTGTGTGATTCCATTTATATGAAGTGGAGTCTAGAATCATTAAATCCACACAGAGACAGAAAGTAGACTAGTAGTTGCCAGGGGCAGGGAGGAAGGGAGAATGGAAGTGACTGCGAATGGGTACAGGGTTTCTTCTTGGGGTGATGAGGATGTTCTGAAAATGGATGGTGGTGATGGTTGCACAACTCTGTAAACCACTATATTGTGTACTTTCAATGGGGTGAGTTTCATGGTTTGTGGATTATAACAATAAAACTGTTGTTAAAAATTCTATACCAAATAAATCTTAAAATAGAAATCTTTTAAAAGTCTTGATTTTTACTCTGTCTAGTGTTCTAGTTATGCTGATCCTATTTATAGTGTTTCTTTTTTTTTTAAGTGGTTTTTTTTTTTATTGATTAATTTTTGTTACAAATGATGCTCCTTTTTTCCCCCACTGATTCCCCCCTCCCCCTTCCCCCGATTGTTGTCCATGTCCACTGTTCATGCATACATGCATATAAATTCTGTTGTTCATCCCTCTCTCACCTCCCCACTCCTTAGGGGATTGTCCTCAAACTGTTATGTTCATTATATTCCAGAAATCAGTGAGATCATATGATACTTGTCTTTCTCTGTTTGGCTTGTTTCACTTAGGATGATACTTTCCAAGTCCCTCCATGTAGTCTCAAAGGATAAGAGATCTTTCTTTCTTACCGCTGCGTAGTACTCCATTGTGTATATGTACCACAGCTTTTTAATCCATTCGTCTACTGATGGGCACTTGGGCTGTTTCCAGATCTTAGCGATTGTAAATAGTGCTGCTACAAAGATGGGGGTACATATATTCTTTCTGATTGGTGTTTTATGCTTCGTAGGGTATATTCCTAGAAGTGGGATCACTGGGTCAAATGGGAGATCAATTTTTAATTTTTTGAGGTGACACCATATTGTTTTCCATAGTGGCTGCACCAGTCTGCATTCCCACCAACAGTGTACTAGAGTCCCCTTTTCTCCACACCCTCGCCAACAGCATCAACATTTTACAGTCTTTTTTACATGGTCACACATGCATATTTTATTAGTTTTCTGTAAAGTTAAAAATTTCTATTGTAGTGCTTTTATTGTCAAGTTTGTTAGTTTCTTTCAGGTACTGGAGTTGGGTAGAAAAGCAATTGATAACAATGCAAAGAGCCTTGGTAAAGAAAATCTGGATTCTAGTCTGGACTCTGCCACCAAGGCACTGAGCAGACTCAACCAAATCACTTAACCATTTCTGATCCACAATTTTCTCCTCTGGGAAATGAGGCAGTTAAACTAGATGATCTCCAAGGTTGCTGCCAACTCAAAAAGTTTCTAGTCTTTGAAGAAAGAATAATAATTTTTGTTGTTGTTAATCCTCACCCGAGAATATATATTTTTTTAATTAATTTTTAGACAGAGTAGAAGGAAGGAAAGGGGAGAGAGAGGGAGGGAAACATCTATGTGAGAGAGACACATCGATTGGTTGGTTGCTCCCTGCAAAACTACAACTAGGAATTGAACTTGTGAACCTTTGGTCCTCAGGTTAAGACACTCTAACTGCTGAACCAAACCGACTAGAGCAGGAACATTTCTTGGCCAGCTGCTTTATATTCTGTAAGGTGCAAGTTCTTGAAGTCAGCAGAAAAGCTGCTATTTTCTTGGTGATTGAGTGCTTTCTAAGAAAAGAGGTGGCAACATCTTCATTCCCTCTTCTCCTTTTTCCATTCTTCCAGACTCTGAAAGGAGTGTATCTGTCTCAAATCTTTACTTCCTCAGCTTTTCCATCTTCTTTCTCTCATTTTCAATGTCTCCTTCATTCTCTCTCCTCGATTTTTCTTTTTAACTTATTTTTATTGTTGAATGTATTACAGATTTTTGCCTCCATTGAACCCCTCCTCGCCACTCCCACCCACCTCCTGCCTTCCCCACACTATTGTCTGTGGCCATTGGTTATGCATATATGCATATAAGTTCTTTGGTTGATCTCTTCCAGCCCCCCTTCCCACTTACCTTTGAGGTTCATCAGTTTAAAAACCAATTTGTACTTCTTTTTTCTTCCCAATTTTTTTTTTATTAATTTATTTTTGTTACAGATGTTTCTCCTTTTTCCCCATTGACATCCTCCTCATCATCTCCCCCACTCCATCCCCAGCTTTCTTGTCCATGTTCATCGGTTATGCGTACATGCATATAAGTTCTGTGGTTTATCTCTTCCCTCCCCCCACCACCCCCTCTTCTGAAGGTTGTCAGTCTGTACCCTACTTCCATGTCTCTGGGACTACCCTGTTCCTCAGACTGTTATGTTCATTATATTACACAAATAAGTGAGATCATGTGATATTTGTCTTTCTTTGCTTGGCTTGTTTCACTTAGGATAATACCTTCCAGGTCCCTCCATGTCATCTCAAAGGATAAGAGATCTTTCTTTCTTACAGCTGCATAGTACTCCATTGTGTATATGTACAGCTTTTTTATCAATTTGTCTACTGATGGGCAGTTGGGCTGTTTCCAGATCTTAGCTATTGTAAATAGTGCTGCTATGAACATAGGGGTACATATATTATTTCTGATTGGTGTTTCAGGCTTCTTAGGGTATATTCTAGAAGTGGCATCACTGGGTCAAATGGTAGTTCAATTTTTAATTTTTTGAGATAACACCATAGTGTTTTCCATAGTAACTGCACCAGTCTGCATTCCCACCAGCAGTGTACTAGAGTCCCCTTTTCTCCACACCCTCGCCAACACTTGTTGTTTGATGATTTATTGATGGCGGCCATTCTGACAGGTGTGAGGTAATACCTCATTGTTGTTTTAATTTGTATCTCTCTGATGATTAGTGATGTTGAGCATTTCTTTATATGTCTCTTGGCCATTTGTATGTCCTATTTGGAGAGGTGTCTATTTAGCTCCTCTGTCCATTTTTTGATTGGGTTCTTTGTCTTCCTTTTGTTGAGTATGAGCACTCTATATATTTTGGAAATTAATCCCTTATCTGATGTATCATTGGCAATTATGCTGTCCCATACAGTGGGTTGCCTTTCCATTTTGATGGTTGTTTTTTGCTATGCAGAAGCTTTTGAGTTTGATGTAGTCCCATGTGTTCATTTTTTCCTTTGTTTCTGTTGCCTTAGGTGATGTATCAGTGAAAATTCTGCTGCACATGATGTCTGAGATTTTGTTGCCTACAGTTTCTTCTAGGATTTTTATGGATTCATGAGTCACATTTAAGTCTTTTACCCATTTTGAGTTTATCCTTGTGTATGGAGTAAGTTGATGGTCTAGTTTCATTTTTTTGCATGTAGCTGTTCAGTTTTCCCAACACCATTTATTAAAGAGGCTGTCTTTACTCCATTGTATGCTCTTGCCACCTTTGTCAAATATTAATTGAGCATAATGTTATGGGTCAGTTTCTGGGTTCTCTGTTCTATTCCATTGATCTCTATGCCTGTTCTTGTGCCAGTACCAGGTTGTTTTGATTACAGTAGCTTTATAGTATAACCTGATATCTGGTATTGTGATTCCACTTACTTTGTCCCTTTTTTCAAGATTGTTGTGGCTATTTGAGGTCTTTTTTTGTTCCATATGAACTTTTGAAGTATTTGTTTTAGTTCTGTGAAATATGTCATTGGTATTTTGATGGGGATTGCTTTGAATCTATAGATTGCTTTGAGCAGTATGGACATTTTAGTGATGTTAATTCTTCCAGTCCATGAACAAGGCATGTGCTTCCACTTTTTTATATCTTCCTCTATTTCTTTTTTCAATGTCCTGTAGTTTTCTGCAAATAGGTCCTTTACTTCTTTGGTTAAGTTTATTCCTAGGTATCTTAATTTTTTTGTCATAATGGTAAATGGGATTGTTTTTTTAGTTTCTCTTTCTGTGAGTTCATCATTGGTGTATAAGACTGCTGTTGATTTTTTTATGTTAATTTTGTATCGTGTTACTTTGCCACATTCATTTATCAAGTCTAGAAGATTTTTTATGGAGTCTTTAGGGTTTTCTATGTATAATATCATGTCATCTGTGAATAATCAATTTGTGCTTCTTAATCCCTTTACCTTTTCCACCCATCCCCCACAAACTCCCTCCCATCTGGCAACCAACAAAAAGTTTTTTATATCTATGAGTCTTTTTATGTTCTGCTTGTTTATTTACTTTGTACATTCAATTGTTGATAGACGTGTATTTATTGCCATTTTATTGTCCATATATTTTTTTTAATCCTCACCCAAGGACATTTTTCCATTTTTTGTTCAGATAGAGTGGGAGGGTGAGAGAGAGAGAGAGAAACATCGACATTAAAGGGACACATTGAGTGATTGCCACCCACACAACCCAACCAGGGCAGGGGACAAACTGCAACCGAGGTACATGCCCTTAGCAGGAACCAAACCCGAGTCTCTCTGGACCACAGGCCGACACTCTAACCGCTGAACCAAACCAGCCAGGGCTATTGTTTATATTTTTTATCTTCTTTTCCTTCAAGAAGACCCTTCGACATTTCATATAATGCTGGTTTGGTGGTGATGAACTCCTTTAGCTTTTTCTTGTCTGGGAAACTCTTGATATGTCCATGGATTCTAAATGATAGCTTTGCAGATAGAGTAATCTTGGTTATAGGGCCTTGCTTTTCATCACTTTGAATATTTCTGGCCTGCAAAGTTTCTTTTCAGAAATCAGCTGATGCTTTTTTTTTTGGCCGGAACCTCCATCTTCCAGTAATTCGCCAAAATGACGAACACAAAGGGAAAGAGGAGACATACCCGCTGTATGTTCTCTAGGCCTTTTAGAAAACATGGAGTTGTTCCTTTGGCTACACACATGTGAATCTACAAGAAAGGTGATATTGTGGACATAAAGGGAATGGGCACTGTTCAAAAAGGAATGCCCCACAATTGTTACTATCGCAAAACTGGAAGAGTCTACAGTGTCACCCAGCATGCTGTGGGCATTGTTGTGAACAAACAAGTCAAGGGCAAGATTCTTGCCAAGAGAATTAATGTACGTATCAAGCATATTAAGCACTCTAAGAGCCAAGATAGCTTCCTGAAACGTGTGAAGGAAAATGATCAGAAAAAGAAGGAAGCCAAAGAGAAAGGTACCTGGGTTCAACTGAAGCATGAGCCTGCTCCACCCACAGAAGCACATTTTGTGAGAACCAATGGAAAGGAGCCTGAGCTGCTAGAACCCATTCCCTATGAATTCATGGCATGATAAGTGTAAAAAGAAGACCGCTGTACTGATCAAAAATGTTTCTCTTAATTGAGTAGAAGTGTGATGTCCCTTAACCCCAAAAAATAATTAAAGAAAATTTGGTGTCCTAAAAAGAAAAGAAATCAGCTGACAGTTTATAGGAGCTCCCTTCTGGTAACTAACTGCTTTTCCTTTGCTGCTTTTAAGATTCTCTCTTTTCTTCAACCTTTTGCATTTTGATGATGATGTGTCTTGGTGTGTGCCTCTTTGGGTTCATCTTATTTGGGACTCTCTGTGTTTCCTTCACCAAGTTAGGGAATTTTTCTGTCATTATTGTTTCAAATAGGTTTTTGATTTCTTGTTCTCTCTCTTCTGCTTCTGGCATCCCCATGATGCGAATGTTGGCACGCTTGAAGTTGTCCCAGAGGCTCCTTACACTCTCCTCATTTTTTTGGGTTCTTTTTTGTTTTTGCTGTTCTGATTGGGTGTTTTTTGTTTCCTTATATTCCAAATCCATGGTTTGCTTCTCAGCTTCACCTACTCCACTATTAAATCTCTGTAAATTATTCTTTATTTCATTTAATGCATCCTTCATTTCTGACTGGTCCGTTATTATGCTCTTGAGGACCTCACTAAGTTCCTTGAAGTCCTCCTTAAGTTTCTTGAAGTTCTCACTAAGTTCCTTGAGCATCCTTATAACTAGTGTTTTGAATTCTGCATCTGTTAGATAGCTTATCTCCATTCTGTTAGTTCTTTTCCTGGAGTTTTGTTCTTTTCTTTCATTTGGGACATGTTTCTTTGTCTCCTATTTTGGCTGCTTCCCTGTGCTTGTTTCTATGTATTAGGTAGAGTTGCTATGTCTTCTAGGCTTCGTAGGATGGCCTATTATAGTAGGTATCCTATAGGGTCCAGTGGCATAGCCTCCCTGATCACCTGAACTGGGCCCTTGAGGTGCACCCCTCATATGGACTATACACCCATCTATTGTAACTCAGTCTTGATTGCTGTTGGCACATCAGTGGGAGGTATTTACTCAGGTTAATTAGCTGCAAGGACTGGCTGTGTGCACTGACCACTGATTCCCTTTGAGGATCAGCTGTGCAGGGCCCATCACACAGAGCAAAGCTTACTTCATCAGGGCTCTGGTACCCACTGAGTCCACTCCTTGAGTGTCTCACTTGTGGAGGTGGTTGGGTGATGGTGCTTTGATGTGGTCTGAAGCTGTCCTCTGGGTGTGCTGGTCTGGGGCAAGGTCAGCCACTGCCTGTGTTCTAACTGGGACCACCAGGCATAAGCTACAAAGCGATCTGCCGATGGCTGCTGCTTGTGCTGGGCTTGGAAGTGTCCAGGAAAAGCCAAGTTGTGAACCAAAGCTGGCTGCTTCCAGTGCCGGGCCTGGGGCCACTTAACGAGAGGTATCAGGCTCTCTGAGGCCAGATGCTGTTTGTTTGAGAGAATTTAGGTAACTCTGAAGCAGGATCCAAGACAGGCCAATCCTATGGTTAAGCCACTGGAAACAGCTTGGATGGGCTGAAAGGTGGATGGTGCAGGGCCCCAGGGAATCACCAGGGCAGGGCAAACAATGTGAGCCAGGTTGTTGGAGTCTCAGATATGGCAGCCATATCTCTGCCTTATGGGGGAAGGGCTCACCAAAGGAACAAAGGTCTCAGCCAGCACGTCTGTCCAGGACAAAGCTGCCTCTCCAGCTCTTGCCCCGATGCCAAACAGCTCTGGCTGTCTCTGTCACCCTTCAAGCTGCCTCCCCCATTCTGGAGCCTGGAGGGAGCAAGTCCTAGTTAGTTTGTACAGCCCCTTTAAGAGGAACTTCCTCCTTTTTTTCTTTCTGTTTCCACAACTCAACTCCATCCTTAAAATCCTTAAGTTCAGCCATGGCCAATTTGGCTTAGCGGTTAGAGCATCAGCCCATGGACCAAAGAGTCTCGGGTTTGATTCTGGTCAAGGGCATGTACCTCCGTTGCAGTTTCGTCCCTAGCCCTGGTCAGGGTCGTGTGGGAGGCAACCAATCGATGTGTTTCTCTCAAATCGATCTCTCTCTCTCTCTCTCTCTCTCTCTTCCTCCCATCCTCCCACTCTATCCAAAGATAAATGGAAAAATATCCTTGGGTGAGAATATTAAAAAAAAAAATCCTTAAGTTCAGACATTCAGGTGGTGGGTATGTCTCAAGGAGCCATTTTTCTTGTTTGGTTCCTTCAGAGCCCTGCCGTTCCTCTGGCCAAAGGTGACTTGGTAGCAGACCGAAGCGTTATTTGGATGGAGGAGAATAGAGTTGAAAGACCCTTTGACGTTTCTGTTCCTTCCTCTGGATAATATGGCTTAAGATGTCAGGTTGCTACTTTATTTTAGAAGAGCTCTAAATCTATGTGTTGCAGTGATTACACAGGAGTGATAATTTCTCAGTAAGATCGAGCACTGGAAATTAGATCAGTTGTGTTCTGTTTATATTTAATAGATTTCCTTTCTCTTTGCTCCCTAAGAGATGAAAAGCAGGTCCCAGGACATTTATTGTAGTCTTGTCCCAATGACCATTTGAAAGCTGTTCCTTAAACCTGCTTCTCAGGAATAAGAAGAGCAAGAAGTGGGCATGGACTTACTGATGGCTCTGTGCTCAGACACCAGGAGTTTCCACCTCCAGGGAGGATGCTGTCTCAGCTGGGA
Organism: Molossus molossus; assembly: GCF_014108415.1. NCBI lineage: Eukaryota > Metazoa > Chordata > Mammalia > Chiroptera > Molossidae > Molossus > Molossus molossus. The sequence continues at coordinate 71,971,380 of NW_023425388.1, read as the reverse complement.
TGGGATGGGAAGGAACATCTTCACCTGCGTTCAGGCGCTGGCTGGCGTCCAACTCCAACATCCACCCTGTACCTTTCGAAGCTTTGTGGTTGTCCACAATGAAATTCAGACAAGCAATATTTATTCATTTTATTAGTTGCTGTTATGGCCACTTGTACTTGGTTAATTATTTTAATGGTTTCTGAAATGTATAAAATCGCATATGAGCATTATCTTATCTTCAGAAATAAAGCCAATATGCATGTGATTTAAGAAGATAGCTGTGTTATAAGCAGAGGCTTATTTGTTATATTAGAAAAAACCATTTGTTGTCATAATGCTTTATAATAGAAAAGGCCCTCAGTGAGGAGACTAAATCACATATTTGTATGGCAGCAACCTTGTTTATATTTTCATAATGATGTATTTCTTACAGAAGTCCAGAAAGAAGCAGCTTGGATGACTGTGGGGAAAGAGAGGAAAAAGTATCCAAGTCAATCAGTTTTACCCATGAATCAATTAGTCGGGTTTCAGAAACAGAGTCAATTGATGGAAATCTACCAAAAGTGGTTAGTATGTGATACCCCTTTTAAAACATATTTGATGCTGCTATGTGTTAATCATAACATAAGGTCAAATAAAAATACAGTATACAAAATGTTAAAAACTTAACATGTCCGCCTGCTCCTTTATTTTCAGAGAAGATTTTTAGGTCTGTAAGCAGCAGAGGTTACATACACGTGTGGTTCTGTTCAGAGCTGGATATGGTGCAGAGCTATCAGACAGAGCATCAGTTTATAGGGGAGGACATCCCTGAAAATATAATAAGGTGGAGAAAGTCATAGTTAGCAGAATTTTTCCCAGAGTAGATGGTGTATGTGGTAGTCTATTTTGAAGGGGGATGAGAACCCTGAGCAGCATGATTAGGACATGCTTCTTAAGCTAACTACTGAAAACAGGCACATCCCGTTAGTCACTGGTTTTCATAGTTAGGTAGTTTCTTCCTTTGTTTTTTTGAGTATCATCGTAAGCCCATTGATTTTTGCCATGAGTTTCTATCAATTGGAGTCATTTTTTTTAATACTCAGTTTGTCCCTTCTGAGTCCTTCAGATTGGCTCCTTTATCCTTTTGAAATGATCAATAATTTCTGATGGCTTCCTTTCTTTCTGGTACAAGAACACGTCCCAGGTGCATTTTGTATACTTTCTGTCCTAGACTTAGTATCAGTCATTTTCCTAATGAGCTACAGTTGTTAGTGAAGAATGGTATTTAGAGACCACATTCTGAATGCTAACATTGGGCCTACTGTAGAACTTTTGTTCCGATTGCGGATGCCAGTGTGGGACCAAAGCTGATTGTCTTGGTTTAGAGCAGAGCATTGGCTTTGAATCCTACCTCTGCCATCTGCTGTATGACCTAAGTTAATTTAATTATTTAAACTTTCTTTGTTTTCTCAACTCCTAGAAGATGAGGACAGTAATATCTTATACAGCTATTATTTATAAGGATTGAATCAATTAATTTATGTGAAAGTGCTTTGAACAGTCCCTGGCACACATTAAGTATTAGTAACTATAAGATATGATAATTGAAGGCAAATCTATGTGTGGCCAGCAGTGGACTTTCTCTACCTTCTCCTGTGGAGGTCCCAGCATCTCCTGTGAATAAATGTTGGGAAAACATTGAAACAGACCATATTTATGTGAAAGCCCACCAAGTTATCAACTTGTTTCAGGCATCTATCTCAGTCTGATTTTGTGTTGTGGGTTTCTTGCAAAACTGATTCTTCTGGAGACCATGAGGAACTTCCTACTGATACAAGGGAGGTGATTTGGGATACTGCTTTGTTTGTATGTTTTCACTGAGGAGACCAAATCACTCAATTTGGGGGAGGTAACAGAACAGGGGATTTCTCATGGTTTCTTCACCCTCTTACAAAGGTCTGACTTAGACAGCTTGTTCTCAGAACTACGAGTCTTACCTGAGTGTTTCCTATAGGCTCCTTAACAATGTCTTGTGTACCTGCTCTTGGAATAGTTAACTCGCTGGTTTTTTCTTCTAGTTTTGTCCCTAAAGGAAGTCATATTTTCTCTAAGGAAAGGGAATGGAATGCAGAGGAATAATTTAATGTTTTAAGATTGATCATACATTCATTGATGTTTAGTGTAGATGTTTTCAGGTTATGGAATACAGTGTAGAAGTTTGGTCCTTTTGCATTTAAGAGCAGTATGGTGAGAGTCTCAGATATCAACAAATATGTCACTTTACTTCATTTTCACTTCCAACTAAATTAGAAATAATAGAAAGTTAGAAATAACATTTGTCCCAAATGAAAATATATTTTTTAAGTTATAAAATTAGTATTCTCTTTTTTAAAATCCTCACCCAAGGATGTTTTGATTGATTTTAGAGAGAGAGGATGGGGGAGAAAGAGAGAGAAAGAAACATTGATGTGAGAGAGAAACATCAATCAGTTACCTCCTGAACACGCCCCAACTGGGGATTGAACCCACAACCTAGGTATGTGCCCTGACTGGGAATCAAACCTGCACAGGACAATGCTCCAACCAACTGAGCCACTCGGCCAGGACAAAATTAATACTCTGTGTAAAAAATTCAGATAATTAGACAAATATACAAAGAAATAAAAGTTGTCCAGATGTTAATCACTCAAAGATATTGAATGTTACTTTTCCTGTAAGTATCTTATGTATATTCTTTATAATAGGAACTATATCTTAATTAGAAACAACAGAAGAAAAATGTGTGGAAGGTTACTCTACTTAGCATCTGTTAAAGACACCCTGGTTCAGCTGAAGAAACATGTTGCTTTGCAGAGTAGGACTCTCAAATAAATCATGTCTTGATTTTAGCATTAACCTCTGCTTGAAGAATCAGTCCTACGACTAGGGTATTCTAATCCTTTATTAAATTGTGTCCTGAGTCCCACTTGCTATTCTGCTTTCTGAGTGGTCAATGGAAACCTGTGTCCTCCCTGGTGCTTCTGTTGTTCAGTGCTGCTCAGAGATCTCATGGGCAGGAAGTGGAAGGATCGTGTCTATGTGTTTACTCTCTTTTGCCTGCTTACACACAGACAATGCAAGAAAATACTTTGCTGTATCGTTTATATTTTTTACACTGTTCTATTAAGCCTGATTGTAGTACTATTCTACTTAAATGCTAACTTAGCAATAGCATTGATACTTTAATGCCTACTATTAAATTTTTTATAGAAATGATATATCTTTATTAAACCATTCCCAGAAAATGTAGATAGCATCATATTTTGAATATAGTTTAATGCCCAATCTCTTAGTCCCTTCACAGCAGAGACAGCCATGTTATGAGTTTGCAGTGAAATTAATTTTTCCTTTTAATCCTCTCTCCCCCACTGTACCCTTATGTGACTTTTATCTCTCTATTTTCTTTCTCTTTCCCCTTTAGTTACTGGTCTTGAGAGATGGGTGAGTTTTCTTCTTGAGATGATGGGGCAGGTATCATCTGGGGAAACTAACTGGGTTTTACTCCTCTCCCTTGCCCACCCCAAAGAACCGAAAGTTCCATTATTTTGTTCTTGGCCTTCTTTCCCTTCCGATTAAGTGATTCTCATGATGTTAACTCTCTGTAAGTTTTTTATATGATGTTCTTCATAAGTTTATTATTCATTACTGTTTAAGAAGATGACTTTAGAATAACATATAATATTTGCCAATGTTTTATGGACTGAATTGGAAATGTGATGCAAAAATAACAAATACATTTTCAAACGTATTTCAAAGTGTCTTTATTATTAAAGATCTCACTGTAAAATCTAAGGCTATAATTTGTTTTATTTTTTTTAACTAGATTCTTTGTCTTTTAGGAGTTAGGGAAAGAGGAAGCCCAAAATGAGAAACAGACCAAAAAGAGTCCTTCACTAACTTCAGAAAAGAGGTTAAGTGGAGTGCCTTCAAAATCACTGGACTTGAATAAAAACGAGTATCTTTCTCTGGACAAAAGCAGCACTTCAGATTCTGTTGATGAAGGTAAAGAATTTCTTAGAAAGTTTAATAAAATTTCAGTATGTCTTTTAATGTTAATCTTTGTATTCATTGTATGCAGATTGAGAATTTAGTTGCATTAGGTACAGTCTCTCTCTATAAATAACTAAAAAAAGGGAAGAGGCTGCGAAATCTCACTCATCTCCAGTTTCCAGAGCCTGGAATTTGAAAATCTCTGTCGCATTTAGCTGTTTAAATTCCAAGGCTTACGTCAATGGAGGTAGGTGGAGCGGCAGTGGGAAAGCAAAGCTCAATAAAAATCTGTTACATTATGATTATACTTTCTTTTAACCACCCAAAATAAGAGAGAGGGAGAGAGAGGTGTGAAAGTAGAGAATAAAAATAAAAAGCAGTTGCTTAAAGGAATTATAGCAAATCATGTTCTCTCTACTTTCTCTAAGTTAATACCAATAACCAGGGGCTTGTTATTAAGGGAGCATTTTAAGGACTTTTTTTTCTTTTAACTGTAAGATTAACATTGAAGCCAGTGGAGAAGGGATACTTTGGGAAATACTTTGAAGTTCAGGAATGGGAACGATGTCTGGGTTTTTTCCATGCCTGCTTTCCTACCAGCTGGGCTCAGAATAGTACCGGGGACAGTGCAGTTTGGATCTGCGGGACATGGTGTATGTGCTTGTCTAGTTGCTGTTCAGGTTAGACCTGGTTCAGGTTAGACCTGGTTCAGGTTAGACCTGACGTCTTTTACTATCATGAAAAACAAATCTGTGAAAATCTAGACTGAATCCCAGTCAAATCTAGATCCAATCCAAATCAAGTCCAAATCTAAAAACAAATCCAAATTTAACTAAACCAATACTAAGTCCATGAAAACCCAATCCAAATCAGATTAGACCTTGGTTTGGGAACCGTGAAGTATCTGTTTGTTTGTTTTTTTAATTTTTTTTTTCTTTATTGATTTTTTAGAGAGAGAGAGAGAGAGAGAGAGAAACATGCTATAAGAGAGAATGTCGACTGGCCGCCTCCTGCATGCCCCACACAGGGGTTTGGGCCCACAATCTGGGCACATACCCTGACCAGGAATGGAACCAGCTACCTCTTGGTGCATGGGTCGACGCTCAACCACTGAGCCACACTGCTGGGCCTGAAGTATCTGTAATAAAATTAATCCATGCTCTTCAAAACATAAATAAAACTGCTCTATTTTCTAGACATCACAGGCTACATTAAGAAGACAGTTGTTGAGTTCTTTTGAAAAGATAGTTGAGAGGATTTTAAATGGATCCAGCCCCAGAAATGACTAGACTCCTGGTGTTCTTACCATTCATGCTTTGGTAGACAGCAGGTATGAATTAGTTGTCCCCTGCCTAGCTGAACCCCTGACTTTAGGAAGATCTACTCTGGCACCCAGTGGCCAGATAGGTAAGTGACGCTGAAACAAGGATTCTTTTTCCCTTTCTCATTTGCTCTTTTATAACAATAGTGCTTCAAAAGTAGTTTCCTTGTCCTGGCTGATTTGGCTCAGCAGTTAGAGTGTTGGCCTGTGGACCAATGAGTCGTGGGTTTGATTCCAGCCAAGGGCAAGTACCTTGGTTGTAGTTCATCCCCGGCCTGGTGGTGCGGGAGGCAGCCAGTCGATGTGTCCCTCTTATGTGGATGTTTCTCTCTCTCCCTTTCTCTCCCTCTCTCTTTCTCCCACTCTATCTGAAGATAAAGAGAAAAAAATATCCTTGGGTGAGGATTAAAAACAAAAAAAGTAGTTTCCTTATTGAGTTCCTATAAAATTAACATTAATGATAGGTTACATAAAGCATAACATAAAAATTTGTATCAGCTGTGTTCATATCTAGAAATAAAGAGTAACAGTGAACCCCGATCACATTTTGCTCCTTGCTGGCGCTTCTTTAAAGATACCGTTGGGCTCTCCAGCAGTGACATCTTCCAAGCAACATTCAGCCTTCTGTTTGTACAGGTTTTCATGAAGGTGTATGGGATGGCATTTTTTTTTTATTAGATCATCACTTGATAAATCCAGTATTCCTGTTGCTTTCCCTAAGCAGGTTCCAAAATCTCGGGCTTATCAAACATATTAAGTGGGTTTTATAATGAAACTCTTGTTTTGTTTCTGTAAGTTATGAGGTTAAGAGAATGCTTGAAGTCCATGAACTGAGGAGATGATGGGAAAGGTCAAGAGGAGTAAACCATGCCAAGAAATTTGGAAATGTGTGTGGGGATTTGAGGGAGCTAAGTAAATGGCAGATTACTTTAAACCAAGCCTCACTTAATTTAAAATAATAGTATTTTGATCTACTATTGTGAGCAGGTTGAATGAGAAAATGAGAGGATTTCTTTTCTACTACATATAGCCTATAATCTTTGGGAGGGAGGTAATGGACTATTTTGATATAGAGACTTCTTAGACCCATGTAAACTTGAGAGGAATCAACAAAGCACCATGAACTACCTCGTGGAGGGACCTGAAGTAATTTCTAGCACAGTTCCCTTGAAGTGGAGTTTAACTGGAGCCCAGATAGGGAAAGCCGAGAATCTGCTGTGCATAGCTTATCTTTTCTTGTTGTTAGTGTACACTGGGCAGTTCAGACCCACCAAGAATGAAGGGTGCCTTTTTTAGGGATATTTCTGTACTTCCAGAAGTGGGTTCTGGGCCTCCAGCTGCAGAACAAAACGCTAAGCATTGTGTTAAACGTATTACTCATTTAAAACTTTGATATGTAATAATTCACAGAAAAAGCCACAGAACTTGGTTTCGCAGGGTTGTTGCTGAATAGACTTTCCTTAGCTTACTATTTGCCTACTTTGGGGGAGGAGTTCAGAGCATTTGAGAAGATACTGGGAGTTTCCTGGCAAATGAATATGAGTAGACACAGTGTGACTACATCCACAAGTACAAGGACATTATGGTTGTGTTTCCAAGGATCTAATATTTCTGTTGCTATCAGGATTTACATCTACCTGCCCTGTTCTGTCATGCCAAGGGCAGTCTGTGAAACATTTGCCCCAGGAGGTAGAGCCTTGAGTGGAAGGGGACAAACTAGCTCATGGCTTGAGAAACCTGGCCTGTGTCATGTGATGGAAGTTAAATTTAGTTTTGTATAGCTGGGGTAAGAACTTGGTGTGATAGGGTTTCCTAACCAAAGTGACTTATGCCGAGAATGGAAACTAAGGCAAAGATTAAGTGGGGGGAGGAGTGCCTAAAAATAGCAAAATTGGAATCCATGATCTACATCTGACAGAACAAGATGAATTAGAGGCAAAGCCGTGCAAAGAGAAACAGGAATCAGAATATCAAGTGGTGCTTATTAATTAATAAAGGTGAAGACAAGTAGACCTCTGGGGAAAGCCAGAGAAAAGCCGTGAGATAGTCTAGCATGTCAGGGAGCAGCTGAGCAGGGGTAACCCAGGCACTGTTACCCAAGTCAGGTTTCTGAACAGTGCTCTCAAATCGAATGTGGTTGTCCAGGTGTGAAGAAAGCCCTCAATCGAGTCAAGAAGACAGCTGGTCACCAGTTTTTAGAAAAGGAAGAAGATTTAACAGACTGTGTCCTCAGTCACTCGGTTAAACTCCAAATCACCTGCTTTTCTTGCAAACCTACCTACTACATTTTCCAAGCACCTTCAAAACACTATCACCATTTGTTTCAGTTTTATTTATGTCCACGTCCTTTTCAGATGTATCTGTCTCACTTCCCCTACCATTTCCATTGGCACTTTCAAACTGATGTGTTTGAAATGGTATTTTTTCTTTATTGGAAAAGGTAGCCGCTACTACGTTGAGCTGTGTTCCATTCCCCATTTAAAATATCAGCTGCTAGCTTAATATGTCACAGCAGTGCTGTTGGTGATGTTACTTGGATAGGAAGCTTTGAAATATGAATTTCATGCATAAATAATCCCAGGTAGAAATAGTTTAGTTTATACCCTTACTTCTTTGAACACATTTACATACAAGAGGTATTATTGTTAATTTCCTTTAGTGATACCACAAATTCTATTTGTATCTGTTATAATACAGAATAGTTTATTTCATAAGGAAGCTTAAATGAAATATGAAAATATTATATTAAAATACCTATTTGAGTGTGATTTGTTTCCTTCTTAAATGTGAACAAGAAGTTTACTTTTCCAGGGTTCCTCAGAGAAATGGCTGCTTCTAGGGCTGGGTGGGGAATATACGAAATGAGCCTAGGCTGTCTTGTAGTGCCAGAACATATAGTGCATGACAAACGGACACAGGAGTCAACCTGAAAGAGCTCCTGATAGCCAAGTAAAAATGTTTGAGCAACAAAATAAATGATTATAGTATTGGATTATAACCTAGAGAATAAAATAACTACTCCTGAGTTCATACTGATATAAATGATTGAATAAAGCACAAATCTTTCTCACAGTGCTCCAAACAATGTATGTAGGTACTACCCCTTCCAGGAGCTGGAGCTTTAAATCTCCTGTCCTTGAGTATGGGCTGAACTTAGTGACTCATTTCTAATAGACAGAATATGGGAGGGGAAAATAGTATCTCTGCAATGGAGAAACCTGCCAGACATCACCCTAACCAAGTGATCAAAGTTAGCATCATCACAAATCATGTTGACATGTGTACCCCCACCCCCACCCCCACCCCCAGTTTGATGTGAAGGGCACTTCACCTTTGTGGTGTTCTTACCCCAAATCCACAACCCTGTTTTAATCATGAAAAAAACTCAGATGAACCCAGATTGAGTGACATGCTATAAAATATCTGACCAGTGTTTTTCAAATGTGTTAAGGCCTTTGAAAAAGAAGAAAGAAAGGAGGGACAGTCATAGATTGGAGGAGACTAATGAGATATAACTAAATACAACGTGATATTTTAGGTTGGATCCTAGTACAGAAAAGGACATTACCGGGGTGGGGGTGGGGTTAAAGCCTAATTTAGTTAATTGTACATCTAAAATTACTCACCAATGTTAAAAAGTATAGTTGTAAATTCAAAGTTATATAAATAAAAATAGACCATAATAACCACTTATTCAATCAAAAATAGTTATTTAATACTTACTATGTGCCAAGCACATACATACATTGGTGTTTAAAATCAACATGGACCCGCCCTGGCTTGTGTGGTTAGGTGGTTAGACTGTCTGCCCATGGACCAAAGGGTCTCAGATTTGACTGATTCCTGGTCAAGGGCACATACCTGGGTTGCAGGTTCAATACCTGGCCCCAGGTGGGGCATGATCAGGAGGCAGCCATCAGGAGGCAGACAATTGATGTGTCTCTCTCACATCAATGCCCGCCCCCCCGACCCCTCGCCTTCCACTGTCTCTAGAAATCAGTGGAAAAAACATTCTTGAGTGAAGATTAACCAAAATAATAATAATCATAAATAAAATCAAATAAGATCAATATGGTCCCTACTCACATGGAACTTAGAGTTCAATGCAGGAGCAAGACAATGACCAAGTCAATAAGCCGACAAAAATATAATTACAGCCCTGGCTGGTTTGGTTCAGTGATTGGAGTGTTGGCCTGCAGACCAGAGAGTCCCGGGTTTGGTTCCCACTAGGGGCACGTACCAAAAAAAAAAAAAAAAAAATTATATAAACATATAGATAGATAGATAGATAGATAGATAGATAAGTTGGAATAAGTTCTGTGAAGAAATGAGCAGGACCAATAAAATCACTTGTACTTGTTTGCTTTCTTTGTGAACATCTGAATTACCTTTACAATGAACATAAGTACTTCTATGTCAGAAAAGCTATATATCAAGCCTAATTGGGAAGCTGCCTCACAAAACCTCAGCAAATTGCCTAGTTTCCGTGATTCATTTCTATGCAGAAGGAGCCACTATTTGAAGTTGCGGTGAATAGCTTTGTTGCAAGAAGAAGGTAAATCAATATTTACTTGATATCTCTAAGTTCTGTGCACCCGTAGCAAAGTAGAGAGACACAAATGATTTAATGAGGGAGAAAAAGCAATAGTTGGGATGAAGGCAGAGCTAGAAGAGTTTTTCTGATTCTTAGACCAGTCCTTTACTTTCCCAGACTGCGTCCCCTGGTGTAATACTGACAGGCGCTCTGCACAGACACTTCTTAGAGCTTGATTTCTGAAATACTTGGTCACAGTTCCCATTCTGTATTGATGGGGCATAATCCTTGAAGTAACAAATAACCCCAGTCCTGAAATCACTCAAATTTCATATTGGATTGCTTTGCTGTGTTTTCTTTACTTTAAGCTCCTATTTCTAGCTATCTTTTCTTTTCTTTTTGATTTTTCTAAGTCAAACTCCTGAAAGTATAAAATAGAGTTTAAGTATCTGTGCTTGGAAGCTGGAGTGAATTCCAGTTCCAATTCTGTCAGTCACTAGCCGTGGGGCTTTGGCGAGTCTCTCCATGCCTCAGTGTGCTCATCTATACAGTGGAAATGATGGTGACACCACTTATCTCTCAGGGTTGTTCTGAGCGTGAGTGGATACTTGTAAGGTGCTTAGCACAATGCGTGGCATATAGTGAGCGCCATACAAGCATGGGCTTTTTAAAAACATCCTCACCCAAGGATATTCTTCCATTTATCTTCAGATAGAGGGGGAGGGAGGGAGGAAGGGGGGGGGGGAGAGAGAGAGAGAGACATCGATGTGAGAGAGACATATCAATTGGTCACCTCCCACATGACCCCGACCAGGCCAGTGACAAACTGCAACGGAGGTACATGCCCTTGACCAGAATCGAACCTGTGACTCTTTGGTCCACGGCCTGATGCTCTAACCACTGAACCAAGCCAGCCAGGGCAAGCATGAGCTATTTTATTGAATGTTTCCTAGGACTATGAGGAGAGGTGGCAGACACTGCTGCTTCAGTGGCAGCCAGTAGTTTTCAACCTCTTTGTCATTATCAGGTTCCCAGAAAAATGTAATATTCCACTGAACATGATTTAGCTTTGAAGCGTACTTTCCAGAAGGATTTATTATTTTAATGTGTGATATTAAGAATAGGTTGTGAATACAATGCTACTTGCCTTGGGGAGCAGCTTTAAGTCAAGTTTGAAATCATATTCGAGGCTAGCAAGTGAGTGAGCGCAGCAGATAGAACCATTCGTGAATGTGTGCATACTGAATGTACGAGCATTCAGAGTGGGCCTAAGAGCTGTGGCGGGTGCCGTTCTGTGCATCAGTCCTGCCCTTGTCCCCTTTGAAATACAGTGATACCTCGGTTCTCGAACGCCTCGGATTTCAACCAAATCAGTATTCGACCAGGGGATTCGAGAAACTTTTGTCTTGGAATCCGAACAAATATTTGGAACTCGAACTTCCGAGATGAGCCGAGTTGAGCCGAATGGCGTTCATTCGGCCCAGCGCGCCTTGCTTGCGTGTTCAGTGTGAGTGCAGAGAGAGAGTCACGCTTTGTGGAGAGAGTCACGCTTTACACTGAATTTAACCCTTAGACATACTGTACACTTTTATTTCTTGTTGAGACTTATGTTTTTCTACATATTATATACAAATTAGGCCAGTAAATAGGCATTTTCTGGGGCTTGGAACGAATTAATCCAGTTTCCATTATTTCCTATTGGGTTTCATTGCTTCGGTTCTCGAACAATTTGGTTCTCGACCGTCCTCCTGGAACGAATTATGTTCGAGAACCGAGGTATCACTGTAGTCTTTTGAGCGATACATTATGGGAGTTTGATGTCATTCAAGTTAAATATTTCTTTATCTTTTTGGGTATTGACAACTGAAATATTGATCATCATAGTTAACTATATCCTCTTATGTATAGTTAGTTATTCATCATACATATGTATGTAACACCAATTTAGAGTTTTATTAGTGCCCTGAATGTGCTGATCACTGTAATCACATTTAAAAAACTATTTTGTATCAAAAACAAGTGGACAAAACCAAACCTTGAAATTACCTTTCCTGGATTTCTTCCCTTTTGGTTCTATGTTGTGTTTTTTTTTCCCCCCAGAAAATATTCCTGAGAAAGATCTTCGTGGAAGACTTTATATCAACCGTGTTTTTCACATCAGTGCTGAGAAAATGTTTGAATTGCTCTTCACCAGTTCACGCTTTATGCAGAGATTTGCCAATTCTAGAAATATAATAGGTTGGTTCTTGCATTCTTATCTAATGACAAATTTGGGAAGATTTTATTATCTTTAGAGGGTTGAGCCTATATAAATTGGTTTATGTTGTCAGGAGGAAAGTTTAGCAGGTTCTGACTTTATTTTGATGATATATAAACTAGTATTTATGTGTTTTGGTTAAACTCACATGTAAACAATATAGTTGTCCAATTAGTCAGATCCTACCTACAGTTCAGTTCAGACCCTTTGAAAACTAGAACTCCATTTATTTATTAATGTAGCAGTTCAGTTGGGTTGAACCCATTGTAAAGGGCTGCACTGTGGAACAGCTGGATGCTAGTAGAGTGTAAATTGGTGAAATCGCTTTGCAATATGGTTTGGCAGAATATACTAGAGCTGATCACATGCATTCTGTCTGACTCAGCAATTCTACTACGAGGCATATATCCTTCACAAATGGGTACATATGTACTCTGAATGATATGTACTATTATTCAGAGCAGCATTATTTATAATGCCCCAAAACTAAAAAAAAAAGCCCAAATATCCACCAATTCTCGGTACAAAAAATAATTGTTTATTATTCATAGTAAAGTAGCAAAGCATTTTCTACTGATAGCTATTATAGTCTTGTGATTATATTAAGAACTTCATAGTTAAAAATCATTTATTATATCTGTTCTGAATCTATTTTGTATTTTCTTGCTATTCATGTCTACCTGGGGAACTTGATATTTCAGAAGAGTTGGATACATTATTTGTTTAAATTTTCTAAGATGAAGCCTGTTGATACTGCACTGCTATTTTATGGCTGCAAAGGTTCACAAGGGGCTAGCATGTTATTCCTAAATTAAGTTTGCTTTTTGAATCATGACTGCATTTAGTGTCCGATATCACATCTGGCTTCAGTGTAGATGAATATATGTGCTCTCTGGTGGTATAAGTGGCTTTGGGAAGCAAAGTCTCCTGGCTAATTATAAATCTAAACAGTTATAGGCATATTGTTATTTAGACCTGAATTACTCAGAAGGTTTCTTCCAAAAGAGATAATGTGCTTATGATTGCATACCATTATGCTGCCTTCTGAACTTGTTACATGGTAATCAGTTATACTTCTCAACAATGGGTTTCAAATGCTTCTTTCAAAAAATATCATGGATTTAGTGAAAAAAATTTTCAGTAGTTATTTGTAGATTTAATCTAATTCAGCACTAATATGGTTACTACTGGATCTAATAATTTTATTTATTTATTTTTAATCATCATCCACTGATTTTCAGATAGAGTGGGAGGGAGTGAGGGAGGGCGGAAAGAGAGAGAGACATCGATGTGAGAGAGACACATCAATTGGTGGCCTCCCTCATGACCCTGACCAGGGCCAGGGACCAAACCGCAACTGAGGTACGTGCTCTTCACTGGAATCGAACCCAAGACCCCTTGGTCCGAGGGCCAACGTTCTAACCGCTGAGCCAAACTGGCCAGGGCTAATTATTATTTTTTAATTAGGGAGCTTTTAAATAGGTATTCTTTCTTTACAGTTGTATGACTATTTCTGTACTTCAAAGCTCACTTTTGTCTTTTTATTCAACTTTTTAACTTTGAAAAAAGTATAAATCTTCAGAAAAGTACATGAATAGTATAATAAATCGCATATACCTATCATGTAGATTCACCAATTTTTTTTAATTGTGGTAAAATGTACAGAAGATAAGACATACCATTTTACCATTTTGAAGTTTACAATTCAGTGGCATCCGACATTTACATTGCTGTGCGGCCATCACCACCACCAGCTGCAGAAGTCTGTCATCTTCCCAAAGTGAAGCTCTGTGTCCTTTAAACAGAACTACCCATTGTCCCTTCCTCCCAGCTGCTGGCGACCGCCCTTCTACTTTCTCTCGCTTTTCATTCGACTCCTCTGTGTACCTCCCATAACTAGAATCCTTTGTTACTGGCTTGTTTTACTTAACCATAATGTCTTCAAGGTTTATCCATGTTAGAGCATGCGTCAGAATTTCATTCCTTTTTAAGGCCGAGTCATATTCCATTGTCTGTATAGACCACATTTTGCTTATCCATTCTTATATTGATGAAGTTTTGAGTTGTTTCCACTTTTTGGTTGTTGTAAATAATGCCGCTGCGAACACTGATGTACACGTATCTGTTTGAGTACCTGCCTTCAGTTTCTTTGGGTATATACCTAAGAGTGGAATTGCTGAATCATAAGGTAATTCTGTGTTTAATTTTTTGAGGAACTGTCATACTGTTTTCCAGAGTGGTGACATCATTTTACATTCCCACCAGCAATGCAAAGGTTCCAGTGTCTCCACATCCTTGACAACTTGGTATTTTCATTTTTGTGTGTGATAATAGCCATCCTAATGGGTGTGAAGACTCACCAGTTTTAAAACTTTATTACATCAAAGGATTATTCATTTGTTCTGAAATTCCTGATTTTTATTATTTCAATTCAATATATCAAAATGGCTCATGTGTCTTTTTTGTATGCTGTTGCCATTTTTCTTAAAATTTCATCCCTAATTTTTTATACCTTGATGAGCTTTACTCAGGTATTGGGGGGCTTGACTTTTCCAAGTTGTTAATTGGATGATGTCATGGTGCATGATGTTCAAAAGGCTTGTTGATAACATTGGTGATACTACTAGTGGAAGATAATTCTTTTATCCTTGTTGATGACTGCTTTGTTGAATAATGTGCAGTTTTTAACAGCAGAATTCAACAATATCTTTAAATTCTATTGCTGATTCACAATGGATTATTTGTTTAAAACAGGTTGACATAGGACCAAAGTAACCTTTGAATAGTATTTTAGAATTTTATATCTTTCATGTAAATAAACCATTTGTATAGCAAATTCTAGATGATAAATTTCATGGTTTGTGATGCTGCTTTTTAAATTTAGTTGTAAGATTTTTCCAGATACTCAAAAGGCAGCTTTAGGAACCCTTATTAAATCCCGAGGCCTAGTTATATGACAGAAATGGAGTAAAATTGGATAGATCATAATGCCTGGCTTCATTCCTTTGATGATAGGTAATGGGTTAGATGAGGGCTCCTATATTTAAGGATGCTGATGAATAGCAGCCAGACATACTAATCGCCCAAGTCCATTTGTGTTAACAGCACTAGATGATTTAGTCAGATCTTTGAATAGAGTTCATGGTGCTGTTACCTATACTTTCCTAGTCTTTGGATTGTAAAATGAGCTTTGCTGTATAGCACTATGTTCTAAAGTGCTATACTTCTGTTCAAAGTGTGGTTTTTACTCACTGTGTTGTTGCTAATCAAATGAAAGAAAATTTTGACCAAGATTTTGCCATAAATACAGAGAGATTATCCTATAGCTTGTGCTATATAGGTTTATATAGTTATTTATATTCTATCACCCCCTCCTTAATTAAAGAGTTCAGCAGATAAGCCATTAACATTATATGATTTCTCAGTGACATGTTTTCTCCACAAGTTGGGATCAAGGCCACATTGTTGTATAATGACAAATGTCTTTCAAGGTTTTGTCCTCAATGATGAGAATGCTGAAGTGTTGTTTGGTCTCTGATAAGGCTGGTGCCATTACTTCTCTTTGTAGGTACTGGAGACTTGAAAAAGAAGCCGGCAGATGAACCAACTTTTATTTTTATCTTCTCAAGAAAAGCAAAAAGTGTATTAATAGACAATAATTTAAAAGTAAATAGATTAGCGATGGGGGATATCACATATAAGAAGAGTGCCTAACATTTAATTTTACTTTTGGACTGGTCAAAAATAAAAATTTAAATAATTCGAAAACTACCTCTTTGATGCCATTTCAAGTTATACCCTTCAAATTTCTAGAAGTAACTCATTTTATGTTTGCTGTGATTAGATGTAGTGTCCACCCCTTGGAATGTGGAACCTGGAGGTGATCAGCTGAGAACCATGACCTACACTATCATTCTTAATAATCCGCTCACTGGCAAGTACACCGCTGCCACTGAAAAGCAGGTATGTCCCCCCTGCCGTGTGTTCAGAAGAATCGTGCATGTGGGGGGAGAGAAGGTGCCTGTCCCAGTCACCACTTACAAAACAATTTCAACAAATAAATGGCAAGAAAAAAGGGAGGAGAAACTGTTACAGGTTAAAAGAGACTTTAAAAGGCATATCAACCCAATCTTAACTCAAACAAACCAACTGTAAAAAAGGTATTTGTGGGATTTAAGGAATTGTTGATTTTTGTTTGTGTAATGGTATTGTAGCTATATTTTAAAGAAAAGAATATTTATCTTTTAAAGAGACATACTGAAGAATTTGAAGAGATATGCTTATGTGTTTATGGGTGAAATTCTATTGATGTCTGGGATATCCTTTAAAAGTAATCCAGCCAAGTCCTGGCTGGCACGGTTCAGTGGTTCAGTGTTGCCTTCCCCTTCCCTTGCACCAGGGGGTCTTGGGTTTGATTCCTAGTCAAGGGCACAGTCAGGGCTCGGTGGGAGGCACCCCTTCCTTTCCACTCTCTCTGAAAAAAGTCAATGCAAAAAAAATATCCTCCAGTGAGGATTAACAACAATAACAACAAAAGTAATGTAGCCAGGCAGAGGGTGGTGGAGGAGAGTGTAGGGAGGGATTGTGGGAATGGGGTACAGATGAAACAGGACCAGGCAGGAGTTAATGTTGAAGCTGGTTGATGAGCTTATGAGGGGTCATTATACTTTATTTCTGTTCTTGTGTATATTTGAACCTTTTTAAAAAATAATAAATGGGTTTTTAAAAGAACACCATTGGCCCAGCTGGAATGGCTTAGTTGGTTGAGTTTTGTCCTGTGCACCAAAGGGTTACTGGTTCAATTCCTGATCAGGACACATGCCTGGGTTTCAGGTTAGATTCCTGGTAGGGGCACATATGGGAGGCAGCCGATCAATGTTTCTCTCTCTCTCTCTTTCCCCTTCCTCTCTCGAAGCATGTACTCTGGTGAGCATTAAAATAATAATAAAATAAAAACGCTACTGGAATTTGGATTTGCAGAATCATGTCAAGGGTTTGGGTCAAATAACTAGGTGGCTGCTGTGAGACATGGGGAAGAGATGATAAGAGATTTGATGCTTTCCTCTGGGCCAGTGTGGCACTGTTTTAGAGTGGAGCTTGTGTTTGGCCAATTTGTGTTAGAAGTATAGTCTATTTGTTGTGCAAAAAGTTTGAAAGTGTCTATTAACATCTGAACTAATCATGCTGTTGTAGTTTTGTCCATCAGTGTTAAAAAGGACTTACTTTTTTTAAAAAAGATTTTCAGACAATTAAGAAACCTTTGATATTTTGGTATGAGATTCTTTGATAATCTTGGAGGATAGGTATAAAAGGTATGATTACAATGAGAAAGGTTTGGCCAGCAACCACTTCAAATCCTGTTTAGGGAAAGTAGTGTTTTGTTTTGGTGAAGGGTGGTTTTATGAAACTTTGATGAATTTTGGGGCGGGGTCCTTAATTTATTCATGTAATTTTTTAATTGTTTCCTAACAGAAACATTAAAAATTCTGTATAAACTAATAATAAACACAAGAGATTATTATATGGTTGCTTTCTCCTCCTCTCCCCTAAAAGAAGGAAAAATAGCCCTGCCAGTGTGGCTCAGTGGTTGAGCATCAACCAATGCACTAAGAGGTCACCAGTTCAATTCCCAGTCAGGGCACATGCCCAGGTTGTGGGCCAAATCCCCAATAGGGGATGTGCATGAGGTGGCCAATTGATGTTCTCTCTCATCGATGTTTCTCTCTCTCTCTCCCTCTGCCTTCTTCTCTTTCTAAAATAAATAAAGAAGAAAAGAAAGAAAGAAAAATAATTATACTATGAAATGATGGAGAGGCAGCAAATACCATTTCTGCAGGTCCTTTCTTCTCAGTTCATAGACAGCACAGCCAGCATGGAGGCTCTTCTGGCTTTGAACGTAGGCTTTGCATGTCTTTTGTTGTTTCGGAGAAGAAATTCTAATATATAGGTTCTGAATGGGCAAGGAATTTGATATATTAAACATGTACATGCAAAAAAAATTATCTTATTTTGGCAGACACTATATAAAGAAAGTCGGGAAGCACAATTTTATTTGGTAGATTCAGAAGTGCTGACACATGATGTCCCCTACCACGACTACTTCTACACTCTGAACAGATACTATATCATCCCATCTTCAAAGCAGAAATGTCGGCTGAGGTGAGCTACTGCAAAGGAGTGCTTTAGTCAGCATATTAGTAACCCTAAGATCTTAGTGGTAGCTTTAAACAACAAAGCTTTATACTTTGTCCAAAGTACACGTCCACCGTTGGTTAGCAGAGGGAAGGGGCTCCTCCCTCAAGGCCCAAGCCCACGAATGCTTTGACATCCTCGAGCCACACAATCCCGGATGTGTCGTTTCAGCTGCTGCAGGAAGAGAGGGCTGTAGAACTGTGCTCACAGTGCAGAGGCCAGAACTAGTCACCAGACCCTGTTTAATGGCAAGGGGGCTGGGAGTTCTTGAGGGGCACACAGTGAGCAGGGAGCGACTCTGTTGCAGTGGGAAACAAGAAATGTTGGTTCATTGAAGTGAGTGATGGGCCAGCAAATGCTTGGCCTAGTCTTAGCTAATGTAGTTTTCAACTAATTTGTGACCACTGGAGATTTTTTATACAAGGTATTTAGCAAATTTAGAATTTACTTTGAGATGTTTCTGTTATTTAAATAAAGAAAATTCAGGATTAGAGAAAGAAAAGAAATAAAATGTCAAGTTCTTAGAAGGAAAATTTGAAGTTCTTAGTAGCACACAGTAATTTTTGAAAGAAGTCATTATCAGTAAACAAATTTTCTTTTATAATCTAAATGACTGAATTTTTTAAGCTCCCCACTGAATACAATCTTATATTAAATTGCAATGTTAATATAACTAAATTCTGTTCTTTAAATAAATATTATTCTTATCCTATTAGAGTTTCCACAGATTTGAAATACAGAAAACAACCATGGGCCATTATCAAATCTGTAATTGAGAAGAATTCCTGGAGTTCATTGGAAGACTATTTCAAACAGCTTGGTTTGTAAATTTCTCAGTGTATCTATTTTTGTAAAAATGGCATCTATTAACAAAATGGACTAATTATTCATTTGGATTCATAGCAGAAACCGGTAGATCATGTTAGAATGCCTCACACTGAAGTGTGGTTGTGACTACCCCACTTGGAACTTCAAACTTAATTTTCATTGGTCTAACAAACACTTATATATTTTTTACTATATGCCAGACATTGTTCTATGTGCTTTATAAATATTAACTCATTACAAAACTGTGAGGTAGGTGCTATTAATATTTTTTTTTCCCATTTTACTGAATAAGAAATGTTGAAACACAGAGAAAGAGGTTAAATGATTTGCCCAACCTCACAGTTAGGAGATATCACACTCGCCTGACTCTGCATGGAGCCAAGGAAGCTGACTGGAGCGAGGGCCTACGTACTGGATCATAAATATGCGCCTGTGCTTGCTAATATTTGGAGAGTCCTCAGGCCCATACCTGCCTTACCAATGCAGCTTTCCTAGGTTTATGCAGGCCCATTAAGCAGTGGTATCATGTACATGTGTGAATTTTGTGGAGGTGGGTACTAGACTGCGGGGAGTACTACAGTAGTTCTGTTTGGATATTCCTTAAAATATACATGAGAAAAAAAAATACCTACATGAGCATTATTAATTTTAGTTAAAGAAAAGCTGGTGGTCAGTCAACTCAGGTTAATTTCTCTATCATCCTCCAGATTGTTGGTTATTTAATTTCCTTGCTTTTCTCTTTGGTTATTTCATTATTAAACTCCTAATCAGGAACAAAGAAAATGAAACTAAAAAATTAGTTTGGACACTGGAAATGAGCTGCTAATGAAAAAATCTGGTAAAGGAAAAGGTTGAAATAATTGACAAAAATGAAGGTTTTTGCAGATTTTCTTTATTAGGGCTTCCTTTTTTGCAAACCCTTGTTGTAAATTAGAACTGTTATATGCTACTCCTTTGAAATTGACCATCAAGTACCATAATCTATCTTAGAAATTTTTCTAATGATCCAATATAAGTGGGTAGCCTGTTGTTTCTATAACTGAAATCATTAATATTTAATATAGCACATGGCAAATTTGCTCTTATGATCCCATCATTTATTAATACAGTTCATTCTTCCTAGAATAATGAAGCCTTATTGTGGGATCACTGTACTCTCCAAAACGTTTCATTAAGAGTAAGGTTTGAATCTAGGCCATAAGAACCTAAGTAATTATTAAAGAAAGTTTCCAAGGCTTAAAAACACAAATAGAACACGAAACAACCACCAAACCCCCTGTATCTTACAATTGAGAAGGTTTCTCCAACACCTAAAGATTTTTTTCCTTCTCAGAATCAGATTTGTTAATGGAAGAATCTATATTAAGTCAGTCCATTGAAGACCCTGGAAAACTTAGTGGCCTACGAAGGAGAAGGCGTACATTCAACCGGACATCAGAAACAGTTCCTAAACTTTCTTCCCAGCGTTCTTCTGGAGATGGGGGTTTAGATGCCAAAGAGGACATTGCAGGTAGCTGTCATCTGGCAAACAGAGATGGAAGATTTTAGTTTACTTATATGAAGCAGGAAATGACTCTAGCAGTTGCAAAAGGGCAGGTGTTATGGTCAATACAAGTATTTTATTGGGCCATGTGGTATTTTAAAAAGTGAAAATTTTTGTGTATAAATTCAGATCTGATAGCTCTGGACCCAAATCCTTTCAGAGCAATAGTTGGTTGGAGTTTAACAGTAGCTGCTTCATTAGACCAAGTCCGCAGGCCACCAGTATCCACCATTTTTCCTGGCTGCTGGACGCTTCGCTCATTCATTCCCTGCCCAGCATGTACAGACAGTTGATCTCTACCCTTGATCGTACTACAATGATTGTTTTTAATCCTTATATACCGTTAAGGCCAGTTCAGCAAAATCGCAAAGATAGAATTTGACTTTTTATCCTCTCAAATTTGAAGACATCCTGCCTCTACTGTTATTCTCTCCCTCTCAGAACTATAAAGCTGTAATACCTTCTCATCCTTCTACTTTATAAAATTCCCTTCTAAGCCTTTTTTTTTTTTCACTAAAAATTTTTAATGTTGACATTATTGCAGGTGTCCCCTGTTTCTCCCTGACTTTGCCACCATCACTCACCCCTACCTCCCTCTCCTTTGGCCTCCTTACTTCTTACTTCAAATATGTTTAAGTTAATGGCTCTAATTTTGGAATTTAGAAGTGTGGGCAATAGAGAACAGGTGAAGATGACTTAAACATTTTTTTAAGGAGGGAAGTATTATACATAAACCTAGCTCAAAATTATTTGCAGAGATAGAACTTAGCTAGAAATCATACATGATGTATTGAATTGCATATTTAATTTTAGAGTAAATTAATTTGTAATATGGGCCAAATTTGAAGGACTGAAGTAATTTTTCTTTTTATAGATTTGGTTCATATTACTCTTGATGTCAGAAACCATAAAAAGGTGCAGGAAGTTCACCCTAAATCACTTTGTCTTTACAAATAATTTAAAATTTTTCTTTTCTAGTTCTTTTCAAATGAAATTAAAATTTTATCAGTTGTAATCATAATCCTGATTTTAATGCAGCCTTTTTTGTGTGTAATCTGTAGGAAAGAAAAAAGAAATGGAAAGCTATAACTTCATCCTGATTGTGGTGATGAGTATTTTGTAAGTATTTGTTTTGAATGCTTATTTAGCTTGTGTTTTTACTTTTAACAGTTTACAAAAGGATTTGAATACATTTGTATATTATGTAGGACTTGTTACTATTTGACCAGTTTGGGCCTGCAAAAACAGTAATTTTATATTCTTTAGACTGATAAATTTTTTTTTATTAATTTTTGTTACAGATGTTTCTCCTTTTACCCCCAACTGATTCCCCCTCCCCCTCCCTCCCTGCCCTGTCCCCAGCTTTGCTGTCCATGTCCATTGTTCATGCATACATGCATATAAGTTCTGTGGTTTATCTCTCCCCCACCAACCCCTCTTCTGGCGATTGTCAGTCTATACCCTACTTCCACGTCTCTGGGACTACACCATTCCTCAGACTGTTATGTTCATTATATTCCACAAATAAGTGAGATCATATGATAACTTGTCTTTCTCTGTTTGGCTTGTTTCACTTAGGATGATACTTTCCAGGTCCCTCCATGTAGTCTCAAAGGATAAGAGATCTTTCTTTCTTACAGCTGCGTAGTACTCCATTGTATATATGTACCACTGCTTTTTTATCCATTCGTCTACTGGTGGACACTTGGGCTGTTTCCAGATCTTAGCTATTGTAAATAGTGCTGCTACAAACATGGGGGTACATATATTCTTTCTGATTGGTGTTTCAGGCTTCTTAGGGTATATTTCTAGAAGTGGGATCACTGGGTCAACTGGAAGTTCAATTTTTAATTTTTTGAGGTAACACCATATTGTTTTCCATAGTGGCTGCACCAGTCTGCATCCCCACTAGCAGTATACTAGAGTCCCCTTTTCTCCACACCCTCGCCAACACTTGTTGTTTGATGATTTGTTGATGGCGGCCATTCTGAGGTGTGAGATGATACCTCATTGTTGTTTTAATTTGCATCTCTCTGATGATTAGTGATGTTGAGCATTTCTTCATATGTCTCTTAGCCATTTGTATGTCTTGTTTGGAGAGGTGTCTATCTAGTTCCTCTGCCCATTTTTTAATTGGGTTCTTTGTCTTCCTTTTGTGGAGTTGTATGAGCACTCTATATGAATTGGAAATTAACCCCTTATCTGATATATCATTGGCAATTATGCTCTCCCATACAGTGAGTAGCCTTTCCGTTTTGATGATTGTATTTTTCGCTGTGCAGAAGCTTTTGAGTTTGATCTATAGTCCCATGTGTTCATTTTCTCCTTTGTTTCTGTTGCCTTAGGTGATGTATCAGTGAAAATTCTGCTGCGTATGATGTCTGAAATTTTGTTGCCTACAGTTTCTTTTAGGATTTTTGTGGATTCATGAGTCACATTTAAGTCTTTTATCCATTTTGAGTTTATTCTTGTGTAGCGTGTAAGTTGATGGTCTAGTTTCATTTTTCTGCATGTAGCTGTCCAATTTTCCCAGCACCATTTATTAAAGAGGCTGTCCTTACTCCACTGTATGCTCTTGCCACCTTTGTCAAATATTAATTGAGCATATTGCCTTGGGTCCATTTCTAGGTTCTCTGTTCTGTTCCACTGGTCTATATGCCTGTTCTTGTGCCAGTACCAGGCTGTTTTGATTATAGTGGCTTTGTACTATAACCTGAAATCTGGTAGTGTGGTCCCTCTAACTTTGTTCTTCTTTTTCAAGATTGCTGTGGCTATTTGAGGTCTTTTTTGGTTCCATATGAACTTTTGAAGTACTTGTTCTAATTCTGTGAAGTATGCTGTTGGTATTTTGATGGTGATTGCATTGAATCTATAGATTGCTTTGGGTAATATGAACATTTTAATGATGTTAATTCTTCCAATCCATGAACAAGGTATGTGCTTCCACTTTTTTATATCTTCCTCCATTTCTTTTTTCAACGACATGTGGTTTTCTGCGAATTTATTTCTTTGGTTAAGTTTATTCCTAGGTATCTTAATTTTTCTGCCGCAATGGTAAATGGGGTTGTTTTCTTAGTTTCTCTTTCTGTGAGTTCATCATTGGTGTAAAAGAATGCCATCGATTTCTTAATGTTAATTTTGTATCCTGCTACTTTTCCAAATTCATTTATTAAGTCTAGTAAATTTTTGATGGAGTCTTTGGGGTTTTCTACATGTAGTATCATGTCATCTGCAAATAATGACAGTTTCACTTCCTCCTTTTCAATTTGGATCCCTTTTATTTTTTCTTCCTGTCTGATTGCTATGGCTAAGACTTCCAGTACTATGTTAAATAAGAGTGGCGAAAGTGGACATCCTTGCCTTGTTCCTATTCTTAAGGAAAATGCTTTTAGTTTTTGCCCATTGAGTATGATGTTGGCTGTAGGTCTTTCATATATGGCCTTTATTAGGTCAAGATATGATCCCTCTATTCCCACATTGCTGAGCGTTTTTATCAGAAATGGATGCTGGATTTTGTCAAAGGTTTTTTGGCATCTATTGATATGATCATGTGGTTTTTATTTTTCATTTTATTTATGTGGTGTATCACGTTTATTAATTTGAGAATATTTTACCAACCTTGCATCCTCGGGATGAATCCCACTTGGTGGATAATTTTTTTGGTGTATTGCTGGATCCGATTTGCTAGTATTTTATTCAGGATTTTGGCGTCTATGTTCATCAGGGATATTGGCCTGCAGTTTTCTTTCTTTGTAGTTAGACTGATAATTTTTTATGTATGATTTTCAGAAGAATTATTAAATTAGATGCAATACCAAGTACATATTCAATAAATGTTTTTATTTTTTAAACTAATTTGATTTATTTCTTCTGTCATATATTTTTATGGGATGTCCCATAAATTTAAAGAGAGTATTTACATATGCAGACTGGTGAAATTCCAGTAATGCTATATTACTCTTCTTGATTAGACCAGTAGTCTTTACCCTTTACTATGCATAAGAATCACTTGCTAAAATGCAAATTTCTCGGCCTCAATTCCAGAGATGTCAGTAGGTCTTGAGTAGAGATCAGGAATCAGTATTTTAATACACTGTGTAGGTTATTCTGATGAAAGTTATCTGAGGATCACCTGAAGAGAAATACTGGGGCAATTAGTCTGAATTTCAGTATTCTAGAGGAATCCATTTAGCCAGTCATATTTAGACTACTATTATCTACATGGCGGTATGTGAATCTTGAAGTAGTCCTTTAGATCCCATTGAATTGGTTCTGGCTGGGTGATATAGTCTAGAAATTTTTTGGAATGAAGTTCTTTTATCAGCTTTTTTTCTAATTATAGATTTTAGAACATAGAAAATGATTGTTTTGTCTTTGAGTTTTATAAAAAGGGCTTCATATTCTGGCTACATCTGTTTACCGTGACAATTTTGAATACTAAGTATTATCAGTGGTCTTTTACATTACTTCGCAAGAAGTTTATACTCAAATGTTGAGATGTTTATCTGTATATGTACCATTTCAGTCCCATAATAACTTCATAGATTTGATTTTCTTGCTACTACATTAGTTTTAATTTTTTAAAATATCCTCTTCTGGATGGATAAAGGGGAATACTGTAGACTTTTAAGGGCAAGTCAGTATTTTAACAGAAGAAATGAGATATAGATGCCACCTATATATTTCCATATATTTGTAATAAGAAATATATCCATTCACTTGAAAGGCTGTTGTGAGAACCAACAGAATAAGTTCATTTAGCATGTACTATTTAAAAAAAATTTTTTTTTCCCTTTATTGATTTTAGAGAGAAAGGAAGGGAGAGGGAGAAAGAGACAGAAACATATTTGAGAGAGAACATCGATTGGCTGCCTCCTGCATGCCCCCCACTGGGGATTTGGCCCACAACCTGGGCATGTGCCTTGACCTGGAATCAAACTGCGACCCCTTGGTGCATGGGTCGATGCCCAACCACTGAGCTACACCAGCCAGGCTAGCATGTACTATTTTATATATGATACCATTAATGTATATTTGGGATTTGATACTTTCTTTGTCCAAGATGAACTTGAAATTTTTGCTGACTGGTAATTTTTTTTTTTGAATTCTCACTGGAGGATATTTTTCCATTGACTTTTAGACAGAGTGGAAGGGAGGGAGGGAGAGAGAGAGAAACATCAATGTGAGAGAAACATTGATTTATTGCCTCCTGCACAACCACAACCAGGGTTGGGGATCAAACCTGCAACCCAGGTATGTGCCCTTGACCAGGAATTGAACCCAAGACCCTTTGGTCTGTGGGCCCATGCTCTAACCACTGAGCCTAATTGGCCAGGGCTGAATGGTAATTTTTAAAAATTTCTTTTGGCTTCTACTGGGAATAACAGGTACATCATGATCTACCTAAGATTAGTCCATATTGATCTTCATTTTCTGTTTGAAGTTCAGCATTATGGGTTTATAACTGCTTAAGCCAAAAAGCATCCAAAAACAGATATTGAAAGCATGCCTGGTAGATGTCTAAGCTGGGGGATGTCACACATCAGCACTGGCTGGGATGTGCAGAGAGGAGATATGTCAGGGACAGTCCCACCCTACTTTCTTTGAGAACTTGACCGTCACTGTAGTTACCTGCTAACTATTTCCTGTGTCCATTTAAAACTTAAAAGTAATGATTTTATATAACAGGGATAATTGATTTAAATACTAATAATAATTAGTAATATACATTTTTGAAGGTTTTGTATGTATATTCTGCATTAGCAGTGCTTTAGGTCTAGACAAGAGTGGATTAACCAGGTATGATTTGCTCTGCCTAGCTTGCTGTTGCTAGTTTTGTTGAATGTGACACTGTTTCTGAAGTTGTCAAAGATAGAATATGCTGCTCAGACCTTTTACCGTCTCCACCTCCAGGAAGAGAAATCTTTAAAGTAAGTCTTTATTTCCCTTCAGCCTATTATTATTTCAATAGTTCTCTAATGCAGAAAACTTAATCCCTGTTTTGGAGATTTTGTTCTGCCAACTATTTTGTAGTCACACTTTCTTTGTTTCTTAAGTTTTTGTTTTGTTTGTAAATTATGGAACACTGGTGATTTCTGAAAATAAAAGATTAGCATCTATTCCCCTGATTTTTAAGATGGTATTTTTCTTTCAGCTTAGCCTCTGATGTGGTGTCACGAGCAGAAAACAGTCAAAAGCATAAGGATCAGGCCCATCGTTTGAAAGGCGTGCTCCGGGACTCCATCGTGATGCTTGAGGAGGTAGGCAGCTGTGTGTGCCCGCACCCCTGAATCCGGTGCTCCTCCGGCTGTAAGATAACATTTTGTATACCATTATTTGAAGAAACCACTACCCTTGCCAGTTTCTGTATTATGTATATTATGTATATAGTCACTTGTACTTTTTTTTTACAAAATGGAAATGTACTGCACACACCATTGCATGTCTTCATTTTCAATTAGTAATGTATTTTGAAGATGTTTCCGTATCATCATATAAACATTTACCTCATTCTTTTTTATATATTATTTTATTTTTTCCATCACCATTTATCCCCTTCATGCCCTCTTCCACCTCCCCCACACCCTCCCCCCTGCAATCACCACACTGTTGTCCACGTCCATGAGTTCTCTGTGTTGTTGTTTTTTTTTTAACTAATCCCTCCTGCCTCATTCTTTTTATTGATCCTTCTATATGAAATTTTATGCTTAATATTAACTCTTGGTTAACAGATACTGTATACACTGTTCATTATTATTTTTTTTTCTATTGACCATATGTCTTGGAGAAACTTCCATTTCAGTATATAAAGAACTTCCTATTCTTTTAATAGCTGCATAGAATTCAACTATATGAACATGCCTAATTATTTTTACCAGTTCTCCACTGAAGAATGAACATTTAGGTTATTTCAGTGTTTTGCTATAAACATTATCTTTTTGTTTGTTAATCCTCACCCAAGGATATTTTTTCCATTGATTTTTAGAAAGAGTGGAAGGGGGTGGAGAGAGAGAAAAGAGAGATAGAGAGACATCGATTGGTTGCCTCCCAAACATGCCTCAGGGGATCATACCTGCAAACCAGGTACTGCCCTTGACCGGGAATTGAACCCGAGACCCTTTGGTGCTCAGGCTGATGCCCTCACCACTGAGCCACACTGGCCAGGGCTACACATTATCTCTTGAACACAGTATTATCATTATGTGCCACTTAGTTCCATGAACCAAAACTTAGGATTCCCTTTGAAAAATAGAGATTAATATTTCCATTATAATATATATATGCTTGCTTTTCAAAATTGAAAAATAGAGAATAGAAGACCTATAGTTCTAGAATTCAGACATAATCACTGTTAATCTTTTATTTCTTTTCATTCTTTTCTTCTATGTTTGTTTTTTAGAAGATTCAACTATTGAGCATTTCTTAGGATATCAGGTGGGACACTGAAGGTTACACTTCAACTAGGCGCTCTTCAGATGCACAGTACCTGCAGTTCCTCAGTGACTTTCTCCTCCCACTCTCTGCAAGGAGTGGATTATATTCTCACTTTTCTCCTCCTCATCTCCTCCCACATGCCCCTCACTCTCAACTGATGATTCTGTGTCAAGAGACTTTCCCTTTCCTTCTGTAACCAGGTCTACAGACCCTCCAATAGCTGCACCCTGTTTTCTCCATTCCGATTAAACACCCTCCTCAGCCAGTGTCCCAGCACATGTTAGCAGGAGACTCCACACATCCCCCTCCTAGCTTCCCCATTTTCAGTCTCCCTCATTCAGTTGAATCTTTACCGTCAGCACTTGACCCTGCTCTTGTTATCTCCTACATTAAAAAACCTACACCATCCGCATCCTTTCTCTATCTACTCATCATCTCTCTACTCCCTTTCACAGTGAGCTCTTTTACACTTGCCTACTCTGGCTATCACTGCTTTATCCTTCATAACCTGTTCAGTTGTTTAAGTTTTATTTTCTCCAAAATCACTTGTTCACGTAGTTTCATGAGTTAACTTGTTTTATAAGGTTTGTTCAGAAAGCAGCAATCCTAGGACCCCAGGGAAGACAAAAAGAAACAGGGATTTTGTTTTCTTTCCTTTGACCTCATCCTGCCCCCATTTCTAATCCATTCTCCCAAATAAAGTTACAATTTTGGTTAGATCAATATTAGCATTGGCTTTGTTTTGACCAAGTTTGCTATTCTGAGCTGCATCATAGAATTAACCATGACTTTTTCTTTTCTGTGCTTTTTCTTATCCCTGAATTTCATTATGGTTGATTAGTTGATCCATATTATTTATAAGTATTTCATCCTCTGTCTGTTGTGTAAATCTCTTATCGTCATTTGCCTCAGGCATTCCACCAATGTAGCCTCTGACTGGCTTGTCAGGTCCTGTGGCCCTCAGTGTGGGTGTACAGCTGTCATCCACGGGGTTCCTGTTGCCCATCTACTCTTTCCTATATCCCATGTTTCCTGCTTTCTTGAGCTACTTCCTCTTTTTAATGGAGCATATCCTTTAGTAGCCTCCTAAGAGAGTACAGAGGTAATTATTTTAAGATTTCACCTGTCTGGAAATTTTTTATTCTGTTCTTTGGTTAATAGTTTGGCTGGGGGTAGAATTCTAACTTGGAAATAGTGTTTCTTCAGGATGTTTCAGTCATTGCTCCATTGTCTTTTGACTTCCAGTGTTACTATTGAGAATTCTGGAGGATGTTATCATTCCTAATCCCTTAATGTGGAAACTCATGCCCTTTAGTTCTGGGAAGTATTGAATTATACAATTGATGGTTTTCTTCCCTCCACTTTCTACAGCTCCTAAAACTCAGATGTTGGCTTTCAATCAATTGGACAGGTTGCCTAATGTTTTTTTTTCCAACTTCCATCTCTTTTGCTTTTTTTTTTCTTGTTGTTTTGCTTCCTTAGCAATTTCTTCAACTTATTCTTTAAATTCTTCTATTGAGTTTCTCAGTTTTTGCAAATTTTTAATTTCAAAGAGCTTATTCCTCTGAATTTTTTATGACATTGTGGTATTTTTAAATAGCTATATCTTTATCTCTCTGACCATATTACTGATAGTTAAACAATTTTTTTTCTTCTTGCACACTCACTTTCCATGAAAATCCTTTCCCTTTTGTTTTGATTTCTATCCCGAGAATTTCTTTAGATGTCTGTAGTCCTTGGTTGTCTGCTTGTGTGGATCAGAAGCTCTTACCATGTGGGTCAGACTGGTCTCTCCTGAAATTCTCCTTAGATTTGGCTGGGCTGTTGGTTGAGAAATCTTGATCTTAGTACCTTTAGGTGTTTCCTCTTGGATGGGTCAGTTTCCACAGAGAAGACTCTCCCGGTCTCCTATCTGAAGGATTTGAGGACTGGCTGCCAGCATTTCAGGAGCTGAGTGAAAGAGGGATGGGGAGGTCAGAGCAGAGGGGATAGTCTCAGCATTCAGTATACATTGTTTGTATAATCCCCCCACTTTTGGTATGGTACCTCTGAGCCAGAGAGCCAGAGCCCCTCTGTTTCATCCTCTCCAGAAAATAAAATTTTAGACTTCTGCCCAGGGAGTAGGAGAGGTCAGATGCCCAAAGGTTCATCCACTTCTTATTTTAGCCCCTTCTTCTTAATGCCCACTTCCAGAGGTCCCTGGCCATGAATTCCTGAGGCTTTGGGGATTCTTCAGGATAAATTCAGTTGGTTCTCAGCTTTCTCTGCTGTTAGCTTAGGATTCAGCTTTTTCAGGTCTGCGGAGTCATCCATCTGCTTTCTAGTCTCCCAAGTTGTGTTGCTATTCACTTTTTCTGTCCTCCCCTTGTGGTTTATGTATTTAAAAAAAAAAAAAAAAAATCCTGCCCTGGCCGGTGGGAACGTCATCCAGTGTACCAAAAGGTTGTGGGTTCAATTTCTAGTCAGGGCACATACCTAGGTTGTGGGTTTGATCCCCAGATGGGGCACATATGGGAAGCAACTGATTGATGTTTCTCTCTCTTTCCCTTCCTCAATCTCTAAAAAATCAATTAAAAAAACAACAAACAAACATATTCTCAGTGAGGATTAAAAAAAAAAAATCTCCACCCTGGCCGGTTTTCTCAATGGTTAGAGCATCGGACTGCGGTCCAGAGAGACCTGGGTTCGGTTCTCGCTAAGGGCACGTACCTCGGCAGTTTGTCCCCGGCCCTGGTTGGGTCCTGTGGGTGGCAACCACTTGATGTGTCCCTTTCACATCGATATTTCTCTGTCTCTTCCTCTCTCTCCCTCCCACTCTATCTGAACAAAATATGGAAAAATGTCCTTGGGTGAGGATTAAAAAAAAAAAAAAATCCCCTAGTGGGGTTTCAGGAGGGAGCAAAACTGGATGCATGTATTTAATCTACTTCCTCACTGTAGCTCCCCTGCCTTGTTTTCTTCTCTACCTTCCACCGATACTCCTTGAGCTCAGATCCCCAGTGACCTTAGCTTTTAACCTAAATGCACCTTTTTTTAGTTTTCATCTGTCAACATTTTGACAGAACTGACCACTCTTTTCTTAAAATGTATCTAAAAAAAACCCCAGCTTTATTGTGAATTGATTCATGTATTATAAAATTCAGCCCTTAAGAGGATTTTGGTATATTTATAAGGTTATGCAACCATCACCACTAATTCCAGAGTTTCATCACCCCCAAAAGAAACCCCATTCTCATTAATAGTCACTCCCATCCCTCACTCTCTCTGCTCCTGGCAGTCACTAATCTACTATTATCTAGTTCTATAAACTTGCCTATTTTGGACATTTCCTATAAATGCAATCTTTTGTGACTGGCCTCTTTCACATAGCATAACGGGAAACTCCTTTTTGCTTTAAAACCATCTCCCGTACCTGACCTCTTCCTGGCCCAGTGCTCCGGGCTCTGTTAGATTCTCTTCCCTTCTCCTCTGCTTCCCTTTGGGTGATTACACCCACTGCCCTAACTTGGAATTCCACATGTGCCAGTGACTCCCAGATCCATCTTTACCCTGACCTCTTTCCTGAGCTCCAGACTCATACAGTCACTTGCCCACTTGGCATCTTCACCTGCATGATAGCAGGCATCCCAAACTGATCATGTCCAAAACAGAATTCCGTTTTCATCCTACGCCAAACCCAATTCTCCTCTAGTTGACCTCATTTTAGAAAACAATATTACCATCCTCCAGTTGCTTAAGTAACAAACATATATACTTAACTGACTATATTTATGTGTGTGATGATGTGTTTTAGTTCTGTATTGCTTACTAGTCTGTAAGCTCTGTGAAGGCAGAGATAGTGGCTCCTTGGTTCACCATTGAGCATCCAGTGCTTCGTACAGTGCATGTAACAGATAAGCAAAACATATTTGAGTGATGAATACAAAGAAGAATAAAATGCAGTTCTTCTTTCAAGTTGCCTACAATTTTATTGGAGAAGTCAGATGTCCATGTGTACTGTTAAAGACTGTAAAAAAATACAAAATCAAGTGTCAAAGTAAGTAGTAATGCTTTGGGAGTCTAGAGGCAGGATGATTAGGGAAAACTACATGGAGACAGTGGGATGGGTCAGTTTTAGATGGATGTAGACAAACATGAACATAATAGCAAGCACAGGCCTGGAAGTGAAACCTGAGTTGTTTAGGAGATAGTGAGACCACTGCAACTTCAGAAACCATTTAAGAAAACAAGCCAGCCTTTCCCTTTGGATAATTTGATTATGGACCGGATGGGAGGTAGAATGCATAGCAATACATTGTAGGAAGACGAGCAATCCTCGAGCAAATGGGAAGGACGCTGTAGCAATCCTGACAAGTACCCCAAAGAACCAGTTGTTTTATATTCAGTCTTTTATTTGGGCATTTGGTATAAATGAAATTATATTAAATGTAAATGTGAACTATGGCATAAAAATGATCAGAAAAATTTAAACAGTCTGTCTTGAAAATTATTTTGTTTGCAGTTGAAGAGCTCACTCATTATGCTTCAGAGAACATTTGATCTACTAAATAAGAACAAGACTGGCATGGCTGTGGAGAGCTAGTGATCTAAACGATTGAAATTGGAGAGATCCTTGAAACTAACAGAAAACATCTTGGAGAAAACCAGAGAATGAAGGATTCTATTTGTAATAGGAACATTTCCATATTTTCTCATTATTGAACATTCTTTTTTTTTTTAAACATTCTTTTTAATAACATTTATTTCGTAATTAGGCTTCGATGGCCTTAAGACTCCATCCTTTTGCTTCTTATACATAAATCTAAGCTGTGAATTTCTCCAGTGAAGCATGAACTATATTGTGGAATTGAATTTCTGTGATATGAAAAGAAAATGACACCTTGGCCTCGTTTTTACAGTGAGGTTTGAAGTTTGATGCTTTATCTGTTAGCACAGAATCAGTGTGTATCCAGTTGGCTGCTTTCACAGTTGAGATACATTCTAGATGCTAAAGACAATCAATATAAGAAGAAACCTCTAAACCATTATGAATTTTGAAGGATCAGTTTTAGGCATATTACATTTCTAGATTTGCATACTGTAAATATTACAATGTCTTCATTTATTTAGCATGCAAATGTAATAGACTTTTGACTCTGCACATTGATGATAATTATCTGAAAGGTTCTTCAGCCATGTTCACCTTCATGACAGTTTTCTTTTTCAGGTAGCTATCAGAGGTGAGATTATCTTGCCTCTTAATACATCAAATGAATTGAGTCAATTTCAGAAAAGGAAATACATAGGATATCAGCACTCAAAATGAAGAACCATGCTCTGAGTTTTAAATACTAGAAGATCAGGTTAAAATCTGGGCATTTAGTGATCAAATAAATACTTGAACTAAGCGTTACTTCAGCTTAGCAGTCTAATTTGTGGATTAATTTTCAGTAGCCACCTATAGCTTCATTTATTCCTTCATGTGTGTGGCTGGTTTTACTCATTAAAAGTTGTAAGACACAAACTTTAGTTCTTTGGGTTTTAGGCATGTATATCTCAGTACAGGTGATGTCTCTGGAAAAAGAGAAAGACAGTGCAAAATAACTGGTGTATATTCGGACTGTTTTAACAACTATTGCCTTTAAATTTCTTTTTTTCTCCCTAGAGTCACCACAGCCACATGAGATTGCTAAAGTTGTTTTTGAGATGCCTGTAGAGAAAGCATTGACTTGATTAGAGGGAAAATGGGTTTCTCTGAGTGACTCCCAACTTACCTACTTTGGGGAACCAGTGTACCTACCTGGGTTTTTTTGCTTGTTTGTTTTTAAATAAGGGTTTATGAAGTGTCTGGCTGTGAGCAAGAGTGACTGGATTATAAACGTGAAACCTTGTTCTCTTAAATTCACAAAAATGATCAATGTACTTCATTACATACCTCAAAGAAAATGACCAAAGTTGCTTGATAAATTACGACTAAATATTTATGTATGCCGAATTCAGCCTATTGTATTTGAGTGTTAAATAAATTGAGTATCTGTAAAACCCAAAATCTGAGTTGTTGTTTTTCTTCCTTTTCTGTTGGGGGGATGGGGTTGGGGAGACACCCAAAAAAGAATAGCCGACTGTAGTGAAAACATGTGCATGGGCTTACACTCTTTGTAAAATTTTGTGTAAAAATCAAAGAGGACTCTCAGATCAATTTCATTTCAAATACTGTATGCATACTGCTGGAACAAAAACACTAGCTAGGCCTGCGGGTGTAAGGTGGAGACTGCTCTCAGAAATTAAAAAAATGAGTAGGTTGGGTCATTAGCAGATCGGGGACAGTTGCGGCCTTTACGGGAAGGTTAGCGAATTTGGAGCGGTATCTCGGTAACCTCTGGCGGTGGAGATCTCCCGCAACGCCTGTGGCGGGCGTCTGAATGACGGCGGGCGGACCCACGGGTTTCTCGTACTTGGAAAGCCTTGGGGCTCTCGGGTTTCCCAGGTTTCCGTCTCGGCCCCTCCCCTGGCCAAGGCTTTGGAGGCAGCCTTGCCCACGCGCCACCCGCAGGCAACGGCGGGGCTGGGCAGGGTCTCCGCAGTCGCCTCGGGCGGGCGGGGCGGAGGTGCAAGCCAGCCAGGCTCCCGCCGTCGGGACTCGCTCCGAGAGCCGGGCGAGGGAGGGGTCTCGCCGGCGGGCTCCGCGGGGCGGTGGGCGGTGCACGTGCCGGCGGGCGGGGTTCCCGGCGCCGGGGGCGGGGCACCCGGAAGCGCGCGGACTTGCGGCCCGAGCCGGGCTGGCGGGAGGCTGCGAGGACGGCGTGGGGAGGTGGGCTCACCGCCCGGCCGCGGCGCTGTGGTCACAGGTGGGCGGCGGCGAGGACGCAGCGAAGCGGAGCCGGAGTGCCCGGGACTCCAGCTGTCACGCTGGGAGTCCTGCAGAGCAGAGACGGGGGACGCGTCCGCGTCGCTGGCGGAGCCGACCCTTTTCCCTCCGCCTTGGCTTCCTTGGCTGCAGCCGCACCTCCGCCCGGAGCGCAGGTAACTTCCCTTCCAAGGTCATTCTCATGGCGGGGCGGTGCTCGCGTCCCGCCCGCGTCCTCACGATTGGTGGCGGCGGAAGAGGCAAGCCCTGCGCGGGGCTGGAGAAGCGGGCTGGACGGCCACCCGGAGCGCTGGCCGGGCAGTTGGTGGCTTTCCCAGAGCCGGGTCGTCGGCCCCTGCAGCCGGAGTGGTCGCCGGCTGCAGCGGATATACGCTGTGTCTCTGCTCGCAGCCCGGAGGGTGAGTTTCCATCCGCGCCCAGGTTCGGGTGGGGACCGCTCAGCCCGCACCAGCAGGGGCGCACCGCCACCCGCTTCCCGGCTGTCCCGGGCAGCGTGGTCGGCTGTCGCCATGGGAACGGCCGGTGCCCAGGAGCCCCACTGGGTGGGATGGGGCGGTGAAGGCGGCTCAAAGCCCCTAGAGCGCCGGTGCTCCCCGCCTGGGCAGCTCTGATGAAAATGGGACCCCCGCCCCCTCTTCTCATTTTTTATTTCTCAGGCGTTGGCGGTTGAGCAGAGAGAGGCGTGAATGTGTTTACAAGATGTGAGTTGTGTTTTTCCCTCCTTTATCCTTTGAGGGCTTCTTAAGCCTTATGGTGACAGGTGGGAATCATGACACAGAAGGGCAGTTTGAAGTCAGCGAAGAACAACAAAGCGGAAGAACCTGAATTGGAGCCCCTGTGCTGCTGCGAGTACATAGATAGAAATGGGGAAAAGAACCACGTGGCTGCCTTTTTGTGCGATTGCCAAGATCTGGATGAAGGGTGTGAGAGGTAAGAGCAGTGTTTCTTGATGCTGACCCCATTGGTCCTTTTGAGAACTGCCATGTATACTTTCACCTTAGCCTTCCGGAACTCTGGACTTTACTGGTGATTCTATTTCCAAGGATTGAAAATTGAGAGTTGTCTTCTATGTCAAGAGTAAGGATTTTATAAAGATGAATTACTCTGTCGTGCACAACTGTCTGTTCAGCTCAGTTTTCTAGGACCTAATTTTTCATTAAAAGGGAGAAGATGCATGGAGAGAACAGGCAGATAAAGGGATAGTAGGCAAATTAAATGTGTGAAAAAATAAAATGCAGCCCAGCAGAATCTAATTTTCGAATGAACACAGTACCAGAAAATTCCTATGTTCTCAGTGATCTCAGCATTTAGAGACTGACTACCTGGGACTAGACTGCACCTGGCCACAAAGGGCCTTGAGGGTTGAAAGATCATTTTCCTACTGTTGGCACTGGTTTCACCCCTTGTTTCTAGGGGAGTAAATCCAGCTAGGAAACACATTCCTCTCCCAGACTGGCTGTTTTCAACATGCGTGGCAACACTGTTTTGTTCAATGCTATTATATTTGGCTTTTATTTTCTCTATTAATCCAAGTGATGGAAATTACTATCCAGAAAGATCATTTTTAACATCACTGAAAATTTTTGGTATCAAACAGTAATAGCCAGGCTTTTACCCATTTTCTAAGTAATATATTTAACCATTGTTGCCATATGGAAAGCATAATGTGGGAAGAGTAAGGATGTTGGAAACTTGCTTTTCCCATTAATAACTACTTCTGCTTAAAAAGTCATTGCAATGACAAATTGCTGACTTAGAGCTTGGTGCATTAATTTAGCATGAAAAGCATTTTTGGGGACCATTGTGGTCTAGTACCAACCTAGACACCTGAATATCCCGTAACCCTTTTGTAATTCTTACTTGACAGTGTCTATAGTCTTTTTCCCAGGTGTCTTTAAATATAGATTCTTTAGACTTAGTCTAAAATCCATGAGAAAATGGAGCACTTTGTGCTAATGAATGGAGAAAGGATACTGTTTCCATAATCATCACTCAAGACTGCAGCTCTTCCATTAACCTTCTAACTCTTCTTCCCTCCCAGCCCTTGAGACCCACGCTGTCCCAGAGTTCTCTCCTCTGCTGTCTCCATACCCTTCTCTGGAGATCCCTGCATTTCCACTCTCCCGAGGCTCGAGATGACTCCCATATGGTTATCTCCCACTTTCAAGTTCTAGCCCTACTTTTTTTAATGGTTTCAAATCACTATGATCATTCCTTAAACTGTTCCTAGCTGAAGGATGCAAAAAAAGTCAATGATGCTCAGTCATTTGACTCACACCAGTTTGATCTCCATTCTCCCCCATGCAGATCCCTGCCCCCACTAAACTGGTTCACTCCCTGGGCCCAGGACAGGTTTGGTGCCATACATGGATTTGTCCACTGGACCACTACCCACCTTCTTCTCCACAAGTACAAATGCTAGCAAGCTGTCAGGGTCAAGCACAGATCCTACCTTTTCCACTAAGACTGCAATGACTCCGCCCAGAAGTCTCTCTCCTTTGAGTACTCCTTATGATGTTTGACTGTGACCGTTCATTGGGTGGTTTTGCTGCTTTGTCACTTACCCAATAATTCTTGAGTTCCTATGTTGTCTTCACAACTACATTGTGAATTTTTTTTGAGACTTTTATGTCTACACCCACCCAAGTCTAAACGGTACTTGTATGGAATGAGTGTATTTATATGTATTTGTTTCATGGAGAAAGCATTTTAACTTAAATATCTAAACATTATCTTCTGGTTCATACTAAAAAATGATACACAGTTTTGAAAATAGCATGTTTAGTAGTCAGGAAGTAGATAGATTTGGCCTTTGGCCTCTTTTATCATTTATCCTGCTGTTTGGCCTACAGTGTTCAGTGGTTTTTAGTTCAGCAAATCCATATGAAATGCCTTCTCTTTGTGCTCTTTCTGAATAGATGGATTACGTGTAAATCCGTGCAGCCAGAGACTTGTGAAAGAATCATGGAAACAATCTCTGATCGCCTCCGAATTCCTTGGCTTAGAGGAGCCAAAAAAGTTAACATTAGCATCATTCCCCCGCTCATCCTCCTGCCCGTCTTCCTCCGAGTGGCTTCCTGGCATTTCCTCCTGGGGGTGGTGGTTTTGACCTCCCTTCCTGTGCTGGCTCTGTGGTACTACTACCTCACTCACAGAAGGAAAGAACAGACTCTGTTCTTCCTGAGCCTCGGGCTGTTCTCTCTGGGCTACATGTACTATGTGTTCCTGCAGGAAGTAGTCCCCAAAGGGCATGTGGGGCCCACTCAGCTGGCTCTTCTTACCTGCGGGTTATTTCTGATCCTCTTAGCTTTGTACAGAGCCAAGAAGAATCCAGGCTACCTCAGAAATCCAGCAAGTGAGGATACCTCTCTAGGCAGCAGCCAAGTTGAGTGCCTGACCAGAAAAGGGCAGAAGACCAAAGGGCTCCCCAGTGCGGATATGTCGGGCATTCTCAACAACCGCTCGCTGAGGGATGATCAGAAGGGCTCTTCCAGGTTGTTGGCTGGAAGTCCCACCAAGGTGAAGGAGGACTGGTGTGCCCAGTGCCAGCTGGTGCGACCAGCCCGGGCATGGCATTGCCGAATATGTGGCATCTGTGTGAGGAGAATGGATCATCACTGTGTCTGGTATGTGGGAAAAATTTGGAGGCTTGCAAAGTGTAAATTCACGTGAGACTCCAGCCGTGTTTAATCTTCCTTTGTATCATCCTAAATCTCTCTCCTTCCCAGACTTACATCTTGTGGATATTTGTGGGCTGTTAGGATGTTCCCACTTAGTCATCAGATTTTCCGAGTTTCACAAATTTAGTTCTTTCACAGTCATTTCCTGAAGGTGTTTTTTTCTTTTTCCTTTTTTTTGCTATTCTTTTGAGCTGCCCCTCATTTATCTTCTTTCTAAGAGGAAAACATCTCCAGTTGAATGATTTTTTTTTTTTAAAGAATTCATCAAAATCAGTATAGGCATATTTCCTTTTGGACACAGTTCAAGCAAGTGTTCCTGTATTTTTAGGTGACTCTTTTGTCCTCTCACTATCTGTCCTCAATCATGTTGATGCTACTGATGATTCTAGTCTACATCATTGAGGTAAGGTCTTGCCAGATAACTCCCTAGTTGGTTATTGGCGGAGAGAGAGGCTTTTTGGGTACCTACCCTCTGGCCAGTGACAAATGAGGACACCTAAGGCCTATAAGATGTAAAGTGAAACTGTTAAAGTTAAGGTTGCAGCTTTATTGAGTAAATCTTAAACTCATTCTAAAGGGGATATAATTAATTCAGATGTGACTGCTATAAGTAGCATGTTTGCAACTTTATTGCTCTTAAGGCAGTCGAGGTCAATGAATTACCCCTTTTTAGGACTAGGGTTCTGGTTATGTAGCATGGCTCCCTCTCGGAGGGGATGTCAGAGAGGGTGAGGTGCAGAAAGGCCAGAAGGGCATCAGGTGTGGGCTCAAGCACAGCACAGCTCTTTCTGGGGCTTTGTCTTTCGGAGTAGACAGGTGTTTCATTTTTAGATTTTCCACTTTGTTCTCTCTCTCTCTCTCTCTGAGCGTTT
Source organism: Molossus molossus (assembly GCF_014108415.1). NCBI lineage: Eukaryota > Metazoa > Chordata > Mammalia > Chiroptera > Molossidae > Molossus > Molossus molossus. The sequence continues at coordinate 71,931,879 of NW_023425388.1, read as the reverse complement.
GGCCCATTTACAAGTGCAGAAGGCTCGACAATCTCGCCCAAAAGGGGATCTCTACCAACAGGGCATCCAGGTGTTCCTGCACACCCCACCATACATGCTCTACAGATGGCTGTGACACACTCTCTGCATATCACTGAGTTGTTCTTCATCCCACACCATGTTTCTAATCGGATCTTTTTATTAATATGTTTTTAACATATATTTTTCGATACTGTGTAACACTTCTTGATTTTTTTTTGATTTTTTTTTTCAGAGAGAGAGAAACATGGATTTGTTGTTCCAGTTATTTATGCATTCATTGGTTGATTCTTCTATGTGCCCTGACCGGGGATCGAGCCTACAACCTTGGTGTAGCAGGACAACCCTCCAACCAACTGAGTGACCCTGCCAGGGCCTGTGTAAAACTTCTGATTTAGCATTTTTAAGTTTTCATAACTCTGCTATCACCCTTTCCATATCGTGGTGATTATAATATTAACTCTTCATAGTTGGGTAAAGATTTGTTAGCCAGATTCTGCTTTTTACTTCGTCTTGTACTTAAACCAATGATATGATTTCACTTCATAAAGAGCAGAGACTATAAGACTACATCTCTCAGTGGACACGTTTTTACTTCTCTAAAATTGAAAAATAAGAGAACTTTTTAAAAACCAAAGTTCACACTATTCCTTTTTTGTTTAGTGTCTGAGTTATATAGAGAACTTTTTAAAACGTGTTTTCTTTTTCTCCCCCCTGTGCTGCTTTGAGGATAAATAGCTGTGTCGGAGAATCAAATCATCAAGCATTTATACTTGCCCTTTTGATCTTCTTGCTCACCTCGGTGTATGGGATCACGCTGACCTTGGACACCATTTGCAGAGATAGAAGTGTCTTCATCGCTCTCTTCTATTGTCCTGGAGTTTATGCAGATTACAGGTGAGATGCGAATACCCCAGCATGGAGGCCCAGGAAGAGGAGAAGGATGTTGTCATAACTGTGAGGGGCTATGGTTTGCTACTAGGTTAGGACAGGTTATGGGGCTTTGGGGTATCTCTGAAATTGCCAAGAAAATTGTGCAGTGGGTAGGTGATTTTTCTAGGGTGCTGTCAAAAGGATCATTGACCCTTTAAAGTGAGAACTAGTACTATGTAAGTAGGACCAACTGGCTTGATCAGGGACTTCCAGGGTCAAATGACCACTCACATGCCCAAGCAAGTGACAATGAAACTGAAACTAACTAGCAGTCCCAGGGTATGTATGTGGTCCATTTCGTCATAACCAGCGAACTCCTCACTGTATTGCTGCTTTCTGGCGCTTTTCAGTCCAGTCTTTTTTTTTTTTTTTTTTTTTTTTTTTTTTTTTTTTTTTTATCCTCACCTGAGGACATTTTTCCATTTTTTGTACAGATAGAGTGGGAGGGAGAGAGAGGAAGGGAGAGAGAGAGAGAAACATCGATGTGAAGGGACACATCGAGTGGCTGCCACCCGCACGACCAACCAGGGCCGGGGACAAACTGCAACCGAAGTACGTGCCCTTAGCGGGAACCGAACCCGGGTCTCTGCGGACCGCAGGCCGACGCTCTAACCGCTGAGCCAAACTGGCCAGGGCTCAGTCCAGTCTTAATTCATTGCTTCTGACCCTTTTGTGAAGTGCTTGCAATCTCTATGACCTTCCTTTTCTATTTAACCTCTGTTGGTTTTTCCCGTTCTACTTTTTTTTTTTTTTTTTTTTTTTTTTTTTAATTACCACTCATGATCACTGTGGTATCTAGGTCAAATTTTCCTCCAGCGTTGTTCATTTGGGCACCTTTCTAGATTGTGAAGATTTCCATGCTTTGAAGAAGCTGGGATTTTTCAGCTTTGGCCTGAGCCACTGAAGGTTACATTTTTCTCTCCCACCCCTGCCTCTGTTCTTTGTTCCCTCCACCATTTTCTGTGACGTGGGTGTCTGTGGTGTCTGGTCTGTGAGCTGGGGCAGCTCTGCCCCATGGTCCTTTCCTTTCTTCTGTTTTCAGAACAGTCCCCGCTTTCTCTACATAGTGCCCCTGTGCAGGCATTAGTGCAGGTCTGTGGACAGATCTCCCCATTGCCATTAGAGAGCTAGACCTTTAAGGGCATTATTAGAATAGATCGGTCCTCCTCCGTGGGGGTAATAGATTCCTCTTTATTTCTTCCCATGTTGAGAGTCTTAGTAGGTTGTGAAATTCTTCAGTAACACTGAAATTCTTCAGGAACTACTATTCTTAGCAGGTGTGACAAATGTCCTAAAGCAGAGCATGTCTGTATATTGCAAAGCATGAGTTCTGGAGACTTTCCTGGGGGGCCACTTAAACAAAATATCCTGCCATGGGTCCTCCCTGCCCTGGACAGGCAGTTCACATCTCCCAGTTGGGCCTCGGTTTTCCTTCTCTTTGTGGTGATTTAATCATCTCTAAGGTCCTTTCAGTTTAACAAATGAAGATTCTGAATGAATTTATTTCCCCTTAACCCATTTGCAAATGTTTGAATGAAAATAATCAAGGGGCGGACACGGATCCGTAGCCTCTTCTCCAGCCTGTGAATAAGCTGAAAGGAGCTTTCTCGTCCTGTGTGGCTGTCTGGCTTTAGGAAGCAGAATCTGAAAAGTGACGGTGCCCCTACACACCCTCACACACCCTCACGGGGAGGGCTTCTGGTGCTGGGCGTTGTCTCTGTCTCTGTGCTCAGCAGCACTGGACTGAAAAAGAATGGAAATTAAGAAACTTCCCACCCACAGCTTCCTTGAGGATGTTTATTGCCTTCATTTTCTCCTGAGTTAAGAACAAATTAGGAATTATTCACTCATTCAACAAACAGCCCTCGAACCCTGTTACGTCAGGCACTGTGTTGGTTGTGGGGCATACAGAATGCAGAAAACAGTCCTTGCTGTTCCAGTGAAAAAGGGCTGGAGGAAGAGGCACCGATAATTAAAACCCAGAACAGAACGTGTTCATTGACAGTCATCATTTAGGCAGGTTATTGGTGTTTTGAGGATAGGCGAGTGTCTTCCAGTGGGATGACTGGGGAAGGTGCCCTCGTCCTGGGAATAAGTACTCCTCGTGTACCATGCTAGCAGAGGGACAGCTCTCTGAGCGTGAAACATGGCAGCCCTGACCCACCCTCCCCCCCCAGCTCGGCGCTGTCCTTCACCTGCGTGTGGTACTCTGCCATCATCACAGCGGGCATGGCCTACATCTTCCTCATCCAGCTGCTGAACATCAGCTACAACGTGACCGAGAGGGAAGTGCAGCAGGCCCTTCGCCGGAAGACGGGGCGCCGGCTCCTCTGTGGGCTCATCGTGGACACGGGCCAGTACAATAGGGGCTTCCTGCGGAACTGGCACCAGTTCTCCACCCTGGGCACGGCCCCCTCCCAGCACCCTGCCGAGGACATCGTCTGAAGTGCCTTCTGTGCGGCTGTGAGGGCGGCGCCTCCCTCCGCTTCCTTCCATTGTGCACTCCAGTGTCCACGCGGGATGTTCGCTTTCATCCCTAGTTCTTACAGGCATCATAGGGCCACGCTCAGGTTTAGACTGGACTGGAGAAGTGAGTTTTTCTGACTTCACAATTTAAGATTTTTATATTGAAGCAGTAAAAGCAGAGCCATTCCTTTCCAGTCACCTTGTTAGCTAACTCAGTCACCAGAAGTTGAGGAGGATGTGGATTGCTGATGCACAAACTGATCGAAGCAGTTCCGTCCCTTACTGGAGGGAGAGTTCGGGATCTGGTCCTCTGTTCACTCCTAATAGCCATGTGAGCCTTTGTCGAGTCACTTCCCCAGGTCTCAGGTTCATCTGTAAAGTGGGGTTCTGACGCCTGCCCTGGCTGCCTCCCAGTGGTCGTAGGGGTCACATGGCAGGTGAGGTATGTGCGAAGCACTGGGAAATAACTAAAGCACCAGAGAGAGGTATGAAGTATAATTAGGGAAATCCTAGCCTGAAAAAAAATGTTTGTAGGTCAGAATATTGAAGCCAATATTATTTGAGTAACCTCTTAAGGCATTTCAGAGTGAAAAAAAGATCCCCAAAAACTGTGTGTACAGTTATGGGAACCTCTCTTTCAGAAGTCTTAGTAACTAATTCAAGACAGGGTAGCAGACGGCCAGGTGGATCTACACTGTCATCCAGTCTTGAAAGGAGAGTTGATACCAATTATGAAAATAGTTATCGCTGGTGTAATGTATAATGGTCAAGAGTTTGGGTGATGAGTTCTTATATGTATCTTATTTCTTAGATATTTATTGTTTAGATTTACTCTAAATCACTCCAATAGGCATTAATATTTTTCCTCTTTCCATGTCTCACCTGGTGAGGTGCTAGCCACACTCCTGACGATGGCTGGAAGAGGAGAGCAGACGCTCCTCCAGGGAATACGTGACTCTCTTTCCTGGGGAGGGCTGCTGGTTAATATCAAGGGCTTGATGTTTTTTTTTTTTGTTTTGTTTTTGTTTTTATAGAGTGGGAGGGAGAGAGAGGAAGAGAGAGAGAGAGAGAAACATCGATGTGAAGGGACACATCGAGTGGCTGCCACCCGCACGACCAACCAGGGCCGGGGACAAACTGCAACCGAAGTACGTGCCCTTAGCGGGAACCGAACCCGGGTCTCTCGGGACCGCAGGCCGATGCTCTAACCGCTGAGCCAAACTGGCCAGGGCAAGGGCTTGATGTTTTTGTCTGTGTGATTCAAACATGTCAGCTCCAGCACCAAGTTGCAATCATCTGTCTTCCGGTGTTCACATTGTTGGGGCATGGACTCTCTTTAAGGGGTTGATTGACATTTCTTCTCATTCACCTTTCCCTAGATAAAAGTATCTCACCAAGAGAGAAAAAACAGGGTATATGTAGTTTCCACTAAAGGATTACTGTTCTTCCCTAGTTCTTCCTAAAATAGCAAGTTGTTTTAATCCTATCCCCAAAATGAAAATGTATAAAGGATTAAATATTAATGTGTAATGGGTTTATTCTGCCACAGAATTAAGATGAGGCAATTTCAGATGGGGAGAAAAAACTATCCTGAAATATTTGGTTTTGTACCTGTATTTCTTTTAAAATTGAATTTATTGGGGTGACATTGGTTAATAAAATTATGTAGGTTTCAGGTATACATTTCTATAGTACATCATCTGTATCGTGTGTTCACCACCCCAAGTCAAGGTGTTTTTTTTTTCAATCCCAAAGGTAATTCATGAGTCCTTAAATTCACCTTGGCTTATATAGCTTAATATAGGGAAAATGCTGCCAGGTTTTTCAGTCCTTTTGTGCATGCTTCTGTAACAAGAGGTTTGTAAATGTTGAGAGGAAATAGTGCTACTTCCTGCAACTCGACCCTCCGTAGCTAGCACCGTCCCTAACCCCGCCAGATCGAGGCTGTCCTTAAGACAGCTTGTCCTTGCTCTCCCCAGAGATGGTTTAACAAAGGACAGGCTCCGTATTCCCCTGGGGTGAGCCAAATAGCAAGTCTAGGGGTGTTAGTAGAGGCTGTGGTTTCAGCAGTGATGCATTCTCCCTGGCCCAGAGTCAAACATGCATTTGGAATTATCACTGGATCTGATATAACGAATTCCCTCTGTGTAGTTTGGTATGAGAGAGACAGTAACAATGTCCAGGACAGCACACGTGGCCAGAAATCTCTAGTTGTAGTCTCCTGAATGCCAGATGGCTAGCCAGCTCTGACTGTCTAGCAATGGATAACATTCATAGAAATATTAGTATAGTCAGTAATTTTAGCCTCTTGCCAAAGTCTTTAAAAACAATCAAAATAATGATATGATGAAGATGAGTAGCACCAAAAAGACCAGTCATTGGGGAGAATTAGGAATGATCACCATCTTTATAACCACATACCCATGTTACCTGGATGGAGCAACTAGTGTCCCTCACTTGGATAAGGACTCTTCATGTATTCTGGCTTATTGGAATGAAGAGGCTTGTTTTAAGTTCCGTGAGAACTTCACGATTGGCAGTTTACAGAAGCAAGCTCAAACCTTAGAAAAGCTCAGTGGTTGTGTGTGTGTGTGTGTGTGTGTGTGTGTGTGTGTGTGTGTTGGGGGGGGTGAAAGTCGACCGAAGTCTCTGCACCAAGAGGACAGCGAACGAGCAGCTCTTCAGGAGCAGTGCTCTGCAGGCTTGGGGACATCCTGGGCCTAGACTCCTAGACTATGAAAGATTTTTATGCTCTGAAACTATTGGGCAGATTTTGTCCTTTAAAGGACAAAGCCTCTGTGAATGAATGCATCCCAGAGAAACAATTGGTGGTGGCCGTGGGTACTGCCCTGCAAACCTTGGCTGTAGGAACAGTCCACCCCCAACGTAATTCCAGACAAGTAGATCCCCTTCTCTCCCCCCACACCTGCAGTTTCTGTTAATAAACATACTGGACGTGGAGCTTAGTGAATGATCTGTATTCTAATCAGCATTACTGTCATGCCGGGTGTGCTGTTTCTGAGAAAGAGAAATGGGCCCATTTGAAAGATTCAGTGGGGAAATAGTTAAGGATCAGAATTGCATGAAAAGAGAAACTCCTTCAGTATTTATAGTGTTATGACACCCTAGAGTACTGTGGTTACAGCTGAGCCCACCTGAAATGAACTGATTGTTAACGATGCTGCTTGGATAGGTTTCTCTGATGCTGCTCAAGTCGAGCCTTGAGTGTTTCAGGGACACAGTTGCTTGTGTCGCCTCAGCCACCTGCGTGTGTGTAGCATACGGTAAACTTGTGCTAGCCAAGTAATGTTTTCCTTCCTTCCTGAAGTAATTGTCGTGTTCCACTGCACCATCTGCCTAGCAGAAAGACTTCTACAAACTTTCTCTTATGCAATAATCCTGGTACTTCGAATTTTTTTTCTTTATTGATTTTAGAGAGAGGGAAGAAGGGGGAGGGAGAGAGAGATAGAAACATGGATGAGAGAGAACATTGACGGGCTAACTCCTGCATGCCCCCCACTGAGGATTGGGTCCACCACCTGGGCATGTGCCCTGACTGGGAATCGAACCAGCGACCTCTTCGTGCATGGGTTGACATTCAGCCGCTGAGCCACACCGGCTGGGTAGTAATAAAATATTTTTAGCAAGAGAAAATTTCCTACACTAGTATATTCCACTGCCAGAAAACAAGGTTCTCTGGAATACTGACCATCTGCTTAATAGACTATATTTCCATTGGGTTGGACATTAGATTTTTATTATAAAACTCAGCCAGTATAAACAAAAACATGTCCGAGAAGCACAATTTTAAGTAGGATGTTTAAAAATTAATGTTTTGTCAGATTTAAGGGTCTCTTTAACCTAGGTAAACTAGTTTATAAGAGTTAACTTTATTTTAACCATATTTTGGTACCCTGCATTTAAAAAAAGAATTTCCTCGCCCTGGCCGGTTTGGTTCAGCGGTTAGAGCATCGGCCTGCGGTCCAGAGAGACCTGGGATCGGTTCCCGCTAAGGGCACGTACCTCGGTTGCGGTTTGTCCCCGGCCCTGGGTGGGTTGTGCAGGTGGCAGCCACTCGATGTGTCCCTTTCACATCGATGTTTTTCTCTCTCTCTCCCTCCCACCCACACTATGTGAACGAAAAATGGAAAAATGTCCTCGGGTGAGGATAGAAAAAAAAAAAATTTCCTCAAAGAAGCAGTGGATGATAGACTTTTGCTTGAGGCACCTGTTAGGAATCTGTTTTCTCAGCAGCAGCTTAGCAAGTGCGCCATTTTATATTAAACATCGCAAAGCTGGCGCAAGGGGAGGAGAGCTGAGCTCATTTGCTGCTGAAGAGAACGCCGTGTGCTCCTGTGAGTGTTTGCTGTGACTGATGCAAACTCTGTGACATCAGCTAAATGTGGTCCTGTTGCTAATGGCCGTTATCCCTACTTCAATGGGCACTGAGTGTCTCGCTGGAGCATCGGCAGCAGGCCAAAGCTGGACGCTGAATGAAGACAAGTTTCCTAGAGCTTGTGGCTGCTTCCGACTTGGGCGTGTGACTTATTACTACTCTAGCCCTCCTGATGGCACCTTCCACGTCTAGAAAATTCATGCTCTAAAGGCAGCTTGAAAACCAGATCTCTTCTAGTTCCCGATGCACCCGAAAGCCTGTATTTTCAAGGTGGGGTCACTGACAAGACAGAACTTGCTACAAGCTCAGCTTGTGCTTCTGTGGTCTGTCCGGGGGGTTGGACAGTGTGAGTTGTTAGGGCTTTTGAGCCTTTTCATTTGAGTAGGTTTCTGGGTCTGATGTTACAGACTAAAGGAAACCCAGGAATGTTTATTTAATATTAAACTTAATTTTCAATGTAACTGGCCTAGCAACATTAAAGGGGATTTCTAAAACCAACTCTAAAGCCAACATTTTGCACTGTTTCTATACTTGTACTCATGTTTTCTTATCAACTCAGACGCAGACACAAGGCCTTTCAAATGGAGATTTAAAATTACTGCCATTTATGTAAAATAATGTGCTGTGACCAAGTTATTTAAATGGAAAATAAAGTGCTTTACTTAAGGAAAGAGTTGGTGTTTCCTGATGTGTCTCCAGAACTTCTTTGCTTCAAGAAAAACCTGCATTGTAGCTGGGCTGTCTCTCTGGCGACCTGGATGTCCCCAGCCTGTGGACCTAAAACTGTCATATTCCTGGTGGTTACTTTTCCAGTTTTGTAGGTTGGGGGTACTGCTTATTGGGCATTTTGTTAGCAGTAAACTTTAAAATCCTATCTTTAAGCTGGCCCAGCAAGGCCCTGGCCGGTGTGGCTCAGTTGGTTGGAGCATCATCCTGTACACCAAAAGGTTGCAGGTTCCATTCCCAGTCAGCTGATTGATGTTTCTCTCTCTCCCTTCCTCTCTCTCTCTCTCAAAAACAAACATGTTGCCCTGGCCGGTTTGGCTCAGCAGTTAGAGCTTCCCGAGAGACCCAGGTTCGGTTCCCGCTAAGGGCGTGTACTTCAGTTGCAGTTTGTCCCTGGCCCTGGTTGGGTTGTGCTGGTGGCAGCCACTCGATGTGTCCCTTTCACAGCGATGCTTCTCTCTCTTCCTCTCTTTCCCTCCCACTCTATCTGAACAAAAAAAATGGAAAAAATGTCCTCGGGTGAAGATTAAAACAAAACAAACAAACATGGCCTTGGGTGAGGATTAAAGATAGCCCAGCAAGAAACCTAGGTTATTTACTACATTTTTTCCCTATGTCTCCTTAGAAGGTTCTGTAAGTAGGTAAAAAGTTCTTGCTGGCTCAATCAGAATACAGCTGCTAAAGACTCAACTTCTAAATGATGCTTGGGGTGAAATAAAAATAAAAGAAAGTGTAAGAGAAAACTTAAGCTCCGTTGGTTTACTCAGGCCCCTTGCATGTTTACTTAAGGGAATCTGTACCGGCTCGGTATGCAAATAAAATTGGTATTTGATTTCTAGGTGCTAATATCAGGCAATATTCTACAACTGTACTACAGTTAAGAATAAACAATGATTTAGATGGAAAGAGATTAAATACGAGTTACTTTTAGTTCCATTTTCTTTAGTGGCCATTAGACTTAAAATGTTTTCAGATGACTGTGGGGACAGGGATATTGCAGAAGAAATAAAGTTCAATTTAGGGTGTTTTGCCATATCCGAGTAAACTACACATCTTCCATAGAAAAAGGGCGTAAGTCATTTTGCAGGTGGTATAGCTATAGCTAGATTTCGCTTCCAGGAAGTAAGAGATTATAACAATTTACCGAACACAGAATTGTACTTTACCAACTCATATTTTCAACTTACCAAATGACAGTTACCTCAGGGCTGCAGGGGACTTCCTCATTTTACTCTGCATTCATCTGCTGCTTGGATTTGTTGTAATAAACATGTTTTGTGATGAAAAATTTTTCTAGCAGATAATTCAGTTCACAGAGGGGAGTGTCTTTATAGTCTTTAGCACCTTAAAGTTTAAAACATTCTTTGAATTCAAGATAAATATCTTGACATATAGATCAAACTGAGCCGAGGCCTAGAAGCCAAATCAAGTATTACTTAGAAGTTGCAATTGGGAGCATGAACAGACATTTTAAAATATGTTTTTATTGAGTTTTTTAGAGAAAGAAGAAGGGAGAGAGAGAAACATTGATGTCAGAAGCACCGATGAGGCTGAACAGGCATTTTAAATACATTGCTGGACTTCCCTTCTTGCTTATCAAGGTGCACTGAAGAGAAGTATCTTTGGTGCCCCAGTTTCTCTGAAATTAGGATGCGCTGTTACCCTTTGCAGCAGCTGCAAAGAGGGCCTTCTGATAGCTGGTTTTCCATCAGGGGTAGGCAAAAAGGACGGAGTCTGGCAGAACGCCAGTGTGGATGCTAAGGTACTAGATGCCTGGCCACGTATGACTCCTTTTCTAAGTGCTCACTGCTTTTAATTTCTATTTAATTAAAGTCACAATTATCAGGAACTCACATTATGCTATAAGTATACATTTTCCTCCACAAGCTCAGGCAAGCAAACACCTGTCCTTTTGAAAGTTTATGATGCTAAAAATACACACGATGCATTTGAACAGTGGAACAGGAACAGTTCCTGTGGATGACCCTGCAGTGATAAATGCTTTAGTGAACTGATGAGCAACCCGAGAGATAAAAGAAGTACGAATTCAAAAATAATTCCTTTGATCCAAGAAGTATCTGTCAGAACATGACCAGGTAGAAGCATGGATATGTGGGTGGGTGGAGCTAAACATATTAGGGACCATGGACATTCCCGTCCTGAGCACGACACTGGCTGTGTCCACCGCACACCAAGGACTCGTCTTACACAGGGGCCGAGCGTCTGACTGCAGGACAGCCAGGAGTCACGGGGCCAGCGGCTGGAAGTCGGGAAGAATTTCAGCTACCTTCTTACGAAGTTGCTCTCGCCTCTCTTCTCTTACTCTTTCCTCTTTCATAAACTTTGCAAACTTCTTCCATGTCTGAAATGTGATCCAGAGAATCCTCCTTTAAGAAAAAAAAGGAAAATACATGAAATACCAAGGAAAAGTTGACTTTCCCTCTGAATTACATTACATTATAAGAGCACTCCTTATGTGAATAGAACACAGAAAAAAGGTACAGAAAGCACAACTGGAATTCAGACTGAGAAATGCTGTGAAGAACATAAAGCAGCAGAGTGGGTGGGAATGACCAGCAGGTTGTTTTGTTTTCCCACAGATGGTCAGTCGCCCTTGTGAGAAGGTGACACTCACATACGGACATAACCGTTCTGCTCACAGGGACTGACAAGACACCCAGTCACCGAGGGACGTGTGTAACAGCATTTAGAGCATTATCCTGTACAAAATGCTTGAAATGACAAAACAGGAAAAAATATTGAGCATCTTATTTCCCAACGAATCTGCATTAAATAAAATGTCACTGTATTATAGATATGAATATGGCATAGAGTATGATTTGACTTATATAAAGTTCCAAATCAGGCAAAACAAAGTTATATCTTGAAGGCTGCGTGCTTAGAAAGTAAAAGTAAAAAAAAAAAAAAAAAAAGAAGGCAAAGAAATGCTCCTCATAAAAGTCAGGAGGGTTTACCTTTAGGAGGGAAGGGCTGGGCCTTTGATTGCAAAGAAGTCAATAGAGACTTCTGGGAGCTAGCCATGTCCGACTTCTCGACTCTGGTGGTGACATGGCTGTCCCTTTACTGTAAGTCATACAGCTGTACTTGTATGATTTAACCACTTTTCTATATTTGTGTTACATTTCACAATGTTAACAAATTGAACTTACAAACCTATGTGACAAAAGAATACATACATTTGCTTAGTGCGTTTCATGTATTTCACATAACTTTATTCTCCTGCCAGTCCCGTGAGCACAGAGGACAGGCAGCGTCCTCATGTCGAAGATGGGACTCTGGGTTCCAGGCTTTACTGTCTTGCTCTCACCCACGTGGTCAGTGGGTGAGCTGGAATGCCCACCTCTGCCTGGTGTCACTGAATGCCCAGCTCTCCTAGCCCCTACCTCATCTTCCCGGACTGTCCCGGGCACTGAATGCATTGCAGGGCACTGTACATGCGTGAGTGACTGTCCCCCCAAAAGCCTCACCGGTCACTGTGCTCCACTGCAGTCCTGAGCTTGCTCTGAGAATCCGCCCCGGCCTCCCTGACCACGGCAAACCAGGCCCTGAAAATCTTCCTTCGAAGAAAGTGTATACACAGCTTTTGCACTTCTTCCTCCAGGTCAGTCACGTACTAGGGATGAGGAAAGGAACGGAAGTGAGTCAGATGTCACAAAGAATTAGAGCAAAAAAACACGACAAAAGAGAAAACTGAAACAAACACAAGACAAAGGAACAAAGGCCACGGGAGGCATAAAGAGAAAACATGGCAGCCAAGAAAAGATCCTCCGTCGTGTGGTAAGGAAATAATGGAACCAGAGGGGCAGGAACAGGTACAAGATTGAGAGGGTCGGTCTCTAGTAAAATCACCTGAGCAATTATGGGATAAGAAATGCTATAAAATTGAAAGCTGGTATAATGACACATTATAATTTATAGAGATGAACAGTGTGAAAAAAAAACATGCGTAAGATTTTATACCAACAACAATTTGACATTTTCACAGTGATTTCAAAGCAATGAATTGGATTGACGATTTTATGTTTTTCTTGAGAAAGCATAAGGACTGGACATCTGGGTTGGACCCGATCTTCTCACACAGGACAGTAGAGACCTGTTCTGAAAGCCCCCTCCCGGCGGCCTTACCTGCAGCCAGCTCCCGACGACCCTCCGAAGCAATGTTTGCGAATAACACTGGTTGGCCTGGGCCGTCCTCCCCGCCAGGCTTTCCCGACTGCGCCGGAGCCAGGCCAGCAGGCATTTCCTCTGCAGGGCCACAGAGTGATATTCTTCGGCCACCTGAACGATTTTTTAAAATAAGAAAAGGAAAGTATTCCTTACATCTTAAATCATTTAAGGAAACACACATTCCCTTGGCAAATGATGCTGCAAACCACATGGAGGCAGTTACTAGAGAGAATCATCTTAAGGACATTCAGCCTGTGTCCCCAAAGCTCTGCCGACTGACCTGCTACGTGGGGGTTTGGATTCATCTCATGCATGGCCTTTCAGCGCTGGCTCCCTAAAGACCACAGTGACTGACTGGTTATCAGGGAAGTGGAAAAACAGCCTCCAAAGCCATTATTTCTCTTGCACTGTGTTTTGAAGTGGGTGGCTGGCAGCATTCTCAGCTTGTTCTGCTGGAGCCTAGACAGCAACTCCATAACAAACCTCTTTTTTATGTACTTAGCCACTGTCTAATTGAGGAAATGCCAATACTTTCAATTAGTTCTATAGAATGAGCTGTCACCAGCACTGAAATTTAGACATTATCAATAAACCACAAAACCATCTGATAGAAAACCATCTGATGAATAATTTAATGTCTTACCAATTTAAAACACTCAGAGCATCATTCTATCAAAATAAACATACAACTCAGAGTTTATAGATTTTAAAAAAGAAGGGTTATATTCGTTCAAGAGGTAGGAGGGAAAAAAATCCTTTCCTCTTTGTCCTCTCCAATTACACCTTTCTCTAAGCCTCGTCTAGCCACCCGGCACTGTGACTGTGACTGACCACGCGAATCTCTTGGCAGTCACCTCTTGGTCAACATGATCATCACAGGAGGTCTCCGTGGCACCTGAGGGGACTGCCCTGACCCCTCCCAGTCCAGGAGCCAAAAGGCAAGGGCAGCCAGAGACTCACAGCCTCCTCCCCTCCCTTCCCGTCATCCTCTGGGAAAACAGAGGGGACCAGAAAGAAAAAGAAAGATTCTCAGAAGTTTCCTTAAAAGTTCTAAAAATGGTTGTTGGAATAAATGGACTATGGCATGAAAAAAAGAAAATTCTGAGATGCCCCAATTTAAATTACAGTGGCCGGAGAGAGAGGAGGACAGAACTGTTAGTCTGTCAATGGCTGCGCACTTCCTTCTGCTGCCTGTTGGACCTTCAGATTAACTTCCAGGTGGCTATTTCCGCAAGTGATTTCCGCTGGGCCCCATCTAACTCCAGGAGCCCACAGCCAGTCGACAAGAGTGAACATTTCTTTATGCTGGTCCCACTTCACCTTCTCCCACCCCTTTGCCTAGAGCTAATGAAAACTGCTTCAGACTATCTCTTTCTTCCCCCTTCTCCCTACTTATGTACAAAAATGCTGGCAAGCCCTGGCCAGTTTGGCTCAGCGGTTAGAGCGTTGGCCTGCTGTCCACAGAGACTGGGGTTCGGTTCCCGCTAAGGGCATGTACCTCGGTTGCAGTTTGTCCCTGGCCTTGGTTGGGTCGTGCGGGTGGCAACCACTCAATGTGTCCCTTTCACGTCGATGTTTCTCTCTCTCTCTCTCTCTCTCTCTCTCCCCCCCTTCCACTCTATCTGAACAAAAAATGGAAAAATGTCCTCGGGTGAGGATAAAAAAAAAAAATGCTGGTAAAACTCTGAGACCATGGACACACTGTCTTTTCTACCTAGCCCTGTTCCTGGTGACTTAGACTCTGTGCCCCGAGACCCAACTTCTTTTGGCTGGTATTTTGAACCAATAAAACCTTACTTCAAAAAAGAGTTTAGTCATGAAAGTTAACTTTTTTTTTTTTTTTTTTTAGCAGAGTACCATAAGTAATATTTTATTATTTTTTAAAAACTTATCTTTATTGTTGAATGTATAGATGTCCCGCTTCCCCCCCCCCCCCCCATAGCCTCCTCCCCTCTCCCCTCCTGCCTTCCCTACACTATTGTCTGTGTCCATTGATTATGCATACATGCATATAAGTTCTTTGGTTGATATCTTCCCGCCCCCCTCCCCACTTCCTTTTGAGGTTCTTCAGTGTAACAACCTATTTGTACTTAATCCCTTCACCTTTCTGTCCATCCGCCTACTCCCCCTTCCATCCAGCAACCAAATAAAAGTTCTCTGTATCTATGTTTCTATTCTGCTTTTTCATTTTGTTTACAGATTCAATTATTGATAGATATGCATTTATTGTTCATAGTTTTGATCATCTTCTTCAAGAAGACCCTTCAACATTTCATATAATACTGGTCTACTTGTGATGAACTCCTTTAGCTTTTTCTTGTCTGGGAAACTCCTTATACTTTCATCGATTCTAAATGATAGCTTTGTAGGATAGAGTAATCTTGGTTGTAGGTTCTAGCTTTTCATCACTCTGAATATTTCTTGCCACTCCCTTCTGGCTTGCAGTTTCTTTTGAGAAATCAGCTGACAGCCTTATGGGAACTCCCTTGTAGGTAACTGCTTTTCTCTTGCTGCTTTTAAGATTCTCTCTTTGTCTTTTCTTTGGGACTCTCTGTGCTTCTTGGACTTGTATATTTGTTTCCTTCACCAAGGTAGGGAAGTTTTCTGTCATTATTTTTTTCAAATCGTATTTCAATTTCTTGCTTCTTCTCCTTCTGGCACCCCCATGATATGAATGTTGGTATATTTGAATTTGTCCGAGAGGCTCCTCACATTATAATCATTTTTTAAATTTTATTATTTTTTCTTTTTGCTGTTCTGATTGGGTGTTATTTGCCTCCTTATATTCCAAATCGATGGTTTGTTTCTTGGCTTCACCTACTTTATTATTGATTCTCTGTAAATTACTCTTTCAGTTACTGTGTCCTTCTCTTCTGACGAGTCCTTTTTTATGCTCTTGAGGTCCTTACTAAGTTCCTTGAGCATCCTTATAACCAGTGTTTGGAACTCTGCATCTGTTAGATTGCTTATTTCCATTTTGTTTAGTTCTTTTCCTAGAGTTTTATTCTGTTCTTTCATTAGGGACATATTTCATTGTCTCCTCATTTTGGCTGCTTCCTTGTTTGTTTCTATGTATTAGGTAGAGTTGCTATGTCTTCTAGGTTTTGTAGGGTAGCCTGTTGTAATAGGTGTTCTGTAGGGTTCAGTGGCACAGCCTCCCTGATCACCCCAGCTGGGCCCTCGAGGTACACCCCTTGTGTGAACTGCACACCCTTCTGTTGTAATTGAGTCTTGATTGCTGTTGGCACATCAATGGGATGGATTCACTGAGGCTGATCAGCTGCAAGGACTGGCTGTGTCCACTGACCACTGACCTCGTGAGTACCTTGGAGGGTCAGCTGTGTAGGGTCCTACCACACAGAGCAAGGCTTACTTCATCAGGGCTCTCGTACTCACTGGGTCCACTCCTTGAGTGTGTCGTTTGTGGAGATGGTTGGGTGGTGGTGCTTCAACTTGGTCTGAAGCTGTCCACTGGGTGTGTTGGCTCTGGGGCAAGGTCAGCCACTGCCTGTGTTCTAACTGGGACCACCAGGCATAAGCTACAAAGCTATCTACAGATGGCTGCTTCTTGTGCTGGGCTTGGAGGTGCCCCAGCAAAGCCAAGCTGTGAATCAAGACTGGCTGCTTCCAGTGCAAGGCCTGGGTCACTTAGTAAGAGTGGGGCTCACTGAGGCCAGATGCTGTTTGCTTGAGAAAATTTAGGAAACTCTGAAGCAGGATCCAAGACAGGCCAATCCTATGGTAAAGCCACTGGGAATAACTTGGGTGGGCCCAAAATTTGGGTGA
This sequence comes from Molossus molossus, assembly GCF_014108415.1. NCBI lineage: Eukaryota > Metazoa > Chordata > Mammalia > Chiroptera > Molossidae > Molossus > Molossus molossus. The sequence goes on along the minus strand of NW_023425388.1, from coordinate 71,915,366 downwards.
TGCAGGGCCTCAGGGAATCACCAGGGTGGGACAAACAGTGTGAGCCAGGCTACTGGAATCCCACACATGGTGCCCGTCTACCTGCCTCATGGGGGAAGGGCTCACCAAAGGAACAACAGCCTCTGCCAGCACATCTGTCCAAGACAAAGCTGCCTCTCCAGCTCTTGCCCTAATGCCAAACAACTCACTTCTCTGTGTGTCTCTGATGCCTTTCAAGCTGCCACCCCAGTGCTGGAGCCTGGAGGGAGTGGGTCCGAGTAAGTCTATGTGCAGGTCCTTGAAGAGAAACTGACTGCCTGGGACTCCCTGAGCCTCAGCCTCCCTCTACCTCAATTCCCACTGGTTTTTACAATCGGAAGTTATGGGGACTCCTCTTCCTGACACTGAGACCCTGAGTTGGGGGTGGGGAGAGTCTGGTATGGGACAGGGACCTCTCACTCCTCAGGGAGGACATTCACAGCTGAGGTATCCTTCCTGACATTTTATCTGCCACACATGGGTGTGGGACCCACCCTTCTGTGACTCTGCCTCTCCTACCAGTCTCAATGTGGCTGCTTCTTTAATTTTATAGTTGTAGGACTTCCATTCAGCTTGTTTTCAGGCAATTCTGAATGATGGTTGTTCTATAGTTTAGTTGTAATTTTGATGTGGTTGGGGGAGGAGGTGAGTACTTCATTTACCTACACTACCATCTTGAGCGGAAGTGTGAATGTTAATTTTGTTTGTTTTTTTCTTTATTGATTTTAGAGAGAAAGGGAAGGAGAGGGAGCGAGATAGAAACATCGATAAGAGAGAATATGGACTGCATGCCTCCTGCATGCCCCCCACTGGGGATTGGGCCCACAACCTGGGCATGTGCCCTGACCAGGAATCAAATCGGCGACCTCTTGGTGCTCAACCACTGAGCCACACCAGCAGGGCTTTGTTTGTTTGTTTGTTTGTTTTTTATCCTCACCCGAGGACATTTTTCCTTTTTTTTTATCCAGATAGAGGAGGGAGAGAGAGGAAGAGAGAGAGAGAAACACCAATGTGAAAGGGACACATCGAGTGGCTGCCACCCCACACGACCCAACCAGGGCCAGGGACAAACTGCAACTGAAGTACATGCCCCTAGCAGGAATTGAACCCGGGTTCAATTCTCTGGACTGCGGCCGACGCTCTAACCGCTGAGCCAAACCGGCCAGGGCTTGTTTGTTTTTCTAATAAGCACATGTGAGTTTAAGGGAAAATGCTCAATAACCCTTCTGAGGAAGGTGTTATAAACAAACCAGAAATTGTGTAACTGGACCCTTCTCCTTTGTTAAGTTTTTCTATACCTTCCTTGGAAGCCAACTGTGATAGGTGAAGAAGCTATCCCTCCTTCTTACTACCCTCCCGACCTTTTCATTTTACTTTTTATTATTTCACTTTCCACTGGTGCTGGCACCTACATACGCCTGATTCCTACGTGACACAAAAACTGGGCCCGGTTCTTGGAGGAAGATGGTGCTGGGCTGCACTGCAACTTTGTAACCAATGTCCTGTGTGACTTTGAGCAAGTCAGAACTCTTCTCTAGGGCTCAGTTCCCTGATCTACAAAGTGAAAGTGATGGAGAGGATTATTAACGTTCTAAAATTATATTATCTTGTTATGATAGGCTGAAGAGTGGCCCCTCAGGGTTGGCCTTGTTATGATCCCTGGAACCTGTAAATAGGTGACCTTACAGGGTAAAAGGGATTTTGCAGATGTGATTAAGTGAAGGATCATTATCCTGGATTATATGGGAGAGTCCTAAATGTAATCACAAGGGTCCTTAGAAGAGGGAGAGGGGAGGATCAGGGCGAGATTAGCATGACTGAGGAAGAGGCTGTGAGCAATGGAATGCAGGTGACTGTGAGAAGCTAAACAAGGCAAGGAAACAGATCCTCCCCTGGGAACCCCCAGAAGGAACTGGCCCTGCTCACAGTTTGACCTTAGCCTATTAAGTCTGTTTGGACTTCTGACCTCCGGAATTTTAGGATACTTAATTTGTGTTGTTTTAAGCCACTAAGGTTGTAGTCATTTGTTAAAACAGCAATAGGACACAAATATGCTTGTATGAACTACAGAGGTGATTCTCAAAATAAGGTGCTCAGACCACATGCATCAAAATCTCACCCAAGGAAATTATTCACTGCTTTTTTAGATAGAGTGGAAGGAAGAGAAGGAGAGAGAGTGAGATATCAATGTGAGACAGACACATCAACTGGTTGCCTCCCACGCAACCCCGACTGGGACTGGGGATCAAACCTGCAACCCAGGTACATGCCCCCAACCGGGAATTGAACCCACGACCCTTCAGCCCAAAGGCCGATGCTCTACCCACTGAGCAAAACTGGTCAGGGCTCTCCTGGGCTACTTTTTAAGAATGCAGATTTCAGCCTGGCTGGTATGGCTCAGTGGACTGAGCATCGTCCCATGGACTGAGATGTCCTAGTTCAATTCCTGGTCAGGGCACATGCCCAGGTTGTGGGCTCGATCCCAAGTAGGGGGCGTACAGGAGACAGCCGACTGGTATTTCTCACATCCATGTTTCTATCTCTCTCCCTTCCCCTCCCCCCAAAAAATCAATAAAAATATTAAAAACATTTTTTAAAATGCAGATTCCCTGATACCTGTCCTCTTTCCCCATCTCCCATCACAGCTAACAATCCAGACTTACCGAAAATACTTGGAGGTGGGACCAGGAACGTGCATTTTTTTTAAGTTCTCCAGATGGTTTTGTGAACAAGAAATTTTGGAAATGTTACTTTCAGATCTGTGATTTTCTGTTTCTATTTTAATTGGGTTTTTCTATATTTAAAGCATATAATTGTTATTTTGAGCTCAAACTCCTGTTTCTATTTTTACATTCTTCTGAATAAATTTTTAAAAATTTAATTTGATTATTCAGCCATAGATTCTATTTCATTTCTAAATTTCATACCTTTCTTGATTTTACTCAATCAAAACCAAAGACCAAAAAGGAAGAGCTAATCCTTGTCTGCTTTTCCTTTGTGTATTAATAGTTAACAATAAAGAAATAGATAAAAGCCAGATAAAACTAGGAGCACTCAACTGGATAGCAAACTATCTGATATAACCAATCTTTGGGGTAATATATTATAAAAAGCAAATTTCAATTCAAATGTCAGATTTCATTTCCAGATTCATTCACTGAGAAGACTGAGGAGTCAGCCTGCCCACCTCACTACCAGGAAAAAGTCAAAGCAAACCAGCAATGGCTGGAGGCACAGATGGGTCCAGGCCTCCAAATAGGATGGATCCTCCTGCCCTCAGGCCTGATCACCACAAATGAGCCCCCTCTTCTGGAACACTCAGGAGTTCCAGAACCACTGGTAAGGAGGCTGAGGACAGACAGGGTCAGGGACATGGGAAGATAGTGGGAAAGACATTTAGGGAAGATAAAAGGGAGGAAAGAAAGTGTGAAAATAGGAAGAGAACAAAGAGAATGGTGACTAGACAGGGTAGGCAGGATAAAAAGTAGCTCAAGTCACGTTCACAGAGGTATAACCTGCAGCATTACTCGATTTAGTGGGACTCTTATGATATAAAGCATTATTGTTCATCTTTAATATTGTTTTTCACAACCAAAAATACTAGTCTTATTTTTCAGTATTAACCTGGCCAAATGTGTAAATAAGAGTAGTCATAACTGGTACACATTACTGGGCTTATTATTAACTAGAATTCTAAAGGTAACATTTGATGCATTTTGAGCTCCATGATCATTTAGTTGAATGATCTATGCACTAGATAAATTTGAATTTCAATGGTATTCAATTTCATATATCTTTTGTGGCAGAGTAGACTGCTGTTCCCTATAATAGAATTATATAACCATATTCTTTGTGTATGATTTCATAGTGCCTCCCAATGGAGTAGATGAGCCTCATTCACCCTTGAATGACTTTTAGTTTAGCCCTATGAGTGGCTCTGGCCAACAAAATGTCAGTAAACATGATACAAGCAGAGGTTTCATATGGGTTTATATACAGGGTTTGGCCTTTGTACCTCAGACATTTGTCAGGTGAAAAGCTCGCCCGGAATGACTGCTGGAGCCAGAAAGAGAGGCTGTGGAGAGGTCCGAACCCAATCTACAACTGGTCCACAGACATGAGTGAGAAATAAATGCTTGATGGGGGCTAGCAAGCATTGGGGGCTATTCGTTATGCAGCTTTACTGCAGCAGAAACCTGACTAACAAATCTTACGGTAATTTTTTTTTTCTTTATTAAACACTGCTAATAATAAGAGAGGCCTCTATTTGTCTTACCTTGGAGGTCTTAGTAAAAATTTTACTCTAGCTTTTTTCAACCTATTCAATTACAGAATTCTTTCTCTACATTGGAAGACCAAATCTAAACTCTTATCCCAAACAAATAAATACACACACTCAATTCATTTATCTTTCTGACTTTGAAATCACCAAACAATACCCAAACCCTAACTGGGTGTTTATCCTATTTGAAAAGGCCATTTTCTAATTGAGGGGTAAGAGTGTGACACTATACCTGGAGGTTTTGCTTGCTCTGCATTCTCAATCTCTTCCACGGCTCCAGACCTTTGTTCTTCAGTAACACTCTTTCATAGTGCTCTTTGGCTATTGCTTCCAGCTGCTGGTTCCTCTGAATTCTTTTCTGCTTCTCTAGTTCTTTCTGAAAAAAAAACATTAAGAAGTAAAAATGCTGAGAAGGAACCCAAATGGCAACATAGGTGACTCCAGAATTTCCCTTCTTCAGATGCACTGAATACACAGCTACACACATAGCAATTCCTTCTGGAAGAAATCCAGAAACTAGCTGAGTGACTTTCATATTGAGTGAATGAGAAAATACCCACTATAAAATAGGTAGAAAAAGCTGAGATACACACTGGCAAAAACTCATCCTTGGCACAGCACCATACAATAAGGAGGGGACCCCCAACTGCTAGCTTCTCTGAGAGGAGGCAAAGGGTTTGGATTATACATCTAGAACACCAATTTTTAAAACAACCCAAAGGATACCCTCCCCAACACTGACCTCTATAAAACAATGACACTTATGTCCAAAAGACACACAAAACTACAGCAAAGAAACAGTTCTTAATGGATGGGTGAGATTCCCCCTAGGGTTCAGCCTTAAGGGAGCAGGCAAAAATGCCCATCTCCTAGTATTCCCCTGAAAGAGGTTTGACTGCACACTTTACAAGCAGCTGCCTGAGGGTCTGGTTTCTAATTTAGCATGCATCTAGAGGCTGGCTGAGATCCTCCCCTGAGCCTGGGGGATCAGTGGGCACTTACCTCACCTTCCCTTTTAACTTGCTCCAACAATAAAAGCAGATTGCCAGCATTTCTAGAAGAGGCTTGTATAAACATCTGGCACCCCAATTTTTGTGACTGCCATCTGAGGGATGGGAGTATGAATCACCTGGCTCTGACAGCCAATGGAGCTTATATTCTTAGTCCCACAGGATTATAGCAAACAAAGAAGCAATTTTTAAATGAGTGTAGGAGTGCACCCCCTCTACCCCACACACACCAGTGGTTATCCACATGGGCTCAGTGCAGAAGGAAAAGACAAAAACACACATCTCCTGGTTTCTTCCTGAAAGGGGCTTACCTAGATACATTCCTAGCTAGTGTCTGAAGGTACAGCTTCAAATCAGCTTACATCCAAATGTTGACTGATACCCTCCCTTTTGGGACACTGAGAGATCTTGGCATTTGTTCAACTATTATTCAACTATTGGGAGCTACTAAGAACAAAGACAGCAGCTTGGATGATCACAGGGGTTTGAGAGACAACCAGGAGCCTGGGCAGAGCTGACTGACCTCCTACACAAGACCACTCCATCAAGGTGAGAAGATGTGGCTATTACATCTAATGCACAAAAACCAACACTGAGAGTCAAGAAAAAATGAAGAAATGAGGAATATATTCCAAACAAATGCACAAGATAAGTCTCCAGAAACCAATCTTAATAAAATTGAGGTATTTGATTTACCCATTAAAGAGTTCAAAATAATAGTCATAAAGATGCTCACTGAGGTCAGCAGAGCAAAGCATGAACAAAAAGAGAATTTCAACAAAGGGATAGAAAATATTTTTAAAGTACCAAACATAAACATACAGCTGAAAAATACAATAATTGCACTAAAAATTCAATAGAGGGGTTCAACAACAGACTAGATCAAGCAAAGAAAGGAGCAGCTAACTTGTAGAAAGAGCAGTAAAACATCCAATCAGCAGAACGAAAAGAAAAAGGAATGCAAAAGAGTGAAGATGGGACACCATCATTGAGGGGACAAATATATTCATTATAGAGTTCCCAAAAATGAAGAGAGAGGAAGGGGATGAAAGCTTATTTAAAGGAATACTTGCTGAAAACTTCCCTAACTGGGGAAAGAAACAGACACCTGGATCCAGAAAGCCCAAAGAATATAAAAAAAAGATGACTAAATAGACACACCATGATACATTATAATTGGACTGTCAAAAGTTAAAGACAGAGAGAATCTTAAAAGTAGCAAGAGAAAAGCTTACATATAAGGGTACTCCCATAAGACTATAAGTGTATTTTTCAGCAGAAACCTTGAAGCCAGAGGAAGTGGAGTGATATATTCAAAGTGCTGAGAGAAAAAACTGCCAACCAGAAATGCTGTACCCAGCACAGGTGTCCAGGATTGAAGGATAGCTAGAGCTTCCCAGACAAACAAAAGCTGAAAAAGTTCATCACCATTAGACCAGCCTTATATGAAATGCTAAAAGGATTTCTTCAAGTTGAAACAAAGGATGCTAATTGGTAACATGAAAACATATGGAAGTATAAAACTCGCTGGTAAAGACAAACATACATAAATTCAAAACACTCTAATGTTGTAAATGGTAGGAAAATCACTTATAACTCTAGATAAATGTTAAAAGACAAATTGTTAAAAATAACTATAATAAGTTAATATATAAACAATATAAAAATATGTATATTATTATGGCATCAAATATATAAACTGGGGAGGCGAGAATATAAAAATAGAGCTTTTGTATGCATTCAAAGTTATCAGCTTAAAACAGACTGTTATAGCTACAAGATATTTTATGTAACACTCATGGTAATCACAAAATATAAACCTATAGTAGATACCCAAAAAATAAAGAGAAAGGAATCAAAGCATAGCACTAAAAGAATAATCAAATCAAAGGAAGAAAGAGATCAAAGGAACTACAAAACAGCAAGAAAACAGTTAACCCTATGACAATAGTAAGTTCATGTCTATCAATAATTACTTTAAATGTACATAGATTAAACTCTCCAATCAAAAAATATAGAGCCCTGGCCAGTTTGGCTCAGCGGTTAGAGCGTCGGCCTGCAGACCAATAAGTCGCAGGTTCGATTCCGGTCAAGGGCACATACCCTGGTTGTGATTCGTCCCCGACCCTGGTTGGGGTCCTGCAGGAGGCAGCCACTTGATGTGTCCCTTTCACATCAATGTTTCTCTCTCTCTCTCTCTCTTCCTCTCTCTCCCTCCCACTCTATCTGAACAAAACTGGAAAAATGTCCTCAGGTGAGGATAAAAAAAAAACACATAAGAGTGGCCGAGTGTATAAAAATACAAGACCCAACTGTATGTTGACTATGAGAGGCTCACTTTAGCTTTAAAAACACACAGATTAAAGGTGAAGGGATGGAAAAAGATATTCCATGCAAATGGAAACTAAGAGAGGAGTAGCTATACTTATATCAGACAAAAAAGACATTATCCACAAACTGTAACAAGAGACAAAGAAGGTCATTGTATTAGGATAAAGGGGTCAACTCATCAAGAGGCTGTGGCAACTGTAAATATTTATGCACCCAGTATCAGAGCACCTGAATGGAGAAATGACAACAATACAATAATAGTAGAGGACTTCAGTAACACATTTTAAACAACAGATAGATCATCCAGACAGAAAATCAGTAAGGAAACATTGGACTTAAACTACATGTTAAACTAGATGAACCTAACAGATACATACAGAACATTACATCCAGCCACAGGAGAACACACATTTTCTCAAGTACACATGAAACATTCTCCAGCACAGATCATATGTTAGGTCACAAAACAAGTCAATAAATTTAAGAAAATTAAAATCATATCAAGCATCTTTCCTAACCATAATGTTATGAAATTAAACATCAATTACATATTTATTCTCTATCCAGAAAATCTCCCAAGTTGATTTCACTCACTTCCAGGGCATAAAAAACATTGACATGTTTTTGACTCCCAGACTCCTTACTACAATCTTGATGTCCAGGCTTATATGTTCACCGCCTATCTGACATATTTATTTGGATATCTAACAGGCACATTTCACATGCCTTTACTGCAGCGGTTCTCAACCTGTGGGTCGCGACCCCTTTGGGAGTCAAATGACCCTTTCACAGGGGTCACCTAAGACCATCGGAAAACACATTTTTCCGATGGTCTTAGGAACCGAGACACCGCTCCTCTATCCGTCTCCAGGCAGGTCCGCCCACATGCAGGAACAGCCTGAAGAACTGTATTAAAGGGTCGCAGCATTAGGCAGGTTGAGAACCACTGCCCTAGTGGATCCTGCAGAGGCCTTCTCAGCATCCTGCAGCTCAAATATCACCTCTTCAGGGAGTCCTTTCCCCCCTTGATTCCCCCATTACACTGTCCCCTCTCTACTTCCTTAGCTATTATCTTATATATTACCTGTTTTTCCCCAGCTAGCATATGCATTTTTGAGGGCAGGGCTGTTGTCTGTCTTCTCCACTGCTCTATTTTAACACCTAGAACAATGCCTAGCACATAGTATGTGCCCGAAAGATATTTGTTAAATAATGCTTGTTAAGCAATTATGGAAGACTTCAAATCTTACCTGGTCTTCTCTGATAAATTTATCTTTTCAACCACAAACTTCATCAACTGTCTATCATTCAAAAGAATATTTATACAACCATAAAAGTCATTGAATGATAGTATTACTAGAAAATAAGCTTTTTAACAAAAATGAGCAATGAGATGTTAAGAATTTAGATTTTTACTTTTAAAAGGTCATTGTGTGCCCTGGCCGATTTGGCTCAGCAGTTAGAGTGTCGGCCTGTGGACCAATGAGTAGTGGGTTTGATTCCAGCCAAGGGCACATACCTTGGTTGCAATTCATCCCCAGCCCTGGTTAGGGTTGTGCGAGTGGCAACCGGTTGATGTGTCCCTTTCACATCGATGTCTCTCTCTCTCTCTCTCTGTTCCTCTCTCCCTCCCACTCTATCTGAACAAAAATGTCCTCAGGTGAGGATAAAAAAATAAAAATAAATAAAAGGCCATTATGTGAGACCTATGAGTGGCCATGTTACTGCTGCACCTGACACTAAAGGACACTAAGCCACCACTTGGACCATCACTGACCTGTCCCAGGTGGTACTTCCTGCCATCACTAGCTACAATGGCTCCCTCTCTGAAGAATGAAGTACATCTAGGTCCAGGGGAATTGCAGGTAATAAAGATCTTTCATAGAGGACAGGCAAATCTTGATCCTGAACCACTTTTTCCTGAATCTGGAGGACAAATAGGTCATGAGCTTTTTCCTGAGAAATTCTTCCAGTTCCTTTATCCTAAAACTGGTATCATAGGACTTATTATGTATTTTCTATCCAAAGAAATATATGTGAGTGCCCTAGAGACCTTCTCTACCAAATCAACAGTAGGGTTGCTTATCTATGTTAATAGAAAATATGGTATCACTACTGAACAATTTACTGATAAACTTAAGCAAAAACGTGCCCAACTAAAAGAGGTGAAGCGGGCTTCCATCAGGGACATCCAGATGTAACTGACTTTGAGAAGTCACAGCAGGCACAGGTTCAGAAATGTCATTACCTTTTTGACGTACAGAGGAATAATACTGCTATGGCCTTGGAAGATGCTTACTGTGAACGGTTCTATAAAATATACAAGGAGGTAAAGAATCACCTGTGCAGAATATGATGCATCAAAGGAATAAAACGGCAGAAGATAAACTGGGTGGAGGAACACACTGGGCAGAACACCTATGCCAGAAACAAAAGGAAACAAATGCCAAGTGCATTTTAGATCTAAAGCTGCTCACAAAGAATGCTCAAACACAGCCAGTCTGTAAATGCATCTATCTCAATCGAGACAGACACAAACAGCTGATTTACTAAATAGAAACTAGTCTGTGTGATAAAAGCTTTTTGTTTATTGTTGGGGACTAAAGTTACATTTTACCTTCCCTAAAAAGATTTCCTTTTGGTACAGTGAGGGAAATAAAGTAGTAACCTATTGGTCAGTAATGTATTTCTCATCCTTCTTGCTCTGCATAAGCTGCAATCTTCCAGCAAGAAAAAGCTGGACAGACAGCGAATTAATGGTTTTTATGAACCAATCAGAGAATGAAGCCATCACAAATCTGGAGAGACAGGCACCTTTACAAGACACAGGATCCAACATTTGCTTATCTGAGGCAGAGGCCACCATACACCATATGAGCCGATTAAACTAGAAATTTTGGCAAATTGCTGGAGACCAAGGGTGGGCCAGCGTGAGAAAGGTGAAGCTCCTGGGGGGTGGTCACAGTTATAGGGAGGTTCTCCACTTTTTGCAGGCCTTTGTTCTAGGAATTCCACCAGGCTCTCAAAGTGAGAATCAAGGGGAGTCCAGATAAGTTCCCACCATGGTTCCAGCTGGCAGGGAGAAAAAGTAACCACTGCAAAATCTGCCCAGACCATTCTCCCTTAGGGAAAAAAAGGCTTCATCTGCAAGTAGCACCACTCGAAGGCACTAGTGGAATGCCACTGCAGCTGGGGGAAGGGAACTCTGTCCAGACCAGTACCCCTATCTCATCTAAGTGGAGGAGGAACCTCACAGAGAGAAAGCCTTTCAGGTCACAGGCTGTACAGCAGATACTGAAAGAAGGGAACAGATGAGTAGGGAAAATTTCTACTCTGAAAGTAGGAGCAGAAATTCTCCCGAATGCCCAATATTGTGCACACCAAACAGTGAGACTTAATTAGAACATTAGAGAATGCTACCCCTCGGCCACACCCTACCAGTGCTAACAAATTTCCAGTAATAACAGTGGAGTACAGCTGAGAGAGCTGCAAGAGACAGAGTCTCTCCGGGGAACAGTGCGAAAAGAAGTCCTACGGCCAAAAGAGGAGACAAAACAGTCACTAGAGGAAACTGAAGTCTATGGTGCCCATAGCAACAACAAACTTCAACAATGGTAATCATATAATTAACACACTTCAAATATAGGCCAACTCCTAGCTAGATTAACACATTTCTCCACACTAAAGACCTGTTTATCTCAGTTTCTATTTTTCTGTAAAACGTGTCTGGCTTGCAAATATATATGTAGCTTAATATGTCAAATATATATATATGACATACCAAAACACAAAAAAATAAAGCCTGAAAAGATCAATCATCAGAAGACGACCTCAGATATGACAGAGATACTGGAAATATCAGAGAGAGGTAATTTGAAATAATTTATGATAACAGTGAAGGCTATAATGGAAAGGGTAGTCATCATTCAAGATCAGAGAGGTAATATTAGCAGAGACATGGACAATATAATAGTCGAATGAAAATGCCAGAAATTAAAAACATGGTAACAGAAATGAAGAGGGCTCATCTCTACATGTTACACAGTTAAGAAAGAATCAGGTAACCTGAAGTTAGGTCAGGAGAATTATACAACTGACAGGCAAAGAGAAAAAAAAAAAAAGACTGAAAAACACAACTGAGCATCCAAGAGCTGAGGGACAATACCAAACAATGTAACACAAGCATAACTGGAATCCCAGAAGGAAAAGAAAAAGAATGAGGAAGGTGAAATATTTGAAGAAATAATGAGTAAACATATTTTTAAATAACTCACCACATATCTAAGAGACTTAGAGACCACCGAGTAGGGTAAAACCAACCAACCAACCAACCAACCAACCACACATAGACATATCATATTCAAACTAATGAAAGCCAAAGTCAGAAAAATTCTTAAAGGTAGCTGGGAAGGGGAGGGCACCTTACCCATTGTTATGGGCTGAATGTTTGTGTCCTACCAAGAGTAATATGTTGAAGCCCTAACCCCCAGTGTGGCTGTACTGGAACACAGGGCCTCTAAGAAAGTAATTAAGGTAAAATGAGGTCCTAAGGGTGGGATTGGTGTCCTTATAAGAAGAGAAACCAGAGAGCTCATGTGCTCGCTCTCTTCCCCTCTAAGTGCATGCACAGAGAAAATGCCACTGGAAGACAGTGAGAAGGTGGCCAGCTACAAGCCAGGAAGAAAGCCCTCACCAGAAACCAACCATGCCATAAAAAGATGAATTTTTATTATTTAAGCCACCTACTCTGTGGTATTCTGTTATGGCAACCTGAGCACACTGACACCTACAAAGGAACAAAGCTAAGAAATCAAGCCAACTTCTTGGTTTTCTTGTCAGAAACCAGGTAAACAAGAAGGCAATGAACTAAAATATTTAAAGTGTTAAAAGAAAAACCGTCAACCCAGAATTCTATGTCCAGCAAAAATATCCTTCAAAAATGAAGGAGAAATAAAGACTTTCTCAGACAAACAAAAACAAAAGGAAATTTACTACCAACAGACATATCCTACAAAAAAAAATGTTAAAGAAAGTTCTTCAGGCAGAAGGAATAAAATATAGGTTAAAATCTTAGATCTACACAAAGAAATAAAGAGCATCAAAAATGGAAGAAATAAAGGTAAAATATAATCTTTAGCTTATTTTTAATTACACCAAAACATAACTATTTAAAGCAATAAAATTAAAATGGTATTGGAGATGTGTGTGTGTGTGTGTGTGTGTGTGTGTGTGTGTGTGTAAAACACATGAAATGTATGGCAATATTGGTGGGAGACTGCAAGGCAAGAATGTCTTCTCTCACTACCTTGCACTGCAATACCTAGCTAGTGCAGTAAGGCAAGAAAAATAAGTAAAAATCATACAGATTGGAAAGGAAGAAATAAACCTGTCTTTATTAGCAGACAATATGGTTACCTATACAGAAGATTCCAAGAATCCACAAAAACATCCTAGAAATAATAATTGAATTTAGCAAGGTTGCAGGATATAAGGTCAACATACAAAAATAAACTATGTTCCTACATACTAGTAATGAATAAATAAAATCTACAATTCTAAAAAGACACCATTTACAATAGTAACACAAAAAGAAGTACTTAGGTATAAATCTAACTAACTAACTAACTATATATATATGTATACACACACACATGCATATATATATATATGTGTGTGTGTGTGTATATATATATATATATATATATTCTGTGGAAAGCTATAAAAACATTAGAAAAAAAATCAAAGATCCAAATAAATGGAGATATACCATGTTCATAAAGACTCAATGTTGTTAGAGGACTTCCGGTCAAGATGGCAAGATGGTGGCATAGGTAAATGCGGTACCGCGTCCTCCCACAACCACATCAAAGTTACAACTAAACTACAGAACAACCATCATTCAAAACTGCCCGAAATCAAGCTGAATGGAAGTTCTACACCTACGGAATTAAAGAAGCAGCAGCAGCATCAAGACTGGTAGGAGGGCGGAGGTGCAACAGGCTGGTCCCACACCCACGTGTGGTGGATAAAAATCAGGAGGATACCTCAGCTGGGAAGGTCTTCCCTGAGGACTGAGGGGTCCCCGTCCCACACCAGACTCCCTGATCAGGGTTCCAGTGCCAGGAAGAGAAGTCCCTATAACTTCTGGCTGGAAAAACCAGCAGGAACTGAGGCTCAGGGAAGCTGATGTGGCTGGAGCCCCAGGCAGCTCCTTAAAGGGCCCGTGCACGGACCTATCAGACTCTCTTCCTCTAAGCTTGGAAGGGAGGCAACTCGAGGGACGCCAGAGACATACAGGGAAGAACTGAGCTGTTTGGCATGGAGCGAGGGCTGGAGAGGGGGCTTTCTCCGGGACAGACGTGCTGTCAGAGGCCTTGTTCCTTTGGTGAGCCCTTCCATGGGGCGGCAGAGAGCCGCCATATCTGGGACTCCAGCAACCTGGCTCATACTGGTAGCCCCGCCCTGCTGATTCCCTGAGGACCTGCCCCACCCAACTTTCAGGCCCACCCAAGCTGTTGCCAGTTGCTTAACCATAGGATTGGCCTGTCTTGGATCTGGTTTCAGGTTTTCCTAAATTCTTTCAAACAAGCAGCATCTGGTCTCAGATAGCCCCATACCTCTCATTAAGTAATACACAGAAACAAACACAGGAAGGCAGCCAAAATGAGGAGACAATGAAACAAGTCCCATATGAAAGAACAGAACAAAACCCCAAGAAAAGAACTAAGCGAAATGGAGATAAGCAACCTAACAAATGCTGAGTTCAAAATACTGCTTATAAGGATGCTCAATGAACTTAGTGAGGGCCTCAAGAGCATAAAAAGGGAACAGTCAGAAATGATGGATGCACAGTCAGAAATGAAGGAGGCATTAACTGAAATAAAGAATAATTTACGCAAATTCAATAGTAGAGTATGTAAATCCAAGAAGCAAACCATTGATTTGGAATATAAGGAAGCAAAAAACACCCAATCAGAACAGCAAAAAGAAAAAGGAATCCAAAAAAATGAGTATAGTGTAAGGAACCTCTGGGACAACTTCAAGTGGGCCAACATTCGCATCTTGGGGGTGCCAGAAGGAGAAGCGAGAGAACAAAAAATTGAAAACCAGTTTGAAACAATAATGGCAGAAAACTTTCCTAATTTGGTGAAGCAAACAGACATACAAGTCCAGGAAGCACAGAGAGTCCCAAACACGATGAACCCCAAGAGGCCCACACCAAGACACATCATCATCAAAATGCAAAAGGTTCAAGACAAAGAGAGAATCTTAAAAGCAGCAAGAGAAAAGCAGTTAGTTACCTACAAGGGAGTACCCATAAGGCTGTCAGCTGATTTCTCAAAAGAAACTTTGCAGGCCAGAAGGGAGTGGCAAGAAATATTCAGAGTGATGAAAATCAAGAGCCTACAACCAAGATTACTCTATCCTGCAAAGCTGTCATTTAGAATCGATGGCCATATAAAGGGTTTCCCAGACAAGAAAAAGTTAAAGGAGTTCATCACCACCAAACCGTTATTATATGAAATGATGAAGAGTCTTTTTGAAGAAAAAGATAAAATACATGAACAAACAAAATGGCAATGAATACATATCTATCGACAATGGAATCTACAAACAAAATGAACAGGCAGAACAGAAACATTCTTATAGATACAGAGAACATTTTGTTGGTTTCCAGATGGGAGGGGGTTTGGGGGAATGGGTGAAAAAGGTGAAGGGATTAAGAAGTACTAATTCATTGTAGACTGACAAACCTTAAAGGGAAAGGGGGGGGGGGGGCGATAAACCAAATAACTTATATGCATAACCAATGGACACAGACAATAGTGTGGGAAAAGGTGGGAGGAGGGTGGGAGTGGGGAGGAGGGGGTCAATGGGGTAAAAATGAGGAACATCTATAATACATTCAACGATAAAGATTAAAAAAAAAAGGCTCAATGTTGTTAGGATGTCTATTCTTCCAATTTGATCTACAATTCAATGTGATCACAAGCAAAATTTTAGTACATCAACAAGATTAGTCTAAATTTTATATAAAACAGTAAAAGAACCAGAATAGCCAAAACACTGTAGAAAAGAATAAAGTGGGAGAATTCCCATTTAACATATTCAAGATATACTATAAAGTTACAGCAATCAAAGGCAGTGTGGTACTGTTAAAGAAATATACATAAAGATCAATAGAACAGAACAGAGTGCCCCGAAACAGACCCACACAAATACAGTCAACTCTTTTTTGACAGAGGTATAAAGGTAATTCAAAACAACTTAATATTAGGAACCACTAAAATTAAATGGAACAGATGTTAGAAAATGTTACTTTAGAATCCCTATTGTAGTTTTTAAGGGAGGTAACTGGACTGTTTCTAGAGATTTCTTAGGCTGACTCAGCAAAGGATGAATTACAGTATATGCCTTTTGCTGCATGGACAAGATGGCCCCTTCTGTGGAGATGCCCTGTCAGTCTTCTTCCTCAGACACTCCTATCATTACCCAATGGACTCATAAATAAAGTGGCCATGGTGGCCAGGATGGAGGTTATACAAGGGCTCAGCAATGCAGACTTCATTCATCAAGGCCAACTGGCTATGGCCACTGCTGAGTGCCCAGTCAGCAGCAGAGACTAACACTGAATCTCCAATATGGTACCACTTTCTGGGTTGACCAGCCAGCTATCAGATGGCAGGTTGATTATATATATTAGACTGTTTCCATCATAGAAGGCACAAAGTTTTTTTCTTACTGGAATAGACAATTCTGATCATGGAACTCACTTTACAATTAAAGAAGTGTGGCAAGGGGCCCATACACATGAAATTTATGTCCTCTACCTTCCTGAAGCAGCTGGTCTGAGAGAATGGTGGTATGGTCTTTTGAAGACTCAGCTGAAGTGCCAATTTGGTGGCAATACCTTGCAGGTCTGGGGTAAGGTTTTCCAGAGAGATGTATATGCTCTGAATCAGCATCTGATATATGGCACTATGTTCCCCACAGCCAGGATTCACAGGCTCCAGGAATCAAGAGGTGGAAGTGTGAGTGGCACTACTCATGATTTCCTCCAGTGACCCACTAGCAAAATGTTTGCTTCCTTTTCCTTCGACTTTATGATCTGACAGTCTTGGTTCTAAATGGGGGAATGCTTCCACCAGGAGACAACGATTCCATTGAACTGGAAGTTAAGAATGCCACCCAGTCATTTTACACTCCTTATGACTCTAAATCAACAGGCAAGGAAGGAAGTGCTGGCTGGGGTGAATAATCCTGACTACTAAGGGAAAATGGACTACTACTCCACAGTGGAGGTAAGGAAGAGTATTTCTAGAATACAGGAGACCTCATACGGTATATCTTAGTATTAACATGACCTGTGATTAAGGTCAAAATAAAACTACAATGCAATCCACACTAGACTACTCATGGCTCAGACCCTTCAGGAATGAAGGTTTGGGCCACCTCACCAGGTAAAAAACTGGTGACTAGTAGAGGTGCTTGCTGAAGGCAAAGGGAAGAGTGGGTAGTGGAAGAAAGTGGTTATAAATACTAGCGACACCCACTTGGCCAGTTACATAAATGAAGACTGTAATTATCATGGGTATTCTTTTCTTATTTTGCTATGAATATATTTGTGTGTATATATATCTTTGTTTTCTTTCCTCTTATTCTCTCATTATGTTACATAAAATGTATTGGATTTATATCATGGTATTTAAGTATTCATTTTACATTATAGTATTTAAATTATGGGATATCAAGGAGGAGAGTAAACATCACTCTCTTTACCTTGTCTTCTGGGGCAGAGGTTAGAGCATTTCTGATTGTATGCAGGATAGTTGTATCATGCTAGGCAGTATTATGATATTGTTATTGTCTTTATTTGAAGATTAGGTTGGTTTAAGATGTGTATGGATACCTAATTGACAATGGGGTGAACTTGTGATGGTTAATTTTATGTGTCAACTTGCCTGTGCTACAGGGTGCCCAGATTAAACATTATTTCTGGGTGTGTCTGTGAGGGTATTTTAGGATGACACTAATATTTGAGTCCATGGATTCAGTAAAGTAGACTGACCTCCCAAATGTGTGGGCATCATCCAATCCTTTCAGAGTCTGAAAAGAAAAATAAAACAGAAAAAGGAGGAATTTGCCCTTTTTTGCTTCCTGCTTTCCTGCTTGAGCTGGGACATTGGTCTTTTCCTGCCCTTGAACTGGGATTTGTACCATCAGCCCCCCTAATATCAGGCCTTCAAACTTGGGCTGAAATTTTATCACTGGCTTTCCTGGGCCTCCAGCTTCTGGACAGAAGATTGTGGGACATCTCAGCATCCACAATCATGTGAGCCAATTCCTTATAATAAACCTCTTCATATATATCTTATTCATTCTCTTTCTCTGGAGAACCCTTATACAATTTCCAATTCAAATCTCTTTTCCATGAAAAATGCCTCTAATTTCTCCCAGATCTTGCCTTGCAGGACTCTCTTGATCTCTCTTGGTCTGGAAGGCACAAAATAGTATATGCTACACTATACCATCTCTGACAGGTATGTACTTTAAGGCCTCATCTTTCCAACTAAAATTTAATGATCTTGAAAATAAGAGATTTATTTCTTATTTCTTCTGTGTGTATTTTCTTCCATTTGTTCATTTGTTTCTTCATTTATTCACTCATACAATACATTTGCTGAGTTCCTACTATATGCTCAGTAAACTACTAGTCAATACAATAGTGAGCAACATCAGACTGCTCCCTCTACTCTTAGGGAGATTATAGCTTAGTTGGAGATGCAGAAATGAATAAAATAACCACAGAATAGATGCACAATTAAAGCCCTGGCAATGCTTTGAAGGAAATACACTCAGAGTCCACAGAGAGTGACCTAAACTAACCTTGGGTGAAGAGGAGGGTGGGGCAAGGCAGGAAACGCTAATCTGGAAGAGTCATATTGAGCCAAGATCTAAACAATGACATTTTCACTAAATAGAGAAAAAGGGTGGAGGTGAGAAAAGAGTGTTCTAGACAGAAGTTCTGTGCTGGGGAAAGTGCACAGGGCCACAGCATTGCACACAATAGGCTTCAAGAGACAGGCAGCTGACCAGACACTACTAACCAGTTTTTTCAGTCTCTTCTCTTCTCGTTTTTTTTCAAGTTGAGCCTCCTTTTCTTCTGCCTCCCTCTTCTGACGCTCTTCCTCTTGGGACTTTAACTGAGCCTGATCAAGATTAGAATTTATAAAAATTAGAACCTTTAATTTGTATGGAAATACGATCTTTTAAACTGAGGTTGAGGAAAGTATCTACCAAAGTGTCCACCCTGTCTCTGGAAGAAGCTTACACTTTGTGATAAAAGTAGAAAACCCGACCAACAACAGGTGGTCAGTTGTGTAACTTGAAAGTTTCTCCAAAGAATCATCTTCTCCTTGAGATGAGACTAAACATGAACAAAACCATTAACTTTTTATCATAAAATGATTACTTTCTAGTTCTCATTTTCATCTGTGAAATACAAAGTTTAAACTATATATAGTGTGGGAAAAGGTTTTCTTTCATTTCACCAAAAAAACCCTCAAAACTGTTTGTACTATCTATTTTGCCTTAGTAGGCATAAAATTTACTTTTGACAGTCCAGGTCAAAACTTCCAAAGATAAGAACTGTCCACCTTTGTAAACTTGTCAGGTTGGATATCTACCTGTAATATATTAGCTTTGGTTATGTGTAAACCTTCCAATTTGCTAGTTCCCATCAACTGTTGTAACATTTCCTGCTATACTAATGGTGTTGATGTTTTTTCCCTTTATTATCCTAAAATCGTTACAGAGTTTGGGCAGTAGGCTAAAAGCCATTTCCAAAAGTTGGTATAACTCGACTGTCTCACAGGCTAGGTTGAATTTTTTAATAAAGACCCATACAGATCCTTTTCCGCGCCTCAGTTTGCATTCTTGATTTATTACCAATTTCTCCTCTTCTTGTTTTTTCTTTTTCTCTGCCAAGATCCGCCTACATTCAGCTCGCTGAGCTGCTCTCTCTTCCATAGCTAAAAAATAGTAGGAGTTTCAATATCAAAAATATAAGGAACACTGCAAAACAAATGTCTCTATTTTACAGTAAAATTTAGTATGATTAAGGTTTTCTTTTAAGTGGAGTGTTCACAATCAGAAAAATGTGTATAAAATTTCTATAAAATATAAATATATAAACTGTAGGTATGTATGTATATCCCCTCTGGGCTAAAGACCTATAATCTCATCCTCAGCAATGATGAATAATTTGAAGATTGTTTTTATTCACATTTCTATTAGAATAACTATTTACTGCCCTGACTGGTTTGGCTCAGCGGTAGAGCTTGGTCCTGCGGACCAATGAGTCGCGGGTTTGATTCCGGCCAAGGGCACATACCTCAGTTGCAGTTTGTCCCCGGTCCTGATCGGGGTCATGTGGGAAGCAACCAGTTTACGTGTGTCTCTCACGTTGATGATTCTCTTTCTCTCCCTCCCACTCTATCTGAAGATAAACAGATAAATATCCTTGGGTGAAGATAAAAAAAAAATAGGGAGCGGAATGGGGAGGAGGGAGGGTACCTAGTGGGGGGAAAGGAGAAACATCTGTAACAAAAATAAATTAATAAAAATTAAAAAAAAAAAGAATAACTGTTCACTGGTTTAAATAAGGTAATGTGCCTCAATGGTACTTTTAGTATATGTAACCCAGAAGCCAGAATTTCAATTTGATAATTCCTTTAATGAATGTAGAAAACATTCATTATATCTAACAAATATTTTGAGAATAGAATTACTCCCATTGACTCTATTAATTTTTCCTAAGTCACTATACATATATCTGGATATGTAACTACAATAATCAAACTAAAGTTTAGTGTCACGATGAATACATTTTAATTTAGTTTTAAGGCCTGGATATCCAGATGGGCAGGAAATGGAACTGTACTAAGCATTTGGAGAACTGGCATCTGAACAAATTTGAGTGTCAGACTCCTGTTCTTGACAGTCTATTAAATATCAATCCGGAAGAAGCAAATGTGCAAGATGGTCTGATAATATCACTGTCACCGGTCAGGACTTTCACAGGAAGAGGCACATGGGTGGGAGGAGGATCTAGTTCTGACCCTTAGTCAGCCAATGGTTACTTTCGGTTCCTTGTGCCATGTTTTTAGGAAAGAAAATTTAAGTGCAAGCTTTAAGAATTAATCAACAAAAACTCAGCAGGCTACGTCTTTCAGACTGTAAGTGTGTGCCTCGCTGGGAGAGTGGGGGAGCCACAGAGTGGGCGAGAGGCTCTCTTCAGGAGGCAGAAACGGACTGGGGGATAGAGCGAGAGCCTGAGAAGCAGCGCCTCCGCGAATGTGCTCTTCCCCATCTTTTCTGGAGCTAGTCATTAAAGACTACTCGAAAAGCAGCGTAGGTGCTAAAATATGCTCACTCATTGATCAAATAATTTTAAAAAACCATCACACCAAACTGAGCACTTTTTGATTCTCCTCAGTGGTGGACAAAGATGGCACAAAGTGCAGTCCTGGCAGTCAGTGCAAAGGCGGCTCATTCTGTCATTAACAGAAATAAACTTCAGGCACTGTGTCCTTCAGATGACATCATTTTTAGTTAGGGCAGCAATCTTGCCATAGGTGAAAATCAGATTTACAAAACTCAGTCTAATTGCCAAAGTGCCTGCCACCACTTACAAACATATGAACAGTGTTTGACTAAGGATCCAGTGAAAACAATGAGCAGATTCATTAGGTGGGTTCTGAGGAATGCTTCTCTTCCAATAGTATTGTTCAGTTTAAATAACAATTTCTATGTTATAAAAAATTGTATTAGCCCTGGCCAGTTTGGCTCAGCAGTTAGAGCATCGGCCTGAGGACCAGAGAGACCTGGGTTTGGTTCCCACTAAGGCACATGCCTCGGTTGCA
The DNA here is from genome assembly GCF_014108415.1 of Molossus molossus. NCBI lineage: Eukaryota > Metazoa > Chordata > Mammalia > Chiroptera > Molossidae > Molossus > Molossus molossus. The sequence goes on along the minus strand of NW_023425388.1, from coordinate 71,893,800 downwards.
CTTTGTCCCCAGCCCCGGTTGGGGTCCTGTGGGTGGCAATCACTCAATGTGTCTCTCTCACATGGGTGTTTCTCTCTCTCTCTTCCTCCCTCTCTCCCTCCCACTCTATCTAAAGATAAATGCAAAAATGTCCTCAGGTAAGGATAAAAAGAAAATTGTATTAAATTAAAATGTGTGGTTTATAGATTTCATTATTAATTTTGTTAATCCTCACCCAAGGATATTTTTCCATTGATTTTCCATTGAGTGGAAGGAAGAGAGAGAGGAAGATGGAGAGAGAGAAACATTGATGTGAGAGAGAAACATCGATGTAAGAGAGAGACATCAATTGTTTGCCTCCCAAACGACGCTGACTAGGGCCATGGAACAAACCTGCAATCCAGGTGGGTGCCCTTGACCAGGAATCAAACTCGAGACCCTTTGGTCCATGGGCTGACACTCTCACTGCTGAGCCAAACCAGCCAGGGCTAGATTTCATTACTAAGCGCCTATCATCAAGGCATAACTCATTATAAAATGATATACTGATGACATAAATTGCTATAATCTGATCAATATTTTAACATTAACAAAATACAATGATAGGTGATCTTTATTAATGATTATTCTTAGCACCTATTCAGAGTTTTCTCCTTTGTGTATTTGTCCCATTTTAAAAATCACAATACAAATCTCAAAATACAGGAAAATGATACACCTCTCGGCAATATTTTTTTCTTTTTATATTGACTAGAAAGGCCAAATATTGCCAGAAGAGGCAGGAAAAAAGCCGTGGAGCTCTCTGGTGTACTCTACTTCTCACATGTCCACCCACCTTAGACTGAACAGGTTCGGCCAAGCCTCCAAACCCAAGAGTTACCCAAATTCACCACACTCTGTTCCACAAGGGAAGAAAACCACACCAAGGCCAAACCAAGACAGCCCTGCCTTTAAGTATGGGATGGGGTGTCATCAGCTTCCTTGGATTCCTTTTGGGTCCAGAAAGATAATTTCGGGAGTCACGCCTCCTACCTTCAGTCCCAGGGGAAGCAACAGGAGAACTAGAGAAGGAAAAAAAAAAAGAATTTAGACCAATAACCCACTTTGGTCAAAGATTTGCACCAGAAGAACTCAAAGAATTTTTAAAACTTTTTTTTTTATCCTCACCCGAGGACACTTTTTCATTTTTTGTTTAGATAGAGTGGAAGGGAGAGAAAAAGAGAGAGAGAGAGAGAGAGAAACATCGACGGGAAAGGGACACATCGAGTGACTGCCTCTCACACGACCCAACCAGGACCAGGGACAAACTGCAACCAAGGTACATGCCCTTAGCAGGAACCGAACCAGCGTTTCTCTGGACTGCAGGCCAACGCTCCAACCACTGAGCAAAACTAGCCAGGGCAGAATTTTTAAAACTTTAATTAATCCTTTTTCTCTGAGACATCCACACATTATCACACCCACTAGATAAATTGGTGTAACAAGGCATGGAAATGTTGAGTGACTGGCCTGAGTCTAGAGTGTGAGTCAGGCACTCTGACTCTCGTCCCAGTGCTTCAAGTCAACAGATGTCACCCACTTCTCATCCTACCATTTACCACACATATTGAGTATGTCTCAAGCACCTCTGAACCCATCCCAAATGGCTTTTTAAAATTTTGGACTTTTATTCCAGATTCAAAGATGTTTACTTTTATCCAAAACAACTATAAATTTAAGCCAGCCCCAGGGACTTTTCCATTTGGACCTAATATCATCTGACCTGGCTTCTCAGCACTAAATATAATCAGAAAGCCATAAATCAAGCTAGACCAAGTAAGTATAGTTCTCTTTTACTGGTATAATAACAGAGGTCCTTAAACAAAGCCAGCTGCAGTACAAATGTAACTGTATAAGTAAATCCTCCTAGGCAGCCACTTGCCTTAAAGAACTATTTTTATCTGTCATGACCAATTACATTGCATGGGCCTCTATAGTCTGAGAGCTTACAACAAAAGAAAAGCAGAGATCATGGAGTCCAGAAGCTAGGCAGAGTTCAGGAGCCCATCTACCACAAAGTGAAAATCTCCAAATAACGAGTCCAGAGAGTGTTCTGATACCATGGACGTACTTTGAAAGCACCTGGCTGGTTCTTTTTGGTTCTTCTCTGGGGTTGGACAGCAGGCGGCTCTGTGCGTCAGTGACTGCTGCTTTGTGCTCTGCTGCCCGCTGAGCCTTCGCCAGCCTCTGGCTTTCCTTCAGCTCCAGAATTATTTTGTACTGTTCCTGAAGTTTCTTCTTTTGCTTCTCAATCAGCTGTTGCTGGAAGACATGGCGGTTGTGAAAATGACCCATGCAAATGGGTTTTGCTTTCTGGCTGGTGGTTCTGAGCTTCTCATTGCTGTCAGGCTGTTGGGAGGGGTCAACATCCAAGGTCTTATGTGGCTTACTGTCAGATGTGTTCAGAGAGACATTCTGTGGGGGCACTTGCAAGTTGCTGTCTGTTGGTCTTCCTGGGTCAGGACTAGGCATACAACCACTGCTCCCTGAGGGAGGCTTTTCCCACAAAAGGGATATGGCAGTCACCTGAGAGAGAAGGAAAAGGTTATCTAGCTCAGCTATTTAAAGGACTGTGTTGATGAGATCCAAGTTCATGTAGTCAGCATTGTTCTGTTCATTGGCACAACTGGCCTGCACCCCGGCCAGAGCTCCTGGCCTGGCCATCTCACGGGCCACCAGCCTTCTCTCTGGGAGCCCCTCTTAGAAAGTGCACCGCCGCCACCAGGAAAGCTGGGTGGGAGGGTGACTATGGCTGGACAAACCACTGACATGGGCCGGACATCTGTAATCAGAAAAATGTGCTCTCGTAGATTTCTAATTTGGATAGTTCAAATTAGGCAATATTACTCCAGATATATATCACAGGAATTTTAATCTGCATGAATTAACTCTAAATTTTGCAGAAAATTGGAAATTTTATGGCAAAGAATATAGACTTTCTCAGGAATGTTTGAAAACTGATGGAATACCTTTACAAATGAGTAATAGCTCTTTATAATAACTCTTTAATAAGAGTTATTTCAATGCTTCTCTTGCCACTAGTAAATTAATCACAGGGTATTTATTTATTTCAAAGATTAGGCCTGGATTAAAGTTTAGGGTCTCTAGTTATTCCCAAACAATCTGTGGGAACTATTGGCAAACCCAGGATCAATGGACAAATATCTTTATTACATAAGAATAATGTTACCTAATAATATTTTATATTAGCATATGGCTTAATAGTTTTCAAAGCTTTTTCATTTAAATTCATTTAACAGACTAAGGTATAACAATTACAAGTTCTATACTGAAGAAAAGGAAACAGAATTTTTAACCAGAAAAATTTATCCTGGCCAAAATAATTCATAGTTAAAATGTCCCTTCTGAACGGTTTGATGTCATGGTCTAAGGTCTAACCAGTTTTTGATTCTGCCATCTGCAGTGGTATAAGAGGAAAATCCTGTGAACTGTCTTATATATATATTAGAAGCTTCTAGCTTTAACAGGGTGCCATACTCATGAAAGACATTTTTCATGACGGGAATATTTTCTATAGATTCAGCTGAAGTGAAAGATGTGGTATGTGGAAACTCTGACATGTTAAATACTTTTAAAAATAGCCTTACATTTCAGAAATGTCAGCGGACATTTATTCATGAGAACACCTGCTTAAGTAATTTAACATCAAGCAGGGTACATGTTTTGGGCCCTTTTAAACTTTGTGGTAATGATACATTATTAACCCAGCAAGGCTGCAAAAGCTTTAAGTACAGCAACAAGATTTCTTTGGGATCGTGGTTAACTTTTAAGGTGAAAATTAGAGAAAGAAAGAAAAGCTTACCAGTACAGATTGTACTTAATAGAACAGGACTGAACAGTCTGGCTTAATTAGAGAAAATCACCTGTTAGCTAACTGATAATTTCACAGTACAATATATGTGTTTGAATTCCTGTGATTGTGTAATTAATGAGCATCTAACTAAAGATTTTATATTTTCATTTGTTCATGTTATACTATATACTCTGGGAAAGATTTTATCTGGTAAGAGTCTGCTATAGCCCTTACTTTTCATTTGCTCTATTATCCTTTCTTGCTATAATATATCCTTGCTATATTATCCTTTCTTGATAAATTCTTTTGTTTTTTATTTCAGAGATTTGGAGACCCTTTTTCTTGAGTCTAAATTATGTATGTATATAGTAATTTTTCTGTTTTACACAGGAAAAAAATACTTCTGCTGACTTTTTTTTTATTTTTTCATTTGAAGATAATAACAGTGGAACTTTGTAAAGTAAAAGGTTCCACACAGCTATTTCCTAAGATAGAAGACTCTCCTGGGTCTCAGTGGAAACAAAGTTATCTAACTGACATAAAGGTAGATAAATTGCCTAGGGGAAGGGACCAAAATGTTACATAAGTCCTAGTAAGCATCCTCATGATCCCCTCTTGCTGAGGACTAAGCTTAAATTAAAACCAACTATTTGCTAGCAGTAGTCAGGGTAAAAAGCAAGGCTGGGGACCCGCTAGTGCTCAATTTAATTTCAACATCTGAGTTAAGTAGTTAACAGCATTATGTGGAGGGGTGCAGGGGCAGGGGTGGAGGGGTGCAGGGGCAGGGGTGGAAATGAGCAGGTAGAGCACCTCCTCTGAAAGGCTTTTCAAATACAAGTACAATTATGAAAGGAAAAACTGGTAGGACTGCCTTAATAAAAACTGTGTATACCACCAAACATCATAAATAAACCAAAAAGACAAATGACAGAAAAAAAATTGGGCAAAATATATAATATAAAAGCATCAATCATCTTATAAATATAAAGAGTTCCTATAAATAAGAAAAATATATATAATCAAGTAGAAAAATGGGCAAAGGACATGAAGAGACAAGTCACTATGTATCTATCTTACTATATCCATTTTCATCTACTACATATATATGTAAATAGACAATATAAAAAATGGTTAACCTCAGTAGCAGTAAAAAACAAAAAAAACCCTGCAAATGTTGAAGTAATAAGATAAAACTATTTTACCTGTTAACTTGTAAAAATGAAAAATATGTTATCAGGCAGGAAAACAGGGCATTTCCTAGGGTACAAACTTTCTGGAAGGGCAGTTTGATCATAGTCTTTAAACTGTACATTCTATTTTTAGGTATTCATTCAAGGTAAAGCATTATGGATGTGTGCAAAGATTTAGCTATAGGGATGTTCATTGAAGCTTTGTTTACAATAGTGGCCAACTGGAAACAACTTAAATGTCCAACAATAGAGAAGAAAATAAACAGATTCTAGTTTATAGTTCATGCCAGAATACCATGCAGCCATGACACCGTAACGGCATAGAACCATAGTCCTTAACCAGTGGGCATTCATCAGGATCACCTGCAGAACTTTAAAAAAATACAGGTGGTGCTCCACTCCCAGAGATTCTGATTTAGTGGTCTGATTCTGCAGCATATTCAGTTAAGAACTACTGTTGTAGAATACTTACTGACTTAAAAAAAATTCTCATGTTATGTTATGAAAATGCGAAAGAAATTTTTTAGAAAGACAGAAAATTATTTTTAAGAAGAAAAATACATAACCGTCCTTTTCCTGTATTATGGCAGACCAACGTTCTCAATGATTTGACTGAAGAAAAATTTAAAGCTAACTATAATATTGAAGAGAAAAATCTACACATACCTGAATAGAGAAAAAGATTAGATGGCTATACTTCAACATGTTACTGGAGATTATCTCCAAATGATGAAATTATAGGCTATTTTTCTTTTTTTCTCTGTCATTTTCTCCTACCAAATTGCTACAATATATAGGATTTTTGTCACTAGAAAAATGAAAAGTTAAACATTTCCCTCTTATAAGTCACAAGGCTCATTTAGAAGGAAAATGTCTGATGATCAAATAAGAGGAGTTCAAGAGTTGCAAACAATGCATTATATTATCTGTTACTGAAGGAGTCTTTCTCTTCATTGCTTTAAATTCCTTCTATTATGTCCCTAGTAAGTTTCAGCTATACAAAAATTTATATTATATGATTATAAAAAGAAGATGCAGTTTAAGAAAATGAATGTTGACTGAAAGTTAACCTTTGTGCATTATATCAGCTCTCATCTTTAGAGAGCCTTGGCAAGGCAATCTGACAATGCCTAACACAGCCCAACATACCCAAATGCAAAGCTCAAATGCAAGTGATTAATAAGCAGGAAGAACAAGCAAAAGAAACGCAAAGTACCTCTCCTATAGGTGGCTCCACCATGGCTGTTGCCTCCTCAAGTAGACTGATGCCTGATGACCCAGTTGCACTGAGTTTCCCTAGAGATGCTGCCTTCAACAGCTCATCCATTTTCTTCCTTGTTTCCTCCTTTGTTAGAGCCAGCTGTCTCTTGAGCATCTCTGCACGATGCCAATGTTGCCATTCTGCAAAGTGGTGCCGGAGAACTTGCTTCCGGTTATATTCGGTGGCCAGTTGTTGTTTTCTAAGCAACAAAGCACTTCCATTAAAAAAAATAAGCCATTTACACGTTGTTACTCAGTGATATAAATGAAACACAAGTCCAAAGGAGTCCCAGAAATGCTCTACTTAGCTCTAGCTTATCCTTTCATTTAAGCTAAATGGAAACTGCTTTATAAAATTCCCTGGTGCAAAGGGTCTGCTCATAGAAGGCGTTAGCATCTCAAGACATTAGCTCAGAAGAAAAAGTGACTGTTCTGTTCTATCATTGTCACAAAGACACATTACATTTTTTGATTACCATAAAATAGTTTCTGAGAGCTTTGGGAGAGGAAGGAGCAAAAAGAATAGGTATATAAATAACTACTTTTTAAAAGATGAACACAGGAGGGAGATATCCAACTCTGCTTGGAAAACTAAGGAAGACAGAAGTTTGGGAGGAAGGGAAATAAACAAAACTTAAGTGAGTTGTCAACAACTAGGTATAAAACTTATAAAAATCAACATGAAACCATGAAGGTAGATCTTAGGGAAGGAGGACTTGGTCAGGGAAACGTTCTCTAAAAAAGAAGGACTCGCCCTGGCCGGTTTGGCTCAGCGGTTAGAGCGTCGGCCTGCGGTCCTGAGAGACCCGGGTTTGGTTCCCGCTAAGGGCGCGTACCTCGGTTGCAGTTTGTCCCCGACCCTGGTTGGTCGTGCGGGTGGCAGCCACTCGATGTGTCCCTTCACGTCGATGTTTCTCTCTCTCTCTCTTCCTCTCTCTCCCTCCCACTCTATCTGAACAAAAAATGGAAAAATGTCCTCGGGTGAGGATTAAAAAAAAAAAAAAAAAAAGGACTCATTTATAGACCCTTAAACTAGATGAATGAAGGTCTGCCTTGTGAAGATAATTGCTAAACACGAGACGTGTGAAAGGCAAAGGTAGGCACTTGCTCTCATGGAACTCCTTCCCAGGCTAGTAGGCATTCAGGTTCATTCTCTTTCTAAGGAAGAGCTCCTTTTGATTTCAGGAAACTTCATGAACCTTAGGGGAACTGACTGAGTAGAATTAGGAACTGCCAGCTACATTCCCTTCCCAAAGGGACTCTCCATTAGGAGACACTTTGGAAGTGACCAGTTGAGAATTCAAGCTAAGAGTTCTCTGAGCTCCATAAGTGGATGATTACTGTCCCTGAAGAAGTCAGGTATAGAGCTTGGAACTTATATTGCATCAGGGGTCAGCTTCGAAGTTTAAAACCTAATGTTGCTTAGATACCTACTTGATTTTATCTTATAAAGGGGAATTGAGTAAGTTCGCTATAATGCCATTTGCATATCCATTTCTGTTAAATAAACATAATGCTTAACTCTTCTCATAGACTTTTGGGGGTCATAACAAAAAAATCATAAAGTTCTTAAGTGAATGTGTCAGGAGAGCATTTCTACAGTTCTTAAATACTTAAGCGACTTTTAAACTTTTTGATTGCCACCTACACTGTGACTCAATATGCAAGTTTATGTGCATGTGTACATATATGAAACAAAACGATATATAACTGAAACAAAATTTACCCTTCTACCAGAGATGCACTTGGATATTTTTGTTCTAATATGTTATATTTCTTTAAAAAACATAGCTCATCTTGAGCCTGATTTCAGGACCCACTAATGAACCCATTAGTTTGAAAAAGACTTGAGTCACAGATTTTAACCTATGTCAGAAGAGTTGGATCAAGCAACCAATTAGTGAGAGTAAAATTGATTGAAATAATGAATTTCAGGATAAACACTAACAGCAACTCTGCTAACAGCATTTTTCATTATATTCAATTGCTACTTTCTAATGAATTAATAATAGGTATTCAATAAATACTTAGTGATTGATGGTTTTTGTAATGAAAGTACAATATAGGTAATAAATATTTGTATTTTATTTTACTTTGATGAAAATAAATCAAGTATCTAATAGACTGAATAACTTTGGAATAAAAATTTTAGAGGACATAAGAATAATAAATCAGATAGCAACACAGGTAAAAGCAAAGCTCCAAAAACCCTATAGCACTTTATATAATTAAGTAAAAATCATAAGTTTTCACAGGAGAGAGGATGTACAATGCTGTGATTAATGTGAAATTCTATTTACATCAATCTGCTCAGAAAGGAGGAGTGTGCAATTTACCTGATGTATTAATGTCATGTTTTTATTTTATTATTATTATTTTTTAATAAAAGGCTATTCGCACTTGTGCCTGTTTTTTCCCCCTTTATTGATTTTGGAGAGAGAAGAAGTGAGAAGGAGAGAGAGATAAAAACATTGATGAGAGAGAACATCAATTGGTGGCCTCCTGCATGCCCCCCACTGGGGAATGGGCCCACAACCTGGGCATGTGCCCTGACCAGGAATCGAAATGACAACCGCCTGGTGCATGGGTCGATGCTCAACCACTGAGCCACACCGGCCAGACTAATTTCATGTTTTTAAAGCATAAACGGCCAAAACAACAATGAGGCTTTGACTCTCAGAAACTATTTGGACACTATGAAAAGGCAAAAAGAAAATTATTTTTGTAAGTATAACAAACACACTAAATAGTAAGTAAGGAAAAAAAATGCATGTTCACTATAGTGCTTAGAACCTACTCTGTAATGGTTGTGGAGGCGACATAAAGATGTATTTAAGAAATGTGTTTGCACCCTGGCTGGTTTGGCTCAGTGGCTGGAGTGTCAGCCTGCAGACCAGAGAGTCCTGGGTTCGGTTCCTGCTAGGGGCACATACCGGAAAAAAAAAAAAAAAAAAAGAAACATGTTTGTGGGTTAAGGTCCAGAGACAAGGCTGGTTCTACTCCAGTGCCCTTGCAGGTCATTTCAGCAGAGTGACACTATTCCTGATAAGCCAACATCTATACTTTTAAAAGATGACACTAAAAGCATTAATTTTTCTGCAAGTGAAAAATCACTTAAATTTCTTTTTTTTTATCCTCAACCGAGAACATTTTTCCAGTTTTTGTTCAGACAGAGTGGGAGGGAGAGACAGGAAGAGAGAGAGAGGGAGAGAGGGAGAGAGAGTGAGAAACATCAACGTGAAGGGACACATCGAGTGGCTGCCACCCGCACGACCAACCAGGGCCAGGAACAAACTGCAACCGAAGTACGTGCCCTTAGCGGGAACAGAACCTGGGTCTCTCCGGACCGCAGGCCGACGCTCTAACCGCTGAGCCAAACTGGCCAGGGCCACTTAAATTTCTTAAAAGCTCAGCCAGATGTGATTTACTTGGGAATGCTAACGTAAAGAAACGGTTTCAGATACAGTTCCCAAATAATCATAAAATGAAGAACAGAGTCCCCACATGGAAAACTCCCTGTCCCAGTACACTGCCAAGCTGAAATCTGGGAATTTCTGGCAAGAGTATATAAACTGATCATTACAATTATATAACTGCACGCAGAGAAAGGCTGCCTCTACAGACCTAAGAATATAAAATATAAAAGGTTCAAGTAGGAATTTAACTATGAACCCTGATGCTTAGAACCAACACCTCAAATGATACTTAGCTTAGTGGTTGGTTTGTATTACAGAACCAAGAAGTCAGAACACTAACTATATATGGAACACTGGACAAGTGACTGAAAGTTTCTAAGCTTTAAATTCCTCCTCAAAATGATGTCACCCTAAAAAAAAAAGCCCTATACTACCTATGCTATAGGAATTTTTGAAAATAAAGATCTAGCCCTGGCCAGTTTGGCTCAGCAGTTAGAGCATCGACATGCGGACCAAAGAGTCGTGGGTTCAATTCTGGTCAAAGGGCACGTACCTGGGTTGGGGTTCAGTTCCCGGCCCTGGTTGGGGTGGTGCGGGAAGCAACCAGTCAATGCGTCTCTCTCATATTAATGTCTCCTCGGATGAGGATTAAAAAGAAACAAAGAAAAGAAAAAAAAGATCTAATCAATAAAAAGAAACTAAGAATTCGAACAAATTCTCATATAAGGTAATAACACTATCTTAGGACAATTCTAGATACCTAAAGAGTGTCTTGTAATTTTTAAATGGAAATGAGAAAAAAGAGAGCAGAAGCTCATGAACACGGACAATGGTGTGGTGATTGCGGGGAGTGGGTAGAGGTGGAGAAGGAACAAATGAGGAAATGAGAAATGACCAATAAATAACCACACACTAGTGATCTGACTGCATGCTGAGATCTGATGCAGAACATAAGAACATCAATGATACAAATAGCTGCATTGGGGATGAGCAGCTTCAGCAGGAATAGGAATAAAAAAAAGCTCATGTATTCAGTAATGCACTAGGTAGCCCCCAGGGAAAAAGTGGAAGATAACACAGTTCTGTTTTAGAGCTTTAAAGTGAGCCAGGCACACGTACTTCGGTTGTAGTCTGTCCCCGGCCCTGGTTGGTCGTGCGGGTGGCAGCCACTCGATGTGTCCCTTTCACGTCGATGTTTCTCTCTCTCTCTCTTCCTCTCTCTCCCTCCCACTCTATCTGTACAAAAAATGGAAAAATGTCCTCGGGTGAGGATAAAAATAAATAAATAAATAAATAAAAATAAAAATGAGGGTTATGTTTAAAAAAAATAAAATAAAATAAAGTGAGCCAGGCAATGCAAGTCTTGTCCTCCTGCCTCTCTGACAGACACATCAGGAGCTTTACAGCTTCAGATGCCATTCAGTTTCTGCCTCTCACCTGGATACCCAGGTGAGCATGGAGGGAAGGGAAGTCTAACACGATTAACAGAGGTGCTCCACAAATGATTGCCCTAAAGAATGCTGGAAATGGGGACTACCTGACACCTTCATTCCCACCGACATTTCTTGGTTTCTGCTTGCAGCAGCTGCCTTTGAGCTTTTTTCTCCACCATTAATAACCTAACCTTCTTTGAATAAAATCACCCAACTTAATATCCTAAACCAACTTCCAGAATAAAGAACAAGATGCAGAGAGCCAGGGATTGGTAGGAAAGCAGCACAAAATAATGGTCCTTTCTTTTCATCTGTTTCTAGCATAACTTGTCATTTGTTAATTACTGGTCTTATTTTTTATCTGCAACCATCTAAAGTAAATTACATATAGGTGAAAAACATGGTTTGTCTTAGGGAACCATCGCTTGGAAGCTAATTAACATAGGCGCCATGTGGTATAGGAAAAAGCATTTGACTCAGAATAAAGAAGACCAGGATGATCTAGACCTGGACTAGCTGCTCTTAACTTTATGCCCTTGAGATAACCATTTACCCTCCCTGGGCCTTACTTCTATCATCTGTAAAATGAGGGGCTGGATTAGACAAACATTTAGGTGCCTCCTTGCTCTAAGATATTTTTGCTCTAAAATTTTGTAGTAAAATATTATTACAAGTAAGTTTTCATTTCTTGCAGTTAAAAAACAAACAAAAAACGTAGTACCCATTTTGAACATTTAAAAATAGACACCTGAAAATAGTTCACAAATATGACAACAAGTTCTGAGATCTTAATAAAAATTGGCCCATTATGAAATCCCTATTTAGTGTTGATATATTTAAACAGTTTAATTGGCATGGAATCTCAAGTTCTTTCCATTTTTCTGCTACAAGTTTCTTCTGGCATGTGAATTTCACAGGTCACTGTTAACTTTAACATCTCGGTTTCTACTCCCATTATGCCCTCACTCATTCTCCCCTTTTACAACACCTCCAGTTTCCCTTCTTTTTCCAACAAATCCTTTTTCAGCCATTCCTTTTCAGTTAGACTATCATCCCAATCCCTTATATCAATCACCAGGTCCTGAAAATTTAGAAAAGAATTATGGAAAAGTTCTCTATGATGACTTTTAAGTTTTTAAAAATCCTCACCAGAAGACATTTTTCCATTTATCTTCAGATAGAGTGGGAGGGAAAGAGAGAGAAACATCGATGTGAGAGAGACACAATGACTGGTTGCCTCCTGCACGACCTGACCAGGGCCGGGGACGAACCACAACTGAAGTGCATGCTCCTGACCGGAATCAAACCTGCCACTCTTTGGTCCATGGGCTGACACTCTAACTGCTGAGCCAAACCAGCCAAGATGACTTCTTTTTTTTTTTTACTAAAGATTTCTCCCAGCATACTGTAGAAAGTAAAATTGACTAGGTCACCCTCCTGCTTAATAACCTTCAAGAATTTGTCTTTATCGACAAAAGAATATCTAAACTCTGGGCATTCAAGACCTTTGGCAAGTTGAACTTGACAACCACGTGCTTGATGATCTCCAGCCAATCTGGAGAGCCATACTCCATGCCATCACCTGGTCTGCCCATTTCCACCTAGGAACATCCTACCTATTGTGCAGAGCCCAGCTCAAGACCCATCTTCTCCATCAAACCCTTCCCGGCACTCTGTAGGAGTCTCCTCAGTCACAGTGACACTTCTCTCTGCTAAGGTCACATCAGAAGGGGATGCATCATGCAGTTTATAATGCTACTCAATATCGCTACTGTTTCTAGGTCTTGCTTTCCCCACAAAACTGTGAGCTCTTTGAGGACAAGGGCCATGCATCAGTCTCCCATCACAGGGATGTACAACTCCAGGGGGCGCCATTCCCAGTGCTTCCACATACCATTCATTTAGTTTTTCACCTGAATGAATTAACAGAGTTGCTGGCAGAGAAGTGAGCAAACAAAAAAACATGACCTGCCCTCTCCCAGATAAATTGTTCCTTCTACGTCTGTGATTTGGATTCAAGAATGCAAAGTTAAACTTGGAAATTAAAGGAACAGAATGTATTTAATTTTAAGATGAGGAAGCAAAGAAAGCTTTACTTGAAGACAACTCTGTCATTCACAAGAATAAGAGGGAGTTGATGTAAAGGTGTCAAAACCTCTACATAAGATGAGGAACAAAAGATGGGGGAATGGGAGCAATCATTCTTGGCAGGTCTGCCCTCCCAGATGGATGTTCCCTGTGTCCCTAATTAATATTCTATGTGCAGACAGTGATTTCTACCAATGTGAATTACTGGCATATATACCAAGCTCTGTCTTTTGAATTGTAAGACAGTCCAAGTGCAATGCTACTACATCAGAGGACAAGGGAAAAGGCATAATACTTGCTTTCTTTAAAAAAAGAAAGCATGCGCATTAGAATATTTTAACCAATTTTTTTGCTTATAATTTTCAGTTAAATTTTTCTAGCTTGAGATGCAACACAGGAAAAGTGATTAGCATACTCTAATAAGCAGACAAGATGATTCCAGTGAATAGCATTTTGAGAATTCATTTCTGGATTCTTCAGGAGGAGGGCTGTCCTAGATAAATATACTAGAAGGATTTTCATGGTATAAATGACTGTACCTGTTTTCTTCCCTAAGCTCATTCTCCATGGCTTGTGTCTCCCGCTCCAGCTTCTGAGATCTTGTGTAGTCTCTCCAGGCCCTCAGGACCTTCAGTTGAAACTTCCAGTCAGACAGGGTCCCCGCTTTCCCCAGCTTAATCCTGTGATCGAGAATCAGCTTGTGCCAGGCAGAGAAATAGCGTTTTTGACACTACAATGGAAACATTTGGAAAATCACCACTGATCAGTGCTAGTATTGCCAACAGGTAATAGAGCCCTCTCCTTAGATTCCCCTCTCACACCTTTTCTTTTTAAAAAAATATTTTTATTGATATTTTAGAGAGAGAGAGAGAGAAATCAAAACATCGATGTGAGAGAGAAACATCCATGGACTGCCTCCCGCACACCCCCCACTGGGGATTGAGCCTGCAACCCAGTCATGGGATGATGCTCAATCTACTGAGCCACACCAGCCGGGCTCCCTTACACATTCTCTAGCAAAACCAGGAGTTGTTGTCTTGGTGGAAGGGAAACAGACCAGGCACAATTAATTATGCTAATAATGACAAGAAATATTCAATCCTTGCATCTGAGGCACTCTCAGCCTTGAGGCTTAAACTAAAATACTTAATCCTCACTGTAAGGCATCAGTTCTATGGGGAGCTGGGGTAACAGTCACATCTAAGATCTAAGTTAAAGGGCTTGTTTGAGAGGTTTGAAAGACCTGCTTCTGACAGGATCTCCCCTGCCAGTCTGTCTTGGAGTTGAAAATACCAACCATTTAATTCATTCCTGTTACTAACTCCTCAAATGAACATGGGAGCTCCCATAAGGACAGAATGGGTTTTCTGGTCTCCGAGAACAAGACAACTAAAAACAATAGCTTCAGCTGGGCTACCACTAACCATGTTAGGGCCTTGGTTGAGCAGGCCTAGAGAGAGTAGATACTCAAGCTGCTTGCAGTATTCCACTGTATGGGTGCGACAACAAATCAGCCAAGGTCTGCTGACCCTAATGATGTCCTAGAGAAGTACTCATGACCCCAGTCTAAGATAGTCTCTGAGATCTCGTCCGTGTCTGTATCTTCTATCTTCACAGCAAACTTTATATTCCTAGTACATCAAATTACTTTCATCTCTTGGCCTTACACCAGCCACATTGTTTCACACTTTTCTATCTATGGTCATCCTAATGTCTCCATCCTTCTCTGCCCTCTCTCTGCCTGACTACATCAGGAGTCACCTCTCTTAGGACACCCTCCTATGCTTCCCAAAGGTCAGTGCCCTTCCAGAGCAATCTACACTTTCTTCAGTCAAAACATTCAACACACTGTATTAAATTTTTTTTCTTTATTGATTTTTAGAGAGAGAGAAAGGGAGAGGGAGAGAGATAGAAACATCGATGAGAGAGAACATCGATTGGCCGCCTCCTGCATGTCCCCCACTGGGGATCAGGCCCAAACCTGGGCAGGTGCCCTGACTTGGAATCAAACCAGCAACCTCTTGGTGTATGGGTTGATGCTCAACCACTGAGCCACACTGGCTGGACTCAACACACTGTATGATAATCACCTGTTCACTGGTTTCCACTAGATTGTGAGACTGGAAAGAAGGACCTAGGTCCCATAAATGGGAATGGAAAATCTGGGAGCATTACCAAGTGTAGGGAGCACTAAACTAGAAAGTAACCTCATCCGAAGTGCCTTTGTGGGAGGTATGAGAGATGCCTGATGACCAGCATCGAGAACTTGGTAGCCTTACCAAGGACAGCCCAATTTATTGCTCCTTTCTTTATAAAAATACTTATTTTTCACTATTTCAACACTTAGTAAGCACCCACCACTGTGTTTGAATTTGGGAACTCTGAACAAAGTTGTTTAAGATATAGACTTTTGAGGTGATATAGGGAGAGAAATATATATAAATTAAAAGACCAGTAACATAAGGGAGCATATGCTAGAGTTTTTTAGAAATAGGCCACTTGGCCAGAAATATTTTCTATGTAGGAAACCAGTCATATTCCCATTTAGACAAACTACAAAATCTTTATTTCCCATCAGGAGGAATCATGGAAAACTTTTAAAGGCCCTGGTTCCCTTTCTATTCTGTCAAACGAGGGCACATTTTCTGGACCTTTACCTCAGATTCCACCTAAGAAGGAAAAGACGGCGTTAGAAGAGAGGAGTGGAAGAAGGGAAGTTTGCTGAATACAGGAAACCCTTCAGTCATAACAAGGAAGAGACACACAGTTGCCAGGTGGAGGAGGTATGCATTTTGCATTATCATCTGTTTATCCCACAAAATACAGCATGAAAAAAAGGGGTTCACTTGTGTGCCTTGGTCAAAAGAAAATATCCTCTAATTTAGCAGATTCATTTAAGAGATTCCTCTTGAATGACCTGATTTTTAACTCCTGAAATATTTCTAACGATAAAATAGCACACATATAATCCCCTCTGACAACAACACTATTAATAGTGTCCTTCCTGGATTTCTACATTCCCTTTCCCTGTCAAGTTCAAAGCACCTTACATGTACTATTTTACTAATTCATAGACTACCATTAAAACATGGAAACTGCCGGTATCATTATAACTTACCTTCCAGTAGAGAAGGGTTAATGACTAAATTCACAAAGTAAAGCATCAGTGGTACACCTGAGACTAAAACTGAAACAATCAGGAATCTTTTTTTTTTTTTTTTAATCCTCACCCGAGGATATTTTTCCATTTTTTGTACAGATAGAGTGGGAGGGAGAGAGAGGAAGGGAGAGAGAGTGAGAAACATCGACGTGAAGGGACACATCGAGCGGCCGCCACCCACACGACCAACCAGGGCCGGGGACAAACTGCAACCGAAGTACGTGCCCTTAGCGGGAACCGAACCTGGGTCTCTCCAGACCGCAGGCCGACGCTCTAACCGCTGAGCCAAACTGGCCAGGGCACAATCAGGAATCTTGATGACCCTAATCTCTTAGGCGAAAAGTCCATCCTCAAAGAGGAAGGCAAATTCTTTGCTTTTTTTATACTGAAAGAGAAAGAACTATATAACTTACTATATGGGTAGAAAAGCTGCTAGAGCATATCTGAATTTAAGATGGAAAAAATCTGAGTTAATAAATTCTACCATCAATCTACTGGTTTAAAAATACATACATTTAGACCTTGAGAGCAAAATGATCCATTTTAAAGGTCTATAATTCAGTTTCGCTACACAGAAGTTAATAGCAGCAAAGTGAGAGATTCACACAGCAATTGCTTTCTCTTTTTTTCCCCTAGGGCTAATGTTGTCCTCCCTCCTTTTCAAAATTAACTTTATTGGGTGACATTGGTTAATAAGCTAATATAGGTTTCGAGTACACACTTCTATGATAAATCGTCTGTATATTGTATTGTGTGTTCACCACCCAAGTCTCCTTCCATGACCATTTATCCTCCTTTGCCTTCTTCTACCTCCCCCCATGCCTCTCTTTCCCTCTGGTAACCACTATACTGTTGTCTGTGTCTATGAATTTTTGTTTGTTTTTCTTGTTTGTTCCTTTGTTGCTTTCGGTTTTATACCCCACATATGAGTGAAATCACATGGTTCCTAACTTTTTCTGTCTGACTTATTTCGCTTAGCATGATATCCTCAAGATCCATCCATGTTGTTGCAAATGGCAGCTTTCTTCAATATCAGCTTACTATTGTTTTTTCCTGTCTACTCAAAAAGGCAGCCCCATTAAAATTTTAATAAAAAAATAAAAGTATGAATCAAGAATAGCTGTTTGGTTATTCTTGATGCATAGCAGACGTTATTCAGGCAAACAGGAGTCCCATAAATGTGCTTAGAGAAAAATATCCAGGAAAGGAAAATACTCTCCGTCTTCCCAGGAGATGCAAGCACTCTGAGTGATTCAGAAGGACGGGAAATGGCACCGCTCCATAGCCATGATCTAGACCCGTCCTATCACCCAGCTGAGTTCCTGCTGCTCCCAGGCCTGTTTCTACTCTTCAGCTCTACACTCTGGAACTACAGTAGTACTTTATCTCTTAGCTCTGGTATTTAAAATCATAACCAGGTTGGAAAAAGAATGCATTCTGTTTAAGCCAAAACTTAATGTTTTATTTATTTATTTTTTTTATTTTTATTTTTTATCCTCACTCGAGGACATTTTTCCATTTTTTGTTCAGATAGAGCGGGAGGGAGAGAGAGGAAGAGAGAGAGAAAGAAACATCGATGTGAAGGGACACATCAAGTGGCTGCCACCCGCACGACCAACCAGGGCCGGGGACAAACTGCAACCGAGGTACGCGCCCTTAGCGGGAACCGAACCCGGGTCTCTCTGTACTGCAGGCCGACGCTCCAACCGCTGAGCCAAACCGGCCAGGGCCAAAACTTAATGTTTTAACTAGCCAGACAACTAGTCTGACTTCTCTCCATTTCATACCTACTTCAGTTATTTCTGCACCATGGTTTTATACCTGTATTTTCAAATACAGGAGTGGGGAAAAGTAGGTTAACAATAATACTGACAATACAATAATACATTAATTAATAAATAAGTAATACTACAAGAATAAACTCCATGTTTCCTGTACTCACTACTTTAAAACTACTTTTGCCTACCCCAGTATGGTCATGCATTCTTTTACTAACTTCCATATCTCTTTACATAGTTGTAGTGATAATTAAGGCTAGATACAGGTCAATAAAATACTGAAAAATCACTGTGGGAAGGACTGTTCCTAAGTATATATCTATAATAATTTTGAAAATAAAATAGTATAAAATGAAATTTGGATACTTTTTTTTTAATCCTTACCTGAGGATATTTTTCCCTTTATCTTCAGATAGAGTGGGAGGGAGAGAGAAAAAGAGGGTGAGAGACAGAGAGAGAAGTATCGATGTAAGGAATACACATCAACTGGTTGCCTCCCCCAGGGCCCTGACCAGTGCTGGGGACTGACCTGCAAACAAGGTACGTGTCC
Organism: Molossus molossus; assembly: GCF_014108415.1. Classification (NCBI taxonomy): domain Eukaryota; kingdom Metazoa; phylum Chordata; class Mammalia; order Chiroptera; family Molossidae; genus Molossus; species Molossus molossus. The sequence continues at coordinate 71,875,093 of NW_023425388.1, read as the reverse complement.
TTGACCAGAATCGAACCTGCAACTCTTTGGTCCATGGGCTGACACTCTAACTGCTGAGCCAAACTGGCCAGGGCAAATTTGGAAACTTTTTAAGTGAAATGCTTTTCTTCTCTCAAAGTCTTCTACAAGACATCATTTGGTCATTAAGGATTCTGCTCAAAAGAAATGACAGTTCGCCCTGCCAAATTTATTACCTGCACTGGAGTTGCCCTCATGTTGGCAAGAAAGATCTTCCTGAAGTGTAATCACACTGCTGTTACTGGGAATGATTGACGTTAGGGGGAACAGCAATTTGCTATCTAATCTTCACTGTAATTTTAACCCTGTCACTAGAGATGCTTGTTCTGATTAATGAAGTAGGTAACTCATCAAAATTCCTCAGCTACTTCCCTTTTGTCAGAAAGCTCAGTGATAATTGCATCAAAATTCTCTGCGTGGAAAAATAAACAATGAATTGTAAAGAGGACAAAAATGTCAACAAGTTTACAATTTATTTCTGCCGAATGGAACTAACTGTGGTGCCACTGGTGGTCTAGGGAAGTTGGCCAAGGCGTGGATGATAAGAATTAAGCTACCCTCCCCCAAGGTGCTAACTGACTCCTTTTTGCTCCCAGGCCAAAAGGCCAAAAGGAGCACACAACCTGTTGCTACATGAGGGAACAAGCCCCAACTTCTTTTTTTCCTTTTGGGGACTAGTAGAGCTAGGCAAAAGACCCCACAGACCATATGAAGTGTCTGGGGGTTTTATATTGGCAAAATAAATGCCCCAGGAGGGAGAAGCACAAAAAAATGGTACCTTGTGAACCATCCTACTGCTAATTTTTATAATTTTTATTTTATTTTATTTATTTATTTAAAATATGCTTTTTAGAGAGAGAAGAAGGGAGAGAAAGATAGAAACATTGATGTGAGAGGGAAACATTGACTGGCTGCTTCCTGCACGCCCCCTACTGGGGATCGAGCCCGCAACCTGGGTCTGTGCCCTGACTGGGAATCGAACCGGGACCTCTCAGTCCTTGGGTTAATGCTCAATCCACTGAGCCACACCAGCTGGGCTAATTTTTATAATTTTTAAAAGAAAACAGAGGAGATCATTGTGTCCCCTAACCCCAACCATAGATGCTCCTATAGCTAATCACATTAGGGAAAACACACTCAGTTCTGAGCCTGCAGTGCCAAGGCTCGACATGCTGTTGAGTTCCATGGAGAAGCCTAGAGGCCTCAACATTGACAACCATTGCTGTGTGAAATGCTACCTATGTCTATTGGCTGTAGACAAAAAGTTACTTTTGTTATATCCTGGAATATGTGATGCTTATTTTACTTCTGTATTTAAATTTATGTCCTTTTCTTTTTTTTTAATTTAAAAAAGATGCTAATTACAAAAATGTAACAAACACATCCAAAAGTAGAACAGAAGAATTAAACCCCTCACTCAGCTTCAAGAATTATAATCCTGCCCTGGCCGGTTTGGCTCAGCGATTAGAGCGTTGGCTGCGGTCCAGAGAGACCCAGGTTCGGTTCCCGCTAAGGGCACATACCTTGCTTGCAGTTTGTCCCGGGCCCTGGTTGGGTTGTGTGGGTGGCAGCCACTCAATGTGTCCCTTTCATGTCGATGTCTCTCTCTCTCCCCCTGCCACTCTGTCTGAACAACAACAACAACAACAACAACAAAAAATAGAAAAATGTCCTCGGGTGAGAATAAAAAAAATAAAAAAAGAAGTATAATCCTATTATAACCAATGTCACTCCAATAAATTTCATAAAAATTTTTAAAAAGTGAATGATCTGCCTAGGTCTGTTTGGCTCAGCAGTTAGGGCATTAGCCTGCAGACCAGAGAGTCCCGAGTTCGGTTCCCCCTAAGGGCACGTACATCGGTTGCAGTTTGTCCCCGGCTCTGGTTGGGGTTATGTGGGTGGTGAACACTCAATGTGTCTCTCTCACATCAATATTTCTCTCTCTCTCTTCCCCCCTCTTTTCCTCCCACTCTATCTAAAGATAAATGCAAAAATGTCCTTGGTGAGGATTAAAAAAATGAATTATCAACATTTTGCTAATCTTACTTCATCTCTCCTCTACCTACTTTTTTTCTTCTGGAGTATTTAAAAATAAATCCCAGACATCAGACATTATATCACTTCATCCATAAAGGCATCAATATGTATTGCTAACATAAGGACATTTTATAAATTCTTGATTTTGTTGAGACGTTTCAATACATAATACTGCTGTAATGAGCTCATTTCTGCTTCACTCTAGGAGTAGAGTCTAAGAGAGTAATTGCTGAGTCTCGCCATACAGTAAATTCTCAACCAGTAAAACTCTTTGGGGTCTTTTAAAGAAGAATGGCTGTAACACAGCTATAACCTGACTATTCATTAAGATAGAGCTCCTTTCCCAGCATAGCCTGAACCAATTTTCATGACCTCATTTTTTTTTTTTTTTTTTTTAAATCCTCACCTGAGGATTTTTTCCACTCTTCTTCAGATAGAGTAGGAGGGAGGAAGGAAGGGAGGAAGGGGGGGGATGGAGAGAGAGAGAGAAAGAGAGAGAGAGAGAGAAACTTGCCTCCCGCACAACCCCAACCTGGGCTGGGGACCAAATCGCAACCCAGGTATGTGCCCTTGACTGGAATCGAACCCACGACTCTTTGGTTCATGCGCTGACGCTCTAACTGCTGAGCCAAACCAGCCAGGTCATGACCTCATATTTTTAAGAGGGAAGGCAGACCTGCCACTCTTTATCACCTTCTCTCTCTTTCCTTCCCCTTCTAGACCTTCTCCACCCCTTTATGAATCCCCACTCCCTGGCCTCTCTCCCCTACCCTCAACCACACACATACATAAGGCCACAAGTACAGCTTACCTCAGAATATATAGACAGATGCTCGACTCACCTCCAGTGTAGTCCAACAGTAAGACAATTATGTGATGTCATTTGTTCCTCACCCATATGGTTCTCAAGATCCTTATAAACATATTCACCTGAAATGTCTAGTGTTTAGGGGAAAAGGATATTCTACTCTGTACAAGTTTTAGAGGATGAACTTGATTTATACTAAAGTTTCTTTTCTTAATTTTTAAAAAGCAGAATTTAGTTTTTTCAAAAGAAAAAAAAATCATATATACATGAATGAAACCCATGGGCTCAAAAAAGTCTTCATGTTTGAAAAGCAAACACCAGCGCAAAGTTTTGGCAAACTGGCCCTCACTGTCCCTTCTGTGAGAATAGGACAGCTGGGTTCCTCATAGGATGGGGGTAAGGAAGAATATAACGACAAAATAAACAACCACCTTACCAACCCTAAAACTGTACTGGGAAATTATCCAGAGACTTGGCTATATGAAGTAACATATAATAATGCTTCAAATCCTAAAATGTATACCACACATGGTCCTTGGCAATAAGCTTAGAGGACAGTTTCATGAATCCCAATATTCTTCATGTGTGCCTGACATTTCTCTTTCCCGCAGTTTTATTTGCAAAGAGGCTTTTCCTTCATTTCCTTCCCCCAAACAGACAACACTGCTGAGAAGATGGTTGCTATGTTTCAGTTCAGAAATGGTTTTGCTTCAGTAGTGTGTAGGCAGTCTGATAAAACTAAGATCTTCGGGAAGGAATCATGGTATATAAATGAGGTATTTAACTACAGTTTTCATCACCTTGTCAGGAAAAACTCCAGGCTTCTTTTCCATATATATCCATGTTCCTTTGGTTTAGTTTGGGGTGGCCTTATGGAAGGCACAATGCCACAAACATAACATTAACAACGACTTCTCTGGGTCATTATTATCTTACTCTCTATCAGAAAAACCCAATCAAATAAGCAATTTTGTTCCCCCATAGAATGAAGACTCAGGTTACTGTCAACCCATCTTTCACAGTTCTCTTCAACTTTCACAAGCAGTAAAGATCAGAGACTTTCTTATCTTATTAAGAAAACATAAAATGTATTTCAGAATAGGGTCCAAAATTAAGAAGACCATTTTCCAAATAGTGTAAGAATTTCATAGTTAATCCCTTGTTGTTTCTGCTAATTATCAATGACATGCAGATTGCTGAATCTCCCCAAGAGATTTCACTGCAAGATCAAAGAAAAAATAGGACAGGCTAGAAGTAGAAAATTTCTATGAAAAAATAGATTAAAAAAAATAAAACAAAGAGACCTAGAAATGAAATAGGTGGGAAATGCATGAGTAGGGCTGCACCTCAACTTGTGTTTTAATGACAGCCTGCTCTGTTGCTCTCAGAAAGTCTCCTATTAAATAACGTGCTACAGATGTGATGTAAAGAGATTGTTTGAGGAGCAAACATACTCCAGAGTCAAAGCAGAGAAAGTACAGGAATTAAAAGAGCCCGAACCAGAGCAACTTAAAAACAGATTCTTTAAAGTCCTCCTGCAAATACTCCATAGAGTCAGCTGTTGGGTTTGTGCCAGTGACCCATTCGGAGGGTGCTGACAAGAACTTCCTGTTATTTAGCCGCTCACTGAAGGCAGCTAGGCATCTTCCCCCCTTTTATCCTGGGGCCATATTTAGGCTGCTGAGTATCCAAGTTTCATTACCCAAGGGCAGCTTCGGGTTCCTTTAGAACCAAGAGAATGAGCCCACAGGGCTTGCTGCTCTGGTGGCATTTACCAGAGGACCATCCTGTCTCCAGCCCAGTCTATGTAAAGCTTGACGAGTATGGTAGGTAAATTTTTCCCATGTCTCAGATACACCCATATACACCGGGGAGACCTAAACTGGAGTTTCCCTAACAATAACCACATTGAAGGGGAAGGAGAAGAAAAGAACTAACCTAAGTAACTTTGGAAAATAATATTTTGGCTAATAAGGCTGGAAACAAAACTAACTGTACAAATATTATACTCTAGTTAGTAAATTTGTTTCCACAGCTATATGGGTTAGGAATTCAGAAACTACTTTATAATATACTGAACAAGCAAGTAAATATATTTAGATAATAAGCTTCAGCTTTCTCACTATCAAAGAAAGAAGTTCTAGACAAGCACGAAGAAAAGGCTACACTGCAACCTGTGGTGCTGGGTTGGGGTTGAAGTTACCATTATGAACTCATGATCATTTTACTATCTATTAGATAGATTTAGAAATGAGTTACACATAAGGAAGGAGGAGGGATAGCATGACCCCTGTGTTGCTGCACTGGATTGGAGGTACCAGTGTGAATGCATGGATTGTAATATGCACGGTGACAGGCAGACACAGAAATAAACACAATGTGTGTGCATGTGTGGTTAGGATGCACACACATATTTCCCAGCTCTGTCTGCTCAGAGGGCCCAGAAACAGTGACACTCCAGGAGCAGTGAACATGACTAATTCCAAGACCTTGGTTTCCAAATACTGTTCTCCAATAAAGGAACCAGGGTTTCACGTAGAAGTGGTTGATTCCAGGGTTAGGGCAGAGAAAACACAAGATGAGTCTTAAACAGCTTGTGGTGACAGAAAAAAATGAAAGTACCCCCAAAAAGATGAAAGCATTATGAAAGGGCAAAAGAGTCAACCTGAAATATTTCCTAATGGCCAAAGTCAGAACAATCTGAGTAACAGAGTAAACAACAAAAGTATTAGATTATAACCCAGAGAATAAAATAAATATCCATTAACCTATACTGATACAAATAAGTAATCAAATAAATGAATACATAAATAAATGGGAGAGAAAGAACAGTTTTTCTTCAAGAAGAATTTCAATTTATAAATGGAGAAGAAATGAGGGAAATACAAAATTATCATTAGACAAATACCACATTATATAATTGTTACGGGCAAGATCTATCAGTGGATACTAAAATTAATGGGTGAAAGATTAAGGATAAGCAGGATAGTTGCATAGTTTCACAATATTTTCTCTAAGACATTTATGAATTACAAAGGGAAAACAGTAACTTTACAGTGGGGAAATTCACCAGATACAATCTTAAGTGATCGAGGATAATAGCAGCAATGAGACATTATTAACATTATGTACCCCTGTATGATGTGCTGAGAAGGGCAGAGCCTCCCTTCTAGTAGTATTCTTACCAAAAACACGTAATCTCAATCTAAGCAGAAGAAAACATCAGAAAACCTAAATTGAGAGACATGCTACAAAATGTCTGACTAGTACTCTTCAAAAATGTAAGATCATAAAAGATAAGGAAAGACAGAAACTGGGAGGAGACTAAGGAGATATAACAACTAAATGCAACATGAAATTATGGACTGAGTCCTGGAACAGAAAAAAGACCTCAGTAGAAAGACTGGTGATATTCTAATAGAAGCTATAGTTTACTTAATGTATTTAATGATATTATACAAATGTTAATTTTCTAGCTTTGATAATTATACTATGCTTATATAAGATATTAACACTGGGAAATCTGGGTGAAAGGTATTCAGGAACTCTGTGCACTATTTTTGTAACTACTCTGTATGTCTAAAATTATTTCAAAATAAAAACAATAAAGTGTAGGTTCAAATTAAGCAGATTCTGTGACAAAGTGGAGATAATTAATTCATCATTTCTCATGTCTACATACACTGGCTGGTCCATTTAAAACTAATTAATTTGTTTTAGCAGGGCACTAAATTTGTAAAACTCATGTGTCTAAAATTCATACCTTAGTACTTTTATTTATTATTTATTTTATCCTTACCTGAGGACATTTTTCCATTTTTTGTTCAGATAGAGTGGGAGAGAGAGAGGAAGAGAGAGAGAGAAACATCGACGTGAAGGTGACACATCGAGTGGCTGCCACCCACATGAACCAACCAGGGCAGGGCACAAACTGCAACCGAGGTACATACCCTTAGCGGGAACGGAACTTGGGTCTCTCTGGACCGCAGGCCGATGCTCTAACCGCTGAGCAAAACCGGCCAGGGCAGCACTTCTATTTAGAACATACGTTATTTCTTCTTGTACAGTTGACTTCAATAACATTTGAAAGTTAATCTAACTGGGAACACATGTCCTATTCACATCTCACTGGCTAGGAAATACATCATGGCACTTTTTCTTTATGCCCCCTGAGTACTCATTTCCTTTCCTATTTTCCTTCAGATCTAGACTGTTACTGCAGGAGGACACACTAACTCCATCAGTCTCACGAAGGACACAGCATCTAAGAGTCTGCCAATCTCTCTGAAAATGTTAATTGCAATTCTTAACACGTCCTCCTACCATATCTCCCTTTGTTCCTAAAGCCAAAACTCTGACCAAACTCTTGCTGTTTTATATCTGAATAATTATGACTTCTCGCTCTCTTTTTTTTAATCCTCACCCCAGGATATTTTTCCATTGATTTCTTTCCAGATAGAGTGGAAGGAAAAGTGGGAAGGGGAGGGGGGAGGGGAGAGAAAGGGAGAAATATCGATGTGAGAGAGACACATCGATTGGCTGCTTCCAGCACGACCCCCTGACCAGGGCCAGGGATCAAACCGAAGTATGTGCCCTTGACTGGGAATTGAACCAGCAACTCTTCAGTAGAGGGCCAATGCTCTAACCACTGAGCAAAGCTGGCCGGGGCAATATGACTTCTTGACCATCAGTCTAAAACGCCACAATCAAATATGTCTAGTTTTTAATTACTCAGTTGTGCTTAGTGCTACTTTGTCCCATCTCTGATGGAGCCCTTTGTCATTTATGCTTATAATTATAATTCCCACCTGGTGATTTTCCTTGAAAGTTTGGATTAATAACGCTTTCAGTTTTTTCTTTCTTTCTTTTGCCATTTTTTCTTCCTCCTGAAGAATATGAACACCTTGAAATAAGCCTTGTTCTGAATGTTTTGGAGAACTTTCTTCTTGCTTTTTCTTCTCTCTGTTTTTAACAATTTAAAAATACATACATGAACAGTAGACTTAACAATGAGTAATTACAACAGACCATAGTGGAATGAATACTGAATTTATCATCAGAAGACACAGATTTTTAGATCTGGCTTTACAGCTACATAGTAGGGTGATCTTTTTGAGCCTTAGTTTATACCTTTTTAAAATAAAATACAGATAAAATGAAATCAAGTTGTTATGATGTACTCTGAAAAGTAGAAAGTCCTATAGACTTCTAGTAAAGTATTTTTATGGAGTTTAACATTAAGTGATACTTTGAATAAAATTTGAGAGTTTGGACAGCTACATGCAAAAAAATGAAACTAGACCATCAACTTATACCCTACACAAGAATAAACTCAAAATGGATAAAAGACTTAAATGTGACTCATGAATCCATAAAAATCCTAGAAGAAAATGTAGGCAACAAAATTTCAGACAATCATACGCAGCAGAATTTCACTGATACATCACCTAAGGCAACAGAAACAAAGGAGAAAATGAACACATGGGACTACATAAAACTCAAAAGCTTCTACACAGCAAAAGAAACAACCACCAAAATGGAAAGGCAACCCACTCTATGGGAGAGCATAATTGCCAATGATATATCAGATAAGGGGTTAATTTCCAAGATATACAGAGCGCTCATACAGCTCAACAAAAAGAAGACAAAGAACCCAATTAAAAAATGGGCAGAGGAGCTGAATAGACACCTCTCCAAACAGGACATACAAATGGCTAAGAGACATATGAAGAAATGTTCAACATCACTAATCATCAGAGAGATGCAAATTAAAACAACAATGAGGTATCACCTCACACCTGTCAGAATGGCCGCCATCAACAAATCATCAAACAACAAGTGTTGGCGAGGGTGTGGAGAAAAGGGGGCTCTAGTTCACTGCTCGTGTGAGTTCAGACTGGTGCAGCCACTATGGAAAACAATATGGTGTTACCTCAAAAAATTGAAAATTGAACTGCCATTTGACCCAGGGATCCCACTTCTAGGAATATACTCTAAGAAGCCTGAAACACCAATCAGAAAGAATATATGTACCCCCATGTTCATAGCAGCACTATTTACAATAGCTAAGATCTGGAAACAGCCCAAATGTCCATCAGTAGACAAATGGATAAAAAAGCCGTGGTACATATACACAATGGAATACTATGCAGCTGTAAGAAAGAAAGAGCTCTTATCCTTTGAGATCACATGGAGGGACCTGGAAAGTATTACCCTAAGCGAAACAAGCCAAACAGAGAAAGACAAGTATCATGTGATCTCACTTATTTGTGGAATATACTGAACATAACAGTCTGAAGAACAGGGTAGTCCCAGAGACGTGGAAGTGGGGTACAGACTGACAATCCCCAGAAGAGGGGTTGGGAGAGGAGAAAAACCACAGAACTTATATGCATGTATGCATAACCAATGGACATGAACAACAAAGCTGGGGACAGGGCAGGGAGAGAGGGAAGGGGGGTGTCAATGGGGGAAAAAGGAGAAACATCTATAACAAAAATAAATAAATATAAAAAAAAAATTGAGAGTTAACAACTACTATGAATTCTCTAACATAAATTCTCTCTATTCTTATAAGGGAGGCACAAAAAAAGGACCCTCAGGTAAGAAAGGAATGAGATTTTTACAATACAGCTTTTACAAGGTTTGTAGGGAGAAAGATAATAAAAGAATCCAGTGTTATTGAGTGCGAAAAGAATGGAATTTATAGTAATTCTGAAAGAGCTGTAAAGAGAAAATATAGAACTTAAAACAAAGCAAAGTCTTTCAAGCAAGTAACAAGAGTCTGTTAGTAACTTCATTGCTCATCTATCTGGTCATCCTCTTTCCCACCTACCTGTCTATTCTTTCTCCTCCAGGTTATCCCTCTCAAATTCACACAAGCTCATAACCACCGTCTTCTTATTGGGGTATATTAAACTACATAAGTATGTGTAAAACTATATATACACACACACATTGTTTATTTATTAATAAACACACACACACACGCACACACACTATTAATGATGTAGTAAACATAACACGAAGTCAGGAATCAGGATTCGTGGGCTTGGGCCACAAACCAGCTGTGAAAACTCAGGCAAGTCCCCTAGTCCTTCTTTTTTTTTTTTTTTTTTTAATCCTCACCTGAGGACATTTTTCCATTTTTTGTTCAGGTAGAGTGGGGGGGGGGGGGGGAGAGGAACAGAGAGAGAGAGAGAGAGAGAAACATCAATGTGAAAGGGACACATTGAGTGGCTGTCACCCGCACGACCAACCAGGGCCGGGGACAAACTGCAACCGAGGTACGCGCCCTTAGCGGGAACTGAACCCGGGTCTCTCAGGCCCGCAGGCCGACGCTCTAACCGCTGAGCCAAACTGGCCAGGGCTAGTCCTTCTTAACTTCGCTTCACATTTGTGTAAACTCAGATTGAGACGAAGATGTCCAAACACTCTGCGGACATTAGCTCATTAATTCTCATATCTCATACAAGGGGGCATACATGTTATGTCTTCTTACTAGTGATGCTAACCATCACTTGATTAAGGTGGATTCTCTAGTACAAAGCTGCTATTTTTCCCTTTGTAATTAATAAATCCCTTAGAGGAAAATACTTTGAAACTATTTAATGAAGCAGATTTAGGATAGCTTACAAAATAAATTAAAAAGTCCTATTAACAATACAATTTTACTGAATTTTTCCAAACTTACCAATGACATTATATTAGATGGTTATAGGGAGGTCATAGTGGACATTTAAAGAAATACAGTTTTAATACCATGGATCTGATTTTTTAAAATAAGTATCTGTTACGAAAGTATTATCTGCTCATTTTGAAAAACTGGAGAGGTATAAAAGCCATCGATACTTCCATACAGAAAAAAACAGTGATAACATGTCAGTACTGATTTACTGTGGAAGCACTGTTTATTAATTTCTCCACTATTTATTAATGTCTATTTTCATAAATAATATTACTTTAACTATCTTTGTGCACAAATCTTTGTCTGGTTTCTGGTCATTTTCGTAAGGCAGTTTCCCTAGAACTAGAAATTCCCAGTCATGATAGTAACATTTTTATGGTTCTTGTTGGTTATTGCCAAATTGCTTTCTGGAATGTTTAAATCAGTTTATCCACCTAGACGTACAGCACAATATCTGTCTCACTGTAACCATGGATAGGATTTTAACTCTTAAAAGAAATGACTGGTCAGTGAACATCTGCTGAGTGCCCACTGGAGCAGAGCTTCCTGCTACCATCAAATGTTACTCACTTCACAATTTATTTTAGGTCAGCCTAGATTTTTCAGGGCTTAAGAACAATCTGAAAAGCAAGGCTGACCTCAGCAAGAACTCACTAAAACACTGGTGATTGCTTTCTAAAAGGAATGGTGTCTGAAGGAGGCCGGAGACTGGCACTTAAAGTGAAGCCCAAGCCCACTGCCAAGTGTTTCAAATTGGGTAGGATGAGAGCAATCAAGAACACAGGGGGGGAAGCTGTGGGGCTGATGAGGGTGGAAGGGATTCTCTAACAGGCCTCTCTGGCCTCTCGGTTTGCGTATTCAGTCACTACAGGCTCTTTAGTCCAAGGCTTTTGCAGTTCATGCATCAATGCTGTTTCTTCGAATAAATGCATCAATTATTTTATTTATTAAGCTCATTTTCATGAGGATACATAACAGTACTAAATCCTGTGAGAACCATTTTGATTTTCCTCTTACGTCAGATATTTGTTCTTTATCGGTGGCTGTAGGGCAATGGTGACTCTCCATGTGATCATCAGAAGATAAGACAGACTTCCGGTCAAGATGGCGGGTAGGTAAACGCGGCATCGCGTCCTCCCACAACCACATCAAAGTTACAACTAAACTACAGAACAACCATCATTCAAAACCGCCTGAAATCAAGCTGAATGGAAGTCGTACAACTACGGAACTAAGAAAAAAAAAAGCAGCCACGGCGGCGCGAGGGGGTCGGCGGCGAGACGGGCTGGTCCCACACCCAAGCGTGGTGGATAAAAATCAGGAGGCTCCCGCGCTGGGAAGGTCCTTCCTGAGGACTGAGGGGTCCCCGTCCCACACCAGGTGCCCCGTTCAGGGTTCCAGTGCCAGGAAGAGAAGTCCCCATAACTTCTGGCTGGGAAAAACCAGCAGGAACTGAGGCTCAGGGAAGCTGAAGCGGCTGGAGCCCCAGGCAGCTCCCTAAAGGGCCGGCGCACAGACTTATCGGACTCTCTCCCTCTAAGCTCGGAGGGGAGGCAGCTCGAGGGGCGCCAGAGACATACAGGGAAGAACTGAGCTGTTTGGCACTGGAGCCAGCGCTGGAGAGGGGGCTTCCTCGGGGACAAACGTGCTGTCAGAGGCCTTTGTTCCTTTGGTGAGCCCTTCCCGGGGGCGGCAGACAGAAGCCATATCTGGGACTCCAGCAACCTGGCTCACACTGGTAGCCCCGCCCTGCTGACTCCCTGAGGCCCCGCCCACACAACTTTCAAGCCCACCCAAGCTGTTGCCACTTGCTTAACCATAGGATTGGCGGGTCTTGGATCCTGCTTCAGGTTTTTCCTAAATTCTTTCAAACGAGCAGCACCGGGTCTCAATGAGCCCCATACCTCTCGTTAAGTAATACACAGAAACAAACACAGGGAGGCAGCCAAAATGAGGAGACAAAGAAACAGGTCCCAAATGAAAGAACAGAACAAAACCCCAATAAAAGAACTAAGCGAAAGGGAGATAAGCAACCTAACAGATACTGAGTTCAAAATACTGCTTATAAGGATGCTCAATGAACTTAGTGAGAACCACAGTGAACTTAGGGAGGGCCTCAAGAGCATAAAAAAGGACCAGTTAGAAATCATGGATACACAGTTAGAATTAAAGGAGGCATTAACTGAAATAAAGAATAATTTACACAGCTTCAATAATAGAGTATGTAAATCCAAGGAGCAAACCATCGATTTGCAATATAAGGAAGCAAAAAAATCCCCAATCAGAACAGCAAAAAGAAAAAAGAATCCAAAAAAATGAGGATAGTGTAAGGAGCCTCTGGGACAACTTCAAGCAGGCCAACATTCGCATCTTGGGGGTGCCCGAAGGAGAAGAGAGAGAACAAGAAATCGAAAACCTGTTTGAAACAATAATGGCAGAAAACTTTCCTAACTTGGTGAAGGAAACAGACATACAAGTCCAGGAAGCACAGAGAGTCCCAAACACGATGAACCCCAAGAGGCACACACCAAGACACATCATCATCAAAATGCAAAAGGTTCAAGACAAAGAGAGAATCTTAAAAGCAGCAAGAGAAAGGCAGCTAGTTACCTACAAGGGAGTACCCATTAGGCTGTCAGCTGATTTCTCAAAAGAAACTTTGCAGGCCAGAAGGGAGTGGCAAGAAATATTCAGAGTGATGAAAACCAAGAACCTACAACCAAAATTACTCTATCCTGCAAAGGTGTCATTTAGAATCGATGGACATATAAAAACTTTCCCAGACAAGAAAAAGTTAAAGGAGTTCATCACTACCAAACTGTTATTATCTGAAATGATGAAGGGTCTTTTGGAAGAAAAAGATAAAATGTATGAACAAACAAAATGGCAATGAATACATATCTATCAACAATGGAATCTACAAACAAAATGAACAGGAAGAACAGAAACATTCTCATAGATACAGAGAACATTTGTTGGTTGCCAGTTGGGAAGGGGGTTGGGGGAATGGGTGAAAAAGGTGAAGGGATTAAGAAGCACAAATTCATTGCTAGACTGACAAACCTCAAAGGGAAAGGGGTTGGGGGGGTGGGAAGAAATAAACCAAAGAACTTATATGCATAACCAATGGACACAGACAATAGTGTGGGAAAAGGTGGGAGGGGGGCGGGAGTGGGGAGGAGGGGGTCAATGGGGAAAAATGTGGAACATCTGTAATACATTTTACATCCAACAATAAAGATTTGGAAAAAAAAAAAAAGAAGATAAGACAAGGCACAATTAGCAAACATGCATAAGGAAGGAAACATGTTAAACCTTAAAAACCTTAAAAATGTTCAGGTAAACCTCAGAGATACAAACTAACCAATATAATACCTATGAAAAGTGCAAAATATATTGAAAATGATGATACCCCTCAATGCTGAGACAAGTGTGGTAAACTGGCCCACTGCCAGCAAGTGTATATATAAGGTCAACCCATTTGGAAAAGAATTTGGCAATGTTTCAAGAGTCGTATAAAGGCCTATACCATTTAATTCCGTAATTACACTCCTGAGAATATAATTCAAAAGAATAAAAAAGTTCTGCCCAGCAGGTATGGCTCAGTGGTTGAGCGTCAACCCCTATACCAAGAGGTCGCTGGTTCGATTCCCAGTCAGAACACATACAAGAATCAACCAAAAAAAAAGAATAACAAATTAAATGTACTTTACAGTTGCAATTAAATATGTAAGGGTACCAAGACCAGGAAAATACATGGAAAAGTGAAAATAGTTCATTTGTTAAGATGGTGAAATTGTGCATGATTTCTCTGTTGTGTTTTGTAATTTAATGTTTGTGCATTTTTTAAAACTTCAGAGTACTTCCAAAATGACTGCTTAAACAAAAAAACTCTACACCACTCATCACAGCTGGCTTACATTTTCCATGCTTCTTCCACAGTGCGCCTTCGCTCAATTATCTCCCTTCGCAGCTTTATCATCTCCCTTTGAATCTTCTCCTCCTCTTTCTTGGCCTCCAGAGCCTTCCTTTTCTTCTCTTCTTGCACCAGATACTGAGCCTCTAAGAAGGCCGATTTTTTCAGGGTCTTTTCAATTCTCTGGCGCTCCAGTGCTTTCTCTCTTCTTAAGCGATTTTCTTTCACCTTAAGGAGAATACAAGGGTAAAATGCAGCCTTTCAAGTAGAAAGCAATTTGCGAAACCATAGAACACATTTTGAATTTCAGACTATACCCATTCTGCTCCAGAACCCACCATTTATCAGAAGAATGGAGGGAATTCATTTGTTTACGTAAGGGCCAATTCGGAATTTTAAATGAAGTCAGGTAAGATGACTCTCAAACAATTAAGGAATAAGCTGCACCCATGGAAAAGTTGAAAATCTAAGGGTCAGCTTCCAGCTTCTGAAATCTTATTTAGTAATGACTTCCCACCCATAAGATTTTCCAAAATATACATTACTGCTGTTTATTTAGGCCATGTCTGCATACTAATTACAATTTTGAAATGATTAATATTTGGAGGAGGCTATATTATGAAGGATAGATCAGTGATTTACAGATAGTCCCCAACTTATAATGGTTCTACTTACAATTTTTCGACTTTAGAATGGCACAAAAGCTATACGTGTTCAGTAGAAACCATACTTCAAATTCTAAATTTTGATCTTTTTTGGTCTAGTGATAGGTGGTATGACACTTTCTCGTGACACTGGGCAGCGGCAGAGAGACGATTTGCCCTCCTGTAGGCAAATGTAAGTGTCCTGAGCACGTTGAAGGTGGGCTAGGGTTGTAAGTTAACGTACTAAACACATTTTTGACTCATGATATTTTCAAGTTAGGATGGGTATATTGAGGTATAACCCATTATAAGTCAAGAAGCATCTGTATTGCCTTAAGGAATACAACAACCCTTTATTCATTTCTATCACAATTTATATATTGTATATTGATGATTCTGGATCATATTTTAAAATAAAAAACCATGAACTTCACAGGTATTTCTGAATAAGCAATCATATTTTCAAAATCTATCGATTCTTTAGAGATGACCAGCTATGGATTAAGGAGTGGTCCTTTCTCTCCTGTTTCACTTAACTTTACCCTTATCTCACCCTCCAGTCATGACTTTTAAGTAATGGCTACCTTTTACTGAAACGTCTTTCCTCCTTTTTTTTTTTTTCATCATAAATCTAAACTAGGATATACATCTACCCAGTTTTTCTAACATCCTCACTGCTGATTAGGAATACCTTATGGTTTAAAGCAATCAGAAATTCAGTGTTATAAAAAGATAGCAAGCATATATAAACATTAGTTCTGGTTCAGTCTATGTTCTGGACTTGTGGCAAAGGGTTGGTCATTCTGATTTCCTGAAGCTCCTCTACAAAGTGTTGAGATGCATCTTTTTCCTGAAACCTGCTATTCCCTTTAGAGAAAAGAAAGTTTCCATATGCCTTTCTAATTCAAAACAGCTGAACTAGATTTAATTCAGATCTGTCCTCCCTTTCAAATTATAATTACAAAATGCGTGAATTTTTCAGTTGTCTAGAAAAGAATGATCATTATAACATTCAACAGAATATTCATGATATTAATATATTGATGTCTCAATTCAAAAACCAAATTCAAGCAAAACCTAATCTACATATTTATAGTAGGAAGTACCACATTCAAACTAATAAAGTTTAGCCTATCACTCTATTGGTCAAATTCAGTTATTGCTTTTTTGGGGTTTTCTTAAATAGTTTCCTATCCTCAATTTATGGACATTATTTTTCTTCTGAATTTCTTATATTTTATTTTTATTCTTTCTAACCAAACCACAGATGGCACCCTTTTTCATAATAAAGTTTCAGTCTTTATTTAAGCTTATTAAATGTATTATACAAAGATTGTTTCCTGTTATCCATTTTAATTTTGTTTTTCCCTCCCACCTGCTTATGTCTTATCTCCATGGTAAGACGAGGATCCTTCTGCTGCTTCTTGTCTTGGTTTCCATTCATTTCAAGATCTTCCAATATCCCAGAATTCACCACATCTTTATGGAGCAGATGGTCTATAAATTTTTGAACAGTGGTACTTTCCTCTTCTTCCTCCAAATAGCCGCAGAAATCTGGGGAAAACAGAACAGTGACAAAAAAGAAAAAAAAATTAATTTTAATATAATTTTCATGTTCATATAAACAATCCTGCTACTGTGAGTATTCAATAAATAGTAACTGATAATGCCAATTGGATGAGTATAGTCCTTAATAATTAACTACAACAAAGAGGAAAAACACCTCTACTCCTGAAGAATTACCTTTGCCCAAATCACCAGAGACTCCCTTTACTGTCAAATTTAAAAGACATTACTTGAAGACCTCATTGTCTTTTTAAAAAATGGCCTAATACAGTTATAATGAACAAATAAACTGTAAATATGTAAAGTTTACAATAAATTCTGACATACACATATACCAGTAAACCATCAGTACAATCAAGATAATGAACATGTCTGTCAGCCCCACAAAAGTCCTCAGGCTTATTTGTAATCTCTTGCTCCCACATTTCCCCTTGTTCTCTGTCCTATTCCAAGCAACCACAGACCTGCTTTCTGTGACTATGTTAGGTTACATTTTCTAGAATTTTGTATCAGTTAAATCATACGCTCTGTACTCTTTTTGTTTTTCAGGATTCTTTTACTCAGCATAATTATTTTGAGATTCATCCATGTTGTTTTAGTAATAGTTTATCTGTTTTTACTACTGAGTAGTATTCCACTATATGGGTATACCACCATATATTCATTCATTCATCTGTGGATAAACATTTGGGTTATTTCCAGATTTGGACTACTACAAATAAAGTTGTTATAAACATTTGTGTATAAGTCTTCGTGTGAATATACGCGTTCTCTTCTTTTGGGAAGAGAAACTTTTAAAGAAAGTGACGAACTGTTTTCTAAAGTGGCTATATGATTTTACTTTCTCACTAGCAAAGTAGTAGTTTTCTAGTTCCTCCACATCCTTATCAATACCTAGCATGGTTGGAATTTTAATTTAAACCATTTTAATAGGTGTTTACCTATAAGTGGTTAGTCATGGTAGTTTTAACTTGCATTTTCCTAATGACTCACAATATTGAACATCTTCCTTGTTAATGTTCTGTTTAGTACACCACATAGTTCCATACATTAATAAAAATGGGGTCTTGAGGTCTCCAGTTGTTATTGTTGAATTACTTTTTCTCCCTTATGTGAAGTTTTTGCTTCACATATTTTGGGATCTTCTTTTAAGTATACGTATTTTTGGTAAGAATCCTTTTTAATGGCTACATAGTTTTGTTCAATTTTTTAAAAATATGTTTTTATTGATATTTTGAGAGAGAGAGAGAGAGAGATAGAAACATCGATGTGAGAGAGAAACATTGATTGGCTGCCTCCTACATGCCCCCTACTAGGCACTGAGGCTGCAACTCAGGCATGTGGCCCAACCAGTAAAGGAATGGGACCACTCAGTCCACTGAGCCATACTGGATGGGCTCAAACAAACAAAAATCCCAAAAAAGAACTCTATAAGCGTAAGATGAATGAGGCCTAGTATGATACTAGGGGTAATAGCCAGCCTAAGAGACATGACTAGATCTATCAGCACCATATAAAAGGAAGTAATAATTTCACTACATTTCATATATGTTTCAGAATAAATACAAAATACTAAAATGCCTCACTTTAATCACATTAATAAACTAGATAATATCCAGAGGTGGCAACCAGGATAAGATCTAGAAACAATAAGATAATAAAGAACTGTTGAGAGTACTGGTGTTATTTAATCTAGAAACAATGAAGTATATGAGGGATCAGATATGATTACAGCTCCCACAAAAAACAAAGACTGTTATTTAAACAGGGAACAGAATATTATTTCCCTTAGCACTAAAGGGTAAAAGTTCGAGGATAACATTTGAATTCTCCTAAGAGAGAATGCCACCAAGATTGGAGCCTCATAACTCAATGGGCTCCTCCATGGTGCAGGTTCTCTATCCTGGGAGGTATTGGGGCCGAAATTATATCACCTCATGTTAGGTATACCAGAGAAGGACTGCTATCTGAGAAGGTGAAGAGACTAGATCAGACTAGGTCATTTGGGATTCCTAAGCTGGGGATTTTATAGAGTCCTAATAAGGGGGATGCTGCAAAGTGAGTTCACCAAGGAAGGGTATCTAAGTATTGCATGAGGAGCTGCCATCATGGTCACTATGACTACCATATACTCAGGGGAAAGAAATCTCAGACTGTTTGGCTACATTTAAGGAATCATCACAAGTTAGCTATTTAACTTTTCTGACACTAGTTCTATGTACAATAATTTTCCTTATAAATATATATGAAGCATTTTGTAAATATAAAATGACATACAAGTGGTTAAATGTAGTCTCCAAAGTAGTCATCTAAAAATATATAGGAGATTCCAAAATGGCAGCAGAGTGAATGGAAACTACAGAGACCATCTCCCAGGACCAGGATGGAATTACAACTAAAATACAGACAAATTGTGGGGGGAAAGCAACAGCAAAGCATCTGCAGAGAACCCATATAACCAGGGACAGGAAAAAAGGACACTGAATCGAGCCTGGTAGAATCTGCGGACTCAAGTGGGCAGGTTGGAGCCCACAGACAGCAGCTATTTTAGCTATGAGCAGCTCCCTCAAGCCAGCTCCACAGTGCAGAGGGCTAGGACTGAGCACTAAATTAGCTACCACCACTCACCTTGGGTTCCAGCAGAAGAAGGGCGGGCTGGACTGCAACTGTGTGGACTATTGAAAGCTTGGAGAGCAGGGAGGGCATTGGGAGTTTTGTGTATAATCACTCCCTTATAGGACAGTGGCCATATTACTCAAAGAGCCCCGTCCCAGAGCCCTGGAGAGAAGCAATGGCCCCTCCCTTGGAAATTAAACTCCACCAAAATGGGCCAGAGAAATGAAAATTGAGGCTCATTAACAGCCAGCATCTGCCCCACCCTCTAAAAATCCTCTTACACTGAACACCTGAGGGATTTTTTCATTCAGCTGAGGGCTACAACCCAAGGCTTATCAAGTAACTGTGACAGCCTTCAGGAAAAAAAGCTAGAGAATAACTGAAACCTTTCCTGGGCTTGTAAACCTGCCCAGAAAAGTAAGACTTGACAGTGGTGTTTAACCGGGCCCTCCCACACTCATCTAAACCCAGTAGAGGGAGCCACAACCAGCGGAACTCCAACACCCACAGGGAAAATTTGGCAGGCTCAAAGACCCACTGAGATAGCCAAAATAGTGAAACAAAGAAACAAATCTCAAATGAAAGAGAACTCTACTGAAAATGAAATAAATGAAATGCAGTTAAGCAAGTTATCAGAGGTAGAGTTCAGACTGATGATAATGAGAAAGTTCAACAGCATGAATAAAGAGCTCAGAACCATGAGTAAAGATATAGAAAAAATAAAAACCAACCACGTGCAAATGAAGAGTGACATAGCAGAAATAAAGAACACACTGGAAGAAATAACCAGCAGAGTAGAGGAAGCTGAGAACAAGATCAGTGAATTAGAAGACAGGATAAAAAAAAAAAAAAAAAAAATCACTCAATCAGAAAACCAAAAAGAAAAAACAATTAAAAAACAGGAAGACAGCTTAAGAAAATTGTGATACAACTGAAAACACAACAACATTTGAATCATAGGCGCTCCAGAAGAAGAAGAAAGTGAGCAAAGGTTAGAGACTATATTTGAAAAAATAGTGACAGAAACTTTCTCTAATTTGGTGAAGAAAGAAGGCATTCAAGTTCAAGAAGCACAGATAGCCCCAAGTAAGAAAAACCCAAACAGGCCCACACCAAGACACATAACAATTAAAATGCCAAAAATTAAAGACAGAGAATCCTAACGGCATCAAGAGATAAGCAACAGGTTACCTACAAAGGAAACCCCATAAGGCTATCAGCTGAGTTCTCAACAGAAATAATACAGGCCAAAAGGGAATGGCATGAGTAATCAAGGTATGAAAAACAAGGATCTGAATCCAAGACTACTCTATCAGGTAAGGCTATCATTCAAAATAGAAGGTGAAATAAAAAGCTTCCCACACAAAAGGCTAAGGGACTATATCAGCCCCAAACAAGTACTGCAAGAAATGTTAAACGGACTGCTGTAATTAGTAGAAAAAGTAGGAAAAAAAATTATAACCACACACACACAAAAAAAATGGCAATAAATAAGTCCATATCAATAATCACTTAAAATGTAAATACACTGAATGCTCCAATAAAAAGACACATAGTAGCTGACTGGATAAGAAAGCATGACTCACATATATGTTGTATACAAGAGACCCACCTCACAACAAAAGACTCCCATAAGTTGAAAGTGAAGGGATGGAAAAAATCTTCCAAGCAAACAGAAAGGAAAAAAAAGCTGGAGTAGCAATGTTCACATCTGATAAAATAGATTTCAAAATGAGGCCACAACTAGAGACAAAGAAGGCCACTACATAATATTGAAAGGATCTATCCAACAGGAAGATATAACCTTGGTAAACATGTATGCACCCAATATAGGAGCAACAAAATATATTAAAAATCTCGGAAGGACTTCAAAGGAGAAATCGACAGCAATACAATCATAGCAGGGGACTTCAACACCCTGCTGACATCACTGGATAGATCCTTTAGACAAAAAATTAACAAGGAAACAGAGACTCTAAATGATACACTAGATCAAATGGATTTAATAGATATCTACCAAAAATTACACCCCAAAACTGCAGCATTCACATTCTTCTTGAGTGCACATGGGACATTCTCGAAGATAGACCACCTGTTAAAACACAATCTAAGTCTCTACAAGTTCAAGAAGACTGAAATCATATCAAGCATCTTCTCAGATCACAATAGCATGAAACTAGAAATCAATTACACAAGAACTTGCAAATACAGCCCTGGCCAGTTTGGCTCAGAGGTTGGAGCACTGGCCTGCGGACCAGAGTGTCCTGGGTTCAGTTCCCGCTAGGGGCATGTACCAATAACAACAACAAAAAAGAACATGCAAATACATTTGAACACACGGAGGCTAACTAGCATGCTATTAAAAAATTAATGGATTACCAAGGAGATCAAGGAAGAAATTCAAAACTTCCTGGAAACCAATGAAAATGAACACACAAATCCAAAATCTATGAGATGCAGTGAAAGCAGTTCTAAGAGAGAAGTTCATAGCACTACAGGCCTACCTCAGGAACAAGAAAAATTTCTAATTGACTATCTGACCTCACAACTTAAAGAACCAGAAAGCAAATAAAAGAAAACCCCAGAGCAAGTAGAAGAAAAGAAATAGTACAGATAAGAACAGAAATAAATGACAGAGGGACCAAAACAACAACCAAAAAATCAATGAAACAAAGAGCTGGTTCTTTGAAAAGATAAACAAGATTGATGGACCCTTAGCTAGACTTACCAAGAAACAAAGAGAGAGAACCCAAATACACAAAATCAGAAATGAAAGAGAAGTAACACTGCGCCACAGAAATACAAAAGATTGTTAACAAATACTATGAACGCCCCGGCCAGTTTGGCTCAGCGGTTAGAGCATTGGCCTGCGGTCTGGAGAGACCCGGGTTCAGTTCCTGCTAAGGGCATGTACCTCGGTTGCAGTTTGTCCCCGGCCCTGGTTGGTCATGCGGGTGGTAGCCACTCAATGTGTCCCTTTCACATCGATGTTTCTCTCTCTCTCTCTTCCTCTCTCTCCCTCCCACTCTATCTGTACAAAAAATGGAAAAATGTCCTCGGGTGAGGAAAAAAAAAATACTATGAACAATTATATGGCAACAAATTGGACAATCTAAGTGAAATGGACAAATTTCTAGAAACACATAGTCTCTCAAAACTGAACTTGGAAGAGATAGAAAACTTGAACAGCCCAATAACAACTAAAGAAACTGAAGATGTAATCAAGACTCTCCCAGCAAACAAAAGCCCAGGCCCAAACGGCTTCATGGGGGAGTTTTACTGAACATTCAAAGAAGAACTAACACTCATTCACCTCAAACTATTCCAATATATTCAAGAAGAAGGAAGACTTCCAAACTCTTATTATGAGGCCAACATAATTCTAATTCCAAAACCAGAAAAAGACACTACCAAGAAAGAATATCCCTGATGAACATACAGGCCAATATCCCTGATGAACATACATGACCAAAATCCTTAACAGAATACTAGCAGATCGGATCCAGAAATACATTAAAAAAATTATTCACTGTCCGGCCTGTGTGGCTTGGTGGTTGAGTGTTGACCCATGTACTAAGAGGTCACTGGTTCCCTTCCTGGTCAGGACATATGCCCAGGTTGTGGGCCTGGTCCCCAGTGGGGGGCATGCAGGAAGTAGCCAATCAGTGTTCTCTCTCATTGATGTTTCTATCTTCCTCTCCCTCTCACTTCCACTCTCTCTAAAATCAATAAAGAAAAAAAAAATTTATTTTAAATTATTCACCATGACTAAGTGGGATTCATCGCAGGGATGCAAGACTGGTACAATATTCACAAGTCAATAAGTGTGATACACCACATAAACAAAATGAAAGGTAAAAAACATGTGATCATATCAATAGATGCTGAAAAAGCATTCAACAAAATCCAGCACCCATTTCTGATAAAAATGCTCAGCAATTTGGGAGTAGAGGGATCATATCTCGACAAATAAAGGCCATATATGAGAAACCTATAGCCAACATCATACTCAATGGGCAAAAACTAAAAGCATTTCCCTTAAGAACAGGAACAAGACTAGGATGCCCACTTTCACCACTCTTATTTAACATAGCAATGGAAGTCTTAGCTACAGCAATCAGACAGGAGGAAAAAATAAAAGGGATCCAAATAGAAAAGGAGGAAGTGAAACTGTCATTATTCACAGATGACATGATATTATACATAGAAAACCCTAAAAACTCCATCAAAAATCTGCTAGATTTAATAAACAAATTTGGCAAGGTAACAGCATACAAAATTAACATCAAGAAATCAATGGCATTCTTATACACAAATAATAAACTCACAGAAAGAGAAACTAAAAAAAAAAAAAAAAATCCCATTTACCATTGTAGGAAAAACAATTTAGATACCTAGGAATAAACTTAACCAAAGAAGTAAAGGACCTATTTGCAGAAAACTACAGGACATTGGAAAAAAAAATAGAGGAAGATATGAAACAGTGGAAGCACCTAGCTTGTTCATGGATTGGAAGATTAACATCATTAAAATGTCCACACTACCCAAAGCAATCTATAGATTCAATGCAATTCCTATCAAAATACCAATGATATATTTCACAGAACTAGAACAAATACTTCAAAAGTTCATATGGAACCAAAAAAGACCCCGAATAGCCACAACAATCTTGAAAAGAAAGGACAAAGTAGGTGGGATCACATCCAATATCAGATTATACTACAAAGCCACTGTAATCAAAACAGCCTGGTATTGGCACAAGAACAGGCAGATAGATCAATGGAACAGAATGGAGAACCCAGAAATGGACCCAAGACATTATGCTCAATTAATAATTGACAAAGGTGGCAAGAGCATACAATGGAGTAAAGACAGCCTCTTTAATAAATGGTGTAAAAAAAATTGGACAACTACATGCAAAAAAATGAAACTAGACCATCAATTTACACCATACACAAAAATAAACTCAAAATGGATAAAAGACTTAAATGTGACTCATGAATCCATAAAAATCCTAGAAGAAAACGTAGGCAACAAAATTTCAGACATCATACACAGCAGAATTTTCACTGATACATCACGTAAGGAAAACGAAACAAAGGAAAAAATGAACATATGGGACTACATCAAACTAAAAAGCTTCTGCACAGCAAAAGAAACAACCACCAAAATGGAAAGGGAACCCACTATATGGGAGAGCATAATTGCCAATGATACATCAGATAATGGGTTAATTTCCAAAATGTATAGACTGCTCATACAACTCAACAAAAGGAAGACAAAGAACCCAATTAAAAAATGGGCAGAGGAGCTAAACAGACACCTCTCCAAACAGGACATACAAATGGCCAAGAGACATATGAAAAAATGCTCCAAGTCATTAATTATCAGAGAAATGCAAATTAAAACAACTATGAGGTATCACCCCACATCTGCCAGAATGGCCGCCATCAATAAATCATCAAACAAGTGTTGGCAAGGGTGTAGAGAAAAGGGGACTCTAGTACACTGCTGGTGGGAATGCAGACTGGTGCAGCCACTATGGAAAACACTATGGTGTTATCTCAAAAAATTAAAAATTGATCTGCCATTTGACCCAGTGTTCCCACTTCTAGGAATATATCCTAAGAAGCCAGAAACACTAATCAGAAAGAATATATGTACTCTCATGTTCATAGCAGCACTATTTACAATCACTAACATCTGGAAACAGGCCAAGTGTCCATCAATAGATGAGTGGCTGAAAAAGCTGTGGGACATATATACAATGGGATATTATACAGCTGTAAGAAAGAAAGATCTCTTATCCTTTGAGATGACATGGAGGGACCTGGAGAGCATTATGGTAAGTGAAATAAGCCAATCAGAGAAAGAATAACTCCACATGATCTCACTTATTTGTGGAATATAATGAACAAATAAGGTGATAAACAAAATAGACCCAGAGATATGGAAAGGAGTATGGTTCAGAGTGACTGACCATAGAGGAGGTGGCTGGGGAAGATTGATGAGATAAACAAACTGAAGAACTTATATGCATGTATGGACATAGGCAACAGAAATAGACAACAATGCTGGGTGGATGGGGAGCGGGATGGGGAGCAGGATGGGGGAGATGCTGTCTATGGGTGAAAAAGGTGAACATCTGTAACAAAAATAAATTAATAAAAATTAAAAAAAATATATAGGAAGAAGCACTCTTAAAAAGCATTATTTACTATTATAATCATAAGAATGATAAATAATAGAATATTTTAATTTAAAAACCATCATGGATTCACTGAGGACATAGATAAGTAATTTAGATTGAATCAAGAAATATTACAGCCAATTATAAAACTAAGCAAAACAGAGAAAAGTCAAATAACACTTATTATACAAAACAATTAAAAAGATTTCTTAGGGCCCCGGCCGGTTTGGCTCAGCAGTTTGAGCGTTAGCCTATAGACCACAACGTCCTAGGTTTGATTCCGGCCAAGGGCACATACCTAGGTTGCGGTTCGTCCCCGGCCCCATTGGGGTCGTTCAGGTGGCAACCAGTTGATGTGTCCCTCTCACATCAATGTCTGTCTATCTGTCTGTCTGTCTCTCTCCCTCTCCCACTCTGTCGAAAGATAAATGTAAAAATATCCTTGGACGAGGATTTAAAAAAAACATTTCTTAGGTCAAGATGGCAGCGTAGGCAACCGCGGTATCGCCTCCTCTCACAACCACGTCAAAATTACAACTAAACTATAAAACACACATCCTTCAGAACCACCTGAAATTGAGCTCAATGGAAGTCTTACAACTACAAAATTAAAGAAGAAGCCACATCAAGACTGGTAGGAGGAGTGGAGGCGCAGATGGGCTGGTCCCACACCATGTGGCACATAAAATCAGGAGGGACACCTTGGCTGTAAAGGTCTTCCCTGAGGAGTGAGGGGTCCCTGTCCCACACCAGGCCCCCCAGTTCAGGGTTCCAGTGCCAGGAAGAGAAGTCCCCAGAACTTCTGGCTATAAAAGCCAGCAGGAAATGAGGCAGAGGCTGAAGTTGCTGGAGTTTCAGGCAGCTCCTCTTAATGGGCCCACACACAAACTTACTCACACTGTAACCCTCCAGGCTCCAATGTGGGGGAGGCAGCATGAAAAGCACCAGAGACATACGGGGAAGAACTGAGTTGTTTGGCTTCAGGGTGAAAGCTGGAGAGCCCTTCCCCCATGAGGTGGGCAGACGGGCACCATATCTGGCACTCCAACAACCTGGCTCATACTCTTTGCCCCACCCTGGTGATTCCCTGAGGTCTTGCCCCTCCCAGCTTTCAGGCCCACCCAAGCTGTTTCCAGTGGCTTTACCATAGGAATGGCCTGTCTTGGCTCCTGTTTCAGATTTCCCTAAATTATCTCAGAAAAGCAGCATCTGGCCTCAGCGAGCTCCATAGCTTTCACTAAGTAGCCCCAGGCCTGGCACTAGAAGCAGTCAGCCTTGGTTCACAGCTTGGCTTTGCCTGGGCACCTCCAAACCCAGCACAAGCAGCAGCCATCTGCAGATCACTTTGTAGCTTATGCCTAGTGGTCCCAGGTAGAACATAGGCAGTGGCTGACCTTGCCAGCACACCCAGTGGAGAGCTTCAAATCATGACAAAGCACCACCACCCAACTACCTCCACAAGTGACATACTCAAGGAGAGGACTCAGTGGGTACCAGAGACCTGCTGAAGTAAGTCATGCTATCTGTGGTGGGCCCCTGCACAGCTGATCCTCCAAGGTACTCAGAGGTCAGTGGTCACTGAGCACAGTCAATCCTTGAAGCTGATAAGCCTGAGTAAATCCCTCCCATTGATGTGCCAACAGTAATCAAAACTAAAGTACAACAAAAGGGTGTACAGTTCACACAAGGGGTGCACCTCAAGGGAAGCTGTGCCACTGGACCCTACAGGACACCTGTTACAATAGTCCACCCTACAAAGCCTAGGAGACATAGCAACTCTACCTAATACATAGAAACAAACACACAGAGGCAGCCAAAATGAGGAGACAAAGAAACATGTCCCAAATGAAAGAACAGAACAAAACTCCAGGAAAAGAACTAAACAAAAAGGAGATAAGCAATCTAACAGATGCAGGTTTCAAAACACTGCTTATAAGGATACTCAAGGAACTTAATGAGGGTCTCAGAAGCATAAAAAAGGACCAGTCAGAAATGAAGGATGCGCAGTCAGAAATGAAGGAAGCACTAACTGAAATAAAGAATAATTTACACAGATTCAATAGTAGAGTAGGTAAAGCCAAGAAGCAAACCATTGATTTGGAATATAAGGAAGCAAAAAAAATTCAATCAGAACAGCAAAAAGAAAAACGAATACAAAAAGGAGCCTCTGGGAAAACTTCAAGTGTACCAACATTTGCATCATGGGGGTGCCAGAAGGAGAAAAGAGAGAGAGAAAGAAATTGAAAACATATTGAAAAAAATGACCGAAAACTTCCCTAACTTGGTGAAGGAAACAGACATAAAAATTCAGGAATCACAGAGTCCCAAAAAGATGAATCCCAAGAGGCCCACACCAAGACACATCATCATCAAAATGCAAAAGGTTCAAGACAAAGAGAGGATCTTAAAAGCAGCAAGAGAAAAGCAGTTAGTTACCTATAAGGGAGTTCCCATAAGGCTGTCAGCTGATTTCTCAAAAGAAACTTTGCAGGCCAGAAGGGAGTGGCAAGAAATATTCAGAGTGATGAAAAGCAAGAACCTGTCCAGTCAAGATGGCGGCGTAGGTGACCATGGTGTCGCGTCCTCCCACAACCACATCGAGGTTGCAGCTGAACTGCAGAACGGCCATCATTCGAAACTTCCTGATATGGAGCTGAATGGAAGTCCTACAGCTGCGAAATTAAAGCAGCAGCCACATAAGGACTAGTGGGAGAGGTGGAGGCAGATGGGCTGGTCCCATGCCCACTTGTGGTGGATAGAAGTCGGGGGGACACCTCGGCTGGGATGGTCTTTCCTGAGGACTGGGGGGTCCTTGTTCCACACCAGGCACCCAGCTCGGGGTTCCAGTGCCAGGAAGAGAAACCCCATAACTTCTGGCTGGAAAAACCAGCGGGAGCTGAGGCTCAGGGAGTTAGATGCAGCTGGAGCCCCAAGCAGCTCCTCTTGAAGGGCCTGCGCACAGACTTGTTGGACTCACTCCCTCTGGGCTTGGAGGAGAGGCGGCTCAGGGGGCACCAAAGACATGCAGGGAAGAACTGAGCTGTTTGGCATTGGAGCGAGGGCTGGAGAGGGGGCTTTCTTCTGGACAGGCGTGCTGTCGGAGGCCTTTGTTCCTTTGGTGAGCCCTTCCCTGGGGCAGCAGACAGCCGCCATATCTGGGACTCCAGCAACCTGGCTCACACTGGTTGCCCCACCCTGGTGATTCCCTGAGGACCTGCCCCACCCAGCTTTCAGGCCCACCCAAGCTGTTGCCAATTGCTTAACCATAGGGTTGGCCTGTCTTGGATCCTGTTTCAGGTTTTTCTAAATTCTTTCAAACAAGCAGCATTTGGTCTCAGATAGCCTCATACCTCTTATTAAGTAATACACAGAAACAAACACAGGGAGGCAGCCAAAATGAGGAGACAAAGAAACACGTCCCAAATGAAAGAACAGAACAAAACCCCAAGAAAAGAACTAAGCGAAATGGAGATAAGCAACCTAACAGATGCTGAGTTCAAAATACAGCTTATAAGGATGCTCAATGAACTTAGTGAAGGCCTCAAGAGCATAAAAAAGGACGAGTCAGAAATGATGGAGGCATTAACTGAAATAAAGAATAATTTACACAGATTCAACAGTAGAGTACGTAAATCCAAGAAGCAAACCATTGATTTGGAATATAAGGAAGCAAAAAACACCCAATCAGAACAGCAAAAAGAGAAAAGAATCCAAAAAAATGAGGATAGTGTAAGGAGCCTCTGGGACAACTTCAAGCAGGCCAACATTCGCATCTTGGGGGTGCCAGAAGGAGAAGAGAGAGAACAAGAAATTATTCAAATTATTCAATAATAGCAGAAAACTTTCCTAACTTGGTGAAGGAAACAGACATACAAGTCCAGGAAGCACAGAGAGTCCCAAACACGATGAACCCCAAGAGGCCCACACCAAGACACATCATCATCAAAATGCAAAAGGTTCAAGACAAAGAGAGAATCTTAAAAGCAGCAAGAGAAAGGCAGCTAGTTACCTACAAGGGAGTTCCCATAAGGCTGTCAGCTGATTTCTCAAAAGAAACTTTGCAGGCCAGAAGGGAGTGACAAGAAATATTCAGAGTGATGAAAACCAAGAACCTACAACCAAGATTACTCTATCCTGCAAAGCTGTCATTTAGAATCGATGGCCATATAAAGAGTTTCCCAGACAAGAAAAAGTTAAAGGAGTTCATCACCACCAAACCGTTATTATATGAAATGATGAAGGGTCTGAAATACATTCAATAATAAAGATTAAAAACAAACAAACAAACAAAAAAAACAAAACAAAACAAAAAAAAGAAAAGCAAGAACCTACAACCAAGATTACTCTATCCTGCAAAGCTATCATTTAGAATTAATGAACATATAAAGAGTTTCCCAGACAAGAAAAAGCTAAAGGAGTTCATCACCACCAAACCAGTATTTTAAAAAAATTGTTTTTATCCTCACCCAAGGACACTTTTTTTTCCTGTTTTTGTTCAGATAGAGTAGGAGGGCGAGAGAGGAAGAGAGAAAGAGAGAAACATTGAGTTGAAAGGAACACACCAAGTGACTACCTCCTGCACAATCCGACCAGGGTCTGGGACAAATCAAAACCGAGGTACGTGCCCTTGATCGGAATTGAACTCGTGACTTATTGGTCCACGGGCCGACGCTCTAATCACTGAGCCAAACTGGCCAGGGCCCAAACCAGTATTATATGAAATGTTAAAGGGTCTTCTTGAAGTAAAAGAAGATAAAAAATATGAACAACAAAATGACAATAAATACATATTTATCAACAATTGGATCTATAAACAAAATGAGTAAGCAGACTCATAGATACAGAGAACATTTTCTTGGTTGCCAGATGGGGTAATAGGTGAAAAAGGTGAAGGGATTAATAAGTACAAATTGGATGTTATACCAATGAACCTCAAAGGGAAGGGGGCTGGGGGGGGGGGGTAGGGAAGAGATAAACCAAAGAACTTATATGCATAACCAATGGACAAAGACAATAGTGTGGGGAAAGGCAGGAGGGTGAGTGGGAGTGGGGAGGAGGGGATCATTAGGGGGAAAAGGAGGGACATCTGTAATACATTCAATAATAAAGTTAAAAAAAGAAAAGAAAAAAATATTTCTTAGACACATTAATTGGATGTTAAAGCTTAGACCAATCAGATCAGTTCTTACCATCAAACTTGTCATATTTCAAATGATGATCGGCTTCTAACACAGGAGGGATACTAGACACACAGTCTTCAGCTTCCGCATCACTTGCTAGTTCCTGCTTAAGTTTGGTGTCTAACCAGTCATCGACCAGCTCCTGAGCTATCAATAAAACAAAAACATCCTTTTAATATTTCAATTCCTTCAGGACCTTTGACCACTGATCATGTGTCATGTACTGTCCTAGATGCTAGGAAGACAGCAGTGAACAAAACAGGAAAAATAAAACCTACCACCATGAAACTTATATTCTACTGGGGAAGACAGACCATAAACAAGTCAGTCAGAAAAACAGATCAGGGGCAAGAGAAATGGTGTACAAGAAATGGAAGACAAGTGTTGATAGTTTTAAAAAGGACAGTCAAAGGAGACCTCATTGAGCAAAGAAGGGAAGGAAATCAGGGAGTGAGCCATGTGGCTATGTAAGGGAATATTATTCCATGCAGAGGGAAAGTCAGTACAAAGGCCCTAAGGCAGGAGAGTGTCTACTGTATTGGAGAAATAGGAAGGAGGCAGTGTGGCTGAAGAGGAGTGGGTGAAGGGGTATGGGGGAAACAGTAGGAGATGAGGTGGTAGAAGTAATGTGGGGATCAGGCTTAGAGCAGTGGTTCTAGATTAGGGTGAAATCATGCTCCAGTGGACATCTGGCAACATCTGAAGCCTGCCTTTATTTATTTATTTATTTATTTATTTATTTTAATTAATTTTTGTTACAGATGTTTCTCCTTTCCCCCCCACTGACTCCCCCCTCCCCCTCCCTCCCTGCCCTGTCCCCAGCTTTGTTGTCCATGTCCATTGTTCATGCATACATGCATATAAGTTCTGTGATTTATCTTTCCCTCACCACTCCCTCTTCTGGGGATTGTCAGTCTGTACCCCACTTCCACGTCTCTGGGACTATCCCATTCCTCAGACTGCTTTGTTCATTATATTCCACAAATAAGTGAGATCATATGATACTTGTCTTTCTCTGTTTGGCGAAGCCATTTTCGATTGTCACTACTGAGGGAGGTGATACTGGCATTTAGCAGGTAGAGACTAGAATGCTACTAAACATTCTATAATGCACATGGCAGCACCCACAACAAAAATGATCTGGCCCATGGGGGAAAAAGGAGAAACAGCTGTAACAAAAATAAATTGATAATAATAAAAAAATGGTCTGGCCCAAAATGTCCATAGTATTGAGGTTGAAAACCCATTCTTTAGAGTCTTGACACCATTCCAGGTACTTTGGGTTTTACTCTGGATGCAGTGGGAAGCCACAGGAACGTTGTGAGCAAAGAGATTATTCTGACTACTATGTTAAAATAGACTATAGGGGGACACACACAGAAGGGCATACCAAGTGGGAGACAAATGCAATGATCTAGGAGAGGGGTGAGGGTGGTCTGGACCTAGAGTAGAGGTATTAAAAATGATTACATTCTAAAAAGTAATGTTTGAGGTAAAATTGACATGATTTGCTGATGTACTGGACATGGGATGTGAGAGAAAGAAATCTACAAGTTTTTGGCCAAAGCAATTCCAAGGATGGAGATACCATTTACTAAGCCAGGGAAGGCCAAGGGAACAGTAGGTTTGAGAGGAATATCAGGAGTTCAGTTTTGAGGTGCTTATGAGACAGCCAAATAGGGATATCAAATAGGTATTGGCTAGACCACTCTGTATTTCAGAAGAGAGGTCTAAGCTGAAGAAATAAATATAGGTGCTGTTGGCTTTCAGATGGTACTTAAAGCTATAGAAGTGGATGAGGTTGCCAAAGGAGGAAGATGGATAGAGACTTGTTCAAGGACTAACTCTGAGGAACTCCAGTATTTAGAGTGTGAGGAGATAAGGTAGAACCAAGAAAGCAAACTAGGAAGGAGTGGTCATTGAAATAGGAGAAAAAAACAGTGTGACATTCTGGGAGCCAACTCCATCTGGATTTCTCTCTTTATGACATCCAGAAAATCTTCTTAAATATATGTGAGAAATGCCTACTTTAGCGTTACCTTCATTATTATCATCATTATCAAACAGTTCTTATGGGAAGGACATGGAAGTTTCAAAGAAAAAAAATATCAACGTTCATCATTATGATCATTATCACATAGCTCTGAGGGAATGGAGTGTTTCTATATATTAGATGATGCTAAAAGGTACCTAATATAGATAGGAATGTATGATATGTAAAACAGGAAAAAAAATGAATCAAGGTAGTAGAAAGTAAGTGTAAAAAGTATACTAGCAACAAACACTGGCTTTCAGAGCAAGGCAGGGAAAGGAAGCAGATCTTTATTGAGTAACCTGTGTATGATAATTCAGATATTTATGTGCATAATAACTTATGTATAGAAAAATTCAGATCTGCTAAACACTATTCATTGGGAGCTAGGGGTTTACAGTAATCCCCACCCCCTTATCCATGGGAGAAATGTTCCAAGACCTCCAGTGGATGCCTGAAACAGTGGATTGTACCAAATCCTATGTGTATTGTTTTTCCTATACACGCACACCTATAATAAAGTTTAATTTATAAATTAGGAGGCACAGTAAGGGGTTAACAATAATTAATGATAAAACAGAATAGTTATAACAAAATATATTGTGATAAAAGATATGTGAATGTGGTCTCTCTCTCTCTCAAAATATCTTGTTCTACACTCACCTTTTCACTTAAAGAAAGCACCTACGGCTTCTTTCACATATCCGAATTGCCAGCATCACTACCCTTTTTTAAAAATAATTTTTCTTTATTTATTTTAGAGAGAGAGGAAGGAAGAGGGAGAGAGATAGAGACATCGATGAGAGAGAACCTTGATTGGCCGCCTCCTGCATGTCCTCCACTGGGGATTTGGCCCACAATCTGGGCATGTGCCCTGACTGGGAATAGAACTGGCAACCTCTTGGTGCATGGGTTGACGCTCAACCACTGAGCCACACCAGCCGGGGCCAGCATCACTACTCTTGTACTTTGGGGCCATTATGAAGTAAAATAAAGGTTACTTGAACATAAGCACTGTGATACTATGACAATCCATCTGATAATCAAGACAGCTACTAAGTGACTAATGGGCAGGTAGCATGGATATGCTGGACAAAGGGATGATTCACATGAAGACGAAGCAGACAGTGAGCGATTTTATCATGCTACTCAAAATGACATGAAATTTAAAATTTATAAATTGTTTATTTCTGGAATTTTCCATTTAATATTTTCGGATTGCGGTTGACTACAGGTAACTGGAATTGTGGAAAGTGAAACCACAAATAAGGGGGGACTACTGTACTAGGAAGTGTTCCAAAAGCACACAAATGGGAACTTCCCTTGGAGTGCTCAACCATAGGAACGCCTCATGTTGGATCAGAGGGTACAGAAGGCTACCTTAAAGCAGAATTTCTCAAAGGGTGCTCCTCAGAACACTAGTTCTTGTAGAATACTAATAGATGGTTGATGAGAGGAGAGAAATGGATAAAAGCCTTAAAAAAACATGTTCTATCCATACACTAGTACTTCCTAACGTGGTCACTAGTTTCTCAGGATATTAATAGGTATTTCTGTATAAAAAGAGTTTTGTGATATAGGAAGCTTGGGAAATAGGATAAGTAAACTTTTAAGTTTAAACTGCAGGACTTCTCAGAAACCTTAACAGGCTAAAGTATATCGTGTATTCCTATTGGTGGAATGGAAAGTAGGATGGGAAAGACATGCCTTGCCACTTCTGAATCAATCTCTCTCCATCTCCAGCCCTACCAACCTCAAAGACCAACCACCATTCCTGCCGCCCAGACCACTGCAACGGCCTCCCACTGGTCTCCCCTTTCCCTCTTTTTCTCCCCTATAATCCATTTTTCAGACATTTAGAAAATTGTCCTTTTACACCTCTGCTTAAAACCTTTCAATGATGTCTCATCATGCTCAGAATAAAACTAAATTCTTCCCCAGGTTTATAAGGCCCTGTGTGACGTGTCTCTGCTCACTTCTGCAAGCTCATCCCCATTGGAAAGCTCCAGCCACAATGGTCATCCTTATTTCCTTAAGCTTGTCTGGACTTTAGCTCCGATGACAGCTTTCCCTCAGCCTGGGATGCTCTTCCTCCCCCCCTACTCAAATGGCTCCTTCTTGTTATTCAGGTCCAAACTCGAATGACTTGTCACTATCTGATCATTTTTTTTCTAATTTTCTCTATTCCCACACTAGAATGTATACTCCACGAAAGCAAAGGCTTTGCCTGTCTTGTTCATTACCTGGTCCTCCAATGCCTAAAATAGTTCCTGGCACTGAATAATATTCAAATATATGTGTGTTGAATGGAAGAAGAAATAACCGGAATAACTGGAGACATAAATAACCCAGATGGAAGTTGACTTCCAGGACATGGTACTGACTTTCCTTCTCTCTCTCTGGCCTCTCCTTCCCAGTCTTCTCTGCTGGTTCCTCCTAATCTTTTTGTCCCTAAACAGTGGAGTTAGGGCATCAGTAACCAAAATACTAAATTCCAGAGGAATAAATGCTTTGGGGAGGTAGAAAGGTTAGATCAGTTTCAGACTCTTCATAAGGTACAAAGTTGATTTATAAACTAGCAGTCAAATTCTGTATGATACTAGACCACATGAATAGGCTGCCCAACGTGCCACAGGACCGATACCTTCCAACACTCACCAGTTAACTATGTTACGTCAAACTGCCTCTGGCTGCGGCTCTATTTGAGAAGACAAAATGGGCCTTAAATACAGCCTTACTTGTAATACCGGAGTTAATTCCAGAGTAAATTAGCTTCAGGGCAGTAAAAATAAACAAAAATTAAGAACAAGAGAAAGAAAAGCTTTCTTTCTGTTCTTGGAAATTCATAATAGATTATGCTTTAATAAGCAGTACTCCAAAGAATTGTTAACCTTGAAGCAAAAAAATGTATTCTCTTACCTTCTGCATAGATTTCAGCATGATCCTCTATTTGCTCAGGTGTTTCCAAATCTACAATTTGGCCCCAAAGCCTTCTGGATAAATCTGAATTTCCAGCAGAAAATGCTTTTGAAACTCCAAATTCTGAGGCTTTCTCCACTCTCTTAAATATAACAGAAAAAAAAAAATCCTTTAAGATGACAACTTTGTTCACGGTCAAAAAATTTCTCTTTAACCCTCAATAATTTGATTTTTACAAGCTACTAAAATGCTTTCACTTTTCCTTTTTTTTTATCCTCACCTGAGGACATTTTTTCATTTTTTTTTTTGTTCGGATAGAGTGGAAGGAAGAGAGAGAGAGAAACATCGACGTGAAAGGGACACATCGAATGGCTGCCACCCACATGACCCAATCAGGGCCAGGGACAAACTGCAACCGAGGTACATGCCCTCAGCAGGAACCAAACCCGGGTCTCTCCAGACCGTGGGCCGACGCTCTAACCGCTGAGCCAAACCGGCCAGGGCTCATTTTACCATTTTTGAAGGAACTATGAGACTTAAACATTCATCCCAAATAATTTCATTCATTAAACATGAAATTAATTATAGCATTTTTACCAAGTTTTAACAGGTGTTCACAATGTTTATATTGAACAAAATGTTATTTAAGCTTTACATAACTTTTAGTTGAGCATTAGTTAAGGGACTCTGACACCTGAATATTTTATTTTACATAAAAAATATAATACTTTATTAGTTTCCATGCAACTAAAATTTACATACGAATGTGAACCAGAGCTGTACAGAGTAGCTATACTTCCTCAAATTACTACCCCAAAAGAAAAATTCCACCATATAGGCAAACGATAGGTGCAATGAAATTGGGATAGAGTCACCGAACTGTAGTCTTCAGAATATTTTAACTCAACAGTAACAGTCTAGTAAAAACATGGGGATTTGGGGAGATTGGTGGAGGCGGACAAACTTTCTGGGCATTTCGGCTTACCTGCATGGTACAGAAGAACTTATTTTACAATTAAACCCCTGTTTTTCCCCTCCCCACAAACCTGCTTTCCTTCATGCCTGCTGTGTTCCCAGTCTCCTAACTCAGGTAGTGACAACTCCATTCTTCTAGTTCCTCAAAAACCTTCTTGAATCTTCTCTCTTTCTCTCACAAACACACTCACTCTCACCCCACATATAATATATCAGGAAATCTATTTTCATAATATATCTAGGATCTGATCCCTTCTTGTCACCTCTACTGCTATTACTCTGATGCAAGGCACCACGATTTCCTGACAGGTTTTCTACAATAGTCTCCTACCACAGCAGCCAGAGAGACCCCTTTAAAATGAAAGGCATAACATGTTAGAACTCTACACAAAACCCTCACATGATATCCTATTTCATTTGGCTCAGAATAGAGTCTGAGTCCTGATAACGTGCATTAAGGTCCTGCGCTGTCAGGCCTTTGTGAGTTCTCCAACCTCCTCCTCTGCTATTCTTCCCATTGCTCCCCCGACTTCAGCCACCAGCCACGCCGACCTCCTGTTAATTCCTCTTCAAATATACCAAGCATGTTCCCACCTCAGGACCTTTGCACCGAACTTCCCCTCTGTTGACTGCTCTCTCCCACATATCCATGACTTTCCCTCACTCCCACCCCAAGTCTTGGCTCAAATGTCAGCTTTGTAGTAAGACTTTCTCTGACTACCCTATATGGAATTCTAACCACCCTGCTTCTAGCTCTCTCTATTCCCTTTCTGTTTTGACTTTTTCTATAGCACTTGTGACCTTATAACATATTTTGTCATTTGTTCTCTCTCCTAAGTGGAATGTAAACAGGAATTTCGTCTTTTGCATGCATGAAACTCCTGCACCTAGAACAGTGCTTGGCATATAACAGGTGTCCACAAATATTTGTTCAAGAAATGAATAAATGAAATATTGATTCAAAAAAGCCGCATTTTCCTATAGTTTATATTGTTACTTGACGTATTCTGAAAATGACTTTTCCTCTTGCCCTTCATAGAATGACTGGTAGTACCTTTGCCAAACTTGCCATGGGCTTTACATTTTAAGTTGTTAAGGGTTTCATATATTAAGTTTAAATTAGAAGCAGAGGAATAAAGTTAGAAAGTCAAGGGTGATTTGAAAAAGATGTAAAAAATAGAACACATAGGAAAAGACATGAATCAGAAGAAAACATATCTAATTGGGGTTAGTCAAGAAAATAGCATTCACTCTTTATGAGGCAGCTCTGGAGAGATCTATTTTCCCACGTTATTTCTCAGGCTCTGCTGTGGTGGTACATGTCATTTATTGGATGGTTACAATATGGCTGGTACACAGTCCTTCCCTGTAGGGTTCTTAACTTCTAAGACAGCAAGATGAATTTCACATATATTGTATGTGGTTGTATGAATATACACAGAAATGTAAATAATGTACAAATAAGTCGATATACTTTAATTTTTTAATTAACACGCACATACAAACATAAATAACAAAAACAGGATTGTACACTTAGTTCCTCAGGCTATGAGAAAAGAAAAATCTTTGTATGATGTCATCCCACCTGAGTTGGAATTAGTACAGATTTTCAAAAAAATATATTTACCTGAGGATATGTTTAGAGAAAGGAAGAAAGGGAGGAAAGGGAAAGGGGAGAGAGGGGGAAGGAGGAGGAAAGAAGAGAGGGAAAGGGTGAGGGGAGAGAGAAACATCAATGTGAGAGAGCAGCATCAATTGGTTGCCTCCAGTACTCGCCCTGACCTGGGATCAAACCCACAACCCTATGGTGTACAGGATGACACTCCAACTAACTGAGCCACACAGCCAGGGTTAGTGCAGATTTTAACAGAGGAGGCAGACCACCTAGGAAAATTTTCCAGGGGCTGAGAGAAAAAAGAAAGAGGTTGACCACTCTAGAATTCCATGAAGACTTTAAGGGAACTTACAGACTGAAACATTCTTAGGCATCAGCAAGACAATACATCTCCACGCCCAAAAAGGGATGGGGCTTGTTATACATAGCCACGTAGTACAGGCTAACACAGGTGGCCTGTAAGCCAGGGACTAATAAATGTGGCTTGTAGCCATGTGGCAGGTGCTTGTTAAGAGCACTAAACTTAGTGGTCCCACTTATCTAAGCAAAAATATCCCTTCAGGTGAAAGGAGCCAACTCCTTCCAGGGGGAACTGGTGGTCCGCTTGCTTCAAAAGGTGGCACCTGTTGCATTTAGTACCAGGAATCATATCTCCTAACAGACACAGGAGGAGAAAGAATGATTTTGGTCTACCTTAAATTATATTTCAGTGAAACAAACATTGTGTCCATTGAACTACTTATTCTTTAAGCTAGTTTATTGAATGGTAGCTCTGTTACCAGCTCTATAGTGAACATTAAGAGAAAAACAAAGCCATAATCTTCTTTTTTGAAAGAGTTCTTTTTTGTTTTTTTGTTTTTTTCATATAACATATGCAATAAGCAACTCAAACACAGTTAGTTACAAAGCAATACAGGGTGACTGAAAAACAAAACAAAACACTAAATACCTTCCAAAGTGTATTACTTAGTAGCTATGTTATATAAGTATATAATTTGTAAAGAAACTATCTCAGTTATTTCCACAATCTTACAAATTCTCAGTACAGGCATACCTTGGAAGTATTTTGAATCTGATTCCAGACCACTGTAATAAAGTGACTATCACAATAAAGTGCACAAATTGTGGGGTTTCCCAGTACATATAAAAGTTATGTTTACACTATACTGTAGTCTTTTAAGTGTGCAATAGCATTATGTCTAATAAAAGCAATGTACATACCTTAATTAAAAATACTTTATTGCAAAAAAATTTCTTTATTGCTAAAAAATCCTAACCATCATCTTAGCCTTGAGTAAGTCGTAATCCTTTCGCATTGAGTCCTCCCTCAATGTTGTTGAAATCGTATTATCTGTGAAGTGCAGTGAGGCAGAGCACAGAAAACTGAGGCTGCATGCGTTCGTCATGTGCCAAGGTGCACATCAATCCTCTCGCCCATGCTAGACTCCTCTGTAGACTATCGATGGCAGAAACAGCAGCCACAATCCACTCCCTCATTTCCTCAAGGCCAGGAGGTACGAACATGAGTTTCTTAAATGTGCAAACTGCATATAACAGTTTGGAGAGTAATATATGTTTTAAAGTGCCCACTTCTTTTTCAGTTACTCTGTATACAAGAAACATGCTTAACACTGTGTATGAATGCTAAATAATTCCAAAGAGAAGCGCATTAGAAAATGGGATTAGGTGGTTGAGGTGAGGGGCAGTTGTTCATTGAGATGGGCACCTCAAGCTGAGCTTTAAGGGAAGGATCTGAATTAGCCTCCCAAAGAGGAAGGATATTCCAGGCTGGGGGATCAACATGAGTCACAGCAAAGGGAAGTCTTATCTAATGGAGGGGAAGATCAGCCTGACAGGTAGGCACACAGATTATCAGTAAAAGGCTGTCAGAGGTAGACTGATAGAGGACCTTAAATGCCAGTCTGGATTTAGAGTTTCATCTGATGGCATGAAGAATCAGTGAAGGTTCAAGATTGAAGAACTGACATGATGAAAATATTTAAAAAGCTCAAAGTAGCACAATGTACTGGAGTAAAAAGATGAGTCAGCTTATCAAATCAGGATGAGGATGAACTATAACCTGTGGTGGACAGTTGCATTTTTGGTGAGCTACCCCAGGACTCATAGTTCTACCAAGCATCCGTCTGATTCTAAGTGACTTCAACATCCCTGAGGAACATCCACCCACATTCCAGCTTCAGAGTTTGCTTGGTTTCCTGTTTTCCAACAGCCTTTCTTTCATTGCACTTTAGCAACCTACTGACAAGATCATCCCGAACTATGTCACAGAGAATTTTCCATTGGTCAAAGCAAATGATGAAAACCTCCTCTCCAACAGCAACCTCGAATCCATGTCCCTCTTTCACTCCCCCTCCACTACATTGCTGTTGCACCTAGCCAAGACCTCCACTCATCATATGCCTCCTTCTTCTCCCAACCTGAGAGTCCTTTAAAGGGTCCCCTTCCTTTCCTACTCTGTGTGGATATTCAGTTACTATCTCACATAAGCCTCACATCTCTTTTTTTATTTTCATCTTTTAGGAACTGTTTATTTTCCATCAACCTTATTTCCATTCTGTTAAGAGTCTGTGGAAGAACAGCTTAAGACCACTCAGTGGTTGTTTCCACCCATTCAGTGGCCTGAGCAGTGGGGGCTGCAAACCAGGCTTCAGTGGCAGCTGAGCACTCGTCTTCAGTAGGAAACTGCTGACTGGGCCCAGTCTGCCACCCGCAGCTGAGCGGCAGTGAACTCGGGAGCTGGAGCAGTCCATTCACCCTGAAATTCCTCCTTGGTCACAGCCTTTTCAGCCGTGGCCTGCTCTTCCTTTTCAGTCTCCTCAGGATCTCTGTAGATCAGGCATGACCTCCCATGGGTGGTCACGGGAGATGGTGTCACGCATGCGCAGTACTTCCCGGGCCCACATCAGGCCCCCTGAGCCCCCTTGTTGTTGCAAAGTCCACGTAGCACAGGGGAGAGTCTGTGTTACACAGAGCAGTGGTCGGCAGGTTAACATAAGCTGCCTCTGTGAGAGGCTGATGCCCAGCCCTGGGATCAGTAACCACCAGAAGCCTCTGCTCCCGGGAGGCTGGTAGATCTGGTTGGTGAAGGTTCCAGGAGTGAACTGGCCAGCAATAGGAGGGGCTCCCGGGGCAGCAGCAAACTTCAGCACAGCTCGCTGGCCTGTTCCCATACGATATGACACTGACATAAGCAGGGTTTTCGATGGCAACAATGGCACGAGCTGCCAGCAGGAGCTTCTCCCAGGTTCTCTTCAGATTTATGATGCAGATGCCATCGCTTTTCCTTTTATAGATGTATGGTTCCATGTGGAAGTCAAGGTTGGTGCCACCTAAGTGGGTTCCTGCCGCAAGGAATTTGAGGACATCCTCCTCCTTCATTTGCAGGGCATCCAGGGCTCCAGACACTGCGAAAGGTTCCCTTTAAGTTATGTGGGAATGAGAACAACGACGTAGGGGACCCTCTTTGGGTAGCGCAGAAAGGAGCCTCACATCTCACGTTCCTTCGCCTTTCCAATGAAAACTTTCAAACCTGGATCAATCTGATCTACCAATTTTTGGTATCACAGAAAATTATGCTTACCTGCTTCAGCCCAGTCCCCAGTGCTGTAGTTACACTGACTTCCTTTTCTGTTCTGAAGATAGCCCTTTCTCAACCTTCGCCATGCTCCACATCCCCCGCCCCCCTTAACAAGGCCTTGGCTGATTTTGAGAGAGTGGTCCACTCAAGTGGATTTTGAAGTCTTGGGTCCAGAGGTTATAACTGTTTAGGGTACACACCCACAGTTGGGATATATTAGGGAGCAAAATCAGAAAAAAACAGAGAAGTTAACAGAGAGGTAGAAGAAGCAAGAGAAAAGAGTGTTAAAAAAAAGTTAATGAAGGAGAGGATTTCTAGAATAAAAAGTGTTAACTATAGCAAATGAACCTTTAAAAGTTTGAGGACAAAGAAGAGACCATTAGATTTGGTAAGTCATTTACAACAAGTTTCTGTGGAGTGGTAAGAAATAGCAACTATAGTAAAATAATTGTGGACACAAGAGGATAATAAAAATACAATGGCAAGGAGTCCAGGCTACATATCCAAAGAAGTTAGGTTATTATTATTTTTTTTAAAGGGCATTGTATGGCAATCAGAAGGGATGGAAGGGTCAAATGAGGACTTACTGGATTTTTTCAAGATGAGAGATTTGAGGACATAATGGAAAAAGAGCTATTGCAGAAGTTTTAGAGGAATGATAAAATCTAACCAAATGAGGACTTACTAATTTTCTTCAAGATGGGAGATCTGAGTACATAATGAAAAAAGAGCTATTGCAGAAGTTTTAGCGGAATGATGAAAATCTAACCGAGTCAAACTGGCTAACAACATGGAAGAGGAAAATGGTTCCACCTATATTAGCAACCCCCACTATGTGCCTCCATTACATCCTTAATTCTCCCAACAGCTTTAAGTTGTTAAGCCCCAACTGAACTATAAACTCTGGGAAGGCAGGGACTGTACCTGCCCTGTGCACTGTATTATCTCCAGTGCCCAAAATAGTGGGCTAGCACTTAGTAGGCACTTAATAAATACTGGGTGGATGAATAAATGGTTAACAATGATACCTGGCCTCGGTTCTATCTGGCTTGATGCTCATAATGTCTATCAATTTAGATAAGTAATAACTCTTCAAAATACTACCAGGCAGAATATTTTCCCAGAAAAAGCTGCATGATTTTAAACCAAGTGGTGCACAAATGAATTGAGTATGGCAAGTTGCCAAATTGATACTCAGATGCATGCACCTCAAGTAGTTTAATGGTATTTTCAACTTAAATGGTAGTTAGACTCAAAAATATACATATCAGGCCTGGAAGTGATTTCAGAGGCTATCTAACCTAATCCTCCTACCCCTTAACTGAATGCTTAAACATATTTTCCATTAGTCCTAACATTAAGTGACCATTTAGAATTCACTCGAATACTCCAGTGACAGAAAACTTATAAAAATGCCACTCCATTTTTGGATTGCTCTAGTCATTAGAAGATTCTTACTTGTGATGCATGCATAGCTTTTAACTATTGTATTGGTCCTGGAGGTTAATGTAACTACAGTACACAGTCTTTCCAATGATCTGAGGAAGGCCTCTCCTAAGGCTTCTCCTCTCCTTGCCTAAAAAGTATAAAACTAAGGCAACATATATAGTCACATGGGAACAAAAAGAGCAAAATAGAGACCTATTTGTATCCTTTTCCATCTGATTATGTCTGACTCTTAATTCTATCTTAATTGTGCAGCATCCTTACCTTAATCCAGTGGTCCACACTGTCAGGGTCAAAAGCAGGCTGTAGATAATATATTCAGATATTAATACAAAGCAATGTCATTATCAACTTAGCCATTTTAATCTTTCCTTCTGACTAAAGAACATGAAAGTGTCCTTTATTCTTTCCCCAAATCATTTCATTAGAAACTTCAGCAACAAAAGAATACAGAACAATGATAGGAGAAAGAAACATGGAGCCTTCTCTGGGATATCTTCTGAATGTGTTTATCTCCTGCCTAGGCCTATAAGGTTCTGATTTAATTGGTCTGGGGTAGGACCCAGGCATGAATGTTTTTTCAGGCTCTCCTGGGTTAAGAACCAAAATAGAAGAATGCTAGGTATAAAAACCCAAACAAGTACTGACTAGCCAGATTTATTTAAGTGTCACAGAAGCAAATCTGCTTCGAGAAGGGTATACCCTTCTCCTTAGGCCCCCCTTTTTTAGGAGTAGCCTGTAGCAAGAGGCTTTCCTATCTTACAGTAGTGATATTGGTCCAGTAAGAACTACGGGGTGCAATGAGAGATAATCAATCGTCTACTGTTTTACAGAGCAGAAAATGAAGTAGAAATCACATAAATTTCTACCGAGGTCATTCACATATTAATCTTTATTCTCTATAATATTCAAAAGCTTACAAAATTCCCCCCCAATAGTCATTTAATGAATAGAGGTATTTGTTTTGCTAATAATTCAGGTGGGTTTTTAAATAAATAAGGAAATATTTAAGCATGGAGGAGGAAAAAGTATAATACTCTTTCACTTACATAACACTTCACCTTCAAAGCACCTTACAAAGAACTAATTAATGCTGCTGTACTGCTGAATAATTTTGTTACTGCAACAAAGAAAGCTGATCCTATTAAAGCACAACTGAACTTTGAGGAGCTCTTGTGTTTTTACCTTTTCATCCTCTAGGCAGTAACAGTGAGCACTGGCAGCAAAAATCCTTCCTTTGGAGTCCTATGAAATTGTCCCAAATTTTTACCTTTCATCAAGTCTATATCCACGATCTATTTGGGATCCAATGGAACTGGTATATTACAATAGAAGCAGACTGTTTCCAACTCTAATGGCCCCACCTGCACCCTCCAGTATCTGGGGCAAGATGCTCACCAAGTGGAACATATCCAGTGTGTTATTTAGCTGGTATATTTGGAATAACTTGCAAACACAACTGCCTAGGACCCTCAAAAAGGCCACATGTCTATAGATTGTATTTTTAAGAAAGTGTAACTTA
Source organism: Molossus molossus (assembly GCF_014108415.1). Lineage (NCBI taxonomy): Eukaryota > Metazoa > Chordata > Mammalia > Chiroptera > Molossidae > Molossus > Molossus molossus. Next base: position 71,830,324 of record NW_023425388.1, on the reverse strand, counting down.
AGGGTAAAAACAGCTGGTGAAACTGCTCTGGAGCTAAAATCTGAGAAGCCAGCTCCATTTTGGTACTCACCTACTTTTAAAGCATTTCTTTTTTGTGATTGAAAGAGTCTGTGGAAAGCACACATCGTGTGACTGATTTTGCACGTCATTTACATAGGCTTCCAGTTTAAATTGGGGCTATTGGTTTTCCATGGATTGTTAATGCATCCAAGGAGGGAACAAATATAAAGAGGGTCTATTTTTTAGATGATGATTGAATTTAGAAATCTAGAATCAAGTATTGATCCATTCAATATCCACTTGCATTTCTGAGTTCATTTTAGATATTTTGGGTAAAACTAGAGGGATAGGAATGTGAGGCTGAGATTTCCCCCTTACAATAAAGATCTGTTCCCTATGATTTGCAAAATATAAAAATAAATGTGCGGGAACTTCTCTAAACTTGTGGGGGTGGTAGTAAGCAGGAGGCGAAAGAGTTCTTGAATTCTCCAACTGAATGGGCCCTACCACACATCCCCGGTTTGTAAAAAGCATTAGATGGACACAATTCTTCCACGATGCTTCCCACCAAAGCCATAAGGTACCCAGACCCCAGAGTTCCTAGGCCCCTTCACTGGGACAATGCTGGCTCCAGGACGGTAAAGGCAGGGGCGGACCGGGTAAGGAAGCGCTTGGTGGAAGAGGGAGAAAGCACTGGCGGGGACACGGCTGGCCTCGGGGCCGGTCCCCGCCCCCCATAACTCCCGACTGGGATGGATCACCTCGGGACTCAGCTTCCTTGTAATTTGTTTCCAGCGATTCCGCCCCGTCCTCTTCCTTGAAGAGGACCCTTCTTGGGGCGCCAGCAGCATTTTCCAGGTTCAGGCCCGGACCTTGGACGAAGCTGAAACAACCGCTCCTCGGCCCAGTCCGCCGCCGGATCTTCCTGGGAATTGTAGTTCCTCCGCCCGCAAGCAAGGTACGTCTGGGGCGCCGACGAACCACCACTCCCAGGAGGCTCTGCGCAGGCGGAACGCGTTAGCCCAGTTACCCCTAGCAACCGCAGCGGTCCCTGGTCCTCCCTTTCACCAGAGTTCGCTTTGAGATTGCCTTTGCCTTTTACTGGCGCCTGGTGATTACGAAACGCTCCCTGATTGGCCCTGCATCCGAGGCGGTGGTTTAGGAGGCCGAGAAGTCGTCAACCAGACACGTGGGAGCGCACTGGGGGTATTTGAAAGGTCTCAAGACCAAGAAGGTAGGGAGGTGTGTAGGTGAGTGCCCCTCTCCCTGATGGTGTGGGGACTACCACGGGTGGATGAGTTGCGTCGCTTCCAGACTCTTGTTGTGTTGTACTCCCACCATGTTTCCCCTTTCCTTTTCTGGGTCCCCCGGTGACTTCCGTAAGTCCAGATGCTCCCGAACTCTAAACCGTGTGATCTTTCACCGCAAATCTGAGTGAAAGGGGCCTCCTTTCGACCGGCCTTTGCGTAAGGGACACGTTGTCTGTCAGCCGGCAGGTTTTTGCCGGACTGTCCAGAATACTCGAGAGGATTGGGACGATCCCGAATTCCTGAGCCAAGCTGTTCGCGGGGTCTGGAGATAGCTCGTGGAGTGACGATAAATCCGTCCCTGTTGACCGGGCGTAGATTTTCCTTGGGCAGTCCGTTCTGGAACACAGGGGTTCCAAAAGGCAGGGTAGATACGCAGAGTGGGAGCTGTGGACCCAGCTACTCTGTGGCTGTGACCTCAGGCAACCTGTTTAATAACTCTCTGACCCGGCAAAATGGGGGCGAGAGTACCTACATCACTGGAGTGTGGTAACGATTTAAAAATCAATGTATGTATAGAACTTTGCCAGGAAACGTAAACTAAAGTAGACCTGAGATCGGTGAAAATGAGATCAGGAAAGTCGTGCCCTTAGACTTTTGCAGCGATCTTACGACCCGCTCTTTGTCTTCAGTGCCCATCAGAAATGGTTGATTAAATTGTGTTACATCTGCTCTGGCCAGATAGCTCAGTTGGTTAGAGCATTGATCTGATAGGCCAAGGTTGCAAATTTGATACCCGATCATGGCACATACAAGAATTAACCAATGAATGCATAAATAAGTGGAACAACAAATCCATCTCTCTCTCTCCTTTCCTTTCTTTAAAATCAATCAATAAAAAGAAAGTTTTAAAAAAGTACATCTATTTTAAAAAACTGTGTTACTTCCAAACTGCAATGTCATGAAGTAGTTATTATTTTTTTTTTTTAATCCTCACCCGAGGACATTTTTTCCATTCTTTGCACAGATAGAGTGGGAGGGAGAGAGAGGAAGAGAGAGAGAGAGAGAAACATCGATGTGAAAGGGACACATCGAGTGGCTGCCACCCGCACGACCAACCAGGGCCGGGGACAAACTGCAACCGAGGTATGTGCCCTTAGCGGGAACCGAACCCGGGTCTCACCGGACCGCAGGCCAACGCTCTAACCGCTGAGCCAAACTGGCCAGGGCTGAAGTAGTTATTTTAAAAGAGTAAGTTAGCTCTGTGTTTCTTCTTGAGGAAAGATATCCATTGTGTATTCCTGGGAGAAGTGCTTACAGTATATTGCCCCCACACACACTTTTTTAAATTAAAAAAACACCCATTCTCATATACAATTATGTTTAAATGTTTGTATGAGAATGGAGAAAGTTTGTAGAGGCTGCGAAAATGGATGGAGGCAAAGAAGGGCGAAAAGGTAAAAGAAGAACAACAATAATAAGAACATTATAGCAAAATAGAATATACGACTATAAAATTATATCCTAACTTTAGAGTTCATATGTAAACATTGGATATGTTTATTGACAGGATTCAGGACTTCTAATAGGCTACCAGCCTATGAGAGTACAGCCTCTAAAACCAGACTTCTATGATTTAAGTCCTGGCTCTGCCACTTCCCAAATGATGACTTTATTAGCCTCAGTTTCCTCATCTGTAAAATGCTCATAATAATAGCATCTGTCTTATGCGGTAAATATGATAATACACATTAATGGAGTTAATACATAAAGAACAGTGCTTGATACTTAGTAAATGCCCAATAAATGATAGTTGCTACTATTGTAATTATGTCTTTATTTATTTATTTTTTTTATCCTCACCCGAGGACATTTTTTTTTTGTTCAGATAGAGCGGGAGGGAGAGAGAGGAAGAGAGAGAGAGAGAAACATCGACGCGAAGGGACACATCGAGTGGCTGCCACCCGCACGACCAACCAGGGCCGGGGACAAACTGCAACCGAGGTATGTGCCCTTAGCAGGAACCGAACCCGGGTCTCTCTGTACCGCAGGCCGACACTCTAACCACTGAGCCAAACTGGCCAGGGCGTAATTATGTCTTTAAATAGGTGAAAATAACTTGTTAAATTTTATTGTGATTACTAACATATTCGGACTTTGGTCTACAATCTTATTTCCTATTTTCTGTTTTTGGTGTACTTTTTGGTCTCTTCTTTCTTGCCCTTTATTGTATTAACCAACTTTTCTTTATCCACTTGTGCCCGTCCCCAATGGGTTTGGAAATTAGGCGTTTGGTCACATTTGGTCATTAGTTTTGTAATGGTTACTTGATGAAATTTTTTTTTTTTATCCTCACCGGAGGACATTTTTCCATTTTTTGTTCAGGTAGAGTGGGAGGGAGAGAGAGAGGAAGAGAGAGAGAGAGGAAAACATCGACGTGAAAGGGACACATAGAGTGGCTGCCACCTGCACAACCAACCAGGGCCGGGGACAAACTGTAACTAAGGTACACACCCTTATCGGGAACCAAACCGGGTCTCTCTGGACCACAGGCCGACTTTCTTTTTTTTTTTTTTTCTTTTTAATCCTCATCCGAGGACATTTTTCCATTTTTTGTACAGATAGAGTGAGAGGGAGAGAGAGGAAGAGAGAGAGAGGGAAACATCGATGTGAAAGGGACACATCGAGTGGCTGCCACCCACACGACCAACCAGGGCCGGGGACAAACTGCAACCGAGGTGCGTGCCCTTAGCGGGAACCGAACCCGGGTCTCTCAGGACCGCAGGCGGATGCTCTAACCGCTGAGCCAAACCGGCCAGGGCCACAGGCCGACTTTCTAACCGCTGAGCCAATCCGGCCAGGGCTACTTGATGAAATTTTAAAATACATACTTAAAGTTGAACATTATTCATTATCTCTCTCCACCCATAGTATAAGGATTTTAGAATAGTCTACTCTGAATAGTCTTATCTTCAGTTACTGTGTTCTAGAATATTCTCTGTATCTTCTGAGTTAGTTCAGTGCACCATATTGTTTAGGAGTCCTTTTGACTTTTTGTGTGCATATACTTGTAGAGTGTATATGGATTTAATTTTTTTTTTTTTTAATTTCAGAGAGAGGAAGGGAGAGGGAGAGAGATAGAAACATTGATGAGAGAGAACATTGATTGGCTGCCTCCTGCATGCCCCCCACTGAACCCTGACTGGGAATCGAACCAGCGACCTCTGGTGCATGGGTCGATGCTCAACCACTGGGCCACACTAGCCAGGCTGAATTTAATTTTAAAAATACAACTCATATGCATACATTTAAACTCTTTACCCAACTTAAATATGTCAGATGAGACCATTTTTGGAGTAAGGGGAGGAACCAGCAAATCCTTGTCTCTAGCCCTTTTCTGAAAAACTCCAGACCGTGTAGTTTCTTCCATTCTCATGTGTTTGTGAGGGTAAGAAATGCTTAACTTATTGCGGTATATAATAATCATGGTCCAATCAATTTTCATTAGTTCTTATTTGTGTTTCAAAACTTACTGTTGTATATTTGGTTAATTTCAATATTCAGTCACAATAACAGGCATTGAGTCATTAACTTTAAAGTGCGTTTCTCATGTTTTTGCTTTCCCCTGATTCAATTCCTCAGAACTTACTTAGATTGCAAAATGCAGTTTTTAACTTTGCTACAAATGGCTTCAGAGTTTTCTTAGTTTAAAATATATTTTTATCACTTGAAATCAGACGGTTATGTGTCTTAACTGATAAATCAATAAGGAATATGATTGTGTAAACTAATGACTTCTCATATTTTCTAGAGTATGTTCTTATTATAATTAATATAAATCACATAAAAGTAATTTATATTTATATACTTTTTTGGATAGAAACTTTATTCTTTTAACAGTTTGAATGTGTAATAACAGGGCTTTTAAAAAATAGCTTTTATGTTACTCTTTGTTAAAACAACATTTTTAGGTTAATAGTCTCCATTTCTGTGGGTTTCATTGATACTTAATTTTATGTCTATCTTTGTGATAATTTGAAATAATGAAGTTAGAGTTATAGAAAATTGACCAGGCTTTCCTCACTTATATTATTTTTTTTATAATTCATATTTAGCATGAAATCTTTTATTGGACCATGCAGAAAGTAGTTATTCTTATTTCTAAAATTCTAGACTGTATTGACTATTTTATTTCAGTGTAAGAATTTATGACTCCCAAAAAAGTAATAATTACATTCCTGAATATTGTTTAACTAATGATAGATAATGCTTATTTGTTTGGTAACATCTTAAGCAGTTGTTGATCTTCAGAAGTGGAGCTGAGAACTTGCTTCATTAAATAATAATTAATTAACAGCATCCCAAAAAGTAATTGATAATTTTTTCTGTTTTTTTCCACCCTGTGTATCTATGGAAGTTAGGAAGTATATCTTAATTTTTTTCTTTCATCACATATTTTTCTTTCCCATTTATAAAAATAATGCTAAATTGCTTATGAGTTACATGTATGCTCCACACAATTTCTCACCTCTCTTTGGGCACCAGGTAAGAACAAATTGGAAAATACCTTTCAGGCATAATCTCTGTTTATGTTTTGTTGTATATTTCATACACCAGAATGCTGTTTTGAAACCTGTTTTTTTCTTTTAACTACATATTAGACAAAATTGCTATGTTGCCCAGTATTCTCTCAAATTAGATAAAAATAGATCAAATTAATAACCAGTATTTCCTAAATGTTTGACTTTTCTCCACATTTGCAAGGCTGAGAGCGAGCCTTGGCTTTATAGCATTCTTTCCATGATTAGTCTTCACTTCCGTCCTTCTATTTGTTTGGATTTCATCAGGTCAGATAAAAATTCTATGAATGAATTTAAATGTGGTTGATGTTATCATATTGCTCTGGGACTTGGGGAAGGTATCTTATTCTCTCTGTGACTTTCCCATTCTCCAATTCCTTATATCTAAAAAACAAACAAACGGAAAAAAAAACCCTAGACTGGAAGTAGTGATAAACATGCTCTAATTAATTTTTTTGTAGGTTGCTGTCTTTGTAAAATGTTTAGCCTTTAGATGTCATAAAACTTCTTCTGAATTTGATGCTCTTTTCTTACCAGATCTGGAGAAATCCTTCAGGATGAAGCTGAGTCTTACCAAAGTAGTTAATGGCTGTCGCCTAGGAAAAATAAAAAACCTAGGCAAAACAGGGGACCGCACCATGGACATTCCAAGCTGCCTTCTGTACACCAAGACTGGCTCTGCTCCTCACCTGACCCATCATACACTGCATAATATCCATGGGGTTCCTGCCATGGCTCAGCTTACACTGTCATCACTGTGAGTATTAGACCCAACCATTCAAGTTTCAGCTTTGGCAACAGCTTAGTTACCTTAATAAGATACAGTAAAGCAAAATACTTTTTTGCTTATATATATAAAATTTGTGGATTTTTAGAATGAAATCAGAAGAAATATATCAAATATTATATATCATTTGTCCCTAATCTGGAAGCCACAGCCAGACCTCCATGTTAAAACTGCTTCACTTTTCCTCTGAATCCAAGATCCCATACGGCCCTCATTGCCTCTGCTCCCAGGGGTAAAGGGCAGGAATGCTCTAGAAGCCTAGGGACTGCCTTCATGCACCAGCCTCAAACATTTCTCTGTCTCTGCACGTGTACTTGCATATACTACTTATGGAATCAGAACTAATGAATAATGTGCTTATTGACTTTATGATTAATTGGACAATCTGCTATAGGATGAAATGACCTTAGTATTGTGTTAATAATAAACTGATTTTGAAAAGGCAAGGAGAGGAAGAAAATCCAGATATTCAGGAATAATTGAACTAGGATAGTTTCTCTTCTCACAGAATCACTTGCAAATTGAAAACCTTTTCTTTGGCTAATGCACCTAGCCTGGTGAGTTGGGACTCTTGAGTAATGGTGTATTTGTTGTTCAAGACTACATTTACTGTCATGTAGCATGTTTGGGTGAGAAGAGGGCTTCAGTTGTTATTAGAGTGCCTGTGGAATGATTCATTATTATGTTATTACTTTTCTGTTTCACTTACAGGGCAGAACATCATGAAGTCTTGACAGAATATAAGGAAGGAATTGGGAAGTTTATAGGTAAAATTAATTAAGTTATTTGTGTGTGCCTTGTGATATATTAATTTGGAGTTTAAAGGTGCTGTTTATTTGATCTTTCACTCATACATTTATTAATTTAATAAGCATTTGTTGAGCATCTAAGAATCAGGTATTAGGGATTCAAAGATGAATAGGAACCAAATGTGGCTCTCATGGAATCCGGAGCCTAGTTGGGATAAAGATAAACAGGTAATTCCAGTAGAGTGTGGTGACTATATTTGCAGGATTAGGGATATGTACATGTATCATGAGAGCCAGAAAGAGAAGCACATAACCTGTAGGGTACATGTGGAAGGAGGTCAGAATAAAGAAAGAATTCTTGAGAGAGAAGATGAGGGGGCACCTTAGCTGGGTCAAAGAAGAGTAGGAGTTAGCCAGGTCAGGAGATGGTGGTAGTAGACAGGTGTGGGCAGACATTCCAGGCATAGAGCAAAAACCTAGAGGGTCTTTGAGACACTGCATGGGACATCCCTAAGATCCAAAGTAGACTTGCCATGTTTGTGCCTAAAACAAGGCAGAGGACAAGGAGTTTATATACTGCTATATTCTAATATGTTAATGTTGTCTCTTGTTCCAAAATAGGATTATAAATGCAGTATGTGTCCACTTATTTATAGGAAAAGCTTAGCAGTGACAGCAGTGAACAGATTCTTTTGTAAACCACCTTCTCCTAAAGCTTTTTGCAATATCTGAGACACCTGAGTGAATGAAAACCCTGTTGCTATGGGTTATTCAGTGCTCTGCTTCTGAGGGCAACAGCATGATTACTTGATTGTCACAGGGCCCTATATTTCAGTAGAGGATTTTATGTAATACTGTTTTTCTTTATCTGAGACCAGTTTTAATAATCAGCTTTAAAGTATAAAAGTACATAATTAAGTGAAAATAGCTAATATAAGCTTTCTACAGAAAATTGTAGTAATTGAAATTGTAGAAAATAAAGTGGAGAACTGCAGAGATCTTTTTTTTAATTTGCTTCTTTTTTTTGGTTTGGTCTTTTTTTCAGTGAAATCCTAATTTTTTCTTATGCAAATGCAGGTAGCCTATGAAATTTAAGCACATATGGTTTGCTAAACACTTTTTTGGATTTTTTTTTTTTAAACATCTATCTTTTTACTAAAGAACCTAAGAAACTATCATCTCCAGTCAATGAAACTTACTGAAAATGAGACTCATTTGCACTATCATATAGCTTCCCTTTAATTCTGCCCCTAGGGACTCAATGATATGGGATGGCTTTATCATTAATGAGATTACTTTTTGATTAGATCATTTCATCTTTTCATGAGCTAGTTCCCTTTGCATAGTATGTAAAATGAACATACTTGATACTAAATCTTTTTTTTTTTTAATTTTTTTTCTTTATTGATTTTTAGAGAGAGAAGAAGGGAGAGGGAAAGAGAGATAGAAATATTGATGAGAGAGAACATCGATTGGCCGCCTCTTGCATGCCCCCCACTGGGGATTTGGCCCATAACCTGGGCATGTGCCCTGACCAGGAATGGAACCGGCAACCTCCTTCCTGGTGCATGGGTCGATACTCAACCACTGAGCCACACTGGTCAATACTAAATCTTCAAAGCAAATCAAGTAAGCAAATCAAGTTGGGTCAACATGTCATTAAACATTGTATCTCATACTTTAAGATATGCCTTCCCTTTGTAGCTACTCACTATGTCATTAGAAATGAACCTTTACAGTTAATTCTTTTAGTTTAACAGGTTTCAAAGTAATCTTTTCATTCATGTTGACAGGCCTCCTGTAATTTTAAGATAAAATATGAGCAATCTACTGTGCTGGGTGTTGTTTTATCCAGCAGTACATACCATGAAGCTGCTCTCTATTATGATGCTATGTAATTGTTAATGGAAGTGCTTTCAAGGGTTCTTTTTTTATATTTATACAGGCATGCCAGAATCACTCTTGTACTGTTCCCTGCACGATCCAGTCAGCCCCTGCCCAGCTGGTTATGTGACAAACAAGGTGTGTTCTCAGAAGTTCCTCTAAGGCTGCAACTTTGTCCCAGGAAGTCAGTCTTTTGTGTCCCTCAAATACTAGGATCCTACTGCCTGGGGTGTTGGCCCATTCCTGACCTCTATTTTCTTTGTCTTTATTTCTATGAATATAGTGGGATGGGGTAGTTTATAGGAGTTAAAGGAGGTCTGCCTGAGGATGGAGTTAAGGTAAGGAATGTATCCTCAGCTTTCTCATTGTTGCAAAACTTTTGGGCTGGAAAAAGGTGAAGTACATTCTAAAAAAAGAAATTGCTATGATGGTAGAAAACAGTAGTCTTTTGATGCCATGCTTTATTTGCAGTTTTAACAACCTCAGGAAGAGTGGGGAAAGTTGCTGATGAGTGTTATCACATGTATAACTATATATAGTAGAACCTCAATGTAATACTGCTTGTTTTTAGAAAAAAAGTGGAAAAGGCTGGGTCCACAGCCAGAGATTTTTATCTAGTGAAGAACAGTATCAAAAGGACTTCATTAAAAGTTTTTACCTGAGACATGACCCCATTGCATTGTCCTTGCGGACAGCATTTTGGCAAGGATTCAGTACAGGGTGGGCAAAGGAAGTGTATAGTTGTGAGTACACAAAACACAGAATTTATTCCTGTATATTTTTCCATATGAACAACTGCAAATCCCCTCTTGCCCACCCTTGTATATACCACTACTTTACAAATGCAGTTTTTTTCCTGCACTCACTTTATTGATGTCAACAATATCTATTCGTCTTTCCTAAAATTACTATTTTAAATTACTCTTCTGCTTTAAACTTTTTATTTTTTAATTTGTATTCAAAAGAAAATATTTTAATGTCAGTTATCTGGAGAGAGGATTAATTTAAACATTTATGCCAAAATAAAGACTGTATGTTGCCTCCCCATCCAGGTCTTTGCCAATTTCTTTTGGGATGAGAGGTTCTATAGGAGTAACCAAAGGAACAGAGATTCTTATGTGCTATGGGATTTATGTCTTAGCACATAATCTGTGTGTAACTCAACTTGGTAAATACTTAATCATGTGTGGGGCCCTAGTCTGTGCTTTTGGGGCACAGACATGAATTGGGATACCCTAGGCAGACAAAGTACAATAGTGTGTGAAGGGCTATCATTTTTTTTTTTTTTTTTAATCCTCACCTGAGGAGATTTTTGTATTTATCTTCAGATAGAGCAGGAGGGAGAGAGGTGGGAAGAGAGAGAGAGAGAGAGAAACATTGATGTAAGACAGGCACATCGATTGGTTGCCACCCACACGACCCCAACAATGGCCCGGGACATACTGCAAATGAGGTACATGCCCTTAGCGGGAACCAAACCCAGGTCTCTCTGGTCTGCGGGCTGACACTCTAACCACTGAGCCAAACTGGCCAGGGCAAAGGGCTATCATTTCTATAAAAGAAGTATGCACAAATTTCTGAGAGAATTTAGAATGGTGAGGAAATTGACAGGGAAAGTTTGGGGAACACATTAGAGCAGGTGATATTTGAACTCTGTGTCTTGAAGGGTACATAGTATTTTAGCAGGCAAAGAAGTAGGGGAAGGGTGTTTCAATCAAAAGGAACAATGTGATCAAAGACAAAAGAATCAGAGCCTTCAGTGTATTCGGGAACAGCATTGGTAGAGTGGGGTTGGGGAGATTGGAGGACTGGGCTTCTAGAAAAGTATAATAAAGAATTCCTGGGGGCAAGCTCGGAAGTTGGCTTGTATGGCCACTGAAGGATTCTCTCTGAGCTATGAGGTTCTTAGAGAATTTGGAGTAGGGTATAGGAAACGTCTTTTACTCACCATGTCTAGGACATTGAATTGCTACCATCTCTCTAGTTGTAAGGAAGAATTAAATTCAGAATTACTTTAGCATTCTATTTATATATATTTTTTTGCCTTTTATTCTTTGTGTGTGTGTGTGTGCCCTGACCAGGACTCAAACCTACAACCTTTTGGGGTATGGGATGGTGCTCTAACTGAGCCACTCAGCCAAGGCAAGCAGAGCACTTATGTTTTATTTATTTATTTTTTTTATCCTCACCCGAGGACATTTTTGCATTTATTTGCAGATAGAGCAGGAAGGAGAGAGGGAGGAAGGAAGAGAGAAACATCAATTTGAGAGAGATACATCAAGTGGTTGCCACCCACATGACCCCAACCGGGGCCGGGGACTAACTGCAACCGAGGTATGTGCCCTTAGCAGGAATCGAACCTGGGACTGTATGGTTCACAGGCCGATGCTCTAACTGCTGAGCCAAACCGGCCAGGGCTGCCTTTTACTCTTACTAATTTTCCATCATCTTGTTCCTTGGCAGTCTGTGTCTGTGTGGGGTGTAGGAGGACGAGTGGAAATGACTGCTTCCAAGTTCATGGCAATTCAGCAGGCCCTTCAGCCAGACTGGTTCCAGTGCCTCTCAGATGGAGAAGCATCTTGTGCAGAAGCAACTTCCATAAAAAGAGCCAGAAAATCTGTTGATCGATCGCTTCTGTTCCTGGATCACTGTCTCCGGCTATGGGAGGAGTCCGAGGTAAAGCTGTACATCTCACCACGCCTGTTTCTTTGAAACTCTCGCTAGTTGACATTCCATGATACTGCTTTTCCTGTTCTTCCTACTTCTCTGCTCCTCACTTCTTGGTCTCTTCTTTGCTCTTCCATTTTTTTCCCCCTGAACCATTATTATTGCTCTCTAGGATTCTGAGGTTCTCTTTACATTCCACTGTATAAGTTCTTACTAGGCAGGCTCCCCTTAGCTTTTTTATTTCTGAATAGTTCTAAAATTGTAGGTACAATCAAGATCACTCTGCTTAGCTTCAGAATTACATAACTACAGGGCTTTAGCTGTTCTACACTAGAATATCCCTCACGTGCACCTTAAACTCAGAAGAAACCAAACTCCATATCTTCTCTCTTCCTTTTGCGCTCCCTCAATACTCTGTCTCAGTTTTTGGCAGCCACCAAATTCCTTGGCCCAGAAATTTGAGTCTTTCAAGACTCCTTTTGATACTTGATTTAATCTCCAATGTTCACTCCTCTTTGATTCCATCTCCCTAAATATGTCTAGAATCTGCCCTCTCATTACCCTTATCACCTTTAAGGCATCATAACCTCAGCATCTCTTATGTAGACAATTACATTTTAATTGTTCTTTCTGCCTCTGTTCTTCTTTCCACCCAATCCATATTCAGCCCTGCTATCTGAGAGATCTTTGTAAAGCACAAATATGAACCCGTTGCCCACTTTCCTAAAAGAATTTGGTGTTTCTCCACTTCAGCACTTACGTGGCATGGACAGCCTGCAGAGACCTGGCCTCTGCCTGTTCCTGCACCCAGGGTGGCCTGCTTTCTCCTGTGGTTGGCACTCTGGCTCTTCTGAGTTACTCGCAGTTCCCTGAGGCATCATCCTGTTTCATGTCATTGTGCCTGTACGCAGACTTCCTTCTGGACTGTTTCTTCTTCTTCTCAGCCATATTTCTTCTCTTGCTTTCAGATCCAGCTCATTTAATCCCACTCTTCATTCTAGAAAACTGCCCCTGACCCTTCTAGGAAGTTCTTTTCATCCTTTGCCACCCCTTTCATTTGTATGTAGTTATATTATAGCCCCAATCATGCTGTACTGCAACGATCTATGTGTTTGTCTTTATTAAATGTTGATCTCTTTAAGCTCAATTTGTGTGTTAGTTTTGTGTCTTCATCATGTAGCAAAATACAGGACACATAGTAAGCCCTCAGTAAGTGCTTGCTGACTGAGAATGGTTAAAATGGGTGGGGAAGAAGCTGTAGCAATAAATAAGGGCTCCTGACAGCAGAGTTAATGACGTTGGAAAAGGATGCATTCACTAGGAGAAAGCAGAGGAGGCGGGAGCACAGAACAGTGATCAGAGAGGACCAGTGTCTGAGGACTTAGGTGGCGTCCTCCTGAGCAGTGATCAGATCTCACTATGACAGGCTCATTCATTTTGAGGAACATTGTTATTTTGAGTTACCAACAAAAATATAATTTGACTAATAAAGTTAATAGACATGAAATAATTAGAGGAAACTTACTGGTCATTCTGAATAGAGCTCTCAGTATCTGAAATAGGAGTTTAGCCTGGGACACTGCTGCGGGTCTGAATTGTTAGTGTTGCTCACCAGCCATTGTTTTGAGCCAGTAATTATCCTTGTAGAAAGAGTAATGTTTGATTAGTAGAAATGAAGACAGAGTATGACAGAACATGTTTATTAGAAAGGCCAGAAGGGCCTCAAGTCTTTCTTCTGTGTTACAGCTGCACCATTTCATACTATTTCTGTGTGTTGGTCAATGCTGAGGTTCCTCTCTGTACCCCTAATGTTTATGTTATTGTCTTGGTATGATTATTAACAGTGCCCCTTTTACTCTTTAATGCGTTCCATTTTAGACAATAAATTATGTATAATCCTACTTCTTACACCCTTGAAAAGGAGTTTCCCAAATAGGACTGTGTTAGTCCTATAAAGGGGCAAGCCTGTGTAACTGTCTGCATACAGCTTTTCCTCTCCTATGATTGCTTCCCCTCTTTTTCACCGGATCCTCTTATTCTGAATGCCCTTTGGTATTAAAGCTCCTCAGGGTTCTGTTGTTGGCTTGCACTGTGTGTGTGTGTGTGTGTGTGTGTGTGTGTGTGTGTGTGTGGTTGGCTTTCTTCATATATTTTCTAGGCCAGAGATGGAAAATGGGTTTCATCCCGAGGTGCTTGGAGCTGTGCCTGGCTGCATCAGGAAGAGGGTGGTCTGTTAGTCATGGAAGCAGGAGTAGGGAGTGGCAGCCTTGTACCAAGCATCTACCATTCTCGCCTGGGCACTTGCATTTGTGTCACACATGTCCATAACCTTAGGCCTGTACAGTCTATATACCTCAAACTCAGAGCACACAAAGCAGGATATTCATCTTACCTGAACCTCACTATTTTTTTAGGATTCCCTGTCTGCTCTTCTCAGCATCTCCCTGGACTCTGCTCTTCTCAGCATCTCCCTGGACTTCCAAAACAGGAGCCAGGATTCATCCTAGACTCTTCATCCTCTCCTTGCACAGCTACTCAGTTGTGTTCATTGTATGTCCTGATGAGGTTTCAAGTCCCACCTCCTTTTCACCCCACTGGCACGGCCTTAGTCCATGTCCTTTTTGTCTTTTACCTGGATTGTTACAGTTGTCTCCTACCCCATCCTTTAGTACTCCCTCTTAATTCACTCTCTACACAGTATCCAAAGTGTTCTTTCTGGAAGAATAGTCTGATTGTGCCCCTCCTGCTTCAACTAAGAAGTGAAATCCCCTCTTCACAGCCTGCCAGGCACCTGCCTCACCTTTCTGCTCTGCCAGAGAGCCACTGTTGATTTATGTATTTCCTTGCAAAGCTTATTTTTACAGTTACCTACACATAATTATTACATGTACCTATATGTGGTTTTTATAACACATGAATATGATCATCTGTTCAGAAATTTCCTTGTTTCTTGCCTAACAATATCTTGAATATCTTTTCCTGTGAGTATATTTATAGGAGAAATTTGTAGAAGTGGGATTTTAAGATATAAAGATGAAAACACTGACATTGTGGTAAGTGTTGTGTAAATGCCTTCATGAGGCTGAACTAATTTTTAGTCTCTAGTTATTGGGGGTATCTAAGTACACTGATCACTTTCACTTCCACTATGTTATCTTGAAGCTTTTTTGTCAGTGTGTTGGGCAAAATGGTATCTAGTTGTTTCCAATTTGCATTTTCTTCCTGTGAGGTTTAGTAAGCTCTCCGTATGTGTACAGGGCACTTACATTTCTTTCTCTTAAGTTCACATTCACATACCTGCCTAGATTTCTGTAGGGTTGTCATTACCTTAGAGGATTTTTGGAGCTTTTTCTATGGTGTAGATATTTACCTATTCCCTCAAAGAGTAAATTCTCCTTTGCCCTTGTTGATACTGTATTTCACTAGAGAAGTTTTAGTGTTTTTGTGCTCAAATATGTCAGCCTTTTTCTGTAAGCTTTAGGTTGTTTAGGAAGGCCATCCTTATACCAGGATTTTAAAAATATTCAATATATTCTTCTAATACTTTTATAACTATAATTTTTATGTTTAGATGTACTTTTAAGGATGGTATGCAGTAGTTTTTTTGTTTTTGTTTTTTTTCCCTCAAATGGATGGTCAGTTGTCCCAGCCAAATAGCTTCGAAGTTTCTAAAGTTGTCTCTACTAAGAGACTTGGTGGTGACCTCAAGCAGGCCTGGATAGTCAGTTAAACAAGTTAAACTGTTCCTTTGTCTTTTTCTTCTTGTATCTGCTCAGCATGCATTTAATATAAGCTAAGCATGGCTGCATTTGTTGATTGCCGCAGTTTCTCCTGTCTTTTCTTACCTGTATGAGTGGCTTTCAAGTTGTGCTCTTTGAAATCCTAAAAGCCCCCGGGGCAGAGGGAGCACCATTCCCCTGCATGCTTCAACAGCAGCAGCTTCACTGAGATCTCGTCTGTCCATTGGGCTTCTGTGTGAGGCTCATGTAAACAAACGGAAATTGTTAAAAACATTCAATCCGTTCTTAGGTCCTTCAGAAAAGTACCATCATTGGAGTGATTGAAGGTGGAGACGTGATGGAGGAGAGGCTGAGGTCAGCACGAGAGACGGCCAAGCGGCCTGTAGGTGGCTTCCTTCTGGATGGCTTTCAAGGGAACCCAACAACTCTGGACACTCGACTGGACTTGCTGTCATCAGTTACCGCAGAGCTGCCAGAAGACAAACCGAGGCTAGTGCTGCGTAATGTTGCTGGCCAAGCGTCATGGGCTGCAGAACAGGACGCCAGGGGTTGTGTGTTGTGCAATCTACGTGGACATGGCTTTTGATGTTTTATGTCCTTTCTGGGCTGAGTCTGCTGAGGCTGACCATAGGGAGTTCCCATCAAGGCTGTCCTGTGCTTTCAGAATGTAGGTCAGAGGACAGTTGCCATATGAATTAGTTTATTTGATGTTCATTCTAAGTGAGAGCAAGTGTCAGACTGTTTTCCCTCATTCTTGTGCCAAATACAGATACTCTTCTTGATTCATTATAACATGGTTTCTGGAGATAGGTATAAAGCCATGTGTAACTCTGGCCTTACTGAAGGAAAGTTGAGGACAGATGTGGGATGCCTCACAGAATGAAGATGGACACTACAAATAAGGACCTTTAAGAAGTTCATAGATTTGAGGCAGTATCATTTTTTGAAATTGAGGGGACCAGCAACACTAGTGGGGTTGGTTCTTTCAATAAATCACAGGTTTAACTGTGTGCTGATGAGAAGAGGCGATCTACAAGATTCAAAGCTAAAAGTCCAAGTTTCTAAGTGCAGCTGATGATTTATTAGACTTCCCCACATTTTTTTTAAAGACTTGTCTTTTTTCCCCCTTTGTGTGAATATTCATGCTCTTTCCTGCAGATATAGTGAGAGATCTGATTATGGTGTGTGCTGCTTTGTATCCCTCGGGCTGTTGGCTGGTATCTAATATATGTGATTTTACCGCTTTTCAAAAAATCCAGGTATAACTTGCAGTAAAGCATATGAATCTTATGTAGAGCTTGATGGCTTTTTACACACATACACGCCTGTGTAAACACCAGCCAGAATGACATCTTTTCATCACCCCAGGCAGCATTTGCCCCGATTTTAACCTCATTCTCTGTGTTCATTGCTCCCCCTCCCTAGTTTATTCTGGTACAGACAATTTAGTGCTAGTATTTCTAGTCATTTTCTGGACTTCTCTGAGTTAAGTGCTCACAGATGTCTGTTACTGGAGTTGAAAACTGGGATTATTTTTCTTTCGGTAAGTTGGAGAGGAGGTCTAAAACATTACGTTACTTGAGGGAAACTGTAGTCAGAAAAACCAGCGTATATTTAAGGTTCTGGTTGTTTAATATTACATAAGCCTTTCTTGGACTTCTTTTAGAAATCAGAGAGTCTGTAAGCTTTTCTCTGCCAGTTCATAAAAGGAACTCTGAGTAGAAAAACAAACATGAAAAACAGCAGCCAACCAGCCCTTATCTAGTGCATCTCCCCAAGTTGTTTTAGTGGCAAAACCTGGTTGAGTATTAATATTCTCAGAATGATTTGCCCATTACTCTAAAATTACCATCTCATTCCACCATGCAGACATTGTATTAATGCTGAAAATATGAAAAAACATAAATAAAGCAAACTAGATTCCTAGTTTCTATGGGCAGAGTTGAAATTCTGAGAGCAAGAGTTGCTTTGTAAATGAACCTATAAAGTAGGTTTTATCCAGTAGGTAAAAATGTCTTTCTGGAACCAATTGTGAAAATGAATTATGGGCAACATGCAGTTAAAACATGGAAGTATTTGAGGGGGAAATAAAGCACACAGCTTTGCATTCTTAAAAAGTCTATGTGGTGGTATAAAGTTCACTGTAGGACTAGGGTGGTTGTTCAGAACAGATGAGAGCAGAAAGAAAATTAACCTTTATTGAGTTTCTCTTTGGGGCCAGAAACTACACTATGTGCTTTTTCAAATATCTCATTAATTCTCACTGTGAGGTATGTATTAATGCTCTTATTTTTAAAATGAGAAAACTAAAACTCAGAGAGGTTAAGAAACTTTCCCAAAGAACACAGCAAGTAAATTAATAGCAGAACTGGGATCCCAGCCCAGCTTCCTCTGCCTCCAAAGCAAAGCTTCTTTCTACCACATCTTATTATTTGCTGCCTGCCACGCTAACCATGACTGATGGTTTTCATTATTATTTTAATGCCCTCTGGAAAGACTCTGATTCCTGGCATTGTCCTCATGTCACTGTTCTTATTTTCACAGGCTCATCTGTGGTGTTAGCCGGCCAGATGAGGTGCTTGAGTGTATTGAAAGAGGAGTGGACTTATTTGAGAGTTTTTTCCCTTATCAAGTGACCGAGCGGGGATGTGCCCTGACTTTCAGCTTTGATTTCCAGCCGGATCCTGAGGAGACATGTAGGTCTTTTGAAGTTAATCTCAGTGTTATCCTTAAGTTTCTTCTATTTCCTATCAATTTTTGGCTTGCGATTCAAGCCAGAAATATGTGCATACTATAAAGCCAGCCTTTTATAAAGCTCCATCTTTGTTTCTTATCTGTATGCTCTGGCATGTAGGTCCTCAAAACCCAGGTACTTAATACTATGCACATAACTCATCAATATTAGGAAGTAATTTTGTAATAAGCAGAAACAAAATACAAAACAAAACCTCTTCTATTAACAGCCTGAAAAAGACCATTCATAGTGAATAGTGATGAAAATCTAAGAAAATAAAACCTTTGAACTGGTTGGTAAAAGTTAATTCGTTTTTTCACAAAAGAGTTTTTGTCTGCTTTTTGCAAACCCTGTGCTATTAAAATACAGGGAGCCTCACCCCCTCTGATCCTAGTGCTACTTTTGCTTTTTGTCTTTGTCTGCACATGGAGATGTGAAAGCTGTTTTCCTCTGCTAATATTGCTTTGAAGCACTGCCATTCTCTTTTATTGTTTAGTTATTCAGAAGTCAAGAAAATCAGTTTCAGATCCTGACATTTAACTGGCAGTAGTAAAGGAATTGGGATACAGACTTTGGCCTGGGGTCCCTTGAAGCATTTCATCTACCCAGTTTTTCAGAAGGTCGTGGCATGCCCAGTGTTCCCTCTGGCCTTCAGAGGTGTGCATTCCTTTCCCTTCCTGCTGTCCTTTGAACTCTTGCTCTGTCACGGCCAACCTTACATTTGACTCTGACTAGAGACTTCCTTTAAAGCTTCATTTTATTCCCCATAAGTTATCAAAATTTTTTTTTTTTTTTTTTTAATCCTCACCGGAGGACATTTTTCCATTTTTTGTTCAGGTAGCGTGGGAGGGAGAGAGAGGAACAGAGAGAGAGAGAGAGAAACATCGACGTGAAAGGGACACATCGAGTGGCTGCCACCCGCACGACCAACCAGGGCCGGGGACAAACTACAACCGAGGTACATGCCCTTAGCGGGAACCGAACCCGGGTCTCTCCGGACCGCAGGCCGACGCTCTAACCGCTAGCCAAACCGGCCAGGGCAGTTATCAAAATTTAATTCAGAAGATGTTACACTTTTATAAAGCAACTTAAGCATTAATCTAAATAGAATTACTCTGGAAACAAAATAAATCAGATTGGTCAAATTCTTATATATATGGAAGTCAATTTTATTGTACTTTAGATAGACGAGAATGTAATGTATGTGGCTAGGTATACCATAAACACTATAAATGTTCATGGCTTTATTTACAAGTTTAATTATTTTCACCAGGACATAGGTAACTATTAGTCATTCTGTACCATGAATATGCACAACTCTGAAAAAGGACCTGATATTGAGTTCTCTGGAACAAGCAAGTTTTTTTTGGCCAGAGAAAGCTTTTCCTTTATGATTAGGAAAATTAAAATAGTTCGAACATTTTATTAACACATTATTTTTCACATTTGTGTATGTGTGTATAGTAATTTATAGTCCTTTGCCAGTTACAAAGTGAAAATTACAAAGGAATTAATTGCTTAATGCAGGCAGCAGTTCCTTCAGTGACGAGGACTTCCCAAAGGCCAAGGCTTTATGGGATTCCAAATCACCACGCAAATTCATGGCAGCAAAAGTATAGCCCTGTGTTCAGTGCTTGGGTCATATTCATCTTTTTCTTTGACTTGGACAAAATTACCTTCCTAGGACCATCTGCCCACTCTCCTTGGGCCAACCCTGAGACTGTTATTACTCGTTCCCAGAAATACTTATCTACTTCTCCTGTTCTCAAGGCAGCTGGTTCTCTGCACGGGAACTAGTGCTGCTTTTGTAACTCCAGGTATGTTTTTCCTTAAAGCAAAGAGTTCAAGGGAACAATTCAAGTCCCCATTTAATTTTAGAAAATCTGAGTTCCCTGGAGGACTGGAATGTTTGTACAGAGTACATAACTTTAAGCCATATTCTACTTTTAATCTATTTGGAACATAGGCAGTTGTAAAGCCCAATTAATTTGCATGTACATTGTGATGAGACATAACTTCAACACACATATTTATTCACACATGCACACTAAGTGGTTTTTAAAATCATTTCTTGACAGTAAGATTACATTGTATACTTGTAACCATAATTTGTTTAGGCATTGTTGAATCTCTAAATTTTGATATTATAAATTTATAGATAATGGATCATTGATCATCTTTGGACATATTGCTGTTTTTCTTGTGTCATTTCCTTAGGATAAACTCTCAGGAGTGGAATTACAGGGTCAAAGGGCATGAAATAGTAACTAAAATAAAATTCTCCCAATGGCCACTCTTTATCTGATCTTCATTCAAGGCTTTTTGTTGGTTTGTCCTTCAGTGTTACAACAGAATGGGACACAGGAAGAAATAAAATGTGTGGATCAAACAAAGGAAATGAAAACAACCAGTTGCAACCATGAAATGACATCATTTGAAATTAATCTGAAGGAAAAAAAGTAAGGAATATTTTTTAAGTTTAGATTTTGATTTCTAACTTTTAAATTTCAGTTTGTTTTAAAAGTTTACATAACTGTTCCCTTTTCAGTTTATGACTTTATAAAATATTTGAGTATTTAGCCCTTCTCAAATTCAGTTCCAGAAAGTCTTTTTTTCTGTGGATGAGTTTGTATACTTGGTCTTGTTAGAAAACCTAGGCTAGATAACTTGTTTTAGAAGAGCTGTCGTAAAGATTAGACCAAATCCATCGTTTGCTGCTTTTTACTCCTTCTAATTACTTTATTTATTTATTAAAAAAAAATTTTCTTTATTGCTTTTAGAGAGAGAAGAAGGGAAAGGGAGAGAGAGAGCAAAACATTGATTGGCCACCTCCCCCATGCCCCCCCAATGAAGATTTGGCCCACAACCTGGGCACGTGCCCTGACTGGGAATCGAACCAGAGACCTCTTGTTGCATGGGTCAACGTTCAACCAGTGAGCCACACTAGCCAGGCTAATTACTTTATTTTTTATTTTTTTTAATCATCCTCACCCGAGGACATTTTTCCATTTTTTGTTCAGGTAGAGTGGGAGGGAGAGAGAGGAACAGAGAGAGAGAGAGAAACATCGATGTGAAAGGGACACATCGAGTGGTTGCCACCCGCACAACCAACCAGGGCCGGGGACAAACTGCAACCGAGGCACATGCCCTTAGCGGGAACCGAACCCGGGTCTCTCCGGACCGCAAGCCGATGCTCTAACCGCTGAGCCAAACCGGCCAGGGCCAGGCTAATTACTTTAAATAATGACTGCAGCCCTGGCCAGTTTGGCTTAGCAGTTAGAGCATCGGCTGTGGACGGAAGAGTCGCAGGTTTGATTCTGGTCAAGGGTATGTACCTGGGTTGCGGTTCGGTCCCCGACCTCAGTTGGGGTCATGCAGGAGGCAGCCAGTCGATGTGTCTCTTGCATCGATATTTCTCTCTCTCTTTCCCTTCCCCTTCCTACTCTATCTGAAGATAAATGGAAAAGTGTCCTTGGGTGAGGATAAAATAAAATAATAATAATAAATAAATAAATACTGCAAAATAAGGATTTCAAGGTAAAACACAGCAAAGTTTTTTTCATTTTAAGCAACTTAAGTCATCTTGGTAATATATAGATTATGAATCTTAAATTCAATATTTGCCTCTTTGAAGAACAAATCAGGATGTCTTGTAACTATGTACGTGTTTGGTTGAAAGTGGTAATCATTAGTGAGCCAGTGAGTGGTTCATCTGTGAGTTTGGTACACTCACGTTAGTGTGTGGTGTGTTTGGTCTTATATGAAGGGGCATTCTAGGGACTCGGGCTTATTAGTGTCCATGTAGTAATAGTATAGACTTGAAAGTTTGTGAAAGAACATGAAAATCCTTGTTTTTATTTCTTCTATAGGGGCTTCTTGATTGTAGGTTTGAAATAATGAGGTTGACCACATTTAACTTCTTGAAAAATAGCCAAGGAGATTCATTTCTATTAAAAATTTTTTTTTATTTTTTATTGACTTTAGAGAGCGAAGAAGGGAGAGGGAGAGATAGAAACATCGATGAGAGAGAACATCAATTGGCCACCTCCTGCATGCCCCCCACTGGGGATTGGACCCACAACCTAGGCATATGCCCTGACCGAGAATCAAACTGGCGACCTCTTGGTGCATGGGTCAATGCTTAACCACTGAGCCACACCAGCCGGGTTTATTTCTATTTTTAAAATGTTAGGGTAATATAAATGATTACTACTAAAATTCTCTGTGTGTTGTAGATTTAGCTGGAAATTGTAGTTTTCTTGTTATCAGCAGTAGACTCGAAGTTACAGAGACTTGGAGTTTGGATCCTAGCACTGCTCATGCCTATATGACATTGAGCAAGTCATTTGACTTCCTTTTAGTATCTGATAAAAGGTTATACATATACAGTGCTTAGTATGTGCTCGGCAGTGTCCAAGCCTTTTACTGTACTAACTCATTTAATCCTTGGAATGACTATAAGGTAGGCACTGTTGTTACCCTTATTACCATTACAGAAGAGAGAACAAAGAGGGAGGTTAAGTGACTTGCCCAAGTGAGTTCTGAGCCAGGAAGCAAACCCAGGCATCATCGCTTCAGAGCCCTCCCTATTAACCCACTTAGTGGTCTTCATCAGTAAAATGACAACAAAAATGCCTATTTCCATGGGTGGTGGATAAGATTCAATGGGACAGTGTATGTGAATGTGCTTTGTAAACTGTAAAAAGCTATGCAAGGAAAAGGTCAGACCATGTCTTCTGATACTAGTTCTAGTGGCAAATAGGAGGAATGTGCCTTTGTAATGTGACCCACAGTGCTCAGGCTGAGACAGTGATCACAGGACTCTGTGCTGCTTCTTTGTAAGCTTCAGACTAGGAGGTTATATCCAGCCGAGAAGGACTGCTGAGTCTCCTGGCTCACTGTGCTCTGTTAAGTTGCCACATTGCCATCTTAAGCAGGTGCCCAGCAGCACATTTGCCAGTGTTATTAGATTAACTATATTGGTTATGCACCAGCAGAATAGATAAGCCTAGGTTGTGGAGTTCTTGTATTCCTTGCTTTCTGGAAATGTCATTCTAACTTCCTTTCTCAGGTACCGGGAGGACTTTGACCCATTGGTGAAAGGGTGTTCCTGTTACTGCTGTAAGAATCACACTCGTGCGTACATCCACCATCTGCTGGTGACCAATGAACTGTTGGCCGGGGTCCTGCTAATGATACACAACTTTGAACACTACTTTGGATTTTTCCACTCTATCCGGGAAGCACTAAAAAGTGACAGACTGGCACAGCTGAAAGAACTCATCCGCAGGCAAGCATCTTGAGACCTGGCGTACAGAAGCCTAACTTCGCAGTGAGCCAGTACCACTGTTGTAATGTGGGAAGAAGAGACCAAGAAATGATTTAGCTTTCATCATTTATATTTGAGAGTAAGGTCTGCTCAGACAAGGAACGTCTGTACCCAATTCTGCCCACATGAGGCTAAAGAGATTTTCTTCTAAAGACTTAAGTGACCTGGATTGATTAGAAAGACATGAACCATGAACTTTAATATTTCTGTGCTAACTCTTTTAGTCAATAGAGATTTGTTTAGTCAAAGACAAAAGCTTTAGCTGTGAAGAGACAGCCTTGAAGTGGCAGTGAAGAGATTCTGAGGGTTCACTGAGATGGATTGGAGCTTAAAGGGAGTTGATTGGTCATGAGTAACATGACCTTGTGGACACATGTCTGTTGACTGGAATCTGCTTGATTGAAGAGTTTTCTTTAATTCCATGCCCTCTTTTGGATTCTTCTGCCTTCTAAGCTGCCCCAGCAGTCCAGTCAGTCAGAAATGGCTCTTGCGACTTAATTGGATGCGCCTCTCCATGGAATGTGGGGCTCACACATTGCTCCTATGACCACTTGCCCCTGGGCACACTCCTTCGTTTGGCTACATGGTCTGTTTGTGACTTGCCTCCCTAGAGCGAGCTGGAAGTTTACCTAGCTGCATCTGGTTGTACAGGTCCACTATAGTGTGCCCTTCGGGTTCATTAATAGTCTTACCACACAATAACTGTAGCACCATCACTTGGGGAGATTCCTTCACTATGTGTTCACTTAGACAGAGCTTTGGACTGGCAATTAGAGGATTGGGTTTCAGTGCTACTCACTTCTTCATGCCTGTTTCTTCCTGAATAAATGGGGGTAGGCATCGTGGATAGGATTAAATGAACTTCTAATATTCCACCTGGCTCTGATATTTGGGGGACACAAAGTTGTAGGTCAGAGTCATAGCCTTACTTGTCTTGTTTACTCTCACTATTGGCCTGATGAGAAAGCAGCTGTTCCAGGAGTTAGGCAATAGTGGACATTTGAGAGCCTGAAAAGAGGCTTGGCCTGTGGATTTTGAGGTGGTTGGCGAATCGGCATTAGCAGGTCCTGAGGCTGGAAAGACCTTCCCAAATCATCTCTGATTCTGTGAGTTTTTCTGCTCTTGCCAAAGGAGTGACATTCATGTTGATGGTGTGACAGGTGACTTTGTGCGTATGTGTATGTGCTCTTCTGTATTTATGAAGTTTTCTGTAAGAATATACATGCACAACCCTGACCAGTGTGGCTCGGTTGGTTGGGCATTATCCAGTGCCCTGAAAGGCTGCTAGTTGGATCCCCAGTCAGGGCACATGCCCAGGTTGTGGGCTCTATCCCTGGTGGGGGGCATGCAGGAGGCAGCCAATCAATGTTTTGCTCTCACACATCAGTGTTTCTCTCTTTCTCTCCCTCTCCCTTCCTTTCTGTAAAAATCAATTTTAACAAATCTTAAAAAAAAGAATATACATACATAGACAACAATAGAACCAAAAAGATGCCTTTGTTTTGTTTGTGGGAGTGTGAAATATATTTGTTTTACGTTGTGCTATATTTTGCTGTTTGTTCATTTTAGTGGGTGTTATTAAACACTTAAAAATTGTTATGTGGTTACTAAATTTGTATATGTTGGATGCTCAGCTATATGGTTTTCTTTTAGTAGTGGTATAGGCATGTCCATGAATTCTGTTTCGGAATTCATGGACATTCCCATAACCTCTCCTACATGAATGGCAAGGGTAATTGTGAAAGACAGAATCTCTGTTCTCAAGGATCTGATTGTTTTGAAATATATTGGATTTGACTTCCTCATATGTTTATATTCCTGTTCAATGCCAAGTCCATTGTGGGAGTATTAATAATTAATAATATCCCAGAATTTGTATAAAATGTGAGTTTTATTTATGTTCAAAACACTGAAAGTTCTGTCCAATATCATCCATTTTTCTGGATCTTTTTCTTATTAACATATTTGGAAAAAAAGTTTCTTTAATGTAAATCTATTAAAGACAATAGCCAATAAATATTTTTAATTAAAAAAATAGACTGGCTTGTTTCTTGTAAATAGCAGTGAATCTATACAAAATATTAAATTTCCATGGTACCAGAAATGTTCTCTAATAGAAAAAGATTTTCCACATTTATTCTATATGTAGTCATTGTTTTAAGTGCACTCACACAAAATGCAGAACCCAGGGAGAGTCAGGGATGCACCTGTCTCTTTAAATTATGTAATTAGGGACATTAAGGCTATGCTTAGCACATCATAAAAATAATAATAACCACAATCTTTGGAGCATTTTTAATGTGCCAGGCACCTCAGTTAATGCTTTCCATATATATCTCATTGATCCTTAGAGCAAGGCTGTGAGGTGTTGATTTTATTCCTGTTACTGAGTTTCAGGAAGGTTGAGTAACCTGCCTGAGGGCCTACCAGGAATTTGTGGACTGTTGAGTAGTTTGCCTAAGGGTCTCTCTACCACTAGTTAGCTCCCAGGTTAGACTTTGGCTCCATCTGACTAAAACTCAACAGTTAACCATTGCACTGAATAAATAGCTTCTTGTGACTTGTTCCTGGGTTGAAGGGACTAAGAGAAGCAAGGACTGAATAGAGGGGCCTTCTGACCTTGGAGTATAGGGTACTTCTGGAGCTTTGCTGTATGTAGTTTGGTCCTTGCTCCCACTCTAACAGGGAGCAGCTGGCACTGCTATGTGTAGCCCACAGCACCCCGCTATCACCTGTAGGTCTCAGTGCTTAATGCGAATTGCCATTCCATATCCCCAAGTCCTCACCCTGTTTGGGGAATACTCCCACCTCAAATGGTGTTCAAAGGGTTTGGGTTTGTGGGAGTTGCATGTGGGCTCTTGGACAAGAAATGGGAATCTGAGGTTTCCTACGTGCTTGGGGGAGGGATACTGTATTATTCTTTGGGAATAAAGGGAAAGATTCTTCTAAAACATTTTAAAATCAAATACTACTGTAATTAAAGAATTTTAATAAATACTTCAAACAAAGGCTATCCAAAGGTCAAGAATAGAGGGTGTGAGCAACTCATCCAGGATGTTTTTCCTGTTGCAGCTTGGAGCTCACTGAGAAACTACAGAGTTAAATGATTATTTTATGCCTTCCTGATTAGAAACAGGCTGCTCTCTGCAGTTTGATTAGTCTTGCTCGTAGCTACGGGATTACAGCTGATTAAAACTGACAGTGCTGTGTAGGGCAGGGAGCCAGGAAGGTCAAACTTACATGCTGAGCCAGCCACCAGCAAGGCTCTACTGTTACCTGAAGGTTTGGTGTAATTGGCATTCATTTCAAAATTCTTTTTCTTTCTTTCTTTTTTAAGTTTACAGGTCTCTTTCTCATTTTACACCTTTTTTCTTCCTTGTCCCCATAAGAGTCCCTGACTTATGACCACATAACTCAAATAACAGTGAGCAGAGAAGAGCAAGCCCAGTGTAAGCTGTGTGGAGTCGGCTCACCGTACGACCTCACTGCCCACAACAATCCTGATCTATGTCTGTGGTCCAGGCAAAGTTACTAACAGCACTTTACTGTCAGTACCCTAGTTTGGACAAGTTATATGGCCACCCTAGTAAGTGGTAGAGACGGCCAAACCGAAGAGAGCACAGGTGTCTGTCCAAATCGGACAGCTGCTACCCACTGGCTCACTTTCGCTGCAGGTCCAGTGCTGTCAGATCTTCCAGTCTCGCAGAGAAGCCAAATCTGGGTCTTCAGGTGAAATCTCACCAGTTTTAAGCGCTGGATCAATTTTTAAAAAATATTCTGCTAGCCAAACAAAACCTAAGTGTGCCTAGTTTCCAGCCTTTGGGTTAGAGTCTGGAGGGAAGGCGTTTTCAGCATTTTCAAATTCTCAGTGACTCATAAAATACACAAAAAAGGCACCTCGAGTTTCTAGCTCCTGCAGCTGATTAGAGTCCCACATGAAGACTCATATTCTCTCAACTTCATGGCAGAATCCCCACACAACTCCCAGAACCATCCTAAAATGCCCGAAGGGAAGGGAGGCATCATCTGTTTCATGGACGAGCACTGTCAGGCCTGGAGAAGAAAGGCTAGCAGTTGCTGTGTCCTTCCTCTTGAGTCTAAACAGACACGTATTTCTTTCCAGTTACCACTTCTGCTGTCCTACATCTTCCCCCATTTCTGCTAGTTGCTGCCCTTCCAGGGTCAGCACTGATTTCCCAACACTCGCTTTCCAGTGATCCTTTCTGACTCACAAAACCAGACATAAGTGCTCCCGGTGCACCTTCCAGCATTAATGACAATAGTCCTCGCTGACACAGTGAGAGCTCAATTATGTTTGTCAAGTGAATGAGAATTCTCCGAGCAGTCGAGACATTAGCTGCAGATTTTAGCCTGCTGAGCGCCGGTTAGAAGTGAGTCGCACAGCAGTATGTGGTGGGACCTAGGCTGAATGTCTTGTCAGTGGTGGTTTCATTTCCTTTATGCTAGGCTAGCCCCCAGTGACCTGACATTTTATTTCTTCTTTGACTGGGTTCTGCTTTCTACCATTAGCATCTTCTGGTGCTGGCCTCAAAGCAATTTCCCCTGCTCTGACTAGAGGAACTCAGAGTGAATTTTCCTTTTGTTCTCATTCCTCACAATCCACTTTGAGACCGGGCTGAAGTTGCCAAGGAGTTCAAACGGCCCGTCCTTCCGCCGGTATGATTCAGAGGGATTAGCACGGCCGCTCCGCGCTCTTTCCCTGATGTTCGCCTCTTTCCCCGAACTGCTGTCCCCTGCTGTCTGCTCCTTTGTCTGAGAAACACATTTTCTCTTATTATCACCTTGTTCCCTGCCTGTTTCAGATGCCTTCAGCTCGCCTCTTAACAAAATCAAGATGTTGCTATTAATGTTCATCAATTTCTTTAGCAGCTTAGAGTCACCTTCTTTTATTGAATCTTTCCCCCCTTCCCTCTCAAACCACATAATCATCTCTGCTTCAAGGAAAAGTTTCCCAACCATTTTATAACGACTTCTTTATAGTTGCTATCAATAAGGCACACGTGGGAGGAGATAAAAAGGGAGAGAAATTAAAAGGTGAACAAGTGAGGGGTACTCCAATAATTGAAACAGCAAGCATCTTCAGGACTCTTCTTTTATGAAGAAATTAGGTAAGATTAGCCCTCAAGACTGGATGTTATGAGCCCAGTAGTCTAGTGAAGTTTTCCTCCAATTTTTATGGATGGAAAGGGAAGGTGGTCTCCCTTCAGATGTTAAGCTCTCCCCTCTGAGAGAGACTGTCTTCCAAATTGTTAAAATAGTGCTTAGAACCATCCCAGTATCATTTATGTCGGTCATAAATCCTTCTATATAATACAATTACATAATAGATATGAGTTTTTCAAACCACACCTCCAGAAAGCTAAAATATTTATCCATATTTTCCAGCATTTTCCATTTCCTATTCTTTTTGTTTAACAATCTTATATAACATTTCCATCACAATTTCATTTATTATTCCCCATAATGCCAGCTGAAGAAAACACAGACTATGCAAATATTCTCAGTTCCCCACATAGTAATTCCACATCAAAAGAGAAAAGAAGAGAATAACAGAGTATGTTCCATTTTTTCTGTATCTGATTTTCGTTAAACTGTCGAATTGCATGCTGTTTGAGTATTTAAGTCGCTTCCAGTAATGTTGAAAAGGTCTGTTCGACTTTACTTTTCCATTTGAATATTCAGCTACTACCACAGATTCAACATGTCAAAAAACAAATTTATTGTCTATCTTTCATCAAGCTAGTTCTCCAACTTTCTTGCCTCCGTCCATGACAACAGTCGTCCTGTCAATCCAGCTGGAAAACTTATTCCTTGGGTACATGAAATAATTTATAGAGGCGATGGGGATAAGACATTTCAAGGGAGAGATCAATAAGATTCGACTGATTGGCTCAGAGGAAGCAGTTAGGTGCGATTCAAGCAAGATGACCACCCAACCTACCCTATTCCCTTCTTGTCCTTTCCCGCTTCTCTCTTCCTTCTTTAGTTTTACTGCTACGAGGCTAAGCTGTCATAAATACTGTCTTCATTGGGATACTCCCTGACAGAAAACCTTTAGTGGCTCCCCAGTGCCATCCAGAGCAAGGCTCAACTGGTGATACATTTTTAGACCTGTTCTAATCTGACCCTACCCAATAGCTATGAGCTTTCCCACTTTTCCCCAATAGTCATATCTTTTTTTTTTTTGGCAGTTTTTTAGATAGCTAAATTTATTAAGTGTTTCTAATGTTCTAGAGTATGCTAAGCACCTTACATGCATCATCTCTTTATTTTTAAATTTATTTATTTATTTTTGTCACAAATGTTTCTCCTTTTTCCCCCACTGATTCCCCCCTCCCTCTCCCTCCCCACCCTGTCCCCAACTTTGTTGTCCATGTCCACTGTTCATGCATACATGCATATAAGTTCTGTGGTTTATCTCTCCCCCACCCCCTCTTCAGGGGATTGTCAGTCTGTACCCCACTTCCACTTCTCTGGGACTACCCCGTTCCTCAGACTGTTATGTTCATTATATTCCACAAATAAGTGAGATTATGTGATATTTGTCTTTCTCTGCTTGGCTTGTTTCGCTTAGGATAATACTTTCCAGGTCCCTCCATGTCGTCTCAAAGGATAAGAGATCTTTCTCTCTTACAGCTGCATAGTACTCCATTGTGTATATGTACCACGGCTTTTATATCCATTCGTCTACTGATGGAAATTTGGACTGTTTCCAGATCTTAGCTATTGTAAATAGTGCTGCTACAAACATGGGGGTGCATATATTCTTTCTGATTGGTGTTTCAGGCTTCTTAGGATATATTCCTAGAAGTGGGATCACTGGGTCAAATGGTGGTTCAATTTTTAATTTTTTGTCGAAACACCACATATTGTTTTCCATAGTGGCTGCACCAGTGTACTAGAGTCCCCTTTTCTCCACACCCTCACCAACACTTGTTTGATGATTTGCTGATGGCATCCATTCTGACAGGTGTGAGGTGATACCTCATTGTTGTTTTAATTTGCATCTCTCTGATGATTAGTGATGTTGAGCATTTCTTCATATGTCTCTTAGCCATTCGTATGTCCTGTTTAGAGAGGTGTCTATTTAGTTCCTCTGCCCATTTTTTAATTGGGTTCTTTGTCTTCCTTTTGTTGAGTTGTATGAGCACTCTATATATATTGAAAATTAACCCCTTATCTGATATATCTTTGGCAATTATGCTCTCCCATACAGTGGGTTGCCTTTCCATTTTGATGATTGTATCTTTTGCTGTACAGAAGCTTTTGAGTTTGATGTAGTCCCATGTGTTCATTTTCTCCTTTGTTTCTGTTTCCTTAGGTGATGTATTAGTGAAAACTCTGCTGCGTATAATGTCTGAGATTTTGTTGCCTACATTTTCTTCTAGGATTTTTATGGATTCATGAGTCACATTTAAGTCTTTCATCTATTTTGAGTTTATTCTTGTGTATAGAGTAAGTTGATGGTCTATTTTCATTTTTTTGCATGTAGCTGTCCAATTTTCCCAACACCATTTATTAAAGAGGCTGTCTTTATTCCACTGTATGCTCTTGCCATCTTTGTCAAATATTAATTGAGCATATTGCCTTGGGTCCATTTCTGGGTTCTCTATTCTGTTCCACTGGTCTATATGCCTGTTCTTGTGCCAGTACCAGGTTGTTTTGATTACAGTGGCTTTGTAGTATAACCTGATATCTGGTATTGTGATCCCTCCAACTTTGTTCTTCTTTTTCAAGATTGCTGTGGCTATTCGAGGTCTTTTTTGGTTCCATATGAACTTTTGAAGTATTTGTTCTAGTTCTGTGAAGTATGTTGTTGGTAATTTGATGGGGATTGCATTGAATCTATAGATTGCTTTGGTTAGTATGGACATTTTAAAGATGTGAATTCTTCCAATCCATGAACAAGGTAAGTGCTATTTCTTTTTTCAATGACCTGTAGTTTTCTGCGAATAGGTCCTTTAT
The DNA here is from genome assembly GCF_014108415.1 of Molossus molossus. Classification (NCBI taxonomy): domain Eukaryota; kingdom Metazoa; phylum Chordata; class Mammalia; order Chiroptera; family Molossidae; genus Molossus; species Molossus molossus. The sequence goes on along the minus strand of NW_023425388.1, from coordinate 71,798,621 downwards.
TTTGTTGGTTAAGTTTATTCCTAGGTATCTTAATTTTTTTGCCGCGATGGTAAATGGGATTATTTTTTTAGTTTCTCTTTCTGTGAGTTCATCATTGGTGTATAGGAATGCCATCAATTTCTTGACGTTAATTTTGTATCCTGCTACTTTGCCAAATTCATTTATTAAGTCTAGTAAATTTTTGATGGAGTGTTTGGGGTTTTCTACATATAGTATCATGTCATCTGCGAATAATGACAGTTTCACTTCCTCCTTTCTCATTTGCATCCCTTTTAGTTTTTCCTCCTGTCTGATTGCTGTGGCTAAGACTTCCAGTAGTATGTTAAATAGGAGTGGCGAAAGTGGGTATCCTTGCCTTGTTCCTGTTCTTAAGGGAAATGCTTTTAATTTTTGCCCATTAAGTATGATGTTGGCTGTAGGTCTTTTATATATAGCCTTTATTATGTCCCAGTAGTCATATCTTACTCTTACCATTCATCAAGGTCCAGTCCAAGAACCAAATCTTCCACAAAAAGCTTGGCTTTTCTGGGAACCTAGACTCTCAGGATTAGAAAAAGGGTTTTTATTCTGGCTTTCCTTGTTCATAAAGGCTCCAACAACCCATGCTCAGAGCATTTGGTTTGCTTCCATTCTGTAAGCCTGCTCTCCCAACCAAACTATCAGCTCTGTGAGGGAAGGCTAATTCCTCAACAGGTTCTTTGTCTGCACGCACACTCCTGCCCCAGCTTGCAACACATGTGTCTGCTGAAATAATTAAAGGTGGAATGTGTGACTGTTTTCTATGTATGCCTGTAGTATGACCTCTGCTCCTCTACCTTTAACACATAGCTTGTTTCATTCTTCTTTTCATTATAAGTTGTCCAGTACTTCCTGTGCTTTAGCAATGTTACCTTCTTTGCTGCTCATGGCAATCTTCTGAAGTTGACAGTCTACCATTACAGAAGAAGGAACAGAGGCTCAGAGAGGGTCTGCTCAAGGATACAAAACAGGAGGTCCAGGATTTAAAGTGGGTACTGTGACTCGGAAGCCCAGGATTTTCCCATTTAACTCCCTGACCTCCCTAAATTGTGTTTTTCTTATACAGAGCATGTGTTCTTCAGGAACAAAGGCCAGAGTCAGGTGGAGGCTTATGCCAAACAAAACTTTCTTGTGTGAACACCACTCCTGGTTACCCTCTGGGCCACCCCTATAATTACTTTCTGATATGCTAGGACTGGTGAGTCAGGATGACTTAATGACCTCTTCCTCTTCCCTATTTGGTCCCAGAAATCTGTAGCTGCATTTTAATGATGAAAGGGCTGAGGAGTGACCCAGAGATGGCAATTTTGTTTTAGTCAGAGACTCATATGTTTACGTATACATGGAAAACAGAAGGCTTCATCCAATCCACTGAGGGCCTAAATAGAACAAGAAGGTAGAGGAATGATGAACAAGCTCTCCAGTTTGAGCTGCAGCATCTATGTCCCCCACCCCCACCCCGACATCTGTGCTTCTGGTTCTTGAGCGTTGGACTCAAACTGAAACTTGCACCATTGGCTCCCTTAGTTTTCTCAGGACTTTGGGTTTGAACTGGAATAACATGACCAGCTTCTGGGCCTCGTGCTTGCAGATGGCAGATCAGATTGTAGGACTTCTTGGCCTCCATAATTATGTGAACCAATTTCCATAATAAGTCTCTCCCCCCTCTCCCTCGAGTTCTGTTTCTTTGGAGAACTCTAATAGCGGGTATTTTACCAGTCTGGCAATGGCTATGGCCTTCTCAGCTGCTGGGATAATAGTGATTCTTGAACACAGAGGTCATTCTGTTTGTGGATGCTTTTTTAGGAGGCTTCATTGACCTCATGATGACCATGGGCATCATGGGAATTGGCAAAGATGTCTCAAGCCTACTTCAGAAGGATCATACAGATCAAGCCCTTTCCAAAGCATTATGCCGTTTATAATCCCCTCTCTGACCCATGCCCTTCCATGATTATAATGGGACCCACTCTTTTTTATGGGTTGCTGGTTTGGAGAGGAGAGGGGAAGAAGTGAGCAATGGTGTTTGTCTTCCAGAGCCCCATTAGGTGACCCTCTCTTTTTCTCTTGGGTCCATGATCATCTATGGAACTCCATCCAGCCAAGCAGTACCACGGATATCAGTCAATCTTATACATCATCATCCTAATTCTTACCAATACCTGGTATTCGTTCATTCATCCAGTCAAGAAAAATTTACTCAATTCCAACTAAGTGTCAGGCACTCTCAACACTTGGGATTCAATGGCAAACACCCTATAGAGAGGACCTGCCTTCTTGGAATTTACAGATCAGGAGCAAACTCCAAAATGACATACATTCTACAGAGTTAGAAAGCTTCGGTTTCCTTATATAATCTATCAAATCATATCCCAACCTCAAAAGTACAATTAAACTGTCCTAAGAGATGAGGGAATGTGAAAAACCACTAGATAACACTATCAATAGATGAAGAAAATATAAATGTTAGAGTGTATTTATTTATTTATTTATTTATTACTGTTTATAATTAAAGGACTAAGCCACAATAGTGAGCTGAGTTTGTCTCTTAGCTGGCTGCTTGGATGAGCTTACACTCGTCCAGTCGAGTGGTCCTCACTAGAAGGTTCCCAACAAATCTGTACCTGCAGTTTTCCTCCCTCTCTGTGCCTCCCTTAGCAAATCCTGAGCAATTCCTGACCTTATCTGTCCTCTCCTCCCTCTGTTTCAGTCTTCTAGATGACTTTGTCTTTGTAATATCTTCAAAAGTGAAGTAAGTCATCTAAGAGGACAGCGACATTTTTTACCTCATAGAGCACTCCTACTTTCTCAGCCTTTCCTTTCGCCCCATGTGTGTGGGACAGGACAATTCCTGATTTAAAAAACTCAGTGCTCCATGACTTCATACTCAAAAGTTCCACCCTTGATATTTTCAGTCAACTTAGCTATGATTAAGCACAAGTAGCAGATACTATTTTATAGGTAGATCGTGCTTTCCAATTTATATTTTCTTATACATAGTTTTTTTCAACAACTTTGTAAAGTAGACAGGACAGAGATCGTTGCCCTCATTTTATTCCTGAGAAAGCGAAGGCATAAAGACGTGCTCCTTAGAATCTGTCACCTCAAGAAGGCGGACTTTAAGGAAGGGGACAGTTAGGAAATGAAAAGCCCAGCTGTGAGGGCTACAGAAGTGCTTTCTTCACTGGGCTCCACATGCCCTTCTCTGGATGCATGTGGTAGATGAGTTTGCCTGGTCCAACAAAGGCTTGTTCCAAAACAAGAATACAGGTACTGTTTCAGTTCAACAAAAGCAGAGTCTCAAGGAGAGAAACCGAGGAGCTCACGTGGATCCTGGCAAGGGGAAAACAACCAGAGGGGAAAAGGACAGGACGAAAGTGAGAGGGGGAAGGAGAATAAGCAGCAGAGAAGGGAAAATGTGTGAAATAATTCACCCCTAATTTGTCTTTATGAAAATTTGAGATATGAAAATTCCTACTTGAAAATGAGATAAATAAAGAAGTAATTATTTGCATTACAAATAAACCCTGCACTTCAAAAGAGTATTTACCACAGGTGTGATTCTGTGAAGTGAGACTTTAGAAAGGAACGTGACTTGAGGGAGGTGGGAGATTTAAATAATGAAATCCTGAGTATAATGCAATAGGAAATAATCCCACCACAAAGGGAAGACATCTGAAGAGGGAGCTCTCAGCAGAGCTCTGATTTTTAAAGGACACGAACAAAGACAGAGCAAGATAAACTTGAACACAAAAGACTGTCATGAACCTTCACGAACAGAATAAAGGAGACTAAGGTCAGGAACAAACCTAACGTTCCAAAAGTGCTAAAGAACCCGGAAGGCTTTGCTAGGGGTCAGGAAAAGCACACGCGTGGAGCGACTTGCTCTTTGAGTAGGTGGTATAATGTTAACAAGCTAAGTAGTTCTTCTTCCTATTGTTTATTTTGCTTCTGTCTTCTCCAACATGCAAAAAGATGGAGAAAATTGTATTTCTCTTTGATAGTGTTGAAGGAGTAAATTAATATTTACCCACTTGGCCAAGGCATGGAAATTCCCAGGGTCTGGGCATCAAAGACAGGAGAAGATTTGGAAGCCCTCAGGCCACAACTGAGAAGAAAGATGGTGAGGAGATGTAGGAGAGAGACAAGCCAGGAAGATGTGATCTGCTCCTCCTCCCTCTCCCACTCTGCTCTGATCTTGGATAAATTCCACGGAAAGGTATGCAACACTTCATGTGGATAGACTTCCTATGGAAATAAAAGATGACTCGGCTTGGCTTTCTAGGGGCTGTGAGGAAAATGAAAACCAACTGTTAGATGCAGGTGCCAAAGGAAAGGGACACCAGGATATACCACCTCAAATTTTGAAAGGAATGTAAAGTGAGAATTGAAGTCCCACATAAGTGAGAAAGTAAGAAAACTTGGAACCTCTCTAAGTAGATCGAGGTTTTTAGAGCTAGAGGAATTAAATGTCAGGAAATTGAAATAATGTGCAATGCAGACGGGTTTTCAGAGCCTCTATGAGTAATCCACTGGGGATTATAGCCAACGGGAGAAGTGCCTGAAGTCTGAAGGCTTTTCATAAAGGGAAACAGATTAGGTTCTAGCAACTATTGATCAGTAACCTCTGACATCCACTCAGCTGCACACGGTCAGTCCAGAGCTAAACCAATCCTGGTATCCCATTCCCCTTGCCAGGATGGATTTTGCAGTGCTGCAGTGTCTTAATCCTGGTTAATAAAACGCAAGGGGAAGTCTGCTGGAAGTAACAGGCAGAGAAATGACAGGAGGAGAAGACTGGTTCTGCTGTTGCAGCTACTGGACATTTTTGTATCAGATAGGACTTTGGAAGTGATCCATATTACCTTGTACTCATGGAGGTGGTGGTAGGGAGCCAGCTTGAGAGCAAGGCCAATATTCTGAGTTTAGCAGAGAGAGTTTGGAAAGAGTCTGAGCCCATGATGGCATTGCTAAGTCACTGATTTGCCAGCTTGAAGCTCATATAATTAAAGACAACTTTTTAAGTGATAATAATAAGCTTTCTCAAAATGTGAGGCAATTTGAGTCAGGGTTTTGACATTTTGGGCAAATAAATCCTAACTGATATACTGGTATATATAGAATTCAAAATAAAAAAAAACAGTTCACACATATTTTCATAGTGTCCTTGATATGAAAGTCACTTGTTGGCCAAATGATAGTAACTGTAAGAATATTTGTGGATGGCTGTGATAACCTGTGCAAGCCCTACACATTTTGTCTGACTGTGAGGACATAAGCCTTAATGTTTTATCAAAAATATAACAACATTCCATTTGTAGATAATTTAAATCTCAGAGCAAGTCAAAGTGACTTCACAGGCTGGATAAAGCCAACCAGTCAAATAGATGGCAAGTATGGGATCCAGCACAGGCTCCAAAAATCTACCCCAGAACTTCAAGATGAGTGAGACTTGGTTTTGTCGACCATTAATGGGAAACACCTGGGAACTTTAGTTGAGCATGTATAGTGGATGCTATTGTCTGCTTCTTAGATTCCTCCTTCAGAACTAAAGGAATAATACCCTAAGCTGAGGGGTGGCCATCTGCAGCAGAGAACTATATACCTTACAAAAAATAGTCCCTAGTGTGCTACTGGTTCTTGGTAGAAATAGAACACCTGACCATGGGATACCAAATATCTATGCAGCCAGAATTACCCATCATGTTTTGTCAGATCCCCAACAACAATCATAAGAAAAAAACTTGTACATCTGGCATCAGGCATGAGCAGAACAGAGAACACAAATGAGCTGCACAGTAGGTGGCCCAGACTTCTATGTCATGCACCATTCTTGAACTGATGCCCCATCCTTAGCTCACACTTATGGGCACATAGGGATGAGGGGGAAAGCTTAATTTGGTTTATAGATTGATAAGATCAGTTTGTAGTTGTAAGCCAAAAATAGACTATTGCTGTACTTCATGGGAGCAGCCCCACTCGGGAGTGTTTCTAAAAGATAGGGATGAGGGGAATTCTTCCTAATGGATAAAGCCTCAGGCAGTATGCCTGTCAAATACTTGGAGGACTTCCAGTGAAGATGGCGGGTAGGTAATCGCATCCTCCCACAACCACATCAAAGTTACAACTAAACTACAGAACAACCATCATTCTAAAACACCTGAAACCGAGCTGAATGTTAGTCCTACAACTACGGAATTAAAGAAGCAGCTGCATGGAGACTGGTGGGAGAGGCAGAGGCTTGACGGGCTGGTCCCACACCCACGTGTGGCGGATAAAAATCAGGAGAATTCATCGGCTGGGAAGGTCCTCCCTGAGGACTGAGGGGTCCCCCCACACACACCAGGTGCCCTGCTCAGAGTTCCAGTGCCAGGAAGAGAATCCCCATAACTTCTGGCTGGAAAAAACAGTGGGAACTGAGGCTCAGGGAAGCTGAAGCAGCTGGAGCCCCAGGCAGCTCCTTAAAGGGCCCGCGCACAGACTTATCGGACTATCTCCCTTTAAGCTTGGAGTGGAGGCAGCTCGTGGGGCACCAGAGACATACAGGGAAGAACTGAGCTGTTTGGCATTAGAGCAAGGGCTGGAGAGAGGGCTTTCTCCAGGACAAATGTGTTGTCAGAGGCCTTTGTTCCTTTGGTGAGCCCTTCCCTGGGGCAGCAGACATTCACCATATCTGGGACTCCAGCAACCTGGCTCACACTTGTTGCCCCATCCTGGTGATTCCCTGAGGCCCCGCCCCACCCAACTTTCAGGCCCACCCAAGATTGGCCTGTCTTGGATCCTGCTTCAGGTTTTCATAAATACTTTCAAACAAACAGCATCTGGTCTCAGCTAGCCTCATACCTCTCATTAAGTAATACATAGAAACAAACACAGGGAGGCGGCCAAAATAAGGAGACAAAGAAACAGGTCCCATATGAAAGAACAGAACAAAATCCCAGGAAAAGAACTAAGCAAAATGGAGATAAGCAACCTAACAGATGCTGAGTTCAAAATACTGTTTATAAGAATGCTCAGTGAGGAGGAGAGAAAAATGGCGGCGGAGTGAACGGAAGCTACACAGACTGTCTCCCAGAACCAAACTGGAATTACAACTATAACACAGACAAATTGACGGGAAAAAGCAATAGAAAAGCAGCTTGCGAGGACCATAGAACCAGGGACACTGACTCCATCCTGGAGAGGGAGCCACAAACAGCAGAACACCAACACCCAAGGGAAAACTTGACAGGCTCCAAAGCCCACAGTGATAGCCAAAATGGTGAAACACAGAAACAGAAGCCAAATGAAAGAGCAAGAGACCTCCACCGAAGATGAGTTCAATGTGGAGCAATTAGGCATGTTAACAGAGCTAGAATTCAGAGCCATGATCTTGAGGAAGCTGAACAGCATGAGTAAGGACATAGAGACACTGAAAATAAGCCAATTGGAAATTAAGAACACTCAGTGAACTTAGTGAGAACCTCAGTGGACTTAGTGAGGGCCTCAAGAGCATAAAAAAGGACCAGTCAGAAATGAAGGAGGCACTAATTGAAATAAGGAATAATTTACACATATTCAATAGTAGAATAGGTAAAGCCAAGAAGCAAATCATCAATTTGGAATATAAGGAGGCAAAAAAACACCCAATCAGAACAGCAAAAAGAAAAAAGAATAATAATAATAAAAAAAACCCCGAGGATAGTGTAAGGGACCTTTGGGACAACTTGAAGCATGCCAACATTCGCATCTTGCGGGTGCCAGAAGGAGAAGAGAGAGAACAAGAAATGGAAAACCTATTTTGAAACAATAATGGCAGAAAACTTCCCTAACTTGGTGAAGGAAACAGACATACAAGTCCAGGAAGCACAGAGAGTCCCAAATAAGATGAACCCCAAGAGGCCCACACCAAGACACATCATCATCGAAATGCAAAAGGTTCAAGACAAAGAGAAAATCTTAAAAGCAGTAAGAGAAAATCAGTTAGTTACCTACAAGGGAATTCCCATAAGACTGTCAGCTGATTTCTCAAAAAAAACTTTGCAGGCCAGAAGGGAGGGGCAAGAAAAATTCAGAGTGATGAAAAGCAAGAATCTACAACCAAGATTACTCTATCTTGCAAAACTGTCATTTAGAATTGATGGCCATATAAAGACTTTCCCATACAAGAATAAGTTAAAAGTGTTCATCACCACCAAACCGTTATTATGTGAAATGTTGAAGGGTCTTTTTGAAGAAAAAGATAAAATATATAAACAAACAAAATGGCAATGAATACATATCTATCGACAATTGAATCTACAAACTAAATGAACAGGCAGAACAGAAACATTCTCATAGATACAGAGAACATTTTGTTGGTTGCCAGATGGAAGGAGGGTTGGGGAATGAATGAAAAAGGTGAAGGGATTAAGAAATACAAATTGGTTGCTAGACCAAGGAAGGGGGCTAGGGGGTGGGAAGAAATAAACCAAAAAACTTATATGTAACCAATGGACACAGACAACAGTGTGGGAAAAGGCATGGGAGTGGGGCAGGAGTGGGGAGAAGGGGATCAATAGGGGAAAAATGAAGAACATCTGTATTACATTCAACAACGAAGATCAAAAAATAAATAAAACAAAATAAAACATTAAAGCTGAAAAAAAAAATACTTGGAGGGAAGAACATATATGATTCATGGGTAGCAGTGAATGAGTTGGCCAGTAGACTCTGCAGAATCTAGGAAACAATGTCTTAGCTAGGTGATGTCAGCCAGCTTCTGTCAATGATGGCACAACAGACACATTAGTGGACTAGCAGATGAGAAATGGAATCACCATCCTAGCAGGCTAATTGACCTTGATCATCAGGAAAAGGTAGTTCTGCTCTTATAGTAATGGAGACAGAAAAGAATAATCACTTGTCCAATTTTGATGGTAATGGACAAGTACAGCAACCATGGCCTAAATGGTGGTGAACACAAAGGCTAATCATGACCTCAAAACATGGGCTCCCACTTGCTAAGTCTGATCTACTAACTGCCACTGTTGAATATCCAGCCTGCCAGCAACCAACACCAGCATTGAGCTCCCAAGAGGGCTCCCACTCTTTTCTTTAAACCATTTTTTGTTGCTGTTAATCCTCACCCAAGGATATTTTTTCATAGATTTTTAGAGAGAGTGTAAGGGAGTGAGGGAGAGAGAAAGAGAGAAACATCTATGTGAGAGAGACACATCAATTGGTTGCCTCTCATATGACCCTGATCGGGGCCAGGGATCAAACCTGCAACCCACATATGTGCCCTTGACCTGGAATCAAACCCGAGACCCTTCGGTCTGTGGTCCAACACTCTAAACACTGAGCCAAAGTGGCCAGGGCTATAACTATTTTTTTTTTATGTTATGAATATTAGCTTTATTTTTTTTTAATTTAAATTTTATTTTTCAATTACAGTTTATGTTCAATATTATTCTGTATTAGTTTCAGGTGTACAGCATAGTGGATAGACAATCATAGACTTTACAAAGTGTATTCTCTGATATTTTCAGTACCCACCTGGCATCATAACATGCTTATTACAATATTATTGACTGTATTTCCAATGCTGTACTTTACATCCCCATGACTATTTTGTAAGTACCAATTTGTGCTTCTTTTTATTTTATTATTATTATTTTTAATTAATTAATTATTTTGGTTACAGATGTTTCTCCTCCCCCCCCAATGATTCCCCCTCCCTGTCCCTCCCCAACCTGTCCCCACCTTTGTTGTCCATATCCATTGTTCATGCATACATGCATATAAATTCTGTGGTTTATCTCTTCCCCACCACACCCCCTTCTGGGGATTGTCAGTCTGTATCCCACTTCCATGCCTCTGGGACTACCCCATTCCTCAGACTGTTATGTTCATTATATTTTACAAATAAGTGAAATCATATGATACTTGTCTTTCTCTGTTTGGCTTGTTTTCCTTAGGATAATACTTTCCAGGTCCCTCCATGTCGTCTCAAAGGATAAGAGATCTTTCTCTCTTACAGTTGCATAGTACTCCATTGTGTATATGTACCACTGCTTTTTTATCCATTCGTCTACTGGTGGACATTTTGGCTGTTTCCGGATCTTAGCTATTGTAAATAGTGCTGCTATGAACATGGGGGTACATATATTCTTTCTGATTGGTGCTTCAGGCTTCTTAGGGTATATTCCTAGAAGTGGGATCACTGGGTCAAATGGCAGTTCAGTTTTCAATTTTTTGAGGTAATACCACATATTGTTTTCCATAGTGGCTGCACCAGTCTGCATTCCAATCAGCAGTGTACTAGAGCCCCTTTTCTCCACACCCTCGCCAACACTTGTTGTTTGATGATTTGTTGATGGCGGCCATTCTGACAGGTGTGAGGTGATACCTCATTGTTGTTTTAATTTGCATCTCTCTGATGATTAGTGATGTTGAGCACTTCTTCATATGTCTCGTAGCCATTTGTATGTCCTGTTTGGAGAGGTGTCTATCTAGTTCCTCTGCCCATTTTTTAATTGGGTTCTTTGTCTTCCTTTTGTGGAGTTGTATGAGCACTCTCTATATATTGGAAATTAACCCCTTATCTGATATATCATTGGTAATTATGCTCTCTCATACAGTGGGTAGCCTTTCCATTTTGATGATTGTATCTTTTGCTGTACAGAAGCCTTTGAGTTTGATGTAGTCCCATGTGTTCATTTTCTCCTTTGTTTCTGTTTCCTTAGGTGTATCAGTGAAAATTCTGCTGCATATAATGTCTGAGATTTTGTTGCCTACAGTTTCTTCTAGGATTTTTATGGAATCATGAGTCACATTTAAGTCTTTCATCTATTTTGAGTTTATTCTTGTGTATAGAGTAAGTTGATGGTCTAGTTTCATTTTTTTTTGCATGTAGCTGTCCAATTTTTCCAGCCATTTATTAAAGAGGCTGTCTTTATTCCACTGTATGCTCTTGCCATCTTTGTCAAATATTAATTGAGCATATTGCCTTGGGTCCATTTCTGGGTTCTCTATTCTGTTCCACTGGTCTATATGCCTGTTCTTGTGCCAGTACCAGGTTGTTTTGATTACAGTGGCTTTGTAGTATAACCTGATATCTGGTATTGTGATCGCTCCAACTTTGTTCTTCTTTTTCAAGATTGCTGTGGCTATTCAAGGTCTTTTTGGTTCCATATGAACTTTTGAAGTATCTGTTCTAGTTCTGTGAAGTATGTTGTTGGTAATTTGATGGGGATTGCATTGAATCTATAGATTGCTTTGGGTAGTATGAACATTTTAAAGATGTGAATTCTTCCAATCCATGAACAAGGTAAGTGCAATTTCTTTTTTCAATGACCTGTAGTTTTCTGCGAATAGGTCCTTTATTTTGTTGGTTAAGTTTATTCCTAGGTATCTTAATTTTTTTGCCGCGATGGTAAATGGGATTATTTTTTTAGTTTCTCTTTCTGTGAGTTCATCATTGGTGTATAGAAATGCCATCAATTTCTTAACGTTAATTTTGTATCCTGCTACTTTGCCAAATTCATTTATTAAGTCTAGTAAATTTTTGATGGAGTCTTTGGGGTTTACGTAGAGTATCATGTCATCTGCGAATAATGGCAGTTTCACTTTCTCCTTTTTTATTTGGATCCTTTTTATTTTTCCTTCCTGTCTGATTGCTGTGGCTAAGACTTCAAGTATGATGTTAAGTAAGAGTGGCAGAAGTGGGCATCCTTGTCTTGTTCCTGTTCTTAACGGAAATGCTTTTAATTTTTGCCCATTGAGTATGATGTTGGCTGTAGGTCTTTCATATATGGCCTTTATTATGTCAAGGTATGATCTCTGTATTCCCAGATTGCTGAGCGCTTTTATCAGAAATGGGTGCTGGATTTAGTCAAATGCTTTTTCAGCACCTGTTTATATGATCATATGATTTTTATCTTTCATTTTGTTTATGTGGCGTATCACATTTATTTTTTTATGAATATTGTACCAGCCTTGCATCCCTGGGATGAATCCAACTTGGTCATGGTGAATAAGTTTTTGATGTATTGCTGGATTTGATTTGCTTGTATTTTGCTCAGGATTTTGGCATCTATGTTCATCAGGGATATTGGTGTATAGTTTTCTTTCCTTGTAGTGTTGTTTTTTGGTTTTGGAATTAGAATTATGCTAGCCTCATAAAACAACTTTGGAAGTTTTTCTTCTTTTTGAATTTTTTGAAATAGTTTGAGTTGAAATAGTTTGAATATTTGGTAGAATTCCCCCATGAGGCCATCCGGGCCTGGGCTTTTGTTTGCTGGGAGAGTCTTGATTACATCTTCAACTTCTTTCATTGTTTTTGGTCTATTCAAGTTTTCTGTTTCTTCTCAGTTCAGTTTTGGGAGACTATGTGTTTCTAGAAATTTGTCCATTTTGCTTAGATTGTTGAATTTGTTGCCATATAATTGTTGACAATATTTGTTAACAATCCTTTGTATTTCTGTGGTGTCATTTATTATTTCTCCTCTCTCATTTCTGATTTTGTGTATTTGGGTTCTCTCTCTATGTTTCTTGGTGAGTCTAGCTAAGGGTCCATCAATCTTGTTTGTCTTTTCAAAGAACTAGCTCTTTGTTTCTTTGATCCTTTGAATTGTTTTTTTTGGTCTCCATGTCATTTATTTCTGCTCTGATCTTTACTATTTTCTTTCTTCTACTTGCACTGGGTTTTTTGTTTTTTGTTTTGTTTGTTTGTTTGCTCTCTAGTTCTTTAAGTTGTGAGGTAAGATAGTCTATTACAAATGTTTCTTGTTTCTTGAGGTAGGCCTGTGGTACTATGAACTTCCCTCTCAGAACTGCTTTCTCTGCATCCCATAGATTTTGTGTTGTTGTGTGTTCATTTTCATTGGTCCAGGAATTTTTAAATTTCTTTCTTAATCTCCATGGTAACCCATTCATTGTTCAATAACATGCTATTTAGCCTCCATGTTTTCAAATGTCTTTGCATGTTCTTGTTGCTATTGATTTCTAGTTTCATGCCATTGTCGTCTGAGAAGATGCTTGATATGATTTCTGTCTTCTTGAACTTGTAGAGACTTCGTTTGTGTCCTAACATGTGGTATATCTTTGAGAATGTCCCATGTGCACTCAAGAAGAATGTGCATTCTGCAGTTGTGGGGTGTAATTCTCTGTAGATATCTATGAAATCCATTTGATCTAGCGCTTCATTTAGAGTCTGTGTTTCCTTGTTAATTTTGTGTCTAGAAGATCTATCCAGTGATGTCAGCAGGGTGTCAAAGTCCCCTGCTATGATTGTATTGCTGTTGATTGCTCCTTTGAAGTCCTCCAGAAGATTTTTATGTTGGTGCACCTATACTGGATGCATATTTGTTTACCAAGGTTATATCTTCCTGTTGGATAGATCCTTTCAATATTATGTAGTGGCTTTCTTTGTCTCCAGTTATAGCCTTCATTTTGAAATCTACTTTATCAGATATGAGTATTGCTACCCCAGCTTTTTTTTTTTTTTTTCCTTTTTATTTGCTTGAAAGATTTTTCTCCATCCCTTTACTTTCAACCTACGTGAGTCTTTTGTTGTGAGGTGGGTCTCTTGTAAACAACATAAATGTGAGTCATGCTTTCTTATCCAGTCAGCTACTCGGTGTCTTTTTATCAAAGCATTCAAACCATTCACATTTAAGGTGATAATTGATATGTACTTATTTACTGCCACTTTTTGTCTTGCAGTGCTGGTTTGGTGTTAATATATTTTCTTAACATTTTTTGTCTGGGATGCTCTTTATTTGACCTTCTATTTTGAGTGATAGCCTTGCTGGATAGAGTAGTCTTGGGTTCAGATTCTTGTTTTTCATGACCTTGATTACTTCATGCCACTCCCTTCTGGCCTGTAGTGTTTCTGTTGAGAAGTCAGCTGAGAGCCTAATGTGTTTTTTTTTGTGTTTTTTTTTTTTTTGTAGGTAACCTGTTGCTTATCTCTTGCTGCCTTTAGGATTCTCTCTTTGCCTTTACTTTTTTGGCATTTTTACTATGTGTCTTGGTGTGGGCCTGTTTGGGTTCTTCTTACTTGAGGCTTTCTTGTGCTTTCTGAACTTGAATGCCTTCTTCCTTCACCAAGTTAGGAAAGTTTTCGGTCACTATTTCTTCAAATATATTCTCTAACCCTTGCCCATTTTCTTCCTCTTTGGGGGCTCCTCTGATGTGAATGTTATTATGTTTCCAGTTGTCCCACAGTTCTCTTAAGCTGTCTTCCTGTTTTCTTAATTGCTTTTTCCTTTTGGTTTTCTACTTGGCTGATTTTTTCTACCCTGTCTTCTAATGCACTGTTCCAGTCGTCAGCTTTCTCTACTCTGCTGGTTAGTCCTTCCAATGTGTTCTTAATTTTTGCTATGTCATTCTTCATTTCCATGTGGTCGGTTTTCAATGTTTCTAATCTTTACTCATGGTGCCGATGTCCTTACTCATGCAGTTGAGCTTCCTCAAGATCATGGCTCTGAACTCTACCTCTGATAATTTTCTTAGCTGCATTTCATTGATCTCATCTTCAGTAGAGTTCTCTTGTTCTTTCATTTGGGTTTTGTCTCTTTGTTTCACCATTTTGGTTATCTCAGTGGGTTTTGGAGCCTGCTAAATTTTCCCTGTGGGTGTTGGTGTTCTGCTGTTTGTGGCTCCCTCTACTGTGTTTGGCTGAGCCTGGGTGGGCCCATGTTAAAAACCACTGTTAAGTCTTACTTTCCTGGGTAGATTTGCAAGTCCAGGAAAGGTTCAGTTATCCTCTAGCTTTTTTCTGGTGGCTAGTAGTCTCAGTTACTCAGTCCTTGGAATGTAGCCCTGGTGTTCTACATAAGAGGATTTCCAGAGGGTGGAATAGATGCTGGTTATTAATGAGCCTCAATTTGCATTTCTTTGCCTCACCTGGGAAAGGCTGGATCTTTGAGTGACGGGTGCTGCTGCTTTTCCCCACAGCTCGGCGAAGGAGCACACTGGCCACCGTCCTTTGTGGCTGCAACTCAGCAAAAACTCTGAGTGCTCTCCAAATCTTAGGTGTCCCCACAGAGTTTCAGCCCAGTCTTCCCTCCCTCTGCTGTAGCCCCCAAGTGACTGGGTATGGCTATTTTAGCATTCTGTCCCAGCTCTCTGCACTGTGGAGTGAGCTTGGTCTTTATTCCCCAAGGGCACTGCTCACAGCTAAGACTGCTGCTGTCCATGGGCTCCCAGCCCGCCACCCTCTTGTGCCTCCGCAGATCCTGCCAGTTTTCCTGGTTATATGGTCCTGTCCTGCTGCTTTTCTGTTGCTTTTTTCTGAGGATTTGTCTTTATTTTAGTGGTAATTCCCGTGTGGTCCTGGGAGATCCTCTGTGTAGCTTCTATTCACTCCGTCTCCATTTTCACATCTTCTATGCCAATCTTGTGTGCAGCTGGGTTACACAGGCCCTTCTGGTGCCCCCACACCCTGCAGGTCCTGCAGGTAACTGGATCGCACAGTCCCTTTGGAGACCCGGCTTTATGCCTATGTTATGGATTGCTGGGTCGCATAGGCCACTCTGGTGTTGAAGCACCCCACAGGCCCCGTGGGTAACTAGATTGTGCAGTCCCTGCTGGGTCACACAGTCCTCTCTGGTGCTTCAGCACCCTGCAGGTCCCATGGGTAACTGGATTGCACAGTCCCTGCTGGGTCACACAGGCCTCCCTGGTGCCCCCTCACCCTGCAGGTCCCATGGGCAGGTAGCTAGATTGCACCAGTCTCTCTCGGGCTCCGGCTTCCCACTGCTATTGTGGGATACTGGACCGCACAGGTCTCTGTGGAACTCCAGGTCCCACCGCTGGTGGCTGGGGAGTGCTGCTGTCCTGTGGGCTCAATTCCTGCTCAGCTTTTGCTGTAGTTTTTGGGGATGGGTCTCAGCTGCTAGTCTGTGCTTCTGTTGCCTGGGGATGGATGTCTGCTCCCCAGCCTCTGTTGTTGGGGGTATATCTGATCGGGCTGCTACTATGAGGGATGGTGCTGGGCTTCAGGCTGTCTGCAGCTTCCGCAACAGGCACCTTGGGAGTTCCACTACTGTGCACCGGTCTGTGTTGATACAGAGTGTCCACTGGTCCGATGGTGCCAGGTGTGCTGGTGGGCTCAGGTTGCTGGTCTCTAGCCGCTCCCACTGCCTCCTCCCAGAGAAGACCTGGGATTTTCCAATATGGTGGGACCTCCCCATTGTGCAGGGAGAAGCACCCTGTAGGGCTGCTTACCGCGGTAGCCAGCTGCTCCCATCCACAGCACAGAAACTTTCTGCTCCGAGTCTTTGCACTGCTCGGGTTTGGTCATCCACCTTCATGTCCACTCACACTCTCTCACACCCTTGCTCACTCTCTCACACTCTCACCCTCCCTCTGGTCCTGCCCGCCGCCATCTTATCTCCAATTTGTACTATTAATCCCTTAACTTTTTTCACCCAGTCCCCCAAACCCCCTTCCCTCTGACAACCATCTGTCTGTTCTCTGTATCTATTAGTTTGTTTCTATTTTGTTTGTTTATTTTGTGCTTAGATTCCACATATTAGTAATATCGTATGGTATTTATCTTTCTCTGTTTGACTTATTTCACTTTGCTTAATATCCTCTAGGTCCATCCATATGGTTGCAAATAATTAAGATTTCATTCTTTTTTATTGGCTCTAACTCTTTTTTTTTTTTTTATCCTCATCCTAGGACATTTTTCCTTTTTTTTTTTTTTAATCCTCACCTGAGGACATTTTTGCATTTTTTGTTCAGACAGAGCGGGAGGGAGAGAGAAGAAGAGAGAGAGAGAGAAACATCGATGTGAAGGGACACACCGAGTGGTTGCCACCCGCACGACCAACCAGGGCCGGGGACAAACTGCAACCGAGGTACGTGCCCTCAGCGGGAACCGAACCCGGGTCTCTCTGTACCGCAGGCCGACGCTCTAACCGCTGAGCCAAACCGGCCAGGGACATTTTTCCATTTTTTGCACAGACAGAGTGGGAGGGAGAGAGAGGAAGAGAGAGAGAGGGAAACATCGATGTGAAAGGGACACATCGAGTGGCTGCCACCCGCACGACCAACCAGGGCCGGGGACAAACTGCAACTGAGGTACATGCCCTTAGCGGGAACCGAACCCAGGTCTCTCCGTACCACAGGCGGACGCTCTAACCGCTGAGCCAAACCGGCCAGGGCCAATCAGCTTCTTAATGTACAAGTTTATTACAATGAGCTATTCTATCTTGTAATTCATCTTGATAGGAATTCACTGGAATTGGCACATATTCCAGTATGGACTTACTTTTTCTACTTATACAACTTCAGCCAGACAGTACTTATGTAGCATTTGATTCATTGGCATAGAATACTGCCAAACATTGCATCAGACAAAGGTAATTGCTTATATCAATGGGGGTATGTCTGTGTGCACATGACCACGAGACCCACTGCTTCTATCACGTATCACACCTCCCAGAAACTACACGCTTAATGGAAAGTGCAACAGCTTGTTGGCTGCACAATTGAGGCATCAGCATGGCGATCATACCTTCTGATGATAATGTACCAGCCTTCAGACACAGTATACACTCTAAATCAAAGACCACTATATGTTGCTGATCCTACCAGTGGAATACATGCATCTGGGAAACAAGAAGTGGAATTAGAAGTGCCCCTGACCCATTTGAGGAATTTTGTACTTCTTGTCCCTGCAATTCTGGATGCTACAGATTTAGAGATCCTTGTTCTTTCTTTTTTTTTTTTTTAAATAAAGTAACTTTATAGAGGCATACTTTACAGAGTATATAATTTACCTAGTTTAAGTGTATAATTCAGTGATTTTTAGTAAGTTTACCAAGTTGTACAACCATCACAACAAATCAGTTTTGTATCATCTCAATAAGATCTTTATGCCCATTTACAGTTAATTCCCATTCCCCCCACCCTGCCCCAGGCAACCACTAATCTTTCTGTCTCAGCAAATTTGCCTTTTCTGGACATCTGGAATTATACAATATGTAGTCTCTGTGGCTTGTTTCTTTTACTTAATGCAATGTTTCCAACTTTTGTCCATGTCATAGGATCTATCGCTGGTTTATTACTTTTCATTGTTAAATAATATTTGGTTGTATAGATACACCATATTTTGCCCATCCATTCTCAATTGATAGATATTTCGAGCGTTTCCAACTTTTCACTATTATGAATAATGCTGCAAAGAATATTAGTGTGCAAGTCTTTGTGTGGATATTTGTTTTCATTTCCCTTGGGCAGATGCCCAGGAGCAGGATAACTGGCTGATATGTTAAATTTATGTTTAACATTTTGAGGCTGCCAAACCATTTTCCAATCATTTTACATTCCTGTCAACAAAGTATGAGGATTCCCATTTCCTGCTTCCTCTCCACATTTGTTACTGTCTGTCTCTAATGAAAAATGATGTTGCACATCTTTTTTAAAAATAATTTTTATAAATAATTTTTATATCTACTTTAATAAAATGGCCATTAAAATACTTGGCCAGTTTTTTAATTTTTTTGTCTTATTATTGAGTTGTAAGAGTTCTTTGTATATTCTGGATACAAGTTCCCTAATAGGTATGTGTTTTGGAAATATTTTGCAAGCCAGTCTGTTTCTAAATGGTGTCTTTTGAATTGCAAAGTTTTGAATTTTCATGAGGTTTAATTTATAATTTTTTTTCTTTTTTATCGTGCTGGTAGTATCATGGCTAAGAAATCTTTGCCTATCCTAAGGTTGAAAAGATTTTCACCTATGTTTTCTTTTAAAGTTTTATTGTTTAGTGTTTATATTTAATTATATGATCCATTTTGAGTTAACCTTGGGATACAGTGTGAGTTATAGGCTTAAATTCATGTTTTTGGACTTCTGGTCAAGATGGTAGGATAGGTAAACGTGTTATCCCCTCCTCCCCCAACCACATCAAAATTACAACTAAACTACAGAACAACCATCATTCAAAACCACCTGACATTGAGTTGAATGGAAGTCCTACAACTACAAAATTAAAGAAGCAGCCACATAGAGACTGGTAGGAGGGGCGAAGGTACGGACAGGTTGGTCCCACACCCATGTGTGGCGAATAAAAATCAGTGGGATACCTCAGCTGAGGAGTGAAGGGTCCCCATCCCACACTAGGCCTTTTATCTCAGGGTTCCAGTGCCAGGAAGAGAAGTCCCCACAATTTCCAGCTGTAAAAACCAGCAGAATTTGAGGGTGAGGGAGGTTGGGTTTGCTGAAATCCCAAGCAGTTCCCCTTAAAGGGCTCACACGCGGACTTAGTTTGACCCGCTCCCTCCAGGCTCCAGCATGGGGGAAGCAGCTTAAAAGACACCAGAGACATACAGGGAAGAAATGACTTGTTTGGCATCAGGGCAAGAGCTGGAGAGGCAGCTTTCTCTTGGACAGATGTGCTTGTGGAGGCTATTGTTCCTTTGGTGAGCTCTTTCTCCAGGGGGCAGGCAGATGGGCACTATAGCTGGGACTCATCAACCTGGCTCACACTGTTTGTCCTACCCTGGTGATTCCCTGAAGCCCTGCCCCACCCAACTTTCAGGCCCACCCAAGCTGTTTTCAGTGGCTTTACCATAGGATTAGCCTGTCTTGACTCCTGCTTGATATTTTCCTACACTCTTTTAAACAAACAGCTTCTGACCTCAGTGAGCCCCATATCTCTAACTAACTAGCCCCAGGCCTAGCACTAGAAGCAGCCAGCCATGGTTCCCAGCTTGGCTTTGTCTAGGCACCTCTAAGCCCAGCACAAGAAGCAGCCATCTGTAGATCGCTTTGTAGCTTATGCCTAGTGGCCCCAGGTAGAACACAGGCAGAGGCTAATTTGCCCGAAAGCCAGCACACCCAGTGGACAGCTTCAGACCATGTTGAAGCACCCCCACCCAACCACCCCCACAAGTGACACACTAAAGGAGTAGACTCAGTGGGTACTAGAGACCTGCTAAAGTAAGTCTTGCTCTGTGTGGTGGGCCCTGCACTTGCTCTGTGTGGTCCTCCACGGTAGTCAGAGGTCAGTGGGCACAGCCAGTCCTTGAAGCTGATCAGCCTGAGTAAATCCCCCCCCCCCC
Organism: Molossus molossus; assembly: GCF_014108415.1. Taxonomy (NCBI): domain Eukaryota; kingdom Metazoa; phylum Chordata; class Mammalia; order Chiroptera; family Molossidae; genus Molossus; species Molossus molossus. Next base: position 71,778,564 of record NW_023425388.1, on the reverse strand, counting down.
ATTGATGTGCCAACAGCAATCAAGACCTGATTATAAAAGAAGAGTGGACAGTTCACATGGGGGTTGCGCCTCGAGGACCCTGCTAAGATGACCAGGGAGGTTGTGCCACTGGACCCTACAGGATACCTACTACAATAGAAGCCTAGAAGACATAGCAACTCTACCTAATATATAGAAACAAACACATGGAGGCAGCCAAAATGAGGAGACAAAGAAACATGTCCCAAATGAAAGAAAAGAACAAAACTCCAGGAAAAGAGCTAAACAAAATGGAGATTAGTAATATAACAGATGCAGGTTTCAAAACACTGGTTATAAAGATGCTCATTGAACTTAGTGAGAATTTTAAGTACCTTAGTGATAACATCAAGGAACTTAGTGAAGACCTCGGGAGCATAAAAATGGACCAGTCAGAAATGAAGGATGCACTAACAACTAAAGAATACCTTACAGGGAATCAGTAGTAGAGTAGGTGAAGCCAAGAAGCAAACCATCAATTTGGAATATAAGGAAGCAAAAAACATTCAATCAGAACGAAGAATCCAAAAAAAAATGAGCATAGTGTAAGGAGCCTCTGGGACAACTTCAAGCATACCAACATTTGCATCATGGGGGTGCCGGAAAAAGAGAGAGAGCAAGACATTGGAAACATATTTGAAAAAATAATGACAGAAAACTTCCTTAACTTGGTGAAGGAAACAGACATACAAGTCCAAGAAGCACAGAGAGTCCCAAACAAGATGAACTCAAAGAGGTCCACACCAAGACACATCATCATCAAAATGCAAAAGGTTCAAGACAAAGAGAGAATCTTAAAAGCAGCAAGAGAAAAGCAGTTCGTTACCTACAAGGAAGCTCCCATAAGACTGTCAGTCGCTTTCTCAAAAACAACTTTGCAAGCCAGAAGGGAGTGGCAAGAAATATTCAACTTGATAAAAAGCAAGGACCTACAACCAAGATTACTCTATCTTGCAAAGCTATCATTTAGAAGCAATGGTCATATGAAGAGTTTCCCAGAAAAGAAAAAGCTAAAGGACTTTATCACCACCAAACCAGTATTGTATGACAGGTCTTCTTGAAGAAGAAGATAAAAATATGAACAATAAAATGTCAATCAATATATATCCATCAACAATTGAATCTACAAACAAAATGTGTAAGCAAAATAGAAACAGACTCATATATACAGAGAACTTTTTGTTTGTTGCTAGATGGGAAGGGACTGGGGTGGGGGTGGATGAAAAAGGTGAAGAAATTAAGAAGTACAAATTGGTTGTTAGACTGATGAACCTCAAAGGGAAGGGAGAAGGGGTGCAGAAAGAGATCAACCAAAGAACTTATATACCTATATGCATAATCAGTGGACACAAACAATAGTGTGGGGAATGCAGGAGGGGAACGGGGAGAAGGGTGTCAATGGGGGAAAAAAGCAGAGACATCTGTAACACATTCAACAATAAAGATAAGTTTAAAAAAAAAATTTCGCCCTGGCTGGTTTGGCTTAGTTGTTAGAGCATTGGCCCGCAGACCAGAGAGTCCCAGGTTCGGTTTCTGCTAAGAGCACGTACCCCGGTTATAGTTTGTCCTTGACCCCAGTTGGGGTCGTGTGGGTGGCAGTCACTTCACATCGATGTTTCTCTCTCTCTCATCCTCCCGCTATCCCTACCACTCTATCTGAAGATAAATGCAAAAATATCCTTGGGTGAGGATAAAAAAAAAAAGAAAAAGAAAAAAATTCATGTTTTTGCATATAAATATTCAATTGTCCTAGCACATTTGTTTAAAAGGCTCACCTTTCTCTAACAATTTGCCTTTGTTAAAAATCAATTGAATATAAGAATTTCTTTCTAGACTTTTACTTCTGTTCTACTGATCTATATATCTATATTTATTCTAATACCATATTGTCTTGATAACTGTAGCTTTATAGTAAATTTGGAAATAGGGAAGTATACATTCTCCAACTTCTGCTCTTCAAAAATTATTTTGTCTATTATGGATCTTTTTCATTTCTATTAAATTTCACAATCTGCTTGTAGTTTCTGGAAAAAAGTTCTTTTGGAATTTTGAGAGAGATTGCATTAAATATATAGATTAATTTGGAGAGAACTGTCATCTTAACAATGTTGAGTCTTTTAATTCAAGAACATGGAAACTTTAGGTCCTTATCTTTTTTATTTCTTTTGAAAACAACAACAACAAAAACGTGTTAAGGTGAAATTCACATAACATAAAATTAACCATTTTAATCCTCACCTGAGGATATGTTTATTTATTTATTTTTATTGTTAAGAGTATTATAGATGTCCCCCATTTTCTCCCTCTTAACCCCCTTCACCTGGCTCCCATCCTACCCCAGGCCTTTACCTCACTATTGTCTGTGTCCGTGGGCTATGTATATATGCATATATGTTCTTTGGTTAATCTCTTCCTGCCCACCCCCTTCCCTCAATATGTTTTTTTTTTTTTATCCTCACCTGAGGACATTTTTTATTCAGATAGAGCAGGAAGGAGAGAGAGGAAGAGAGAGAAATATCGACGTGAAAGGGACACATCGAGTGGCCGCCACCCACACTACCCAACCAGGGCCGGGGACAAACTGCAGCCAAGGTACATGCCCTTAGTGGGAACCAAACACGGGTCTCTGTGGACCACAGAATGACGCTCTAACCGCTGAGCCAAACTGGCCAGGGCTCAATATGTTTTTTAAAAAATTGATTTTAGAGAGAGAGGAAAGGAGAGAGAGAGAGACATTGATCAGTTGCTTCCTGCATGCACCCCTAAGGGGATCAAACCTGCAACCTTCTGGTGGATGGGATGATGCTCCAACTAACTAAGCCACTAGGCCAGGGCTAAAATTAACCATTTTAAAGTGAATAATTAAGTAGCATGTAATACCTCTATCCATTTTTCAACCACTACCTATATCTAGTTCCAAACATTTTCATTATCCTAAAGAAAATTGTGTACCCATTAAACAGTTATTCCCCATATTCTCTCTCCTCCTACCCCTGGAAACCACCAAACTTCTTTCTGTCTCTGTGGATTTACATATTCTGGATATTTTATATAAATGAAATCATACAATATGTGACTTTTGGTATTTGGCGTCTTGCATTTAGCATAATGCTTAAAGGTTCGTCTGCATTGTAGTATGTATCAGTACTTCATTTCTTTTATGGCTGAATGCTATATATATACACATCAACATTTGTTTATCCATTCATCTGTTGATGTGCATTTGGATTCTTTTTTTTTTTTTCTTCGATACTTTATTCACTTTTTTTTGTTGTTGTTACAGATGTTTCTCCTTTTTTACCCCCTTGGCACCCTCCTCCCCATCTCCCCCACCCTGTCCCCAGCTTTGATGTCCATGACCATTGGTTATGCATACATGCATATAAGTTCTGTGGTTTATCTCTTCCCACTTCTGAGGGTTGTCAGTCTGTACCCTACTTCCATGTTTCTGGGTCTACCGTATTCCTCAGACTGTTATGTTCATTATATTCCGTATATAAGTGAGATCATGTGATATTTGTCTTTTTCTGCTTGGCTTGTTTCACTTAGGATAATACCTTCCAAGTCCCTCCATGTCATCTCAAAGGATAAGAGATCTTTTCTTCTTTTTTTCAAATCTTTATTTTTGGATGTAAAATGTATTACAGATGTTCCACATTTTTCCCCCATTGACCCCCTCCTCCCCACTCCCGCCCCCTCCCACCTTTTCCCACACTATTGTCTGTGTCCATTGGTTATGCATATAAGTTCTTTGGTTTATTTCTTCCCACCCCCCCAACCCCTTTCCCTTTGAGGTTTGCAGTCTAGCAATGAATTTGTGCTTCTTAATCCCTTCACCTTTTTCACCCATTCCCCCAACCCCCTTCCCAAATGGCAACCAACAAAATGTTCTCTGTATCTATGAGAATGTTTCTGTTCTTCCTGTTCATTTTGTTTGTAGATTCCATTGTTGATAGATATGTATTCATTGCCATTTTGTTTGTTCATACATTTTATCTTTTTCTTCCAAAAGACCCTTCATCATTTCATATAATAACGGTTTGGTAGTGATGAACTCCTTTAACTTTTTCTTGTCTGGGAAAGTTTTTATATGTCCATCAATTCTAAATGACAGCTTTGCAGGATAGAGTAATTTTGGTTGTAGGTTCTTGGTTTTCATCACTCTGAATATTTCTTGCCACTCCCTTCTGGCCTGCAAAGTTTCTTTTGAGAAATCAGCTGACAGCCTAATGGGTACTCCCTTGTAGGTAACTAGCTGCCTTTCTCTTGCTGCTTTTAATATTCTCTCTTTGTCTTGAACCTTTTGCATTTTGATGATGATGTGTCTTGGTGTGTGCCTCTTGGGGTTCATCTTGTTTGGGATTCTCTGTGCTTCTTGGACTTGTATGTCTGTTTCCTTCACCAAGTTAGGAAAATTTTCTGCCATTATTGTTTCAAACAGGTTTTCGATTTCTTGTTCTCTCTCTTCTCCTTTGGGCACCCCCAAGATGCGAATGTTGGCATGCTTGAAGTTGTCCCAGAGGCTCCTTACACTATCCTCATTTTTTTGGATCCTTTTTCTTTTTGCTGTTCTGATTGGGGATTTTTTGCTTCCTTATATTCCAAATCGATGGTTTGCTCCTTGGATTTACATACTCTATTATTGAAGCTGTGTAAATTATTCTTTATTTCAGTTAATGCCTCCTTTAATTCTAACTGTGTATCCATGATTTCTAACTGGTCCTTTTTTATGCTCTTGAGGCCCTCCCTAAGTTCACTGAGGTTCTCACTAAGTTCATTGAGCATCCTTATAAGCAGTATTTTGAACTCAGCATCTGTTAGGTTGCTTATCTCCCTTTCGCTTAGTTCTTTTATTGGGGTTTTGTTCTGTTCTTTCATTTGGGACCTGTTTCTTTGTATCCTCATTTTGGCTGCCTCCCTGTGTTTGTTTCTATGTATTACTTAATGAGAGGTATGGGGCTCGCTGAGACCCGATGCTGCTCGTTTGAAATAATTTAGGAAAAACCTGAAGCAGGATCCAAGACCGGCCAATCCTATGGTTAAGCAAGTGGCAACAGCTTGGGTGGGCTTGAAAGTTGTGTGGGGCGGGGCCTCAGGGAGTCAGCAGGGCGGGGCTACCAGTGTGAGCCAGGTTGCTGGAGTCCCAGATATGGCTTTTGTCTGCCACCCCTGGGAAGGGCTCACCAAAGGAACAAAGGCCTCTTATAGAACGTTTGTCCCTGAGGAAGCCCCCTCTCCAGTCCTCGCTCCAGTGCCAAACAGCTCAGTTCTTCCCTGTGTGTCTCTGGCGCCCCTCGAGCTGCCTCCCCTCCGAGCTTAGAGGGAGAGAGTCCGATAAGTCCGTGCGCGGGCCCTTTAAGGAGCTGCCTGGGGCTCCAGCCAGGTCAGCTTCCCTGAGCCTCAGTTTCCGCTGGTTTTTCCAGCCAGAAGTTATGGGGACTTCTCTTCCTGGCACTGGAACCCTGGATGGGGCACCTGGTGTGGGACAGGGACCCCTCAGTCCTCAGGAAGGACCTTCCCAGCCGCGGGAGCCTCCTGATTTTTATCCGCCACACTTGGGTGTGGGACCAGCCCGTCTCGCCGCTGCTGTGCTGCCGCCACCACCCCTCGCGCCGCCACCCGTCCTACCAGTCTGGATGTAGCTGCTTTTTTTTTTTAAATTCCGTAGTTGTACGACTTCCATTCAGCTTGATTTCAGGCAGTTTTGAATGATGGTTGTTCTGTAGTTTAGTTGTAACTTTGATGTGGTTTTGGGAGGACGCGATACCGTGTTTACCTACGCCGCCATCTTGACCGGAAGTCCAAAACCAGAGATCTTTTTTTCTTACAGCTGCATAGTACTCCATTGTGTATATGTACCACCACTTTTTCATCCATTCGTCTACTGATGGACACTTGGGCTGTTTCCAGATCTTAGCTATTGTAAATAGTGCTGCTACGAACATGGGGGTACATATATTCTTTCTGATTGGTGTTTCAGGCTTCCTGGGGTATATTCCTAGAAGTGGGATCACTGGGTCAAATGGCAGTTCAATTTTTAATTTTTTGAGGTAACACCATATTGTTTTCCATAGTGGCTGCACCAGTCTGCATTCCCACCAGCAGTGTACCAGAGTCCCCTTTTCTCGCATTTGGATTCTTTCCAAACTTGTGGCCATAATGAACAGTCCTGCTATGAACATTTTAATGCAAGTATTGTTTTCAGTTCTTTGAGGGTATATATCTAGGAGTACAATTGCAGGGTCATATAGTAATGCTCTGTTTAACTTTCTGAGATAGAGGCCCTTGTTCTTAAAGGAAGAATATGTCCACTATGGGATACAAATCCCATTAAACTTTAAGTCATGGGTTCCACCTAGTCATTTGGAACTCTTTGTGCTAGGAGACCAACAGGCAAGTGATGGAGCACCCTGGCAAAGATATTGAATTCTGATCATCAGAAGTTGGGGATGCTGCTATGGAATGGGGACAGGGAAGAATATATTTGGTACTGGGATAATTCACTGAGGTGTCACTTTGTGTTCTCTTGTTTAATCTTGATGGCATATGGATAATTGCAACAGCCATGACCTGATAAATGCACCATGTCTCTCAGAGTCACTTGACCAGCTAAACCACCAAGACCAGTAGAGTGCTAATCAATAGGGAGCCATAATAGAGGACAATGAGGAGAATTACTTTGGCCTTGAAATTATAGTCTAATCCCTAACCTTCTACAGGAAGAGAAACCAACTAGATTCCTGATGAAGCTATTTATAGAATTGTATTTATGAAGAAATTTGTGAAGCTGAATGGCATAAAGGGTAAACTATAGTGGTCCACCCCATACTCCATGGGGTGCCACTCAGATCCCCCCTTCAGGATTGAAGAATTTTTTTTCCCAGTGGCTTAGGAATGTTGACAGCTAACAGCATTCAACTGAAAAGAGCCTCCTTGCCTGTCACCCCTTCTTCCCAGAGGTATCCCACATCCAATTCCTGGCTGGAGCCAAAATGGCCCTGGCCTCTCCAAACTCCCTGTTGGATGGCTGAGTTTTTTGTGTTACTGCATCACAATTCAGCTCCTCCCTTTGCCGAATCCCACTTCCTTCACTTATAGGTGTTGATCCCTAAGGCTTATTCTACTAAACTTATCCATTAGGCACTAAAAAACATTTTTTAAGTATTTTTTCTTTATTGATTTTAGAGAGAGATGAAAGGAAAGAGAGAGAGAGAAACATCGATGAGAGAGAACATCGATTGGCTGCCTCTTGCATGCCCCCCATTGGGGATTGGGCCCACAACCTGGGCATGTGCCCTGACCGAGAATCAAACCAGCGGCTTCTTGGTGCATGAGTTGATACTCAACAAGTGAGCCAGCCAGGCTCCATTAGGCATTTGAATCTCCTTCTTAGAGTTGCAATATGAGTGCCGAGAGTCTATGCAGTTTGTGTTGGGTCAATCAAAACCAAATATTCCAATCATGTGGGTTAATGAGTCCATGGCACTCTGAACTGGTTAAACAACATTTAGAAGATTGTATTCTGTTTAGGGCCTCACATTAAAAAATTTTTTTTCTTTATTGATGTAGAGAGAGAGAAATGGAGAGGGAGAGAGATAGAAACATCAATGAGAGAGAACATTGATTGGCTGCCTCCTGCATGCCCCTCACTGGGGATTTGACGCACAACCTGGGCATACGCCCTGACAGGGAATTGAACTGGTGACCTCTTGGTGCACGGATCACCAGTTCAATTCCACTGAGTCACACTGGCTGGGCAAGGGCTTCACATTTTAAAAGAAACACTAACAATATGGCTACATCCAGAAGAAAGCAACCAAGATGGAGAGTGTAAGAAAATGTTACTTTAAGTAGAAATATAGGGATTGAAACCTTAGAGAACTGTTTTAATTCTACAAAGGCAGTCATTGGGAAGATGGAACAGAGGTTTCTGTGCTAAAGGACAGAATAGGAACCAAAAGATGAATTTTATAGGAAGGCAGATTTTGGCTTAAAGGAGGGAGAAATCCTTTGAAGGATAACCTGTCACATGTCTTGGGAAGAAGTGAGCCAGCTCCTTAATACAGCTGGGTGCTCATGGGTCAGAGATGTTAGAGAGAATTTCTACAATAACTAGGGACTGGGCTAAAGTTCCTTTCAACTCTCAAAGCCCATGATGATAAGTTGTGATAAACTGCATGCTTTTTAAAGGGCTTGAATATGGAATCTGCTCAAAGCATAATGCACAACAATTATATCAGTTTTTCTCATAGGGAAAAACACTGTCTTCCACCTTAGTCAGTGGAGTGGTGCTACATGGGGTAGGGAACTGCATGATCTTCCCTCTTAGCTTTCCTCAGCCCTAGTGAGTTTGCTGTTGAATCCCACCCCACCCCGGTTAAGGCACAGAGAAACAACTAAGGATTGCCTTTACAGTTTTGATTTTTATAAGCCTGTTTGTAGGTTTTTAGGACCCAGAAATGATTTATAGCCTTCTAGAATTATTTTTAGCTTGTCTTATCATAGTTTAGGAATCCAGACATCACTCATAAAACAGTTGAGCTTCAAGAAGTTTACAGACTTGGCTCAGATAACTACAGGGGCTGAAATCTGACCTCTTATATGCTGACTGACATAGTTTTTGTACATTTCCCTAATTCATCAAGTCCCAAGTTCTCTTCTTTCAGACCACTCTCACCACATTTTAAGAATTGATTTGTGTGTCCCCAAAATATATATTCCAGTCCTAACCCCTGGAACTTGAAATGTGACCTTATTTTGAAATAGTATCTTTGCAGATGTAATCAAGTTAAGATGAGGTCATATTGGACTAGGGCGACACCTAATGCAATGATTTATAAGAAAACATAAATTTGGATACAGACACACAGAGAGAACACAATATGAATACGGAAGCAGGGTTTGGATTTAGGCCGCCACAGGCTAAGGGACATCAAGGGTTGCCAGTAACCACTAGAAGCTAGGAAGAGTCAAAGAAGGAGCTTCGCCTACAGTATTCAGAGAAGGCATGGCCAGGTGAACATCTTGGTTTTGCACTTCAAGCTTCCAGAATAGTCAGAGAATAAGTTTCTGTTGCTTTAAATCACTCAGTTTGTGGTAATTTGAGACAGCAGATCTAGGAAACTAATGCACTATACCCAATGAACGTTTCTCAGGCAGGAAGAGATGGAGTTAGAGCCCTGGCCAGTTTGGCTCCAGTTTGGCTCAGTGAATGTCGACCTGTGGAGCAAAGAATCACGAGTTTGATTCCTAGTCAAAGGCACGTGCCTGGATTGCAGGTTCGATCTCCCACCTTGGTTGGGGTCGTGAGAAAGGCAACCAATCAATGTGTCTCTCTCACATCCATGCTTCTCTGTCTCTCTCTCCCTCCCTCCTTCCCCCTCTATCTAAAAGATCAATGGAAATAGCCTTGGGTAAGGATTAAAAAAAAAGAGATGGAGTAAGAGGAGAGGGTGTTAGGCTCAGACGTCATGAGAAACAAAGATGGAAAGTCTTGAGGAACAGATGTGTTCTGCTCCTCATTCCCTGGCCAGGAGAGAAACAGGGGCCCTTAAATTGCCTTTAGTATCAATATGTATCAGCCATCAGCCTGGTGTTAGATCATGCCTTATTTGGGCACTTGGCTGTGTGAACAGGGAAAGGATGCCCTGTTGGGACTATCCATTTGCTTAACAATCTGACTACAAATTCAGCCAATTATCATTTAGGGAATAAAAGCTAAGAGAGAAATCAGATTTCATGCAGAAGGCTCAACAGACTGCACTAATAACTTGAGACAATTAGAGAATCAGCAAAGAGAAAGGGAGGTGGCCTGTGAACCACAAGGTGTGATAGAAACAGCTGCTTAGAGGAAAAATAATAATACTAATATCAATTATAATAATAATCTCTTATTTAGAGTTTTATAGTTGACAAACACTTCTAGTACATGATGTTACCTGAATTTTCAATGGTTTAGTGAGGAAGGTTAGGCCTTCAGGTCTCCCATTTTACTAAAGAGAAAGTTGAAGTTCATAGAGGTTAAAACGCTTGCTCAAAGTAGTAGGAAGGAAATGGTAAAGATCAGAGCAGAAATAAACGACATAGACACCAAAAAAAAACCAATTCAAAGGATCAATGAAACAAAGGGCTGGTTTTTCGAAAAGATAAACAAGATTGATGGACCCTTAGCTAGACTCACCAAGAAACAAAGAGAGAGAACCCAAATACACAAAATCAGAAATGAAAGAGGAGAGGTAACAACTGACACCATAGAAATACAAAAGATAGTTAACAACTACTATGAACAATTATATGGCAACACATTCTAGAATCTAAGCGGAATGGACAAATTTCTAGAAACACATAGTCTCCCAAAACTGGACCAGGAAGAGGTAGAAAACTTGAACAGACCAATATCAACAGAAGAAATTGAAGATGTAATCAAGACTATCCCAGCAAACAAAAGCCCAGGCCCGGATGGCTTCACAGGGGAGTTTTACCGAACATTCAAAGAAGAACTAACACCCATTCTCCTCAAACTATTCCAATATATTCAAGAAGAAGGAAGACTTCCAAACTCGTTTTATGAAGCCAGCATAATTTTAATTCCAAAACCAGAAAAAAGACACCACAAAGAAAGAAAACTACAGGCCACTATCCGTGATGAACATAGACACCAAAATCCTGAACAAAATACTACTAGCAAATTGGATCCAACAATACACCAAAAAAATTATCCACCATGACCAAGTGGGATTCATCCCAGGGATGCAAGGCTGGTACAATATTTGCAAATCAATAAATGTGACACACCACATAAATAAAATGAAGAATAAAAACCACATGATCATATCAATAGATGCCAAAAAAGCCTTCGACAAAATCCAGCATCCATTTCTGATAAAAATGCTCAGCAATGTGGGCATAGAGGGATCATATCTCGACATAATAAAGGCCATATATAAAAGACCTACAGCCAACATCATACTCAATGGGCAAAAATTAAAAGCATAGCCCTTAAGAACAGGAACAAGGCAAGGATGCCCACTTTCAGCACTCTTATTTAACATAGTACTAGAAGTCTTAGCCACAGCAATCAGACAGGAAGAAAAAATAAAAGGGATCCAAATGAGAAAGGAGGAAGTGAAACTGTCATTATTTGCAGATGGCATGATACATAGAAAACCCCAAAGACTTCATCAAAAAGTTACTAGACTTAATAAATGAATTTGGAAAAGTAGCAGGATACAAAATTAACATCAAGAAATCGATGGCATTCTTATACACCAATGATGAACTCACAGAAAGAGAAACTAAGAAAACAATCCCATTCACTATTGTGGCAAAAATATTAAGATACCTAAGAATAAACTTAACCAAAGAAATAAAGGACCTATTTGCAGAAAACTACAGGACATTGAAAAAAAATAGAGGAAGATTTTAAAAAGTGGAAGCAAATACCCTGTTCATGGATTGGAAGAATTAACATCATTAAAATGTCCACACTACCCAAAGCAATCTATAGATTCAATGCAATCCCCATCAAAATACCAACAGCATACTTCACAGAATTAGAACAAGTACTTCAAAAGTTCATATGGAACCAAAAAAGACCTTGAATATCCACAGCAATCTTGAAAAAGAAGAACAAAGTTGGAGGGATCACATTACCAGATTTCAGGTTATACTACAAAGCCACTGTAATCAAACAGCCTGGTATTGGCACAAGAACAGGCATATAGACCAGTGGAACAGAACAGAGAACCCAGAAATGGACCCAAGGCAATATGCTCAGTTAATATTTGACAAAGGTGGCAAGAGCATACAGTGGAGTGAAGACAGCCTCTTTAATAAATGGTGCTCGGAAAATTGGACAGCTACATGCAGAAAAATGAAACTAGACCATCAACTTATACCCTACACAAGAATAAACTCAAAATAAATAAAAGACTTAAATGTGACTCATGAATCCATAAAAATCCTAGAAGAAACTGTAGGCAACAAAATCTCAGACATTATACGCAGCAGAATTTTCACTGATAAATCACCTAAGGCAATAGAAACAAAGGAGAAAATGAACACATGGGACTACATCAAAGTCAAAAGCTTCTGTACCGAGAAAGATACAATCATCAAAACGGAAAGGCAACCCACTATATGGAAGAGCATAATTGCCAATGATATGTCAGATAAGGGGTTAATTTCCAATATATATAGAGTGCTCATACAACTCCACAAAAGGAAGACAAAGAACCCAATTAAAAAATGGGCAGAAGAACTAGATAGACACCTCTCCAAACAGGACATACAAATGGCTAAGAGACATATGAAGAAATGTTCAATATCACTAATCATCAGAGAGATGCAAATTAAAACAATGAAGTATCACCTCACACCTGTCAGAATGGCCGCCATCAATAAATCATCAAACAACAAGTGTTGGTGAGGGTGTGGAGAAAAGGGGACTCTAGTGCACTGCTGGTAGGAATGCAGACTGGTGCAGCCACTATGGAAAACAATATGGTGGAAAACAAATTAAAAATTGAACTGCCATTTGACCCAGTGATCCCACTTCTGGAATATAGCCTAAGAAGCCTGAAACACCAATCAGAAAGAATATATGCACCCCTATATTCATAGCAGCGCTATTTACAATAGCTAAGATCTGGAAACAGCCCAAGTGTCCATCAGTAGACGAATGGGTAAAAAAGCAGTGGTACATATACACAATGGAGTACTATGCAGCTGTAATAAAGAAAGATCTCTTATCCTTTGAGACTACATGGAGGGACCTGGAAAGTATCATCTTAAGTGAAACAAGCCAAACAGAGAAAGACAAGTATCATATGATCTCATCTATTTGTGGAATATAATGAACGTAACAGTCTGAGAAATGGGGTAGTCTCAGAGACGTGGAAGTGGGGTACTGACTGACAATCCCCAGAAGAGGGGGTGGTGGGGGAGAGATACATGCACAGAACTTATATGCATGTATACATGAACAATGGAGATGGACAACAAAGCTGGGGACAGGTCAGGGAGGGAGGGGGAGGGGCAATCAGTGGGGGGAAAAAGGAGAAACATCTGTAACAAAAATTAATTAATAAAAAAATAAAATATAAATTAAAAAAAAACACACTTGCTCAAGGTCACTTGTCCATGTTAGTCCTAGAACTCCAGCCCTTGACTTATTTCTGCCCATTGTCTTTTCTATACAGAGGTTCAGCTCAGCTCCCTCCCAGGGAACATCCATCCTCAGAGGCCTACACCCAGCTCCCTCTCCTCCCAGTACTCAGCAGACTCTGCACAGAGCAGGGACTTGATGCACAGTGGTGGAAACTGGACGATTAATTGAGGTGAGAGTGGGTGGAGCAAGAGGTCCCAGGTTTTGTGCTTGGCACAGGCTCCCAGTTTCTGCCTCCGCCAGTGTGTGATATAGAGCTGAGCTGACACCGGCATTACCCTCAACTGAGTCTCTGTGTCAGGAGGTAGCCATGGAAACTCACTCCCTTCTTGATGAGGAGAGACTTAGGTAGAAAGGAGGAATCAAGTTAATTGCCTGTCATCCCCTCTCTGCTCTCTGTGTTGATTCAAATTAAGCTTTCTCAGTTTCCTGATGTCAGCAGAAACTAAAGAACCAAAGCATAGGCCTGGAAGTCAGGACCTCCAGGAAATAGGCAGTTCTGAGAGAATCCCTTAACCTTTTTGCCTCTCTGCTTAGTTCTGACCCACACATTCAGGAAAACAAATTTCTTTGCTTGACTGCCCTTGATCTCAGACCGAAACTCTCGGAACTGTCTTAATTTTGACCATCTATGATTCTACCTTCATTCAAGTAGCCATTCCCCATCTTGTAGCAAAAGAAGAATTGAAATTGAATTTTGAATTTGTTGAAATTCACTGTACTCAGAAAGAAGTAATTCAGTAAGTCAGTGATGTTCTATAATGTGTGCTGCCCACGTGGAGGGAAGTGGAGGCGAGATCTAGACGTCTTCTGTGAGACGCATTACCACCAGCGCAGTCGGAATCTGAGCAAAGCTGGAGGAAGTCTCCACAGATAAGGCCCATTCCTTTCCTACCTTATCCCTAGGATCCCTTCTCTGTGGCCTGATGGGCTTATTTGGGACTCCTTGCATACTCCTTGCTTGTTTTATCATTAGCTCTTTAGAGGTTTCCTATGCCTGGAACACCCCTACTACTCTTTAATGATGTTTCAATCCTGACAAGGCTTGTCTGGGAAGCTTTCTCAAGGCTGAATATGCGACTTCCAAACACCATGAATTCCCTTTACTATTGACATGTCATCACCATGCACATGAATCCTATCTCCCCCATGGGGTCAAGGACTATGTCTTCTTCAGTCATGTTTCCTAGCACTAAGCACTTGCCTGGCACATAGAAGGCAACCAGTCAACATTAACTGAATACGTGATTGATTTAATAAATGAATAATGGAGTTTTGGAGCATGGTGTCCTGGAAGAAGGAAATATTGCCTTAAAGTCTCAAATTGAAAGTTGTTTGTCATCTATTTGGATTTCCATACTATTCGCATTTCACTCAAATAGTATAGGTAGATATGACGCTACACTGGGCCCCAGACTTGGTTTGCCCCAAGAACTTTGCTCTGCTTCATTCAGGCCAACATCTCTCCTGGAATTTTTGACCTTGTTGACTCTGTGAGTAGTGAGCCCTGAGGTTGGGTTTGCTGGATCATGTAGAAACTGTAGAGACAGAGGAGGCAGAATGTAGAATCCTAGGATGAGTTGGCTGAAGTGAATTCCCCTGGGAGATTCTTCCTGGACAAGAAGGAAATTCTGGGAAGGGAATGTTGTCTCCTAATTGACACTGTCTAGGGAAAAAGTACTTCTCAGTTTATGCTTGAGGTGACAATATGACTTTCTCCTTCCATTTGTACGGAGTTCATAGTTTTTATAGGCTCTCAGGAGAAGCGCTGAACTAGAATTCAGCAGATTTGAGTGTTTGTCTGTGGTTAGCCAGCACGAAACACCAGTTTTAGCCCTCAGTTTCCTTTTCTGTAAATGAAGAAGAGGATAAAACCAAATACTCCCTTAGGACTGTCCCATGATTTTATATTTTTTTAATTTTTTTTTTATCCTCACCCGAGGATATTTTTCCATTTTTTGTACAGATAGAGTGGGAGGGAGAGGGAGGAAGGGAGAGAGAGAGAAACATCGACGTGAAGGGACACATCGAGTGGCTGCCACCCGCACGACCAACCAGGGCCGGGGACAAACTGCAACCGAAGTACGTGCCCTTAGCGGGAACCGAACCCGGGTCTCTCCGGACCGCAGGCCGACACTCTAACCGCTGAGCCAAACCGGCCAGGGCCCATGATTTTATAAAAATAGATTATGGATTTCCCATTTGACTGTTTCAGAAATTGAACTTGGCAGGAGGGGAGAGTAGTGTCTTGATGTGAGTTCTTAGGAGCGCTAGAGGGGGAGGTGGGTGGAATAAAGTGGGGCTCTCCCAGGGATCTTGTTCCACCTTTTTCTTTCTTTTTTTCCCCCCCACATCATATTTTTACTTTTATAGATTTTATTTTTTTCTTTGATAGATTTTTTATTCTTCTATTATTAATTATTGTATTATTTTTCATACAAATATATATACACACACTGTATATATTTTATAGAAAATATAATTGACATTTTGCTTGACTTTTAAATTAATTTATTTTTGTTACAGATGTTTCTCCTTTTTTCCCCATTGACACCCTCCTTCCCATACCCCCCACCCTGTCCCCAGCTTTGTTGTTCGTGTCTATTGGTTATATGTACATGCATATAAGTTCTGTGGTTTATCTCTTCCTTCCCCCCATCCCCTCTTTTGAGGGTTGTCAGTCTGTACCCTACTTCCACGTCTCTGGGTCTACCTGTTCTTCAGACTGTTATGTTCATTATATTCCACAAATTCTTCCCACCTGTTTCTTCCCACCCCTTTAACTCTCTGGAGGGAGGAAGTGGTTAATTGCATGGGCTTGGGAATTGGATAGAAATATATTTGACTTGGGGCAAATTTTTAAACTTCCCTTTGTCTCAGTTTCTTCATCTACAAATAGAGTTTATCTTACTAAGGTTATCATTAGGGTTAAATGACTTGATGTAAAGAGAGAATACAAAATATTTGTTATCATTCCTCACAAATATATTAATACTCATGCGGTTTTTGTTTCTATCCCAGAGTTCTAATTTTGACATGGAATTCTGTGATCTTTACCCCACTGTCCAACCTGTTTGCTGTTGATTTTACATGGAAAAACTTAGAAATCATGTACTTACACTTCTTCAGATATTTAATAATCTCAGTCCCCAGTTCTGCTTTCACCATAAACCTACTGAGTTAAATGGCACAAGGTACAAGAACTAGTAGACAGAATACTGAGTTACAATATAAACACTGTTATAGACAATAACATTTTAAAATGTTGGCATTAAAAGCACTTAGGGCCTGGCTGGTGTGGCTTAATCATCCCAGGGATTAAGAGGTCCCAGTTTGATTCTCAGTCAGGGCACATGCTTGGGATGCGGGCTCCATCCCCAGCAGGAGATGTGCAGGAAACAGCCAATCGATATTTCCCTCTCACATGGATGTTTCTATCTCTCACTCCCTTCTTCTCTCTCTCTAAAAATTCAATAAAAACATGTATTAAAAAAAGCACTTAGGAGTAACAGGTAACTGACTCACCAAGGGTAAGCATTTCCTTCTTATGAACTGTACACTTAAGAGCTAGAGGAGTGGGAAAAAGGACACCTTGAATTCCTTGTAAATTTCTTGTGCACCTCAAAGTGTAATAGCATTGCAGTAGGTATGTCATGCCTTTGCACTAATAGCTAACAGTCAATTTATTGAGGTTCAGGATGATAACATTTCATAAATTATTCACAAATTGTATATTAATCTTGTAATCAATAAGAAATAGCTTCTGAAGGTGAAAAGGTAAGTGATGAGAATATTTAAGCTCCTTCTAAATGCAATTTTTAATGACATTTACACATTATTTTTATATACCTTTAATCTCAGTTGTTGGAATGGTGATGTTTAGGCTCTGTGATAGGACTATCCAAAGACTGTCCATTTGATGGCTTTGGACAGCCACCCTGCCTGGTGCCCTCCGTTCTGAGGTCCTCTGGCAGTCCAGGTGAGTCCCTTACCACCCTTCAACAAGTAAATGAGCAAACATAGGAGCAGGTAGTGAGCTCCTTGAGGGCAGGATCTGCCTTATTCATTGTCATGTATCTGGAACCTGGGAGGTGACAGGCACTTTGCAGACACTTAATGAGTTTTAGGGTCTGAAAGTATTGGCTCTCTGTTAAACAGGAGATGGAGATGTCTGGGTAGGAAAACCTTATAGAATTATGAAAAGCATATCTAAGGCATATTCTAAACCACAAGGTTCAGGAGTGACATTATAGCCTGGCTGATGTGGCTCAGTGGTTGAGCATCGACCCATGCACCAAGAGGCCGCCGGTTTGATTCCCGGTCAGGGCACATGCCCAGGTTGTGGGCTTAATACCCATTGTGGGGCATGTAGGAGAAGGCCAATTGATGTTCTCTCTCATCGATGTTTCTATCTCTCTCTCCCTCTCCCTCCCTCTCTCTCTCTCTCTCTCTAATATCAATAAAGAAAAAATTTTTTTAGAAAAGTGATACTATAGTGGGAATTGTCATTCCTTCTTCACTGAACACCCCCATCTTGAATTACTCTCGAGTGGAGACTGTGTATAAGGGGATGAACTCAAAGGGCCTTCTGAGCTAGAGCTATAATACAAGGGGTAGCGAGGTTTGAAATGAAGCCTAGGTCCCAATGTGGGACAATGTCTCTTCTTCAGGGTGAGTGATGTCCCTCACCAAATGTAGCCAATCAGATTCCACGAAGAGGTAGCAGCATTGGCCTTGCCATTATATTTTCTGATACAATAAATGAAAGGAATAACCAAAAATGAGTAGGCCCACATAAGTACAAGCTTAGCCTGACAGTTAATTAGAGGTTTGAAGGAAGAGAAACTATCTGTTTTTGCAAGATGGCCTACTGGCTGAGATTTCAAGGACTCCTGGAAAGTGGAGAATGATATCTGTTCATTTTTCCTTCAGTGTAATGAATCATGCCTCCGATAATGATTTTGTATATGTGTAGAATCATGTTTTGTCAGCTTCTTTAGGAATTATTGCTTATCACTCAGGGGCCCTCCAAACCATTTAAAGATTGCCAAGATGAAGTCAGATTTTAGCTGGGGAGGTGGAACATTCTGTTTTGGAGGAAGCAGTTGGTTACACCTGCCACTCAGAGACATCCTGGCTCCAGCGATCTTCTTCCTACCACACGCCAGAGGTCGTGGCGCAGTCTTTATGAGCAGGCCCTGGCCAGTGGCCCAACGCATGGCAGGTGAGGGTGGACACAGGAAGTGTTCTCTCCTCTCCTTCAACAAGACAGGATCTTGAGGAAGGCTTTGCGGAACTCAATGTTGAAGGTGGTATAGATCACAGGGTTGAGGGCGCTGTTTACGTAACCCAGCCACGTAGTGGCTCTGTAAAGCTTTGGAGACACGTGGCATGCTGGGCAGTGGGTATTGAGAACGTGGGTCAAAAAGAAGGGCAGCCAACAGACAATGAAGGTCCCTAGGGAGCAAAGGAAGAGGCTCGTTTACTCGTTTGTTATAACGTGAAAATGACTCATGCTTGTTTCCTCATACTTGCTACTATGCCGGAAGTTTTACATACCCATTTAATTTTTAAACCAACCCTATGAAGTAGGTAAGTAGGTGTGATTAGCCACTATTTTCTTTTTCTTTCTTTTTTTTTTTTTTTGATAAGAGAACATCAAAATGCCTTTGATTCATCTTAGGCCTTTGTTTCTACATCAATTTTCTAGTTTGATCTTTAGATAGTGCTTTACTAGTTTTTTCTCTACTTCTCAATTTAAAACAATTATTTATTTAATGTCTAGCCATCAAGACATGATCTTAGGCACTGACAGAAAAGAAGGCCCTAAAGATTCAATTGACACAATTCCTGCTTTTGAGGGGATTACATCTAGGGGGTCCCATAAAGTCCCCGAGGTATGAAAATGTAAGGTGATAATAAAGAGGATGAATTTCCTTCACTAACTCTATATGGTGCCTCTGACTTATCAAAATTTTAATTTAAATAAATTAATATATATTTAATAAGTTATATTTTTCCACTATAAAAATTAGCTCTGATTTTAAACATCATAGAAAACTTGGTAAATGCAGAAAAACAGAAAGAAGAAAAATAACCACCCATCACTCAAAGTCAATCACTTTTGACATCATGGTGAATTAATTTTCAGGGTTTTTTTTCTTTCCCCTCTGTATTTAAAATAATCTAGATGTTATCATACCACATGACTGTAGTTTTATGCATCCACTCCCTTCTTTTACTTAATATTTTAGAGTAGCCATTGATTAAATATCTGGTATGTGCCATACATTTTACTTAATCATCATCTTACTTACTATTTGCTTTATCCATTATTATAAGACCATGTGATAGGCAACAAAATACAAGGGATAAACACATCTCAATCAGGTGATGTGCTGAGTTTCATATTGCATAAGTTTCGGTTTAGGTCTTGTGGTTTGCACCAGTTAACATTCATACACAAACCCTTTTCAGTTGCATTATACACATTTATAAATATTAAAGTCATTGGATTTCCAATTTCTGTCAAATATGGTTTCCTCAACCCTCTGCCAGCTGCACTGAGCTCAATCTAACCCAACTCAATCTAACCCGACTCAGTTCAACCTGATCCGAACTCACCAAGCACAATGGCCAGCATCTGCGTTGCCTTCTTCTCCCGAAGTGGCACTCCCCGAGGTGGCAAGGGCCCCAGCTTCAGGGATGTCGACAACCTGCCGTTACTGAGTTTTCGAACCTCTAAGCTGAGCTTGGGTCCCATGGCGGGGCTGAGGGAGTGCTGCGTGCTCCCTTCCTTTTTCAGCTCTCCTTCCTCTTGGAAGCCCGGCGGCCCAAAGGCAGTATCTTGGCAGATGCTATAGTAACGCCTCAGCTCCATGTGTGCCCGGCCAGGGGAGAGGGGCTGCAGGTGTGACAAGAGAGGGTCCTGACATTTCTGGGGCTATTGTTTATCTCCTGAGTGCTCCTGAAAGGAAAAGGGAAAGCAGCAAAGACAGGGGATCCAACCTGGTGTAAAACCTGTAGAGGGCGGATCTGAGGGCAGTGGGACCACGGGAAGTGAAGGTAAGTGAAATCTGCTTTGACGTTACACTAGAAAGAACGTACTACATGTGCAATGTTTGAGAATCACAATAATCCCCGGAGAGGAGGCAGGCACAGGATTCTATCCTGGCTCTTAAAGTTAGAATGGCTTCGATATACAGAGGAACATGTGAAGCAACACCACTGGGATGTAAGCAGCAAACACCTTAGGACAAACCACTCAGTTCCTCCAACACATAAGTTGCAGAGACAACAACACTTACCAGTTGCAAAATATGGGTCTTATTTTAATTTTGAATCAAATAAACCAACTGTAGAAAATGTAGGAGACAATTGAGAAAATGTGCATGTTGAGTATTTAATATTAAGGAAATGGGGATATTAATTTCTTTAGCTTGATGTGGTATTGTGAATATGTATTTTATAAAAGAGTTCATATTCTTTAGAGAGTCTTACGGAAATATTTTTGGTTGAAATGCTATAACATTTGGGATTTGCTTCATAATGATCCAGTGGGTATATGTGAATGTAGGTGCGGGTATAGATGAAATACTATTGGCCATGAGTTGATCATTATTGAAACTGAATGATAGCTAATGAAGGATTGGTTATGTTTATTTTTTTCTTTTTTCTTTTTGAAGTTTTTCCCAATAAAAAGTTAAAAGAATAAAGGAAAACCCAGGATTTTTATCTCAGCTTTTCTCCTTAGTAGATGTATCTTTGGGCAAGTTAATTAAATGTCTCTAAGCCTCATTGTAAAACAAAAAAGAAATTGGGAGAAAATGGCTTTTGAATGAGTAGACTCAGAGTGGAACACTGAAAATATGTGGATATTTCTGGTATTTGGAGGGGATGTGTGTGTGCTCAACATCTGAGCTTTCCATGTTTGAAGAATCAGACACTGTTCATCACAGTAGCAGGCGGAACTCTTCTACTCCCACAACTGAAGACATCAGCCAGACACTCACTCTCCCCAACCTCCCCACCTGGCAGCTGGAACTCTGGAACGTGAGCCACGCCCAGCCAGTTGGAGATTCCCACCGAAGACCTTGAGTTGGAGCTTGTAAAGCAGGGAGACTTCACAATTCTCTAGCAGCGGTGGCATCAATGTCCAGTGTCCTAGGTTTTCTAACCAGATTCTTCCTTAGGTGTGAACAGCATCTTCTAAAGCTGTTCTTCAGCCTTCTCACTGAGTCTGAGCTACTTGATACCCTTCCAGTAAATTCCTTTTTCTACATAAGTTAGTGTCAGCAACCAGGAACCCTCACTCTCTCTCCTTAGGTCAAGGAATCACAATCCTCCAGACATACAGTGCTGGTGCACTGCATACACTCAGAAACGCTGTTGGATGAATCAGTGCAAGGGACCTTCAAGATGATATAATATTTTAAAACTGTGTTCCACAGAGGCATCCATAGGGATTCTAGCATAACACATTTAAAATTTTTTAAATTTCATTTTTATGTTTTTTTCTACTAATTAATGTAAGCATATTATGTTTTATCTGAATGAGCATGATTATGTTTATGATTGTGCTGGCATCTAGTGATTTTTTAAAAGTGACAATATTTAACTTCTAAAGCTTTATTTCTGAATCTAGGGGGCTGGGGACACATTCTTGGGAACGCTTAGGAAATCTCAAATTTGAGAACTCTGACCTAGCGTACCTTGTCTCCATTTTACAAATATGGAAATTCAGTCCTATAGAAGGAACCTGATTCCTTTAAGATTATATATTGGTGAGTGTATTCTTCAGCTCTGCAAGCTCTAATCACTACCTCCAAGACAAACATAAGGATGCACTGGATTTCTTCGGGTCTGGCTGGCAGAGCGTCTGTTCTCAGGTGGCAGGACAGGACCCGTTTCTCCACATTCCTGGCCATGCCAGACTCCTGGTTCTCTAGTGGTGTAAACAACCAAGTCACCTGAGCATATTGATCTTCCTCTTCTCATAACCTCAAAGGCATTTAATATTTGGGTACTCAGTTGTCTTCACCTCACATCTTACAACTGAGCAACCAAGTGGATACTCTAATATCCACTTTTTCTCCTTATAGCCTTGGCACCTCCTCTGACTTTGGATCTGCTATAGGCAACCTTAAACCTCTTATCTATGTATATAGTGTGTCCCCCTCCCCCCACCGAATATGTATACACAGCTTGGAATAATTATAAAGCTAGTGTTTACTAAAATACATTTCATTTTCAAAACATAATAGAATCTACAGACACACTGTATACATTTTTTGAGGACAACCTGTATGTGTGTGTGTGTGTGTGTATATGTATATGTGTATATGTATATATATGTGTGTGTGTATATATATATATATAAAACAAACATATATATATTTTTACTCATTTATAGCAAGAGTCTCTGCTACACCGGCTTGTGTAAAAGATCATTAATTAACTATACAAAGGTTGACAAGGCTCAGACCTTTCTCATTATGGGTTTTTGAAACTTTATTCCCAATATTTAATTGGCTGTGGAGTTTTGGGAGAGGACTACTGGTCTTATATTTAACACTTTCAGGATCCATTTGGCACTTGGCTTGCTTAGGGAGGCAGGGCTGGCTTGAATTGGAAGGATAAAGGTCAGGATGACAGTGACATTGTCTTGCTTTCACCCATATTAAATGGCAAACAGGGCACTCAAGGTCTCACATTAGCCTCCCCTTCTCTGCTTTCCTTGGCTCTGCTCATGTGTGTTTTATTGATGCTCAGTTCCCTCTAATGCAGGTGGCTCTGCATGGCATCCTCATACCACATCCAAGAGTCTTTGGCTCCAGTCATTGGGATCTTTCCCAATAGTCATATGTGTTTTGAATATCATTTGGTGATTTCTATTCTGAAGCTCAAATCAAGCAGGATCTCAGATCTGTTCTATATTGTAGATACATGTGTGGGATTGGGGCTAGATCCTATTTGGGGATGGAAATGGAATCAAGTCCAGCCAGCATCTTTGAGAAAAGGTCTCTTATTCTTTTCCTATAATTAAAGACATGTTTGCTTACCATTTTCCCTGTGGCATCTGATGGAAATCTGGCCCTTAGTGAAAATTGCCGAATGGGGTACAGCCGAAGACAGGAAGACTAGGGTGAATTGAAGGAGAAATAGTTGTGGGTTAAGCTCTACAGAGTTGAGCCATACAGATGACAATGCTTTAAATACACTATGTTTGTATTCTCATCCTCCAGTGCTGACCTCCTATTTCAGGAGGACCAATATTCTTGTTCTACCCAAGCCTCAGGACTTCAACTTGGAGAGTTTGCACTCACTCAGATTGATCTAGACATTCAAAGATCAAATGCAGTTCTTACTTTGTCTCTCAACCCCTTTCCTGAGCATATTGAACTCTCTCTTCTCATTACCTCAAAGATATTTGGGTGCTCAACTGTCTTCATCTCACATTTCACAAACATCCCATTCAGTTGGGGAGTGTGCATTATTTGCTTGTTTAGAGTCCAAGCTCCATGAAGGTAGAGGCTGAATAATATTCTTGCCATTCCATCCCTAAAAGATTGCAAGTGATTGGTATTTATCCATCCATGCTTCAAGTACATCATGGGTAAATTACTAGGACAATGGGCACTGGGATAAGCAGAATTTAAAACCCAAGAAATTGGAACATCACTGTTGAGGCAATAACCTTTCTTTTCACAGCCTAACAAGACCCAAAAATACCTCATCAGCATTCTGTTTCACCAGCTCATCAATGCCTTGATATAGGGACTGATCTAGTAAGGACAAGAGATTTAGATGGACCCCAGTGATTTTTGGAATAAGTGATCTGGCCAAAAAGTCAGTCTTGGGAACCTGTCACACTAAAACTTTAAACCCTGTAGGACATTTGAACTTGTGGCCATTTGGGGACAATGAAAGACTTTGAAGGGAAGCAGAACACGCCCAGTAACTATCTTATCATCTTGCCAAATAAGATGTGTCCCTAGAACTTTTTGGATTGGATTTGCTACCTCTGAAGTAGAGCCAATACCAGCAGACTAGAAGGTGGGGGCAGATGTGTGCCTCCGATGTGGCAGTTCAGGTAAAAACATGCACTGCCGGACACAAGGCTGGGGTGCTGTCTTCCCTCTGCCCCTCCCGGGTGCTTACTTGTTGAGGGAAGCTGGGCCTGACACTGATGCACTGGCTGTTCTGTCGAGTGAGAATCCGTTTTTGTCTCCTCTGTCTCAGTACCACATAGATCCTGGCATAGACGAGGACAGTCACTCCGAAGGGCAGGTAGAAGGACACCACTGAAGAGTAGATCACAAAATCAGGGTTGGAGATGGAGCAGACCCTGGGGTCTCCTGTGAGTGAGAGAAAAGGAGAAAGCAAAAACAGTTTGCCAAATATGAGACCTCAGTGGGGAGCACATGTGGTGTCTGCACCGTCTAATCCACATGGAGCTTCGAGAAGCAAGGATTCCTGGTCCCACCTACACCCTCATCATGCCCCAGTTCACATGCTGCCTCCATCCGTGGAGGCTTGCTTGAGTTTCTCATTCACGGCAACTCTTTATTCCTCTGTGGCCCGCAGCCCTTTCCTTTGCCTCTGTTGTGTAGTTAGCACCCGGGTCCTGATTGTTAAGTCGTGAGGGTGGGCAATGCCATCTCAGACACCTGTGATGTCAGCTCGCTGAGGGTAGGAGGTCTCATTCAGCTTCGTGTTGCTCACAGTTCACTTAAAAAGAAAATGTACCGATGATTACATGCCAGACACTGCTCTACACTGGGGCTGCGAAGAGGCACGACACCGTCTGCCTTGAAAAAGCTCACAGTCTAGACAGACAGATGATCCCTTCCATATGCTGTGCTAAGTGCCGCAGAGGAATTCCGCCCGGGAGTCCGGGTCCAGTGGCACTGAGCAAGAGCCCAGGGGCTCGTGGGAGGGATGCAGCCCCAGGAAGGGGCCTGCCGAGTGGAGGCCTGGAAGGATTGTTGGGTGCACTGAATGGAGGAAGCCTTCTTCGCTAAGAATGCCACATCTCCATTTTGAATCTGGAATATGGGGCAGGTCGTGGCTGCATATGAGACAGGCATTTGGTTTTTCAAGGAGTTCCAGCCATGGTCAGGGGTGAGATGGGAAGAGGGCCAGTAAGGATAGAGTCATTGTGGAAATGCGAATTGAGGAGGGTCCTCGTCCCTGCTCTGTGTCCTGAATGCTCCTGCCACGCCTCCTTAGGAGGGCCTTGTAGCTTTGCCTGGTCACTGGCAGATGTTGTGATTCCTCTAATGCTCGGGAGAGGACCTGAAATGTGCCCTTCTTGAAAGGGAAACAGGAAACAAACTAATATCTTCCAGGTGATATGCCAAGGGCTTTAAGCACATTACCTTACCTAATCGTTATGACAGCATTATGTGACACAGGTACAATTACTGACTCTATTCTCAGATGAGCAGACTAAGTGAGGCTCAGAGAGGTTTAGTAAGTGGCCCAACATTGCACAGCCTGAATGGGATGGAGACCAGATATGTTCCTCCAGCCACTTGGACCCCAAAACCAATGTTCTTTCTGTGATTTTGACACACCACCCCCTCTACCTGCAGGACGTGGCACACCGACACTTTGTTCAGTATTGTCAGCAACAGCTGTTGGTACACCGGGCCAACTTTCATAAGGAGTTGGGAGTTTTCCAACCCAAAATCTGGTCTCAGAAGATATAGGCTCAGGTGTGAGTTGGTAGGGAGAGGGCTATGGCCACACGGCCCCCTCACTCTGCTTGTTGGTCTCTGGGGTAGCAGAGGCCAGGCAGCCTGAGGTGTGAGACCAGGTTTGCCATTTATTATCTGTGTGATCTTGGGCAAATTACCTAACTACACCAAGCCTCCGCTTCATTATCTATAAAAGAAAGATAAAAATATTGTGTCATATAGTGGAAACGAGGTTAAATGGCAGCTATTATCATTCTTTACTCTTATTATTTCATTTTTACCTCCTCTGAGCTTTTTACACTGAAAAGGGATGGTATCATTTGGAATGGAAATTTGGGGAGAGACTTACAGGGAGCAATATTTGTGGGAGAAGGCAGGGAGGAACAGTTAAGGATGAAAACAAGGACAAAGAGTGTGCTCAGAGCTCAGTGAGGATTTTAATGCCAGCAGGGCTGCCAGAACCTTTATGAGCTCCTCCCACCTTCTCTGGTTCCCTCGAGGAGGGGTCAAGTGCAGGTCAAATTAATACCATCCTACCAAAGCTGGTGTCAGCATTCTTTAGGAAATGGCTCATAAAGCTTTGAGCAGTGGCCACAAATTGGCATCATCTAGTCCCTGAGGGGGACAGGGTTAGAGGCAGGAATAGCACGGCTGTAGGTGGTCTTTCTGAATCTGTCAGAAGCCATGTTAGCCATCGTCAGCGCCTCCCCTGAAGTCAGCCCCCCCCTGCCACCAGCGTCTGACCATGATGTAAATGCCTCCTAAAATGACAGGCTCCTCAGCACACTTTGCCGGTGAGAAGTGGGCCAGAGGGGTGACAGAGCTACGTGCCTGCTGTTCATCTTGTTCCATTGGTGGTGACCCAGATGGTTCCCATTTGTCCCTCTAGATATACCTTCTTCCCTTCTCTACCCTCTTCTGGGTTCTGGGAGGCTGAACTCTAAGTTCTATATATTAACTACTACTTTTCAAAAGCCAGGAGCAAAAGTGGGTACAGTGTGCTTTTATTTGTGTAAAATGGACACACACACACGTGTGTGTGTGCATGCATGCCCGAGTGTATGTACTTGTTTCAAGTATTATTCTTGAAGAATATTAGTGTTTGCTTCTAGGGAGGGGGATGGAGGAATCAGCAATCTAGGGTAGAAGGGAGAGCTACATGTGAGTACATATATGTATCTCATCACACCTTATGTTTTATCATGTGAAGATATTTATTTTCCCAGTAAAATATTGAAAGCTTATGTATGAGAAGCAGAGCATGAAGAGAGAGCATGTAGTGATTTCAGGATCACTGATCAATGAAGCCCCTTATATACAATCACGGAACCTACATCATCATCCTGTCTTTCCTCCCCTAAGTAACTGCTGCCTGTCCTTAGACCACGTTCTGCAGCCTCTCCCAGACTCCTGTGAAGATGTCAGCAGGCAGAGTGACAGGGGTCAAGTGGCCAGTGAGTGGGCCCTGCTCCAGTCCTCACCAGGTCTGACTTGGGTGTATGTCCTGTTAGCAGGGCAGAGTGAGGCCCCCATGGGAGCTGAGGCTTCCGCAGAAGATGAGGTACCTTGTCTTAATTACTTAACTAAAACAGTACTGTGCTGTCAATACAACAGTTATTGAAAGAATAAATGAATGGTGAATAATAAGCAAAGTAGACCAATGAGCATTTTACATAAACACATGAACAGTCACTGACTAGAGAATATTGGGGCAGGCCAGGGGGCTACTCCTCCTTCTCTGAGACTGAGATGTTTATCCCAACTAATCTCAACATTTAAGGAGGAAATGAGGAGGAGGAGGACTAAACCATCATTCAGCACAATTTTATGAAGCATCTATTGTATTCAAGGCACTGTGAGGGGCAATAAAAACACTGAATAGCTCTGCTAAGGAATCTAAGAGGCTTCTGTGGGCTAGCCTGGCAACTTGGTCCCACACCGAAGTCAACAGCAAGGCCAGAGCGGTTGACTTGAGAGGTAAGGGACTTCCAGCTCAGTGAAGGATTTGTCCTCAACGTGTTTGCAAAGACAGGAGATCCTGATGAATCTGATTTTAGAACGAGCCTGCTATTCTTATAACTTTGTGCTTCTCAACCAGGCTGCCCCCAGCTCCAGTGTTCTGGGAGCCAGGTGAGGTGTTTTATTTCTACAATCAAATGAAAAATGTCCCTTTATTTCTCGGTTTTGAAGGAAAGTTAAGCCAGCTGACGGGATTTTCTTAGCTTTAAGTTTTTCCTCAAAGATTTCTTACACCCTCATCACCAGCTACTGCTTATCCACTCTAGAATTTTTAAAATAACACAATAGTTATCTCATTTAGCAAACATTTAAATACTAGTCATTTTTCTTATCTGTGAAATGAAAGGAGTGGGCTGCTCATTCAGGGATCTTTGGGGTTTTCTCTAGCACCAACACTCCATACTCCACTGCTGTTGGGGGATGTTGATTGTGTGGTATTTGGCTCGACTTCTGGGCCTCTGCTGGTAGCTGGGGCAACACCGGGAAGCCAGGCTCCACAGCCTTGAAACTCTCTGTGACCCAAGACCCTGCCTTAGGTGTGCACCCAGAAATGCACGTTGACCTTTTTTCCGTCAATAAGAGCAACTCCAAGTTGAAAGAAACGGAGGCTCAACTTTTCACTACCTTATGTTCTCTGACAAGTCACAGTCCCATGTGGCAGTCCATTTCATAAAAAAGAAGAATCAGAATGTTCTTTTGTGTTGTACTCATCAGTAAAAGTTTATTTACTTCCAGGATCAGGTGTTATTGGCAGTGTCCTGCCCTTTTCTCCTTTGCTTTTCACAGAAAGAGTGGAAAAACATGGCTGAGAGAAGTCATTTATAATTGGGCTTTTGAATGGACTTGAAAACTTCCTTCTAGATGGAAGAGGTGCTAGAGGAACCTACATTTATCAAGATAATGACTCTGTACTGGGAAGGTCAGACAGAGGCAGAGAAGGATGCTGGGCCTCTCTGCCTTGAGTTCTGCTCACTAATCCCCAAAATGAGTTCTCAGACAAGACAATTTGTCTCCTCTATGACCACCAGCAGAACTACAGCTGTTTAGATTTTTCCTTGGAGGAGGTGCATAGTTATATTTTAAGGCACAGAAACTTCTTCTAACTCATAATAACGGCGACAACACTACCACCATCAGCTAATGTCTCCTGGGCTCTTCTGATGGACTTGACACTTTGACACAATGTACAAATAAGCAGAGGGCTTACAGCAGTCTCATTAGTCAAGTTAAAGAGAGAGATGGCAAGAGAAGACAGAGTATACACTCTAAGTCATGGCCTTCTTTCTCAATTCTATATTTGAAAATCCTTTTGGAAAGATTTTTCTGAGTTTTGTTTCTGGAACAATAATGATCTCACTGATGGCAACAACACTGCCATTAGCTCATCATTCTTCTTCACTTTGAGATGTTGACATTAACCGGGACCTCTAATGTCAGAGTTTGAGACTGTTTTCACTCTTACCAGGGTGTGTGTGTCTCTGTGTGTGTGAGAGTGAGTAGGACCCTTCTGCCAGCCTCCAAGAATAAGTAAGAGGAACCATCCGGTCCTGCAAACGTGGTGGGGATTTGCTGGTGGCGGGGACCAGGGGTTTACGCAATGCCTTGGTCTAGCAGTGGTAGCAAGTGCCCCATACTACAAATACCAATGAAAGCGTTTTCATGTAGAAACAAAGATATAAAAGGTGGCTTAGTTATCAGATTTACCCAAAAAGCATACTTAACACTCATCAAAACTGGTTCTTTAGTGCCAGTCAGTCTCTATAGTTGTGTTGGGGAATGTTACTTCGGCAGGGGTGTGTGTGTGTGTGTGTGTGTGTGTGTGTGTACATACACACATGTGTATCTAAAGTGTCAATCAGTGAAAATAACAGTAACTCATGGTAAAGAGTAATTCAAAGATGATAATAACTTTATATTTTAGGAACACCCTGAGTTAACCAGGCATGTATTTGTTGGATAACTTGTCTACTTAACCTTTAATGTGGCAGAGATACACGCCTGAGTTTGAACAATTGGTATGTACTGTCATGTCTATGTATGTTGACCCAATTTAATCCTCATTTAATTGTAAAAAAAAAAGTCTATGAAGGAGGAAAAGTAGAATTATATCATATGTAGGGTTAGATTCTAAAGTCAATGAATGAGTAAAGTAAAAATTATAGAGTTGAAGTTTGCTTTGAAAAATCCCCTGAATCACATGTAAAGATATACATATTTGATGACAGCTCTGAACAGCAATAAGTAAAGATGAATGATACATACAGTAATATGTCAAACATTATGAAGAGTTCAAATGCAACGTGTAATTTTAGAGATGAAGTTTCTGGGCTTATTTGCAGGAAGTCATATATAAAAACAAACATTGAAAACTTCCTAACTGAATATTTAGACTGAATCTTCATATTTGAATTTCTGAAGTTTATGGTCCATTATATTTTTACCCCAAACTGCTCAATAAGGAAACTTAACTCAGAAAAGTTAAGTAACTTATTCAAGGATACACAGCTGGTAAGTTGTAGAATTGGAATTTGAATCTAGGTTGTTCTATCTCCAGAGCCTTTGTCTATTCTCCTAAATGTATTTTGACTTCTAAGTTGTCCAGCAAACGACTCTTTGAAGACTATTTATAAGTTGGAATTTGCCTGTATTTATAGGTAATGGGTTACATACAATGTCTGCATACACATAAACACACTGCTAGCTATGTGACTTGTACATATATACTAAAAATCAATGAAGCTGGAACATAACAGAAATTGAGTAAACCAATTCAAATGGACAAAATAAGAAATCCAAATTAACACTGGAAAAAGAGTCAATCAGTTCTCTTTTAACAAAGTCTCAGCCTTTATTGCCAATACCAGTAACTTTTCTATATGTGGAATAGTTTTCATTCAATGCATGAAATTTCTGAGGCCAAAAGATGGACATGGAACAGACCCAGAGGGCCTTGATCTGTAAGGGGTGTAAATTTGGTGTCTTATGTCTAAAATTTCAAATATCTAAGACATTCCAATTGTCCATCCATCTATCCATCCATCCATCCATCCATCCAATAGAAGATGTACCATATGCCAACCATCATGGCCAGAATTTTTGTATATTAAAATATAAGAAACAGACCCACCAATAACTTAGGAATCTAAGCTAGCTCCCAAATGCTGGAAATGATTCTTGTTCCTACTCAAGGGCTTTATGATATGTTACTTTTCACTGTGAGCAGTTATGAATTGTAATCTTTTCATTAGCAAACCTCACCTAAATTATTAATATGGTTTAGTTTTTTTAACTGGTGCATTTCTTCAAATGAATACAGTGACATTTCTTTCAAAATAGGAATGAGCCAGATTTTTCCATTAATTGGGACAGAACTTGATCCCTGGGCCAATAATTGATAAAGTTTGCAAAGCTTTGTAGTCTATAGCATCTTCATTTGATTACAAAGTGTACTGACCAGGGGTCAGAAATTTCAGAGCTGAGCTGCTCATGTGTGCTGGGAGTCACATAGGTTTTGAAAGTGGGGCTATTGTTGTTACCTGTGGTGTTAAAGCCAAAGAGGAGAGGGCAAGACACAGCAAAGGCCAGTACCCAGACAGCTGTGATCATGAGGGCCACACGCCGACAGGAGCTCTGTCCCGTGCCATGTTGGTAGTGAACTGGCATGACCACTGCAGTGTACCTGTAAGAGGAAGGGGAGAGAAGATAACATGGTGAGAAAGGACAGGGAAGACACGTTGAAGGGGGTTCTAGAAAAATAATCAGGTTGATGAATGTGGCGAGAGAAAAATAATTTTGATGGGGGAAAGGTGAAAATAGTAGAGGGGCTGAGATTAGATTGACGAAGAACTCATTGAGGTGATCAAGAAAGGGAAAAAGAAAGTTAGCGTAGCAGCACTGGGTTGCTGAGAGCTTCTTTATCAGTCCTGATGGATGGCCCAGCATATCCCGTATTCACCGCCCAGAACCCTG
Organism: Molossus molossus; assembly: GCF_014108415.1. Lineage (NCBI taxonomy): Eukaryota > Metazoa > Chordata > Mammalia > Chiroptera > Molossidae > Molossus > Molossus molossus. Next base: position 71,746,692 of record NW_023425388.1, on the reverse strand, counting down.
GACTCTGCGTGCTGGTGTGCTCGCTTCTCCCACGGTTCTTCAGATAATGACAGAACTGTGTCCAAGGTGGACGTTTATCCCTGCTTGCATCCTAATACAAATTCTAACTCTCACAGTGGCAACTGTTCCAAATAACAGAGATAATGAAATCAGAGATGAGTACTATCCAATGACGTAAAAGCCAGTTTGCATGCTGACTTGGTCTGTTTGGGCTGCTATCTCAGAAATACTATAGACTGGGTGGCTTAAACAGCACATTGATTTTTCCCAGTTCAGAAGGCTGGGACATCCAAGATGAAGGCACTGGAAGACTCAGTGTCTGCTGAGGATCCATTTCCTGGTTCATGGACAGCTGTATCCTCACTGTGTCCTCACATGGTGGACAGGGAGAGGAAGCTTGATGGGGTCTCTTTTATAAGAACACTAATATTATTCGCGAAGTTTCTACCTTCATGACCTAATCACTACTCAAAGCTCCCACCTGCTAATACTATCACTTTCAGGGTTAGGATTTCAGTGCATAAATTTGGGGGAGGGGGGCACAGATCTTCAGTCTATAGCTCATACTTTTACATGGTCAAAGCACAGGTATCTGTTTTGTTGGGCATTGTTGTCTTTTCTATGGAAACTCCTCACACACATTTCCAGCTGCTTGTTGGACTTATTACTTGGACATTTGTTTCATAGTCATCTCAAACTCAAGTTATCTAAAATAGATTTGCCTGTCTCCCCACATTCCTAATCTGGTTCCTCTCCCTGCCTTTCTTCAAAGCGTCTACACCTAATATCCAGGCCTTTCGACTCTCTCTTGGCCCTGCCATATAATTTCCTCACTCATTCATTTAACCTTTCATTCAAAGTTTACTGAGTCCCTACCATGTGCCAGGCCCTTTGTTGGAAATATAGGGCTATTCAAATGGGACATTGTCCCTGTCGTTATGGAACTTGGAATTGAGTGGAATGGATGGACCAAAAAAATATTAGTATACAATGAAGAGGATCATGAAAGACACAAGCTGGGTGACACTTTGAGGATAATGGTGGCTATAAAGAAGGGGTAATTCAACATAGACCGGGCAGGGAAATGAGAGGGGTAAGAGGGACCATGAGGTAAGATAGAAGAACATTTAGACAGAAGGTCAAAGATCCTGTAAGTTAACCCATTATGCTATCCCTGTAGAATCTTCTCCCATTGAATGTAGACCACACATGTGAATATGTATAATGTAGATCCTGTGATTAGATTACTAATCAAGAGACTGAAGGAATCAAAAGGGAGATTATCCTCAGTGGGCCTGACCTAATTAGGTAGGTCCTTAAAAAGGACTGGGCCCTTCCTTAATTCAGAGAAATAATAATAATAAAAAAAAAGTGAAATTCCTTGCTGGCTGCAAATTCATGTTTTGGAAAAGGTCATTTGGCAGGGAATAGCAAAAGGTTTACAGAAGCTGAGAACAGCTCTTGGTTGACAACCATGAAGAAAGTGAGGACCTCGGAGCTACAACTGCAAGGAAGCTGAATTCTATGGACAACCTGAAAGAGCTTGGAAGGGAGCCCCAAGCTCCAGATGACAACACAACCCAGCCTCCACCTTGATGTCAGCCTTGTGAGACCCTGAGCAGAGCACCTCGCTGTGCTGTGCACAGACTTCTGAACTACAGAAATGGTGAGATAAAAAAAAAAAAAAAAAAGGTATAATTTAAGCCACCACATTTTTGATAATTCGTTCCATAGCAACAGAAGAGACTGATGTCTTTGTCCAGTCACTATCCCTTCTCCTTCCCTGGGCAGCTCCTTCTTGATTAGCTCTCCAGCAACCTTCCCAGTCCTCTTCATCTTATAGAGACCTCTAACTCTGAACACATAACATTCCTATGCCAATCAATCACATTGCTGTTGTCTTGCCTTATCATTGAACTTGCCTCACGGCTGGAGATGGTCCCCACATGATTTGAGTTACTTGATGGCTCAGATCATCTTATTGCCTTTCGTATTCCCCACAGGTCCTTGCACAAAGCAAGTAGTAAGAAGCTATTGATTGATTGCCTCATAAATCCTGAAAGCCTTATTCCCTATAAGAGAACAATTCTAATTTTAGCCAGGCCAAAGGGATCTAATGTATATAGCTGGGTCTACATATGCTCATTTTTTCTTTGTTTTCTCAGTGTCCAGAAAACCTGGAGATCAGATTCAGACAGGAGGTGCACAGAAGGTCTAAGCAGGAGCCTCTGTGCACTCAAAGCTTGTGGCTGAGGAAGAGAAGGATAATCCCCAGGCAGGAGGGGCTGGGACAGTGCCCTGATGCTCCTCCTAAATATCCAGCCCTGCCTGGATCACCTGCACCTAGCCTTAGAGTTCATGTGTCAACATTTGTGTTCCCCAAAAAACCACTCTGAGGGCTGAGATGGAGGCAGACTCTGCAGGACTTGACCTTGGCACCAGGATGTGTGACAGAGGTGGCTTCTTTTTCAAGAGGGAAAAATAGAGGCTCTAATTTAATAAGGTCAAATTCAGATCTCACCATAAACCCTAAGGGAGGCCCATGACAATCCAGTTCCCTTCTCCTGAAGCACATATACTGCAAATCTTCCCTTGAATTCCTAACTTGGTGATGAAGGAGCAGGGCAAGTAGCTCCTGGTATTCTTCCAGACCTCTCCCCCACTGCACACACACTGAGGGCTTTAGACTCTGCTGGAGCTGGGAGCTGGGACTTCAAGTTACATATGTCTACCTAGGTCTGGCCCTTAGAGCTGATTGCTGAGGCACCTTGGGGAAGAGACTGAGCCTTGTGTCCTGCAGCTGTCATAGCCAAACAGTTGTCAGGGTTGGAAAGAAAGATATAACCCACTTCCTCCTGTCCAGACCTGCAGTTGGGCCCTGGCCTTCCATTTCGATAATATCCTTTGATGTAAAAGCCTAACTGTCCCATACATTCAGTGGTGTGCTATTAAATGGCTAACAACTGGTTCATTGGCTAAAGAAAGCCCTAGTTTGCACCATTTGTCAATTTCCATGTTACAAATACTTCCACCATTGCCCATTTCAAGATATACCAAAGCTTTAATAACTGGCTCAAAAAATTCTTAAAATTTTGCCAACTAGCTTCCGCTAGGCATCACCAACTGGCTCCAAACACACCACTGAGAGTTGCATACTTTCCTAAATACACTGTAATGTTCAGCAACTCTCTATAGGCTCCTGTTGATTTTTAATAAGCCAGCAAGTGTAGGGAACACTGGCTCCATTTTATAAAGTTGGAATCAGAGACACAGAGAGGTTACATGATGAACCCGGGGTCCTACAGCTGGTCGTGGCGGAGCCAGGTCTGCCATCTCCGAGGCCAGTGTCTCTCCTGGTGCCCCACTCCCTCTCAAGGGCACTGACAAGCCTCTGAGGCCTGTGGAGACAAGGGTGTCCTCAGGAAAGGTGGCTGGAAGGGTGGCTTGTACTATGTCCAGAGCTGAGTTTCCTCGATTAACTGGGTTCTAGTACTTGTCTGGGGTTCTGTTAAAATACATATTCTCAAGACACACCGCTGGATAGGTCGAGTAAGTGTTTCTGGAGGGAAACCCAGAAATGTGTATTTTTAACAAGCAAGTGCATTTTATGATTAGACAAGTTTGAGAAAGTTTGCATTAGGGTCACTTTCTTTGTCAAAGCTTCTTGTTAACTTGGGTAAGAAGTGAAAGATGAGACGCCATTTACCATTGTTGCATTACATTCTTTTCTAATTATTTTTTAAACATGATCAAACATTTAGAACAAATGAGGCCCCCGAACTTGCCTCCAGGGTTTTCCAGAGGGACTGAGACCTCGAGGCTGTTCCCGAATTAGCCATCGGAGGGCACCATAATGCAGCAAGAACTCTGCCAGCTCCGCTGGGGTGAGAAGTTCATTGCTCACCGGGGGGCTTTCCAGGCCCAGTGGGAGGCAGGGAGGCAAAGCTCAGCCCCCTGGTTCCTAAAGCACTTGCAGGGACCCTGAATTCTCACTTGCCTCTGATCTCCTCTCAAATCGATCGCAGATGACCGATTGCAGGCAAAGACAGGGCTGGGCGTGCATGCGAAGAGGAGGAGGCCAACCCAGGGCCCCCTCAGCCCTGGTGGGCTGCGCTCAGCGTGGGGTTCCGAGGCCTAGCCTGCGCCGACGCAGCGCCCTGCGCTGTCGCTGCCCCGCCAGAGCCTTGTCCCTTCTGTTTGAGGTCCTAACCCTCTGTACTCTTTCTGGCGTGGCCCGAACACCGGCGGTGTGCAAGGTGGTTAAGTCCGTGGGCATCAGAAACAGACTAACGTCTAAATCCCAGTTCTTCCACTTAACTGTCTGTGGGCCAGAGGTTTAGCGTCTCTTGACTCATCTTCATTATCTGTACAATGGGGATAATGATTCAGCCCCACAGGGCTTAACTGTATTACTATAATTGCCATTATTATTGTGCAAGCCCAAGGGACCTGTGATTGTTCATATCAGTGAATTTATGGATGTCTGACCCTTATTCCTGATTATTAGGGAACATTTATTTATCAAGCAAGTATATATAGCATTTTCTGTGTTCCAGACAACTGTATCAAGTGCTTTAGAGATATTAACTCATTCGATCGTCATATCAACCCTTTTGCTATTATGCTAAACTGATAAGAAACCTGAGGCCCAGAGAGGTTAATTGACTTGCCCAAGGCCGAATTGTTATTAAGTGGTAGAGCCAGGATTTGCAGGCAGGCAGTGTGGCTAATGAGCCAGGGGCCTCACAGCGTGGCCAAGGGCCTCTGTGCAAGGCATGTGCAGAGGAGAAAGAGGCTGACTGAATCCCTAGTCCTGCACCCGCCAGCTGTGGAGTCTGGGCACGTTTATCTACACAGCATCTTTATTGGGAAAATGGAGATAATACACCTGCCTGGCTGGGGTGTTAGGAGGGTTAGCGATCACAAAAAGCTCTTAGTCCTGCACATAGTACATGCTCAGTAAATGGTAGCTATTTTTATCGTGTTGCTTTTATTATCAAGCAAGTTAGGCTGAGCACAGAGGTAGCCAGGGCATTAAAGACATAGGAACTATGCCTTGTTTACTCCAGGAAAATAGCACCTATAGAGCTGGGCTCCTGGCGTGGCCAGAGGCCCCTCCCGGGACGCCCATCCCCACCTCCACCAATGAAAAGGTCCAGTCACTGGAACAGACAGAGCACTGGCAGGGGAATTGGAGCACCCAGGTGCTAGCTGCTGGACTGGGTGCAAGCATGTAACAGTTCTGCACAAATGAGCTAAACTGCCTGCCCTTTCTGAGTCCCATGTCTGTGACTGGGTTTGTGTGCTTGTCACTCTACTGAAAGTCTCAAGATCCTCGAAGAATCCGACCTCCACGGAAGATAAAGCCTTGTCCCAGAGTGGGAGGTGTGCGTGGGGGAACCGATGAGGGTGCCTTTTGAGGAGGCTGGTGGGGGGGGAGGTGAGCTGCTGGACTGGGTGGGAGGGCCCGAATCTAACTCCCGCCTGGGTTTAATGAGCCCCAGATCCCCGTGAGGGCTGCTTTTCACCACCCTTTATTTCGTCAGTCAGGGGGCTCAATAAATCTTTAGTTCTGTGGACTCCCCTCATGGAATTGTTGAAGAAAAAAGCTTCTTGCAAATGACGAGAAAGCCCTTTGCAGATAGAAAGTGCTTATTTAGATGCAAACTAAAACTCCAAGGTGCCTGTGACTCATCTGGTACCTATTGTGCTCCTGCGAAGACGCAGAGGCTTGCCTGTGATGGGTGCCGTTTGAGAGCCACTTAAAGAACTCCCCAGTGAATGAATTTGGTTGCATTATTCCTGGGCTTCTCGAGGAGGACTTGAATTCTCACCGCTCGCATCGTGTCCTCCTGCTCTGACACTTTCTCAGCCCGCTCCCCAAGTTTGTTCTGACCCAGGAGGTGGTGGGAGGCAAGGAGCCAAGGGGGCGGGGCCTCGTGCTCACCCACTCTGCTTTGTGGAACAGAAAAGGCGGCTTTAATCCAATTCTTAGGCATCCAGAGCTATGCTTAAGAACCTAATGACAATAGTATTACTTGCTTTCAAAAACCTTTTCATAGTTTCCTTTTCTTTCCTATCTCTTGCTCCCCTGTTATTACAGACCAGGGCTTCATGACCAAAAAATGCTGAATCCATTTGGTCAAGATTGTCAGATGGGTGACTAGCATTGTGTGGAGACCAAAGGTCTGCATGAATGACTGTGTCTTTAATGAATTGACCAGTTATTTGGCATCACACGAACAGAATTTAATGCTGTGTATTGCGCACTGCTGTGGAGGATAATGGAGACAGTTTTTCCAAGGCCCATTTTCATTCCTGGAATAGAAAGGAGGCTCCAGTTTGAGGTTTGGTGAGGATTTGTTCCTAGAGGAAAGCTTATGGGGCGATTGGAGCATCCTTTTCTACTGGGGACTAAGGCATAAGCAGCTTGTCACTTCACGTTCCAGGTAGGTGAGTGCTATGCATTCTGGGAGTTTTCCTGCAAGGGACAGAAGCCGATTAAAGCTTATTCTTGTTGGTGGTGTCTTCAGTGGTGAAAATAGAAGGTGTGTTAAACATGGTTGCTGCCAGCAAAATCATGCTGTTGCGCAAATTAGGAAAGGCACCCTCTCCTGGTGGACTCAAGCCTTGGCAAAGGAAGCCCTGGCTGAATTCAGTCCCCACACCCTTGTGCAAGGCACAGCCTGCATAGCCTCACCCACCAGCCGCATGTGTGACTGTGTGTGGACGGAGTGCACAGGCTCGTTCTCAAGCTGGTAGAGAGTAGGGGGGTCAGGAACTAGGAGGCTGGGAGGGGGCTGTCCCAGAGCCTCTTCTAGAAGCTCTCTTTATACAGCTCTACCCTCCTTCCTCCAAGGTTGATCTGCTACTCTCGCATGTCCTTCCTGAAGGTGCATATTTGTGATGTACGCACTGGCTACCCTCAGGCAGGGACCACTGAATTCAGTTTAATATTCTTTGTTCAGGGCTCTCAGTAGACACAGCAGAGACTAGTAGAAGAGGTTAGGAGTTGGAGGTGATGCTACAGCAAACCAGATGCTGTCTGTTACTTCTGGAAATAACATGTTTATTTAATAAATGTCCAAAAATCACATAAGGACTCCCTTCTGCCCCCTTTTTACCAAAACAAATAAAATAGTATCAGGAAATTTTTTCCCCAACCCAAATCAGCTCACCTTTCATCCTTGTCCCCCACCTTCTCCCAACTAGGAATCACAAAAACCCCAAAGGATGGTGGAAAGCCAGAACAGAAGCCTCTGTAGTGACCTGGGGGACAGGGAAGACTAGGAAAGCTTATAGAACAATCACTTCTCTCCTGTCACAGGGTTTTTTTTTTTCAGCCACAACCATAGTTAAAAAGAAAAAGAGGAAACAATGTCCCAGGGGTAAGTTCTACTTTGCAGTGACCCCAGTGCCCTCAGAGGCGAAGCCTGTGCTTCAAACAGAGCAAGAGCAGCTTTCCCGCTGGGTCTAGGCCTTCTTCCTCCTAACCCAGGAAGGGAATCCCAGCTCTACCTGTCGATGCTGATGGCGCAGAGGTTCAGGATGCTGGCTGTACACATCATGACGTCCAGGGTGACGAAAACATCGCAGCAAAGGCGGCTGAAATTCCAGACTCCGCCTGTCACCTGAGCATCAGAGGCAAGGATATTAGTGTTCCCCCCACTAAGCGACAACCACCCAATCAATTCCATGCCGTCCCTAGGCTGCCCCCTACAGACACTGGCGTGCCCTCCCTCTGGTACATCATCATTACCAAGGGCAGGCAGACATCAAGGGAGTGACAGGCTGCCCAAGATTGGTCACACAAAAAAGGGAAGAAAAAAAAAAAAAATCACAGAATGCTAGAATGTTGGAGCTGGAAGGGATCGTCCAAAGCAACTAGTTCAGTGTTTCTCAAAGTGTGGTCCACAGTGGGGTACTCATTAAAGGTGAAGATTTCTGAACCCTTCCCGAGACTTACTGAGTTAGACTTTCTGGACCTGGGACCCATGGATCTTCATTGAAAAATAAATACCCTCTCCACCCCCAATCGCACCAAAGTTTGAGAATCACTGGTTTAGTTCAAACTCAGGAGGCAACTAAACCCATTTTGGTTAAGTAACATCTCAGAGATGCACGGCTGGTAGTACAGGAGCGGGATGACGGCCAGGTGTGTGCACTGTGCACAGCCGCCTCTCTGAAGCCCTCCATGCAGCGGAGAGCTCACCGCGGACCCAGGAAATAAGCAGAGAACACGCTTTTCAGAAAACTTACCTCCAAAATGGAATTCTATCTGGCTGCTGGTTTTAAAACTTGGAAGCATCCTGCAAAGCCTATGTAAGATAAGTCTGTGCCAATGTGCCTGCCTTAAACACCCGGGTCCCAATCACCTAGAGTTGGGGAGAAAGACAGGCTCTGGCGCATTGGAAAGGGGCCTGGATCCTGCCTACCACTCACAGAATCAGGGAGCATGGTTCTGGCCTCACACATTTACACGTGTGTTTCAAACTCCAGAACTTCCAGTAACACTTGAAAAGAGTCAGGAATGTAGATAATTTAATTTATATTCTAGCACATATCTGTTTTATTAATTTTTTTTTTTTTGCCCTGGTCTGTTTGGCTCAGCGGTTGGAGTGTCGGCCAGTGGACCAGAGTCACGGGTTTGATTCCGGCCAAGAGCATGTACCTTGGTTGCGATTTGTCTCTGGCCCTGGTTGGGGTCCTGCAGGAGGCAGCCACTGGATATGTCCCTTTCACGTTGATCTTTATATCTCTCTCTCTCTCTCTCTCTCTCCACACACACACACACACACACACACACACTGTCTGAGCAAAAGTGGAAAAATGTCCTTGGGTGAGGATAAAAAAATATTAAAAAATTATTTTTAATATAAATTTTTGATACCAGAGAGAACCGGCAGGGAGACTGCCACGCTCAGAATGCCCACCAATGCCACTCTTGGGCCGAGGCTTCAGTTCCTTCGCCAGCCCGTGGGGCTGCCATTCTGGGGATCGTGGTTCTCAGGGACACATCTGAGCGTCCCTGCTGGGGAGGCCCAGTGGCTAATTAAGAGGAAGAAAGAGTGAAAAATAGGTCCAGTTGCCTCTGACGTAGTTTCTCAAAGGAAAAAGAGAAAGCGATGGTGCTTAAAGATGGTGCTGTAGCATCTGATTTTATCACTTATTTGGTCAACTACAGACCCTATTTTTCAGAAACTCTGACTAAAGATACTTGGTTTAAAAACAACAATGAGAAGTTCAGACTAGCTCTGAGGTCATCATTTTTGCTCATTTGACTGTGGATTTCTCTCTTTCAGTTCAATCATGTGGCTCTATATAAATAAAGACCTAATATGAAGTTATAAGAATTCTGAGAATAAAAAATTTTTTCTCTTTATTTAATTTTTTTAAGTCACCGTTTATCTCCCCTAAACCCTCTTCCACCTCCACTTACCCTGAAAAACTTTGTAAAAGGGAGACGTAGAGTAATAATAACACAGTGATTTAAGGGAGCAAGGAGAATAAAAGGTGGTTTTACTTAGGACATAGGACAGATGTTTAATGTAAGAGCTTCTTGCAGAAAGTTGAATTTTGTATACGAACTCTCATTTTAACATATGTTTAACATATATTTACTGTGATTTGTGTCTTAAATTAAGGAAAAAATGCCCCCCCCCCCTTGTGAGTCCCTGTTTGTATCTGTGTATTGGAGTTGCAAAGTAGATGAGAGAGTATATTTAGAACAACAAAAATTCATCCATTCATCCAACCATAAAGCAAGTAGCTGTGAAGCTCCTAATACTTAGTTCACAGAAGGAGGGTATGTTCTGTGTTTTAAGAGGTTTTATAAAATTTACTTCTGGTCCTGTCCTTGAAGAACTTACAAGATTATTGGAGAAGCAAGACATTCTTAAATAAAATAGCTAGAGGTCATCATGAGATCCTGATATCATTAATACAATCTAACATTTATTGAGAACTTACTCTATTATGGTCATGGACCCACACGACCTGTTCCAGGGATTTCTATAGCTGTAAAACTTCAGATTCTGAAGACTGAATTTGTTTCGTACTGAATGTGCTCTTACAGCTTTTTGAAGACAAAGTAAACACTTACTTGATAGGAAATTAAATGACTGTTACTTAATCAGCTCCGTAGGAGCAGGATTTGTACCTGTTTGTTGCTGCATCCCTGGCTCCTGGAGCAGTGCTTGGCATGCAAATCTATGCTGAAAAGATAAACGGTCTCTGACACAGTCTGTGTTAATACTAATAGCTAGCATTCATTGAATGCTTACTGGGTCTTTTATTTCTATTTTTAATTGAATTATTGGGGTGACATTAGTTAATACAATTATATAGGTTTCAAGTGTATAATTCTATAATACATCATCTGTATATTTTATTGTGTGTTCACCACCCAAAGACATTTCTCCATCACCATTTATCCCCCTTTACCCTCTTCTACCTCCTCCTACCTCCTTTCCCTCTGGTAATCACCATAATGGTGTCTGTGTCTATGAGGATCTTTTTTCTTGCTTAATCCCTTCACCTTTTTCATCCAGCCCCCAACCCCCTCCACTCTGACAGCTGTCAGTCTATTCTCTGTGTCTATGAGTCTGTTTCTATTTTGTTTGTTAGTTTATTTTGTTCACTAGATTCCACATATAAATGAAATCATATGGTAGTTGTTTTTCTCTGACTTACTGAGTCTTGACGTTCTGCAAAATTACTTTATGTACATGGCCTCCAGTGCTGGTTATAATCCTATGAGAGAGTACTGCTGTCGTTTTCATCACAGAGAAAGGGATGAAAGCTTACCCCTATCTCAGGGTTGGAAAAAGCAGTGCTTGATACAGTGGTGGCTGCTGACCTTGGGGCCTGGAGACAGTTGGTACCTGGCAGGTGTCTCTGGTGCCCTGTTTCTTTAGTTCCTATGGACGAAAGCCCTCAAACTCTCCTCTGACTTCCAGGCCCCACTGTGCCACCCCATTCTGGCATCTTTTCTTTTTTCCTCCAATTCTGCCATCAACATTTCCATTCTCTCCTTCATCTCAGTTAAGTGACAAGAAGAAAACAATCTGATTAGCTGATTAAAGTAGTCCCCACCAAGGTGCCATCACTGAGCCTTCCCCACAGTTTATTCATTAAAGTGAGCCTCTAATTGGTGGGATGAATAATGGAAATACTTTTTTATTTTACTGGAATCTTCCACACCAAGCAACTACTGTAGTAAGTGATGAATAAAGAGCTGTGAAGGGCTAAGAACATGTACCTCAAATAGCAACGCAGTGAGGTAAATATTACTTCCAATTTATAGATAACAAAATGGTGACTGAGAAGGATTGAGTAATTTGCCTATGGACACACAGATAGTAAAAGGAGCTGGCATTGCAGACCCTTAATATTAACCATGACTCTATTTTGCCTCTCAAAGATCAGCACCTTAACACTCTGCTTCTGGGAAGTGTACAATTTAATCTCATTCTGATAATATAGGAGAAAGAAGAGGTAGCATTTACTCATCCATCTACCCATGTATCCGATGTTTATTAAGTGCCTGTTATATGCCTGATACTTTGCTCGGGGAGGTGTACTGAAACGAATTAAATCTGTTTTTGTCCCTAGGGCAAAGGAATATAGTGAGTGCATGTTGGGGGGGGGGGGGCTGTGTGAATGGGTGTGGGTGAGTTGAGGGCCCAGGAGACAGACACTAAGAAAATAACTATAATACAGTGTGATAAGTGCTGACAGTGAGGTAAGTCGAAAATGTTGGGAGAACTCAAAAGGTAAAGTGATTTTTGAAATTACAGCAGAAAAAAAAAAAAAAAGGTAAGAAAAACATCTGATTGATTTAAGGCTCTTTAGAGACTTGATTGGACCTTTCCCCCAAATTCTAATAAATAACTCACTTTAGAATAATAGAGCAGCCAGGTGGCGTTACTCTCACTTGCTAATGAATAGAACTAACTCCCTTTGGCAATACAGAAGGTGGGAGAAGGCAACAAAGTGTCTTCAGGTAGAAAAGTTGGCTATTGATTTTCAACAGACACAGCCTATGGCAGCATTTCCCAAATTTCCTGGTTCTAAAGCTGCATTTCCCAAAGCACCCGAGGCTCTTGCTAAACAAAATGATTCTCAGTTCCTCCTCAGAGTAACAAGTCCCTCCCGTGATTTCTACGGCCCGGGAAGTTTGGGAAGTGCTGGTCTGGAGGGTGTAGACAGTGTGTGTGCACATACGTGTGCGTGCACATGCGTGTGCGTGCACATGTGTGTGCGTGTATAGTGACATTACCGTCAAAGATGGTTGTCCTAAAGCAGGGCTCTTTAAGCATTCTTTGTTCCATGGGAACCCTTTGCCTCATCGTTCCTTTCTCAGAAGAATGTTTTTACGTGCACACAATAAAAGACAGTGGATCACAGAGGGTACCAATTTTATTGAAATATAGTTACCAAAGTATTTTGAATATATATGTTTCTTTAATAATGCGTTAAATGACAAGACCTAGTGGCAGGGCCTGAATGCCTATGATTTCAAGGTAATGATGAATGTAAATGATATTTCAAGGTGTGTGCAACAACTGCAATGCAACTAGAAAATACACACATTTGTGATTTCTACTGGGGACAGTAAGGATTTCTTCTGCTGTGGGCTGATGCCTGCATTCATAATTGATGGAAGTGCTAAATTTCAGTTTAGTGAAAATAAGGAAGTAATTTTATTTACAGCCAAATCGATGGACTCCCCAGATTAAGAATTTTTGCTCTAAGGGATGGATTTTTAGTTGCTTTGAGGGGGATAGCCAAGGGGCAAAGAAGGAATTACTTCTCTGATTAGCCTCTTTAATTTATTTTTGTTTGCCACATTTGGGATTTTTTTTTTCCAGGAGGGGATTGCTGTGGGGTAAGGTAGGGGAGTTACTCCTCTGAATTCCAATTTTCTCGTCTGTGAAACGAGGTTTTTATAAATCAGTGGTTCCTAAAGATCAGTTTGCAGCAGATGGCTGGCTGGCTGCACACACCACTTGGGTGGGAGAGGGGCTGGGCTGGGGGACTGGTATAATTACTCTACACTTCCAAGGCCACTCCTGGACATTCTGGTTTGGGAGATCTGGGATAAACCCAGCAGTCTGTACTTTGAGTGCATAAAGATCACGGAGGAGCCCATTCAAAATGCAGACTCTCCTTTATCTCTAATAATCAATACCATTACAAGGCCCAAAGGCTCCTCTCTCCCCAAACGGTGCTGCTCTTTCTTGTCATTACTGTCTGATCTTGATCTCTCTTTCTGTGGTGAGTTTCCTTGCCTGAACCCACCCTGCTCCTTTTGCACGTCTACGTTACTTAACACGTGTATCTTTTCTCCTGTACAGATCGGTTCCCGAATACTCCGAGTTTAGTATTGCAAATGTTCCCCTGGTTGCTTAGGTTCCCTTTCTGCCCTGATATAAGTGCATTAAACATCACAAAAGGTGCTTAACTGAGTGGAACAAAAGGGATGGTTGTGCTTGGAGAGGAAAGCTCCAGACTGTTGCTTCTAAAGCAGGAGATTAAAAACTTGAGAGTGAATCTGAAGTAGAACTATTTGGTATGGCACAGAAGAGAGTTTTGGAGAAAATTCTGCAAACTGAATTAAAGAGACAGCCAGGCCGGGGCCCTCTGGAATATAACTGTGCTGAGATCACCTGCATGGTTTTTATCACACACTTCTCTGCTAGGCTTGGGCACAGAGAAAACTGAAGAGGGTCAGTGATTGGCTGCTGCTTGTTCACCTTTATATGCTGCCCAACCCAGGCTCCTGTGCGCCTTAATGATGAGAATGATAACAATGAAAGCCATGTGGTGCCTACTTGCTGACTGTCCTCTTCTCTCTTTCCAATAGTCCTTGTTTCTACTGGGAATCCATGAGATTCCTGAGCAGCTGATGTGTTCCATGGAAGGAAATCTTCTTTGCTAAACCAACTTCTCTCTTTTATTAAATTCTTACTGGAGGATATAATTCCATTCATCTTCAGATAGGGTGAGGGAGACAGAGAGAGAGAGAGAGAGAGAGAGAGAGAGAGAGAGAGAGAAAGAGAGAGAGAGAGAGAGAGAGAGAGAGAGAGAGAAACATTGATGTAAAAGAAACACATCGATTGGTTGCTAGGACCGGAAACTGAACCACGTGCTCTTGACAAGAATTGAACCTGTGGCTCTTTGGTCCTCTGGCTGATACTCTAACCACTGCCAAACCAGCCAGGGCTAAACCAACTTTTCTATTCAGTGATTAGTTTAGAGAAAATTATGTGCCATAAGCCAGTCCAATCAAAGTACATCTTGACACATCTACTAGAAATTTGGGGACACGGATATTCTATCTTGCTTGTGTTGTGCACATATGAGGTTTATAGCTTACCTTTTGCCTGTAGATAAAGCCAATATATGGTAGTGTGTTTGGACTACAGGAAAAAAGAACAAAGATATTGCCTCTAACTTCAAGGCTCTCTCAGTCTAATTGGGTTGAAAAAAAAGTCAAGATTATTACAAAGCCCTTTGCCATCAAGATGATCACAACTGGAAAGAATAAATGCATATTTTTTCCCTGTGAGTATTTTCTTAGCCTAATAATGTTCAACCAGTGTGCTGCAGGAATTTTTAAAACATGCAATACCCATTTAGTCAGGGGTACTGACCTCTTTTTCCTTAGATTGTCAAATAAAAAAAAAGACAATAGCCAACACAAAATAGCCGTCAGGTGTGAATGTCCTGTCTTGAATATATAGGTCATATAATAGAGTTGCATAATAAGGTTGCATCTGATTGGTTAATTCTTGGTAACAAAAATTCTTATATACAAGTATAGGCACCTGATTTTTTAAAAAGTCACTTTGGAGCAAAAGGGGTAGGTAATTACTATTATCATTATTTTTTGGTAAATCAATCAAAATTATACCTTTTTTTTTTTGTCAGATTGGCAAAAAATTTAACATATTTTTTGGTGTGCTGCAGAATTTTAATAATCAGTTTACGTGTGCCACAAGATGAAAAAGGTTGAAAATTGCTGCCTTAGCTGTTAAATCTATTTCTAATCATCCTAGTTGTTTTTCTTCTTTTCCTTTTCTTTTTTTTAATGTCTCTCTGTTAAGATCATAAGTCTAATTTTAGTTCCCAGTCATTCTTTAATATGAGAACCAGCCTAGGCAGGCTATGTTCGAGGTTTTTGCTCTCCTGTGATATGTCATACTTAATTAACTGTCATCTTTACTATTAATATTAACCGAGATATTAATTTGATGAATTTTAATTTCTCTTAATCATAGCATCATTTTGATCCTTCATTGAATACCTCTTTAGAATAGTACACAGTGCAGAGGAGAAATATTAATAGCATATTAAGCTGTCTTTAAGAAAACTCTTTAGTAAATTGCATGTTTTCCTGGTAAGAATATCTATTTCTTGAACAGGTATAGGTAAATGAATGTTTTGTCTTGATCACCTCCCGACTCTGCTTTGCACTTTTGAATGAAAATACTTTCAAATTTAAGAAATGTTTCTTTCCAAAAGAATTCTCCAGGGTCTGCGGCATTATCTAATTGATGAGGGCTCTGTACTATCAAAAATATAAATTTGAAGGCTTGGTTTGTTCCATCAGTAGGAGTCTGTGGAGAGCCGATAGCCTGGAGGAGAAACCAAGTCTGAGGGCAACTGAACCATCTAAAGAAGTCTGATCTATTTGCAAACTATTCTTTCTCTCTTTTTCCCCTTATTCATTAATTTTTTCCCCTATAATTCCTTTTGCCCTCCCCACCCTTGTTCCAAATCCCTCTTGCACATTCTCACCCCCATGTATGTACATTGAAACACGATAAAGGTGCCTATTGGACGGCCTCCCCCAAACCCTCACGTCTTTGAGACATGCCTGGCACAGAGAGTAAACTTGGTGCATTTTTAGGATGAGTCCCGTCACTCAAGTCCGGTTACTTGGACACTGGAGACCCTGGAAGAGAATCATGCCCAGTTCCCTGGTTCTGATGTGGTAAGTGATGCTGGATAATGGCTTCCCTCAAGACCTTCAGCTCCCTCACGAAAGGGAGAAGGACAGGAGCTTTCCTTTCTTTCCCAATCCCAGGATCACAGTAGGGAACATTTGAGCCCAGAAGGTGAGGAGCTCAGGGAAGACAAGGACAAACATGGTCACATGCACAGCCCGAACCTGGGCTCACTCACCTCCAGGTACACCACCCAGGGCATCACTAAGGTGGCCACCAGCAAGTCTGCCACAGCCAGGCTCACTACCAGGTAGTTGGTGGTGGTCTGTAGGGCCCGTTCCCTCAGCACAGCCACACACACCAGACCATTGCCAAAGACAATGGCAAGGATGAGCGTACAGTAGGACAGGGCATAGTAGGCAGGTGGGTGGGCGCCACTGTCCCCGGTGGAGTTGTCTGTCCCACAGGTGGAGTTGATGTGGCCACTCAGCTGACTCAGTGGCACCATAGCCCAGAAGGAGAGGAGTGACCCCAGTGAGTGTCCTGGGAAGGGACAGAAAACAACGTTGATAAAATCAGACTCTTTGGAGCTCACTTGCATACATATTTTGATGTATTGCTTCAATAAATATTTATTGCACACTTTCTGTATGACAGGTACTCTTCTAAACACTGAAAATATAGCAATGAACAAAAGGATAATAAAAATTTCTGCCCTTTTCCCCTGGCCAGGTGGCTCAGTTGGTTGGAGTGTCATCTTGTACACCAAAAGGTTGCAGGTTTGATTCCCCTAGTTAGGGCACATACGAGAGGCAACAGATCAATATTTCTCTCTCACATTGATGTTTCTCTCTCTCTAAAAATCAATACAAATATATCCTCAGAGGAGGATTTAAAGAAAATTCTTGCCCTCTTAAAGCCTCCATTCAGGGGGAGAAGATGAATAAACAAGATAAATAAAAGATGTACTATGTATTTTGGAGAACAGTAAATCAGGAAAGGGGGTAAGGGGAGAGGACTGTGTGTGTGAGTAGGGTGTCTGAGTGCAGTTTTGAGTTCGGGTAGTCAAGCCCTCGTGGAGGAGGTGACAAGTGGGTCAAGATCCGGAGGATCCGAGGAAGCCAACTATGCAGATTTCTAGGGGAAGAGCTGCCCAAGCAGAGGAACAGCAGCTACAAAGACAAGAAAGCAGGGAGGCCAGTGTGGCTGGAGACGGGGGCAGTGAGGTGGGGGCGAGGTTGAGAGGTTGTGCAGGGCTGAGTGAGATGGGAGCCGGTGCAGAATTAGAATTCCAGCTCTGCTCCTTTCTGACTCCGTCACTTCACCTCTCTGAGCTTCATTTTCCCCCTGTGTAAAATGGGGGACACGACAGAACCTGTCCCATAGGGTGTTAGTGAGGATTAAACGAGCTATTTTATGTGTAAGACATTGAAAGCCGTATCTGACACCTGGAAAGCTATGTAAACGTTAGTTCGTTTTCTTTTATTGGTCTGCTTCTCTTAGCTTCTCACCCCCTGGCTTTATTTCCTGCCTCTCAGCCTCTATTGCCCCCTTTGCTTTTTCTTTTGCTTCCCTCTGTCTCTCTTAACTTCCTTCAATCTCCTATTCTCTCTCCTGTAGCTTACGTAGGGCACGGTAGGGTTGGGAGAGACGATCTCAAGAGTAACGGAGTCTAGAGGCAATATAGTGGTGTTTATATTTAGGGAAAATTCATGTGTTGAATTTCATTTGAAATCTTTTTTTTTTTTTTTAAATCCTCACCTGAGGACAACTTTTTATTTTCTGTTCAGACCGAGTGGGAGGAAGATAGAGGAAGAGAGGGAGAAACATCGATGTGAATGGGACACATCGAGTGGCTGCCACCCGCACGACCCAACCAGGGCCGGGGACAAACTGCAACCGAGGTACATGCTCTTAGCAGGAACCGAACCCGGGTCTCTCTGGACCGCAGGCCGACACTCTAACCGCTGAGCCAAACAGGCCAGGGCTGAAATTTAATTTTTAAAGATTGATTACTGATTAGAGGAATGTTTAAGCCCTGCCTCCCAGCCCCAAATCCCACATCCATGGGCCAATGACCCATGCGCCACCTGTTTTCACCCTCTGACCCAGTCCAATGCCCTCACTTTTCAAACAGGGAAACTGAAACCCAGAGAGATGAGTGACATGTCTAAGTCACACGGTTTATTAGTGGCAGAACTAGCGTGCCGGCCTTCTAATTCTCTCAACACTCTCCTTGGCATCTGAAAGCCATAACAACTGCCATGTCACTGTCCCACTGGGAAGGGCCAATCCCCAAACTGTGGGGACTTTGGACTTAGACGGGGAAAGGCATCAGAGCCAGTCAGCAGTCCCCGCGACACCAGCTTGATGGGGCCAGCTCTGAGCAATTAGATCCCAGTTTGTGTGTGTCTGCAAGGGGACAAAAGTCACCATATCCTGAAGAAAAATATGGAAATGCCTGTGTGCCCCGGGTAACAGTGCATTAAAGCCACATGCTGGGGAGGGCTCTACAGCATGGCCTTGAGATCCGGGCGAGAGCGGCTCTGGCCTGGGCTTTGTGCTGTAGAGGAACCTACTCTGGACCCCACCTGGTCATATGCTCCCTACAGGGTGAGGTCATGCCCTCCTGTAGCCCCAAGGAGCAGGTCTGCCAAGAGCCCACACTCCCCTTTTAGAACATGCTCCGGGTACAAAGATCACAGAATTCTTGGGTCAAACTGCTTGGAGCCTGTTCCTAGGGCAGCACAGTTATTGTTCTGAATCTGTCACCTTCAGGAGAGACTGTACCATGTGTGTGTGTGTGTGTGGGCGGGGGGGCCTGGGCTCACGTGGTAGCTCTTTGGAAGTTCAGGTGAATAGCTTGGGTGTAGCCTGAGGTGGGGAGAGAGGAGGACAGAGTCCCTGGGACAGGACGGGGTTGGGGGGCAGCTTCTTCAGCCCTCTCACATTTTGTATGGAACTCTGAAGGGCTCAGGAATGCTAGCTTCAAGCCTGGCCTTTCCAATTAGGAAGGAATATTTGTCAAGGCAGAAGGATTAAACATTTTATTCAATGGTTTGTTGGTTATGGTAAAAATATTTACATATGGAGTATATGGGCCTCCATGGGATCTCCTGTTCCAGGCCCTGGCAGAGGTAGAGGCTGGCTTGGTGGCCAGGTTTGCTCTCACTCCAGACACCCACAGCTGTCCTCTGATTGGGAGATTGGCCTAATCACGGCTGCCACTTCGTCCCTCACTTTGAAATATTTCAGCCTGGGATGTGTAAGTGTTAAAATGAATAAATGATTGTAAGGGGAGACCAACTTGGATCGAATTCAGAGAACTGTTCAAATAAATTGTTCTTTGTCTTGGCACACTGTTTGCACTCAATATATTTTAAAGCATAATAATAATTTTTGATAATAATTATAATTTCCTCATTATTCGGAGAAGGGCAGCTGCTACCCTGGAGCTAGCACTGCTGCTGCCAAGAGCTTTTGGAAAAGTACAAGGCTTTCTGATTGTTCAAGGACACTTCACGCTGGAGGCAGGCTCAGGCCAGGAAGCCTCCCTCCGCACCTGGGCCCCCTTGGAAGGCAGTGGCCTGGGAGCACTGTTTCCTGGGGGCTGCAGTGGGCTGATGCGGCCTCTGCTCACTTGTCAGGTAAGAGCGAGAGGAAACCTTGGGATATTTGTTACCATCTTGCTGGACATTTTACTCTGCCGAGGTTTGACAGCTAATTAAAAATAGTACAGCTGAATGTCAATGACTAATTATGCAAAGGGAAACCTTCAACTCTGAAAATCAATTCTGAGCCTGATGTTGAAACCACAGTTGCATAGATTTCTGATTTATTTATTTATTTTGCATGGTACCGACTCTGGTCTTGGATTTTTTATAGCAGCAGGTGGGGGGTGGGGAGGCCTGGTTTGTTCCTGATGAGTTGTGGGCGTGGGAGATGAAAGCAGAAAATGAGTGAGATGTTAGATTACTCCCCACCTCTCAGCTAATTGCTTCAAGTTCCTCTCTCCTTAGATTTTTTTTTTTTTTAAACCAGCATTGCTTATATAACTCAGAGCGTGGCTGGGGTTTCTCCCTCTGATAGATATGCTAGGAGAAAATAAATTGGTTTTAGGTAAAAGAAGCAAAGAGCCTGGAGTATTCATTAATTTAATAATTACTCCCTAATTCATAATGATAAACAGTTTCCTCATCAGCAAAATGAGAATAATCATATCCATGCCACAGGTTATGATGATAATCAAATAAAATTATATAGGCAAAGGCTTGCAACTATTGACAGTTTGTTGTGGGGGCTTGTCCTGTGCATCTGTCGTAGGATGATTGGCAGCATCCTTGACATTCTACCCACTAGATGATAGTAGCACTCCCCTTCCCTAAACTGTGACAACCAAAAATGTCTCCAGACATTCTCGAGTGGCCTTTGTGGAGCAAAATTGCTCTCCCCTTTGTGAATCACAGCTCGAGCATAGTGTCTGGCATGTAGCACTTGAAATATTGTAGCTTTTATTGTTAAAGGAAAAGTGGGAATATGTAAAGGGGTCATCAAATAAAGTACAGTTGCAGAGCATCTAATGGACTTGGAAATTAGGAGATTACTGACGAGCTCAGCAAAGAGAGTTAGCAGTTAAGAGTGAATGGGAGATGGAAACATGAAGAGGGCATGGACTAGAAGATTGCTGCTGGCTTCTCTCTTTTGGATTTATTATATGTACCACCACTTACAAATTTTAATGAACCTTTGCATTTCTTGCAAAGTATTGACTAATCTCGGTCTTTATAGTATGTTTTAACATGTGTTAGAGTTAGGGCGTAATCTGTTTAAAAAGCAGAGCACAGAGAGTGGTCAGGCCCCCATCAGCTATGCTATCTGCCCTGCTTTGCTGATATTCAGTACCTCAGCTCTGAACTACAGTCTGCCTGGAACACTTGTGGGTACCTCTTTGGCACCTGGTTCCATACCAGGCTCCCAATGAGTTCATTCGGAAGATACTTATTAAGACTTATAGGGTTGTAATTCTTTTCTCTTTTCTTAAGGATATTGAGTTAAAGAAACCCCCCTGCCCCAAACACCTTTAGTTCTTGACCTCCTTCTGAAGACAATAGTCATGACCACTTCTGGCTGCTATTGTGTGCCAAACACTAGTACTTTACACATATTATCTCATTTAAATATTTATAGCAGCCCTGAAGATAGATATTGATATCTTTCTTTTATAGATTAAAACACCGAGAGATAGAGGTTTAATAACTTTTTCAAGATTACACAATGTGTAAAGGGCTATGTTGAGCCCAGCTTTGATCTCTGGTTTCCTTAAATCTAAAACTCATGAATTATTTAATATGTCTATGCTAGGAGTGAAGTTGCGGTGGCAGTCATTTCCAGGAAGAAACAGTTTTTCCTTAACCTGAAAATGACCAAATCATTTGTATCATAGATCCCTGTCTTTTGCTGTGTCTAATCTTTTACTCAGATATATTCTTTTAAAAAAATTCTTTTTATTTATTAATTTATTTAGTGAAAGAGAGAGAGAGAAACATCGATTTGCTGTTTCACCTACTTATGCATTCATTGATTCTTGTATGTGCCCTGACCAGGGATCAAACCTGCAAGTTTGGCACATTGGAATAACACTCCAAACTACTGAGCTACCCAGCCCAAGCCTCAGTTACATGCTGATCTCTAGTCTCCAGAGTTCTGGGCGTCAATGAAGACTTGATATATTTTCTGAAAAAATTAATAATTATAGCTAACATTTATAAGCATTGTCATATTTAAACCTCATAACAACTTAATAAAGGAAGCAGGTGTTATTATTATCCCCACTGCAGAAGAAGAAGTAAGTAACAAGAGGTTAAGTATTTTGCTACAGTTGTACACCAGTAAATGATGGACTTGATACCACCCAAGACCTGTTTCCAGAGTTCATGTTCTTAACTACCCCACTGTTGGGGTGAGGGAGACAAACCTGAAATGGGGACTAATTTTAAAACATTCCCCTTCAAGAGTTTCTTGTACACATCACCTGACCTAGCTCAGTGAAGACAATGCAGGTGCGCGCTGCACATGGAAACAGTGGGAGTTACATTGTCATTATTATTAAATGTAGTCTTTAGCATTTGTATGGCATTTTAGTTTTTAAAATTGCAGTCTATTTTATTTTCCTAACGAATATTCACAAGTGCATTGAAATACATAGCGTTTTTATATATGTGAGCACATTTACATTATTGGCAAATGTACAGAGAAAAACCATAGTTGGTTACTGAGATCTCATAGCTAAGGTAATATAATTTTCTCCCTAATTAAACCTGCCCAGTAAAGCAGAGCATCCTCACTTTTCATCACAACCTCTAAGGACGGAGCATTCTATCATTCTAATCAGAGATAAAATGAGGAACTCAATGTATCAGTTAATCAGTGAGCAAATATTAATTGATAAAAAACTTTAATGCATTAGAAATTGAACTTAATATTGAGTAAAATCTATTTGGTATTTGCTTTAATTCATACTTCATAATGGCGGCCTTCTGTATAGATGCTTTAATATCAGATATTCATTAAGCTACTATTAGTGCTTTCCTTGTCCAATATTCCTGCTCACTGCTAACCACACAGACCCTTAAAAATGTTCAGCTATAAATAGACAAGTGTCTGAGTAAGACTGTTTCTCATATTATATCTGCTTCTCTCTGGCTATAAGAGATCCAACTAATGCTGTGTCAAGCAGCGATTCTTTACTTTTATCCAAGGTCGAACACCTTACTGATCTTTTAGTATTAGTAAGCAAAGGATTTCACTTATAAAATACAAACAGGTATAAGTTTAGAATCCAAGTTCCACTTTGCTATTGTGGCATTATTATCTGTGCGAGCATTTTAATAGTATTTGATTAAATTAAATGCATGCACTGGAAAAAATGCCTAATTGCAACAACTTCCATTGTCCCAATAAGCTACAGTAAGTAATGGAAGTCCCACAATTAAACAACAACAATACCCTCAAAATTATATGCCATCATTACAGAAAACATACACAATCATACACAATCAACATCTCAAGTACTGCATATCTCTGTTGGGAATAATTGAATTCTGACTTGGAAAGAGTCTTGCTTTAAATAGACCATTGAAAACAGTGCCTCTCCAAACCTTCAATCCTGGATTACCAGGGTGCTGAATTGGGGGAGTTGAAAATAATAGACCCTTATAATTAAGTAACACTGTTAAGAGGAATACAATCAACTTTCATGCAAACCCCAGGAATAGAAACAGTTTTTTTATTCTATATCTTTTAATTTTGGGGGAAAAAAAGAGAACATATTTCTACTGCCCCCCCAAATGAGAAAAAAATAAAAACAGTTTCCTCAGGATTTCAGATTTTTAAGTAAGAGAGGGTACAGAGTTTCAATGCATATTCTTAGAGAACCACAAAACCCCAAACTGATTAAATAACCTTCCAGGAAAACACTGCATATTAAAGTAGAAACAACAACAACAAAAAATAATTACTTACCCTGCAAATTTCTTTTGACTTCTGGAGACTGTGAAGTTGAGGCACCTCAGGTCCTGTAGCCATTTACTGATAGCAGACATGCCCGAGCAAAGCAAACTTTACCTTTCCCAAGGCACAGAAAATGTGGAAATGAACAGGAAGAAAATCACCCATTTTTGCCTCTAAGGTGACTTCACTTGTGTGCTGCTTTTCCAGCTTTCCTAATAGACCTTACTGCATGTGTCATAGCTGCTTTCAAATGCATCCGTTTTCTGTAGAGGGTTTGGGAGGGACCCTAAACCGAATGTTGCTTGGGGCAGCTCTTTAGAGCCTCTGTCCTTGGTGCTGAAAGAGAGGTGTAGTAGGCAGACGAAGGATCGATTCTCTACCTTGCTCTACTCTTCCTTCTGTGCCTCTGTCTGCTCCGTGCTATGCTTTTTAGCACATGTGTGTATTCCCCTCAGTGCTCTTTTTAATCCTACTTCCCCACTGTCTTTACTTCTACGCTTTAATTTCTTCATCTTCTTTAGTTTAATTGTCGTTCCAGCTTTTGGTGGGTGTGAAGATGATTGGTTTAGCAGAAGGAACAGATCAACAAATTCATACCCCAAGTAGTTAATAGAAATCAGTACAATTTAAAACACAATTGACAGAATAATTGAACTTGGAGGTGTAAGCCTGTGTGGGAAAAGAAAGTTAAAGAAAATAAATTACAGTGGAGGAAAAACTGAGGCATGGCATATAACCCATGATAGAGATGGCATAGGCTTAATGTTATGAGAAATGTCAAATGTAATTTAGCAGCACTCTTTGTTTTCAGAGAACTTTACAAAAATATTTGTCAATTCATTCTTACTGCTCTTCTGGGGTACATGTGAGTAATTTTTATCAGCTCAATTTCAGGATTGGCTAAAGTGAGATGCAACTAAGGACGAGGTCAGTGAAAGTCTGCTTCTGAAGCAGTACTAGAACTTAGGCCATTTTAATTCATGGTCAGTCACCTGTTCACATAACATTTTACCATAGAATTCTAACTCTTCCCTGTTCTTTTGTCTTTTTTTTTTTTTCCTTTTTCTTCTTCCTTCAGAGAACATGCTAATTCTCTCACTGCTTTCTCTGATGACAGTGGATATGCTTGGCAGCTGCAGTACAGACTGTCATGGGGAAGCCAGTCTAAGTCTGACTGTGATGGAGACCTCTGCTGGCTGAGAAAGAGGCAGCAGCAGCAACAAGGTCTAAATGCTGCCATTAGCAACCATCACTTATTGAGCATGTTCTATTAGCTAGTCATTTTAATGCATTCCCTCTTTTAATAGTTTCAATAACCCTCAAAGGTAGGTACTATTTTTACATCCCTAATTTATAGATAAAATAATTGAGGCTTAGAGAGGTTAATTTTTGAAAGTCACAGCTAGGCAAGATTTGAATCAAGACATCTTAATTCTGGAGCATGTTCTCTCTCTTTTCTTCCTCTCCCAAGGATACATTTTTATTGATTTTAGAGTAAGAGGAAGGTGGAGAGAGAAAGAGAAACATTGATCAATTGCCTCCCATATGCACTCTGACCTGGGATGGAACCCAAAACCTTTTGGTGTACGGGACGATGCTCCAGCCAGGGTTGGAGCATATTCTCTTAACCACTATGTAATAATTCTTTAAAAGGTGAAAATATGTCAGAGATAATAATTATAATGACAAAAATGATGATATTGATGATATAATATTTGTATGGTGAAATAATTTATAAAGCATTTTCCAATTCATGTTCTTGTTTGAATCTTACATAATTCCTTATGATGCCCAATTTTACAGAGGATGATATGGATTGAATTATTCCCCCCCAACCCCCGGCCACCAATTTGTATATTAAAGCCTCAACCTCAGAATGTGACTTTATCTGGAGATAAGGTCTTCGAAGAGGTGATTGAGTTAAAATAAAGCCATTATGGTATGTCTTCATCTGATCTGACTGGTATCCTTATAAGAAGAGGAGGACACCAGGGAGACACATGTGGAGACATAATAAGAAGGGAGCCATCTACAAGCCAAATAGAGAGGCTTCAGGAGAAACCAAATCTAATGACGTGTTGATCATGAACTTCTAGACCAAAACTGTGAGGAAATTAATTTATGTTGTTTAAGCCACCCAATCTGTGGTATTTTGTTATGTCAGCCATAGAAAACTTATACAGAGGCTTAGAAAGGTTAGGTGCCATATTAAAAGTTGCTCATGATTGATAGGGT